>NC_135531.1:181494729-182102072 GCF_045843805.1 Urocitellus parryii | reverse complement strand
AGCCTAGCCTCTCCCTGTGGGGGTTCTGCCAACCCCCTCCGCCTCAGTTGCCCCAACAGGGAAATGGGTGTCACCCATCCGGGGCATTTCTTCACTCATTGAAGAGGAGTTTATTGAGCACCTGTTATTTCCCAGTCTCAGGAGGGACTGGGGGGAGCAACATCCCGCTCCTGGGAAATCTGGTCCTGCAGCCTCTCAGGGGAGGCAGGTACAGTGTGCCTGTGGTCAGTGACCCTGCAGGTGAGGCTGGGAGTGGAGTTCCACAAGCCCTGGGAGTCCAGCGCCCACTCCAGAGCCCTGAAGTGTGAATGGCCATCTGCAAAGCAGGGGAGAAATGGTGTTCCTGGCTGTGTGCGGTGGTGCACGCCTGTAATCCCAGCGGCTTGGGAGGCTGGGGCAGGAGGATTGCAAGTTGAAAGCCAGCCTCAGCAACTTAGCCAGGCACTTAGCAATTCAGTGAGAGCCTGTCTCTAATCAAACATTTTTTAAAAGGGCTGGGGATGCGGCTCAGTGGTTAAGCACCCCTGGGTTCAATCTCTGGAACAACAAAAAAAAAGTGTCCCAGGAGGGGAGGACATTTGGTACAAAACAAGCTGTGGATGGGACCTTAAGCCCAAGCGTGGCACTCACTCAGGGAGGTCTCTAGGTGGGGAGGTGAGCAGCCTGGGGTCCCAGGGAGTCCTGGAGCCATCAGACCTCATGCCCGGGGCTGCAGTAGTGACAGGGTCACTTAGATGGTCCCTAGGAGTGGTGTGCTTTGGGAAAGCCTTTCATCCTTCTCCGAGGTCGCCTGCAGTGCAGGTCTGAGCAGGATCTCAGCTGCACCGGGCTCTTCCAAGCTCCCAAGGCCAGTTGCTCCTGATTGTGTGGATGCCTACGAGGGAGCTGAGGTCCAGGTGTGAAGGACCCGTTGGACCATCTTTCTAGACTCTCAGGTCATCAGCAAGCAAGTGGAGGGCTGGGGGGCGCTGATGGCGCCAGAGGGCCCCCAAGCCCCCTCTTTGAAGGACAAATCTTAGCAGACACCCCACCAAGCAGGAAAATTAGGGAGCTACTTTCAGGGCACTGTGAGGACTCACCTGCCCGCCTCACCCTGCCACCCTGGCAGCCTCCCTGGCTAGGGGACAACTGTCCTAACTTACCTCCCTCCGAGACTTCCTGGGAGGAGAGAGGTGACACCCAGGAAGCACAGCGCAAAGCCGGGTAACCTCACAGAGTGGTCCTCTGGGGCAGGGGCGTTCCCTCTGTGTAAGACTCGCCCTCCACCCCTCACCCCCGCCTTGGGGTGGCCTGGAAAGGAGGCTGGGGCTCAGGGAGGCTGGGGGCTGTTTTCTCCAGCCCTGGGGGAAGGGAATGTCTTCCAGTGTCTCCTCTTTCACACACACAGGTGCCCAACACAGGCTGGGAGGAGTCCCCTCCCCCGCCTGACCTGGCCACCTGGGGATCCTGGGCCCTGTCTGTGCGCCACCCTCGGGGCCACAGCCAGGGTAATGGTGGCCGATTCTAAGCACAGCAGCTCAGCCTCCCACACCCCTCACTCCACACAAAGGCTGCAAACAGCACCCGGAGACCCACCCTCACCCCAGTTCCTGGGTCTGGGTGGGGCGGCCTCCAGAGCAGAGGCCAGGGAAGACCAGGTGCAGAGAGCGCACCAGCCAGTGAGCCACCCACAACCTGTCAGGGACAGCCACAAAAATAGCAGTGCGGGCTGACCCAGGGCCCTTCCCGCCAGCACCCCCATCTGCTTCTGCAGCCACAGACCGCGGCTCCCACCCTGCAAGCCCTCCGCAGAGCAGAGACAGGGTTCTAGAAGCTCCCCCATGAGGGGTGCCAGGTTCCTTCTGCGCCTTCCTCTGCCACCACCGCCCCGTCCCCCCGCCCCTCCTCCACTCCTAGGTGACTCCACCCAGGAGTACAAAGCTCTTCCCTGAAATGGCACCTGACACTGGGCTCAGCGCATGTGTCCTTGGCTTCTCCGTGGGTCTTCACCCCAGCAGATTCCCCGAGGATCTGCCATGACCCCAGGCCAGTCCCTGGTCCCAGTCATAAGAGGGGTCGTTCTCTCTAGATGGGACCTGCAGGTGGGCTGTAGCGGGGGTAGCCAGACCCCTGGGTGCCCTTTATGGAGAAGGGACGAGGTGGGAGGAGAGCAGGGGTGGGCACAGCTTCAGACTTTGGATGGACCTCCCAGGGACATCCCCAGCAGTCCCCAGGCCCCCTCTGACCTCACAGCAGCGCCCCTGTGACTTCCTATCTCCCCAGCCCCCTGGGCTCAAGATCCTGAGGGCCTCTTGCAACAGTGAAGGGAAAAAAGGCAGCATCTGGACCACAGGCTGGCTCTTCCCTGTGAACAGCCATTAAGACTCAAACAGCCGGGCACAATGGCACACTCCTGTAATCCCAGCGGCTCAGGAGGCTGAGGCAGGAGGATCACAAGTTCAATGCCAGCCTCAGCCATAGCGAGGCCCTAAGCAACTCAGTGAGACCCTGTCTCTAAATAAAGTACAAAAAAGGGCTGGGGACGTGGTTCAGGGGTTGAGTGCCCCTGAGTTCAATCCCTAGTACCAAAAAAAAAAAGACTCAGACAAGATGCTCAACTTCTCTGAGCCTCAGTTTCCTCATCAGTAAAATGGGCACGCCTTGGGAGGTGGTAAATCTGAACCCCAACAGAGTGCATCAGATATGCAGTAAGTTCTCAATAAATGTTTGCTGATATCATCGGGAGGCCTCTGTGAATATTCATCAAATGAGTAACTGAGGATGAAGGTGTGCTGCGAGGCAGCCCCCCCCCCCCAGGAAGGGTGTGGCTCTGGCTGGGCGCCCAGCACCCTTCCTGACACAGAGCAGAAGCTGGAAAACATAACGAAGAAACCGCCCCCGAGCCTGGCCCTGCTCTTAGCACGTTTACCACAGCCCTCTGAGGTAGGCCCTGTCATTGTCCCTTCTGCCGATGAGGACTCTAAGAGGGGACACCAGGCTGGAGTGGAAAAGGAGGCTGATAGACACTGTGTCATGAGGAAGATTGTCCAGGTCCCTCTTCCTCTGTCACAGCGTCCAGAGGCCAGGTCACTAACTTCCTAAACCCGCCCAGCTACCCTCGATCCATGACCCGCCTGTCCCCTCACCCCCTCCCTCATTTCCAAACCTGGCAGCCATCCCACCCACCTGGCCACGGAGAGAGTGGAGATGGTGCATGGACGGCTGCCCCACAACCAGAGAAAGGTCAGCTCAATAAAGCAGTTCACAGCGATGCCCTGAGGTGGAGCCAGGGTCAGAGGCAAAGGACAGGACCCCTCCAAATGAACACCGAGGAAACCCCGAGCCCTGGCCTCACCCTCTCTCCCAGGGAGGCCCCAGAGAGGCTGCCCTCCCCTGGATCTCCTCCTGGGCAGCCCAGGGGCTGTTTGTGACTCTGGAAACAGGTACCTGGGGGAAAATCCACATTGCTCCACAGAGATGTGCAACCTCCAATGAATGGCTTCTTGTGCCAGCCTCAGTCTTCTCATCTATACAATAGGATTAGTGTCACCTGCTCCCCTCTGCTCCCTCGTCCTTGTGAGGGCTAAACTGAGATGATGGGTGAATGTCACATACCAACAGGCACCCATGAAATGTCCCTTGAGTGAGTGAATGATGAGATGGTCCCTTTCCACTTTTAAAGTGCTCTGGTTTTGAGGCTGGGGGGACACCACGGTGATGTCCTGGCCCTGAATGACTGTGAAACTACTCTGAGGACATCTCTACCGGACACAAAGGTTGCCTGTGCCCCTGCAGCCCAGCACCTGCAGGCACCAGGGAGACCAAGGATTCCGATTCTAAAGGGGATTCCCAGCAAAATGGCTACCTCTAAAGATAGAGGTACCCTGATCCCAGCACACAAACTGACCAGAAGAGGAATAAAATGAAAAGGAGATCAAAGGCACCCATGCCACCACACCCCACAATCAGCTGGTCCCCAGCCCCACACAGTCTCACATTCACCCATGCAACCGCCAACCTCAGAGACAGCCAGCACGCTCCAGAGTCACACACAGCCAGCCGCGCACCCCACACCTCCCTCCAGCTCCCCACATGTCCCTGCCCACACCCTGGCCCTGAGCCACCCCCTGCTCTGCATGCAGCACACACTCATACACTAATGACCCCACTCCACTCACACCCCAGCCTCCCCTGGCAGACCCCAGCAACACGCCCAGCCCCAGCAGGGAACTGTCTTCTGCTCCTGCGCCCCACTGAAAGCCCCACAACTGGGTGGGGGAGCTCCCAGGGCCTCTGCCCACGGAACAGCGCTCTGATTCTGATTCTGCTAGATGACCGAGGAAGGCCTGCTCTCTCCGGCCTGCGGAAGTGCCTGTGGCGTGGGGCAAACTGTGACCTCACTGACACGCACCCTGCCCACTCTCCTGCTCAGGAGGTCTAGGCACTGTGTGAGTCTCAAGGCAAGATGACCTGCAAGTCCCCTTGGGGGATCCCAGCAGTGGCTCCCACGGGGCCTGGCAGAGGGCCCAGCAGGCGGATCCGGGGCCAGGTCACCGTGCCAGAGCTGCCCAAATCCTCTGGATTCCAGGCCCCCTCCTGGGGTGGCGGTGCAGATCCTGGCAGTGGGATCCTGTCACGTCACAGGTGGCAGGCATTAAACTCTGACAAACAATAGTCACTCCTAAATGCTGTCCCCCAATCTGGGGACGGGCTGCAGGGAGCCCCCTATGTGTCCCACTCAGAGCCAGGCCAAGAGGCCAGGAGAGGAAATGCAAACCAAGGACACGTTGGGTCCTCTGAGGTTGGTCCCTTCATCTGCCTAATGGGACATGAAGTGAGGGGAGGTAGACGTGGGTATTGTCCACCCCCACTCGCTCCCCCAGACCAGGGCCCCCTCAACTCAGACCTTGGGTCCATCAAGTCTCTAAGGGTCAGGGTATGCGTGAGGGTCAGTCTGGGATAAAACTGGCGTGATGGATGGTCAGGCATTGCCCAGCGGGGAGGGAAGGGACACTTGAGGTGGGGAGAGCAAGCAGCCTCTGGTTCTGCCCATGTCCCTGGTTCCCAGTGGGGCTGCAGGAGAATAAGGGCTAATGGCCTAGCAGCCACAAGGACGGAAGGGTGGGAAAGATGATTTGAAGCCCAGCAAAGGGACTCCAGCCAGAGACCCAGGCCTGGGGCAGTGGGCTGCCTGTGCGCTGGGTCTGGCAGTGCAGGGTGCCGGGGCCAACTCCCAGGAGACACAGCACCCTGCTGCAGGCCCACTGCGGAGAGGAAGGGAACGACTGGGAACCAGGAAGACAGGAGAGGGAGAAAAGGAGGACAAGGGAAGGTGGCCCCAGGAGGCACCACAAGCTGTAGAGCCCCACTGGAGGGACACCTAACCTGGGACAGGCCCCTAGGGCCCCTCGACTGCTCCTCTCAGCCACAGTGCCCCAGATGGGCCACACCCCACAGGTACACACGCCCATGTGGAGCAGCGGTCACACAGGGACCATGCCTGCCAGCCCACTGCCCTCGTGACTCTGGAGTCCCAACGCTTCCTGGGGCGACCACTGGGCCCACAGAACCATCCTGGGCTCCCACAGGGGTTCAACAGCCCACCAGCCAGGGTCCCTATCCCCACATTCATGAAATCCTAGGGCAGCGCAAGGCAGGGCTGGACTGAGGGCCTGGGGCTGCCCCACAGAGCAGGGGCGTAACTAGGGGGTGAATTACTCCCCAAAGTGACCAAGCCACTCCCATCATGATGACTTTTGTTTTTTGCCCATGAACTATTAGAACATCTCTCTCGACCTTGCAGATTCACCTCCCGGGACAAGAGCCCAACAAAGCAGCAGCTCTCTTTGTAGGGCAGAGACTAGGAGACAGGGGCCTTAAGAATGTCCCCTGCTACCTACTGGCCACATGAATTTAGCTGTCTGGCCTCCCTCAGTTTCCCCATTGTTATCTTAAAGGGTAACAATTCGAACACATTCAAGTGTCCTGAGATTTTCTGGGGAAGACCCCGGACGACACAGACCCCAGGACAGAGGCCCTCTGGGCCTTCTCAGAGGAAGGCAAGGCCACAGGACTACCACCCCCCACCCCCACTCCAGGGAAGCAGATAGGCAGCACCTGGCTCAAACTCCCAGGGCCCCTGTCCCAATTGGGTCACCCTCAGGCAGGGCCTGGACTGTCTGAGGCCCAGATCCTAACCTTTGGTAAGTGAATATGCATGATGTGGGGGCCACGGGAACAGGAGTCAACGGGTCTCTAAGTCACCCCGTGGTGGTCACTACTACAGTTAGTAGCTGTCACCACTAACTCCGCCCCTTTATACCAGTTCAAACCCCTGTAGGGCAGGACACTGCGCTCTTCCTGACCTTGTCTCAATCTCCCCTCCTATCCCAAGATGGGAAGGCCCTTCTAGGGGACAATGGCCTGGATTAGTACCTGGAGGTGAGCAGAGAGGTCAGGGGGGCTTTGCCTTCCCCACTCTACCCTTCCTTCCAGGGATGGGTCCCCCCACTTTCAAATGGTAATCGATGCGGCCGTGGTGAAACATAATTAGTCTTGGGACTAGAAGGGTAAACAAATGCGTAATTCATGAATTTGCTAATTGTCCTTCATTTTGATCTTCTGCCATCTCTGCTAGCTTGAGTGACATACATCTCATGGCAAGGACTCAGAGAGTGCTGGGAGCGAGCCGCGGAGGCTGTTGGCATGGGAGCTGGACACCTGGTCTGACCCTCCTCCAGCTGCCCACCGCCTCAGACATCACACAAGGCAGGAAGCCCGTGGCACTCAATTGTTTATTTTCTGAAACTGTACACAAACGTAAAATACTTTAACAGCCAGTCTATGGGGGAGATTGTTTGGTTTTAAATTATTATGAAACAGAACCTAAGGGGAGCTTTTATTAAATAAACATAAAGATGAGGATTTAAGGGTACACACCTGCATTCTACCAGTCTTTTTTTTTTTTTTTTTTTTTTTACTCTAGCTTCTGGGTGTGTGAGGATAGAAAAGACACATCGAACTGAATAAACAAAATCCGTTTATACCCTGAAACGTTGGCAGGCCACTCAAGCGATTGTTCAGAACGTCCATCTCACAGAAGATGGCCTCACCGTCTAATAAAAATTAAAACTGATCTGTTGGCCTCTTTGGTTCCAAAATTATGTATAATACATTTAACTGTATTCATTTTTTTTTTGCTGCTATAAAAATAACTTCTTTTTTTCAAATGGCAGTTTCTGACTAACCCATGCAACTAAATCAGTGCAAACATTAAAAGCAATCATTCGCTTAAAAAAGAAGCAAAGGATTTCATTTCAAGTATAAAAAATATAAAAAGAGTCATACGAGTCCAGTTTCGTCTAGTGTGGGTCAACCCTTTAAATTGCATAGTTCACGTGGCACTTGGACATCTAGGGGGAGAGCGACTTCAGTGCTCTCTCCCCCGGGGGGCCACTTCTGGACACGCGCAGATCGGCAAGTGCTATATCATGTGCATCAGGCAGGTCAGCAAGTGCTATGCGGGGCAGGTAGGCAGGCGGGTGGGTGGGCAGGTGCCATGTCCATGGCAGGCCCCGGTGGCCAGGGCCCACCCACGCAGGCAACTTCTGCAAAGCAGTGAAAGCCTTCCCCATCTCTCCAAGGCCAGCAGAGTAGCTCCCTTCCCCCACCCTGTGCTGAAGGACACCCACCAGCATTTCCAGAATGCCTCTTCCACCTCCCATTGCCTCCTCTGGGCTCATCCCTTGCCTAGTGGTCATTCCCAGCCTCCCCAACCAGTCCTAGAGGAATGTCCCCAGGGAAGGGCACCGATTGCAACTTTTCTTCTTCTCATTTTGAACAATTCCGTTTTTCGCATCAAAGGTCATACCTGATAGAAAAGTCTTTACAGTTCTACAACTGGCACAAAGGACCTGTCAACTGTTGGAGATCAGTTAAAGCATCGAATTAAGACCCCATCCTCTCCCACCCTCCCCACCCCACAAACACACACACACACACACACACACACACACACACACACACGTCGTGTCAGGGACCCGACTGACAAACAGTCGAATGGTCATTGCCCCTGCTCCTCAGTCTCTGACAGGCGGTGGACTTCCTGGGCTTCCTGCCCTTCACCAGGGCGTGGAGGGACAGTTTCCCCAGGTCTTGAGGCATGGTGGATGCCAGGTGGGGAGAAAGGGGCTGCTGCAGCAGATCAGGCCTGGTACAGCCCAGGGGGACACACAGCCTGCCGCATGGCTCCCCACCCTGCTTTTCTTCTCCATGGCACTCTCTCTCTTCCTTTCTCTCTCTCTCTCTCTCTCTCTGTCTCTGTCTTTGTGCTTTTATGTGTGCTCAGAAGGCGCGATTCAGAGTGGCCCGGCCAGCTGGTGGGAATGGTGGCTGCTCACCCCATTCTCTTCGATTGACAGGCATTGGTAGCTAAGCTGCCATTTGTCACCGCATCCATTTGCTGGTATCCTGGAGGCTGCTGTGTGGGTGGCAGGATGCGTCTGGCTGTGCATGTCTACGGTGTGCATTTGAAAGTCTCTCCTGTCAGCTGGGGGCTCTCCCTCTGGCTTTGACCGGGTTGCTGTATGGAGTAGTAGGCAATTCCCTCGGGCTTCACCCTGGCCCTCTCCCTGCAGCCCACGGAATGACCGCGCTCAGCCCACCGGGCACCTCCTGTTCCCGCAGGGGCTGGAAGAAGCCCACCGGGGACTGTCGTCCACACCCCACTGCCGCTGTGCCCCTGCCCTCCGCCATCAGGCGCAGCCACACTCCTCCACGATCATGTTGGGCACGTCCCGCTTGACGATGTTGTACTCGTCATCGAAGTAGAGCATCGACATGGAGCTCAGCTTGGTGGGGATGCAGCAGGAGTTCACAGGGCCGGGGTTCAGGCCCCGCATGCGGTACTGGTTCACCACGGCCGTGTGGAAGGAGGAGGCGGAGCCGGGGACCCCGGCCAGGTAGGCCGGGCAGCTGCCCTCGCAGTAGTTCCCGTAGTAGCCAGTGGGCGCGATGATCCAGTCATTCCAGCCGATGAGCCGGAAGTCGATGAAGAACTGTTGCCTGCAACAGAGGTTGGTCCGGCCATCGCACTCCAGGCCCCGCTTCCGGATGCGATGCCTGTTGTCACCCAGCCGAGCCTGCACCACTACGAAGGGCCGGTGTGACTCCTCACCGGGGTCCACGAACACTGGCACTACGGCCAGCTCCTGGCAGCTGTCACACTGCACATCCAGGTTGAGTCGTCGCTCACCGCGCTCGAACAGGGCTTGGATGGCCTCGGTGAGCGGGAAGGTGTGCCAGCCACTGCGCTTGAGGTCCACCTTCTTCTCCACCACACTCCACCTGTCTCCGTGGCCCTGCTCCTGGAAGTACACCTTGACCCGCACCTTCCGCCGACTGCCCTTCTCCAGCACGTAAGGCAGAAGTTTCAGGTAAAGCCACAGGCTGGCCTGCACCACAAACAGGTTCTGGTTGCCTTCGTTGGAAACGAAGAAGTACAAGCGAACCCGGGAAGAGGCGAGGCCATCTGCAGAGAAAGGGGAGAACAGGCCAAGTGAGCTCAAGGAGAACACGAGGCATCGGGGGAAATGGACTCCGCTGCCTCATGCTGGAATGTACACTTGCCACACAGCTGGAAAACGTTACCGACCAGAAATACCGATCCCAGAGCCCGGGCCTCTGCCTGTAACCTGGGAGAGGCAGAAAGAATCATTTCCCTTTGAGAAACCTGGGCCAGGTTGGAGCTGGAGGGTCCGGCTTCTAAGATCCGGCCTCACCTCTCCCAGGCCAGGACTCCCTGGAGACGGCCTGTCAGGCCTCAAAGCTCAACAGAGGAACTTGTCAGGAGGCCAAGATCTTAACAAGTTGTTATGGGTATCTGTGAAATCTGAAAAACAAAACCAGGATCGCAGGGAGGATTTTGGGGTGGGTTATTCTAAGTAGGTTTTTTTCTTCTTTCTGGTTAACTTAGGGCATTGCAAAATCAAAGCTGAGCCACCTACCACCTCTTTCCAGTGTTTACCTAAGTATGATCTGATTCAACCCCCAGTGAAACCTCCATAGCAAACAAGCCAGCTCTGCTCAGGTTTCCAACACAGGAACATGTGGCTTTGCAAGCTGCAAAGTGCAGCCCTTGTTTCCAAGTCGTTCCAAGGGACAGGACATTCAGCCTTGAAACTTGGAAGTCCAATCCTCTAACAAGACCCTGGTTCCCCGTTCATGAACGTTCAAAACCTCCAGGGAAAGCAGAGGCTGGTTGGTGAGTCTCTCAATAATTCAGCTCAACAAGAAGAGTGGCCCATGCCAGCCAGGAGATGACTCTCCTCTCATCCTACATTTGGGTGACCCTTCCCTTTGACAATCTCTACTTTTTCTCTTTCTTTAATTTTTTCTTTCTTTCTTTCTTTCTTTCTTTCTTTCTTTCTTTCTTTCTTTCTTTCTTTCTTTCTTTCTTTCTTTCTTTCTTTCTTTCTTTCTTTTTTCCAGGAACCAGGCAACTCTATGGACACAGTTAGTTTTATGAAACCTCCCACCATGCCCCCCCCAGACCCCCTTCTCCGGCCTTGCCCGGCTCCTCTAATAACACTGACATCTGACTTTGAAATGGGGGAGGCTGCAGCCTTAAAAGCTGCCTGTGACCTGAATCTGTTATTTATAAGTCAAAGAGCTGGCTCCGTGAAACGGACCAGAAATATAACAGCCCCCGCTGTCATTTTGTGCCACCGGGACCAAAAGGCCTCCTCGACCTTCCAGAGTCACATTTCTACCCTGGGCCCCAAAGCACCTTTTAATCCAAACCCTCTAATTGCATGTCGAGCTTCCCCTGACTCAGGCGGACAGCTAAAACGGCAATGCATTTCTTTCTAAGCACAAACCAGCCCTGATTGTCTCTGCTTTTCTCCACACCCGGCCATGCAAAACTTTTCATCCCTTTTCATCCCCAGGCGGCATCAGCACGGTCTGACTGCTGCCTGGGGGAGCGTGGGGGGGGGCATCTGCAGCCATGGGCACCACTGACCCCCCTCCTCCCAGGCTCCCTGCTTGTCCCCTGTCCCTGCCTACACCGGTGCTTCCCCCCTGAGACCTTCTCTGCAGTCCTCTCTACACAAATGGGGCCGAGCTCCAGGCACAAAAGCCAGCCTGGCTCATTCAAGTCCTGAAAAGGACAGCGGAGCCGAAAGCACTTGCAGCATTTCAGCGCAGGCACGTTTTCCTCCTTCTTTTAAACTTCCCAAAGATTTTTCTCTCCCCGATTTTTAAATTTAGACAGAGGTAGAGCTCTACAATCAGGTGCTGGGGGGGGGGGGAATTCCAGAAAGGAGTCCTACCCTTTGTTAACTAGAAACTCTGCAGCTCGGACCAGAGGGCTGTCGCTGCTGCCAGGCAAGCCAAAGGCACGGGGCTGTCCCCCGAGCCGCATCTTTCTGTGTAAATG
Organism: Urocitellus parryii; assembly: GCF_045843805.1. Lineage (NCBI taxonomy): Eukaryota > Metazoa > Chordata > Mammalia > Rodentia > Sciuridae > Urocitellus > Urocitellus parryii. The sequence continues at coordinate 182,090,656 of NC_135531.1, read as the reverse complement.
ATGGACCTGTTGAGAAGCCTGCCTTCCGCCCCATCCTGGTGCCCACACAATCGGAAGAGAGGTTGCCTAGCTCTCCCCAGCGAGGCTTCAGCAATCCTGGCAAGCCCACGCCGCCCAGCGATGGAAGCGGCCCCGGGGGCCTCTCACGCAGGCACACACACACACATGCACTCACACACACACACACACACACACACACACACATACTCTCCTCCGGCCCACGTATATCAACAAGCACACACATCTCCATCCACACTGCTAAGCCTACACTCCGATCGTGGGAAACAAAAACATTAAGCAATCTCCAAGCAAGTGCCCACAGAGCCAGGGCCGCGCGCATCTGCCGGGAGGGGGACGCGCGCCCAAAGGCGCTGGGGCCCGATTCCCAAGAGCAGGGGTGAAGGGCCGGGCTCTCAGCTGCGTGAGTGGGGGGACCAAGAAGGGGTCTACAACCTGGGGGAAGAGAAGAGCTGAGCGCGCGGGGCCGCGGGCAAGCTGCTGGGCCGTGACTCCAGGTTGCCCCTGGGGCGCGCCGGCTGTGGTGGCCGCAGGAGCTGGCAGAGAGGGAGGGAGGGAGCGCGGGCCGCTACTGGCCGCCCGAAGGCCATACCCACCTGTCTCAGCAAAGCTGATGATTTCGGAGACGCGCTCCTGGCCGTCGGCGCCGGGGCTGGCGTGGCCGTCGAGGTGTGGGATCTCCACGCGGCCATCCTCGCGTACCTTGCCCGCGTGCAGCTTGCGCAGGGCCGTGACCATGGCGGCCTTGGGCACAGCGTGCGTGATGTTGGGCCGGCCCCGCAACTGCAGGCGGTTCAAGATGTGCCGCTTCACTGCCTCCAGGAAGTCGCCGTCCACCCGGCCCAGCTCCTCAGGCCGCCGGAAGCCGCCGCACGACGTACAGGTGTCCTGCGAGGAGCCCGGAGCTCCGGGCGGCGGGGGCGGCGGCGGCGCAGCGGGCGACGGCGGGGGCGTGGGGGAGCCCCAGGCCTCGGGCCCCAGCCAGCCCGCCACCAGGAGCAGAAGGCAGGCGGCCCCCAACACCCGACCGGGCAGCCCGTCCATGGTGCGCCGCTGGCGACAAGGGCGCCCGCCGCGAGGCGAGGCGAGCCGAGCTCAGGGCCGGGCTCCGGGCTCCGGGCTCCGGGCGCACCGCCCCGCCCCGCCCCCGCCCGAGCCCGCGCCCGCCCGGGCCTCCGCCCGCCCGCCTGCCGGGAGGGCCGCCGCCGGCTCGCAGGGGGAGGGGGCCGGCCGGGCCGCGGGGGTTCCCGCGCGGCGGCGAAGGGGCGCGGAGGGCCGCGGGGGCTGGAGGGGCGCGCCGGGCGCCGGCGGGTCACTGCCGCACGGGCGTCTCGAGGAGCCTCAGCATCTGCAGCCTTCTGCCCATCCTCTTCGAGTCGGGGCCCCGCAGCCCCCGCTCCGGTGAAGCGAAAGCAGCAGCGGCGGCGACTCAGCCGCGGGGATGGGAAGGTGGCGAAGGAGCCGGTCGACGCAACTTGGTCGAGACCGAGAAGAAGGTGCCGGAGCCCCCAGAGCGAAGCCGGGCGCGGCTTGGCGCGGCGCTGCGGCGGGCGCTGCGGCGGGGCCCCGCGCTCGCACCTGAGCGCCTCGCCCTCGCTGCCTGGCGCCGAGAAAGAGCCGCCGCCGCCGGCGACGGGCAGGTCGTCCCCGCCGCGGGCCGGCGGGAGGCGGCGCGGAGCGAGCGCGGTGTGGGGGAGCACCGGCCGCGCGGGCCAGCTCACAGGCGCTGCTGAGCTCTCGGCCGCGGGCCCTGCAGTCCTCTCGGCGCGTCACACGGCAAAGTTGTCTCCAGGCTCCCGGGGCGCCGCATCCACGGGCGGGCAGCGGGCGGGCCGGACGCGGCGAGCTTCTCCGGGGCCTCTGCTCTGCCCGCCTCCTCGCCGCCTCCCTCTCCCTCCGCCTGCCTGCGCGGGCCGGCCGGACGCGGGGCGCCGGCCGAGGAGGGCGAGGCGGAGGCCGGGCTCCTCTCGCCCCGGTCTCTTCTGCCTGCCGCGGCGGTGGCGAGGTCTGCTCGAGCACCTAAAAGTCTCCCGGCGTCCCCGGGAGGCGATGCCCTAGCTCGCGCTCCCACTGGCACACGCTGCAGGGCCGGGAGAGAGCGGGCGGGTGGCAGCGGCGTCCCCGCGCCCAACCGCGGCACGGAGTGGAGAGCACACCGAGGAGTTCTTGGCTTTGCCCTCTCTTCTTTTACAGTCCCCGTTTTTCCTCCAGAGGGGTAAAAATGCTGCACACTCTCCGTATGTGCGCGAGCTTTGAGATAGACGTTGGCAGAAGGGGGGGGAGCGTCGTCCTGGCCGTGCGGGAGGAGACGGTCCGCGCCTCCCCGCTCGGGCTTCCCGGGGGCGGAGGGGGAGGCGGAATCTGTTCAGGTCGGTGCTGCCCGCTCCCCCGCCCACCTCCGCTTCCCTCCGCTTTTTCCCTTTCTGCCTTAAGGAGGGGCGACTCTGCCCTCTATTCCCCCGCACCCCCCCCCCCGCAAGGCCGGGCCACTTCTGCTGCTTCGAAACTTTCCCCCCACGTGGGTGCCCCGACCCTCGCCCAGCTGGGCGTTCGAGGCACCGATGGGCTCCGGGCGCTCGCCACTCTCCCTCCCACCGCCCCTTACCCGCGGACTCCCAGGACCTGCCCCTGTCCCAGTGGCTGTCCTCCAGGACCCAGGCGGACGACTCTCGCCGTGCGCCCGCCCCCGGCGGTCCGGGGGTGCTCCTTCTCTTGCCGACCGGGTGAGGCGGGGCAACAACGCGCCTGGGCTCTGCGGGTGGATTCCGCTCCCGGGGTGCAGTGCCCTCATTGTGCGAGGACCCAGCCTCAAGGCCCACAGAGGCCTCTGAGCCCCGGGGCTTCCCGGACTGGTGGGGTCTGCAGCAACCCCACCCCACCCCCACCCCGCCTTGGCAAACCATGGCTCTCAGTCAAAGCCGGGTTTCAGTCGGGGCTCAGCCACTGCCAGCTTTGTAGCAGTGCTCTTGGATAGAGTCCTCATCTTCTCCAGTCTCTGTGTCCTCGTCTGTAAAGGGGGTACAGAGACACCTTATTATCAGTGGCTGATTGGGAGGCCTAAACGAGGTGACCGGGCCAAGCTCCTGGCAGAACTGACGGTTCCAGGGAGCTGTTCTCTGGCTGCCAAAGAAACACTGTCAGTGGAAATCTGACTCCAGATCCTGTCCAGAACCGCGAGTGCCATCCATTTCTTTTGTCCCTTCTCAAGCCCCCACCTGTGTCTGGGGCTACACATCAATACCCACAGGGCACAGAGTTTGGGGTCAGGGACCCCTATCCACCCTTGGCCTCACCTGGCAGCAGGCAGGACTGTAAGGAAGAAGTAGGATGGGAGGTCATCTGGCTTTCTTCCAAAATGGAGGTATGACCTGGGCAGAGCGTGGCACCTGGCTGGGGTCCCCGCAGCCCCCCATCATGAATCTTTGGGCCAGCCGTGCACTGTGGAGCTTGGCCAGAACCGCAGGCCAGCCGAGGCCCCTAAAGTCTGGAAGTGGAGCGCCCCCTCCCTCCCAATCAGAGGAACCTACGGAAAAAGTCCCAGAGCCAAAACTAGGGCGGGTCTGAGTTTACCAACTTGAAGTCAGAAGCAGGTGCCCAGCTAGAGCACTGAGAAGGCAGCCCACCTGCCTGCGTAGAACCTTCTCAAGAATCCAGTTCTCTGCTGCTTCCATCCAGACTCCGTGGCTTGCCCTGTCTAGAGCCTGTGATCCATGGGCAGGAAGGAGGCACTCTACCTCCCAGGCAACCTGGGCCAGCACATCCTGCAAGGTCATCCTGCTGAACCAGGCAGCACCCCTCTTGGTGGATTTGCTTGCATCTTTTCATGGGCACGTGCACTCTGACCTCAGGCTTTCTCCATCACCTGAGCCTCTGACTACTTGGCAAACTCATTCTCAGTCTTTAGGACCCAGCCCAATCTCTTTTCCTTGACAAAGCTCTCCCTGACCCTCTTTGTGCCCTAGATGGTACTTGTGTGATGAGGCCCCTGTGTCCGTGCCTGGCTGTTATCTCCTTACCTGTCTATCTCCAGCCCAGGAACCAGGACTCATGGGCCCTGTCTAGGGTTAGACCTGACATGATCAGGGAGCTTATTGAAAGAACGATTGATTGAATGAATGAGGGAGGTCATTAAGCCAGTGAAGGATTTAATACCACCAATCCCCCCCAGCACAAGCCCTGGAAGAAGCATTCTTGACCTGCCCAGCTTCAACCCTTCCTACTGCCAGCCTCACCTGGTCTGGACAGGGAAGAAGCGTGGGCAAGGGCTCCCCACCTTCAGAAAGGTGCAGCATGCTGCCTGTTAACCTGGCACCTGGGAAAGGCAAAAGCCACTGTGTCCTTACTGGTGGGAGGAGGGAAGAGGAGGGGGGGTCCACACTTTGCTCCCCTGGTGGAGGAGCGTCAGCCCTGCTGCCAGTCATCTGCTGGGAGGGAACTGGGTCAAGCGGTAGTCAGAAACCATCTGCTCGAGAAGCTGGGATTATCCCGCCCTCTGCTGATCCCCCAGCCCACAGGAGCCAAGGGTGTAAATTGAGTCCTTCCAGATCACCTTGTAGTTTTTTTTTTTGGAGGGAGGGACTCTTCATCCCCTCCTGAGGGGCAAGGACCTGTTCACGTTGGTTCAAAGTCTCATTTAGCATGGGGCTCAATTCTTGTGTTGGTGACCTCAGCCTTCAATCTTGGCCAGGGATGTGACTGCGCCTGTCAGTTTTGAATACAATAATGCACCACCGATGCCGTAGCCAACGCCCTGCACGCAGGCTGCAGGACCAGGCCGCCCCCACGCAGGATGCTGGCTCCCTGCCGCCATCAGGGACCTCGGGCCCAATGGAGAAGGCAGGGAGGAAATATGGTGACACCGTAGAGTCAGGCATACAGAAAATGGAAGAGGTATCTTCCAGCGTGCTCAGAGCACTTTGTTCTCACACCAGTTTCTGTTTGTTTGCCTAACCCATCGCTAAGTGTCAATTTGTGGCTGGTGAAAATTTCCAAAGTAACAAGGCACACCATAAAAGCAAGACTGAAGTCTCATTTGCAAAAAGGATTAAGAACCCAGGTGCAGTACTTGGCCACACAGCTCCTGCAGGGTATGGGGGAAGAGAAGGCCTTAGCTGGAGAGAGGTTTTGGCAGAGTTGGACTCAAGGACCTGGCATTCACTTTCCTACCACTGCTGCTGCCAAACGTCACCATCCTACATCACGCCTCTCTAGAACAAGTCGGTGTCAGCATGGCAGGAGCTGTAGGCCTGGCTCATAGTGGCTTCCTGCCCAGGGGACAGGAGATGAACAAGGTGAGCCTGGAGCAAAGAAGGATCCCACAGAGGCGGGCCCTAAGGGGCAAGGGGCCAAGCTTGCCCTTTTAAAAGCTCAGACACCAACGTGGAGCCCCGCAGAACACCTCAAGCTACCTCATGCTTTTGAGGTCACAGAACCAAGTCCTTGATGAGCAAGTGGGAGGGTTATTTTGATGAAACAGCTCCATGTGTCTCACCAGGGCAGCTGGACAGCGCCCACCAGCCACAGAGGGCCCCAGTGGCTGTCTTCACCTTAGGTCTGGCAACTCGTGATCGCCTGCAGCATTGTGCCGAGCTGCCCAAGGCCCAGTGTGTGACTTAGTGCCTTGATTCATCACACAGGACACATGGAAAACTGAAGGGCCACCTGTGGTTTGGCCAACACCCCGAAGTTCAGCCATAGGCCTGGGACTCCATCAGAGACCCACAGCAGGCCACCACCTGTGTGCTCCCGTCCCTCCCCAGGGACAGGGACATCTGGCCACACAGGCCCATCCCTCCTTTGACATCTCCATTCAGTGACCCACAAGGCTTGCACTCAGAAGCATCTTATGAGGCTTTTCATCCACAGTGTCACTTTCGGAGTTCCTCAGCTCCTGACACCCTGGAGACCATTGATTGTTGTTGAGAAACACAAATCACCGTGTCCTGGCCCCATTCTCAGTGAGACCATGGAACCCGAAAGAAACCAACTTGAGAGGACCTCCTCGGCGGCACCTAGCAGGGCTGTGGGTGGGGCTCCTGGAGGCTGCTCCAGAGTAGGATCTCACATGTTTTGAACACTCAGGAAATATTTGACAGCAGGCCCCTGGGCATGGCTGTCCAAGTAGTGTATTTTCTAGAAAAAAAAAATAGAAGTGCTAAATACAGCAGTTGGTCAGTGGCCCACTTCAGATTGCTAATCACAAACCATTCCTAGTGCAGAGTTCCTTCCCATTCATTCAGTGAGCGCCAGGAGCTTGTAAGTGGCTGGGGATGTGATATGGCAGGCGCGGAAGGCTTCTTCTCCCATAACCCTCTCTGTCTGCCGGGAAGAACAAACCGTGGACGTGGGTTGTTCGGGGAGAGGCTGAGATGGAGCGGGAGGACACCCCAACCTGCCAGGAGGAGTCTTGCGGAGGCAGACGAGGTAGTAGCACTGGGGACCAAAAAGGAGAACATGGAGGACTGGACTTCTTCTTTGCACCAGGACCCCAGGACTGGGCAGCCCTGAGATGTGGGAGGGCTGAGCCAGATGAACTGAAGACCCCTACTCCACCATTTCCACAACAGGAATTTATGTTCCTACGGACAGCACCCACAGGTCCACGTGTGGCCAGGAACCTCACGTGTGGCCAAGAACCCCATGAGCTGGTTATCTTACAACTAACAAGGGAAAGATAGAGCATTTCTAAGTTTTTGTTTGTTTGTTTGTTTTTGTTGTTTTTGTTTTTTGGCTTTGGGTCTCCAAACCCAACTGTGTCCACTTTGGGAACCCTGGGTTCCAATTACCAAACTCCCCTTAAATGGCATTCATTGAGCCATCCCTGTTCTGAGCTTCAAAGCTGACCTTTGAAATCTACTCTTTGGAGAACAAAACATTAACTGTCCAATGAGGAACTTACCCCCCCCTCAAAAAAAAAAAAAAAAGAGAAGGAGATTAAGAAAGAAAAAAAAGGGCACAATTGACCCCAAATAGCATTTTTGTGGGGTACCAGCTATTAAACACAGGGGTGCTCAACCACTGAACCACATCCCCGGCCCTTTTTATATTTTATTGAGAGACAGGGTCTTGCTGAGTAGCTTAGGGCCTTGCTAAGTTACTGAAGCTGGATTTGAACTCGCGATCCTCCTGCCTCAGCCTCCCAAGCCACTGGGATTTCAGGCCTGTGCTACTGCACCTGGCTCCAAATAGCATTTCTTATTTTCTTACAGGTCATAGAGGCAACACAGAAATCAAGGAAATTGTGCTTGTATACAGACAGACAAGAGAGATCATCACTTTTTAAACAAAATCAATAAATCCAGCCCATTTATGTCTATGATAGCTGAGGACCTCCGTGGCCAGACTGGCAGCTACACAATGACACTCCCCATTGATCTAACTCACAACCATCAAGGAGCTCAGAAAGGGACCCCTCATGCTGTCGGGCTTCACACCATTTCTGCCCCTCCTGACGAAAGGCCCTGATGGAATTTTTGCAGTTGGTAAATCTCAGTCCTGACATTGAAAGGCATGCTGCCGGAGAGCCCGTGCGGTCGCAGAAGAAATGGCACTAGAGGCATCGCCTGCTTCGTCTCTCCCAGCTCAGCCTCCTGGTTGGCCCCTACAGCTGTGTTAGTTTCAGGACCTCTCAGCTCTGAGCCCTTTCCCTGGGCTCACGGTGGGCAGGCGCCTTGGTTCACACTACACTCCCCCCGGCCTCTTCTTTCCCATCCCAGGGCCCTTGGTTCAGGTGCTAATTCAAAACAGGAGACCTTTGTCACTGAGTCAGTGTTTGGGCAATCTGTGTTTTCAGTGCCTCCCTTTCCCATACACAAGATTATGGGTTGAGATGCTGGAGACAGGGGAAAAAATACATGAATGAAAAGAGAAGGAGAGACCAGGTGGAAGGAGGAAGGAAGGAGATTCCATAGACAAATAGAGAACGAGCATATTTCGGATGAAGAAGTACAAAACGTGAAGCTTCCATTTGACCTTCATCTTTCCTAGTGTGTCAGTATTTCTCAGAGCCCACAACTTCCCCCTGATTCAGAAATGATAGCACAGAGCGAGGAACTTAGTTAAAACTTAAAAGAATCAGCAGCTGAGGCTTTGGATCTCATCAGACACAGATGCTGGTCCACTCCTCAGTTGATGCTGCTGGCTATTGGGAGTGGAAGAGGGCAGCCCAGGCACTCTGACACCAGTCCCTTCAGGACATTGTCTCTGTAAATAAGGGAGTCAAACTGCCACTGCCACTCATCTGCGCTCAGCGAACCACGAGTCCTTCAGTAGTTAACTCGAGGCTCACTCTCCGGCACACTCACATATGGCAGGGAGCAGTTTTGGGTTCAGGGCCCCTCAGCCTGTTCCAGCTCTTCCTGACCCCTCTGCCTGTTGTCCCAAAATTGCTTTTTTATTTGTTATCCACCTGCACTGAGGGCCCGGTAGGAACAGCACTGTTCCAGGCAGTGACAGGCTATGGCACTGACCTGCCTTAAGACCAAGTGTCAGGAAGGGTCAGGCACCTTGGTGGAGGGCCCTGGGCCGCACAGAAGGCTGAGGAGCCAGAGAGCCCCTGGCACTGCAGGGTCAGGAGGGTGGAGGGAAGAGGCTGGCTTGGGGGAGCCTCCTGGGGCCGATGCTGAGGGTTGGAGTGACCCTGGGGAACGCAGCCCCAGCCGGTCAGGGTCGGGGAGGGGTGTCTGGCTGGGCCTCCCAGACAGCCAGCTCCCAAAGGCTGGAGTAGGGTCGTGGTGACTTGGCGGGCTGGCCCAGCAGGCTGATCTGCCGCCCGAGCTCTGTCCTGACGGAGAGGAGAAAACCTTGAGCGGTCGCTCCACTGTGATTTGGGGGTTTCCATTCTATGCAGCCAAACTGATTCAAGGCGACTTCAAACTGAGGTGGCATAGCCATAGTTAGAGAACAGGCCGGGGGAGCGGGGTGGGGAGAACCAGGGCAGGGTGGTGTCCCTCAGCGAGAGTCAGATCCAGAGCAGAGCCAGGAAGCCCAGTGCCCAGGTGGCCCAGGGAGGCCAAGAGAGGCTGCTGTTGTGGGCAGTGAGTGGTCTCTGAATCAACAAACTGACGGGTGGCATTGGGGGAGAAACAGGGGGCCGGGGGTGGCACAAGGGCATCTTGGATCCGTCAATGGGGCACTCACAGCTGGGGGGCAGGGGCAGGCATGGGCTCCCTTTAGCTGGGAAGCCCCTAGAAATGGAGCCAAGGGAAGGCTTACACTAAGAAGTAGAGGCAAGAGGACTGGGGGGGTAGATCTGCAGGTCACAGGGGACATGCACAGGGAGAGCCAAGGAGGGAAGCGTTGTCCAAGGCCTCTGAGACCCAGATGTGGACCTGGGGCTTAACCTGCTGTCCTGCCTGCGTGAGGCGCAAGGCCCAGGAAGGTCAACACAGGAAGTGAATCCAGAGAGCTAAATGGCATGTGCGTGTGTGTGTGTGTGTGTGTGTGTGTGTGTGTGTGTGTGTGTTGAATCTGAATCTAGGAATAGAGGTCTACAGACCTAGCTGTGTTGCTGTGCACGCTGGGGGTGTGTATGGGTGTATTGTGCTGTGTTTTAGTGAGTGTGTATGGGTGTATGGGGCTGCTGTGTGTGTTGGGGAGTGTGGATCGAGGCTGTGTGTTGCACTGTGTGTTTAGGAATGTGTGCTGGGGAGTGTTGGGGTAGGTAAGCTGTGAGCTGGGGTGTTGGGATGTGTGTAATGGGGGTGTGTTTGGGGGTGGATGTTGCACAATGTATATCTCAGGGTGTGTGTGTCAAGGCATCTGCCGTGTTTTGTGTGTTTGGGGTACGTGTCTCAGGGTCTGTATGTTGGGGTACGTGTTGGGGTGTGTATATAGATATAGGACTGGGGCACCAAAACACAGGCACGTGTTTTGTCTGGCTTTAGAGATAGGCCCTAGCCCCACCCATGAGTCCCTTGGGCTGCAGAGCTGTACTTGCTGTTCAAGCAGTCCCTGAAGCCACAGAGAGCAAAGGCTTCCTGAATCCCCTATGATGCTTTTCCCCAGGTTAGTGTGGAAGGTCTGGCCTGCAGGAGGACAGCAGAGGGCAGAGGAGGGAGTCTTTTCCTCTGTCACAGCTTCCAAAGGGACAGCTGAGCCAAGGCAGGTGACCCTCCCCAGAATCACAGCTCAGTGAGCATCAGTCCCCAGACTTGCAGGCAGGTTGCCTTTGGGCTCTGCAAAACCCAGGTGAGCCTGGGGCTGTTTCCCCAAGCAGCTGCCTGTCCCCAGCCTGCCCGGGGTTCCAGACGGTGAGGCTCCTCCTGTGGCCCAGTGGGAGGGATCCTGTCATCAGCAATGGCCCCTCTATTCCCTGTCACTTCCCCCAGTCTTTTCGAGTGATTCCCGCTGTCAAGGAGGAAGTTCACGTTCTTCATGCTATCCACGGGGCCTCCACAAGCATCTGGCCGCAGAGGCCTCTCCGGCTCTGGATAAAGAGTGTCCTTCCTCACCCCACAACCTGCTGCTCGCTATCTTCTCCAGCCACTGAGAGAGTCACTTCTAGGGACCCCCAGCTGGCCCTGGCTTCCCTGGGACAATGGGTTTCCCTGGATGGGAGACGTCCCGTGGGGATAAAAGCAGGATGGTCAGGACACATGGGTCATGCTACGGCTTCCCGCGATGGCAGGTCTGACTCCCCTGCACCTTGAGCACCAGGAACAGGCTCTCTTCTGTCCGACCCTGGCTCAAGCATCTGCCACCCCATCCAGCTCCTACCTCCCTTAAAACCCGAGAGTCCCCCTGTGCCTTCCCAGGGCTCCAGCACAGCCTGCCGGTACTGCAGACCAGCTGGAGACTGTGTCTTGAGGCCTTGAGCTCTCAGTAGTGAGGAGCGATACTGCCATGACATTCCTGTGGCTGGCAGAGGCCTGGCAGGTCATGGGTGGGTCCTGGGTGCCGGCTGAGCTATTTTCTACTCTTTCCTTTTTTTTTTTCAACTAGGGATTAAACCAGAGGTGCTCTACCACTGAGCTACACCCCCAGCCCTTTTTATTTATTTATTTTTTTTATTTTGAGAAAGGGTCTCACTAAGTTGCCCAGGCTGGCCTTGAACTCGTGATCCTCCTGCCTCAGCCTCCCAAGTTGCTGGAGTTACTAGTGGTAAAATGTGATAAAACGTGCCTGGGATCAATCCCTGGTACCAAAAAATAAGAGGGAGGAGAAGGAAGAGGAGGAGGAGGAGGAAGAAGGGAAGAGGGAGTAGAAGGGGAAGGAGAAAGACAGATAGTCACAGAGACCTGCAAGAAGCGCTTCAGGTGGAACTAAGTGATTCCAAGGAACATAAGGAAAGCCAGTGTGGTGGGACATGGCGATAAATCAAAAACAGGGTGGTGGAAATAGACAGGAGATGTGGGGAAAGGATCAGCAATGCACTTTGTAAGTTCTGTTCCTTAGGATTAGACTTGGCCTCAATTGGAAACTAACACAAGATATTTCTTAAAGAGAAACAGCTCAGTGTTAGTGAGTCCACACTGGGTAAGATGGTGGCTCCATGTCATTCAGGATCCCTACTCCTTCTGCCTTCCTTATAAAGTTCCCATCATCAAGTTTGCTTCACGATTGCAAAATGGCTACTGGAGCACCATCTATCCTATCTCCATTTCAAGCAGTAGAAAGGCAGAAAGCATAGAGGAGCAAAATTTTGCATCCTCTTAGTTGGACTCGTTCCCTTAAAAGGACAATCCCAAAAGCCCCATTTCAAAATTCATACAGATATTTAGCTGGGTGCTCAAGAGTTCCATCAGAAAGTAAAAAACACTGAATCAGTATCGAACAGAGCCCGAGCTTTGTTCTCAGGGCTATAGGAAGGTGTGTGAGGGTCTTAGCAGGGGTGGCTGTGATTTGATTTAGACAGTGAGGTCACTCTGGCAGCAGGTGGAGAAGGAGCAGTAGCCAGGCAGGAGTTGAAGCCGGGAGATGAGCTGAGCACCGTAGCAATTATCCAGTGAGAGTCGAGGAGCCCTGGCTAGCCCATCAGAGCCAGGTGGTGAGCAATGTCTGGATATGGCCTCTGGTTGGGGCTGGTACTGACAGAACCTGCTGACGATAGATCAGGGGTGGGCATGAGAGGAAGAGAGTAGAAAGAGGACGAATCCCAGGTGACAGGGCTAAGCAGGCAAGATGTGAGGGCATCCATGGGGCTGGGAGAGACAGGAAGAGGAGCAGGGACCCGTCAAGCGTCTTTCCAAATATACTGATTTCCAAGGCCCGTTAGGTGCCTTGGATGAGAGGGACGAGGGCCGGGGGCCAGTTACTGCAGGCATCAAGTGAGAACGGAGAATCCACCCAGATCTGACCACAGGGGGTGGAGGGCTTCCTTTCAGTTGAGGAAGCCTTGGGAAGCAGAGCAGGAGAACAAGGGACCAGCCAGGAGACTCCCCAGGAGTGTCGTCATGGAGGAACAGAGAAATGGGAGCCAGAGGAGATGTGAGGCCATGGGGGTCCCCATTGTCACAGTCAAAAGAGAATGACACGTCTCCAGCCCTGCTCTGCAGATCCCCTGAGCCAGTCAATGGGTACAAAACAGGTTTAGGAACAGAGGGCCACGCCCTCACAGTGGGACTCAAGGGTGTCTGTCCTTTCCCGGGGACCTTGGGGGACACTTCAGTGCCAAGCAGAGCTGGACTGAGTCCCCACTTAGCACAGATCCCTGTGCTGGGGACAGTTCCCTGCTTCACCTGCTTGCTCACCATCCGAGAGTGAAGAAGGTCCACTGACTTACCTGAAGCCACATCTGAATTCAAGGGGATCTGTTCCTCCCAGTGGGGCCTGCACAGGTGCTGGCAGCTGGACTTTGTCCTGGGCCTCTGTCCACCTTCCCTTGGGGGCTGCCTGGCTTCCTCTCTCTGGGCATTCAAGGAGGAAAGGGGTGAAGCTAGGATGGTTGGGGTTTCATTTTGCCTTAAGCTCTTTGTAGAAACCCCCTGGTATGGGCAGGAGCAGGGAGAAGAGCATAACGTCCCCCGTGGCCATCCTCAGGTGGACTGGGAGGGTGGTCACTTGGCCCCAGAGTCAGTTCTGCCAACCGCCCACAGCAGTTTCTCACAGTGCTGCTGTCAAACAAGATTGGCTCATGGGCCCACAGGTCTTGGATCCGGATGCTCATTTTTCAATGCAATAAAATGGAACAGGATAGAGGACAACGTATAACCACACATAGATGCTCTTTCAGGACACTAGTGTCTGGGTGACATCTGTGTCTGTGTTTACGTGTGCGTGCATGCAGGTGCTAGGAGGCCACGTCCAGTGGATGTGCTGGGTGAGTTCACAGTCAAAAGAGAGTGACAGCTGGTGCCCCCCACCTCCGTCTTCCTCTTGCCTCCCCAGCCCCAGTGTGGTGTCCTTGACGGAGCAGCTGGGCAGGAGGCCACCCCTCATGGCTGCGGTGGCTGTTCTGCCCAGGTGGGCATCTGGTGTTATAGATGGACAAATTGACAGGGAAGCATATGCACCCAGCTGAGGTTCCCCCAGACCTGCATTTCTTTGGATGCATGTGGGTGATTCCGGGCCAGGGCACCGCTCCTGCTGGGTGGGCTACAGCCACGTGGAAGCCCAAAGCCACCGAGGGACCAGTGACTCTGAGCCCAGCCGCACACCAGCGGCACCAGCAGGCTTTATAAACCACTGCCACCAGCCACTCTTGAAGATTTCCAGACGCTGCTGGGTGCCGGGAGGGGATCAAGCCTCCCAGGTGACAGAGGGCTGGTGGAGCTCCCCCTCACCGAGCTGGGGTGCTGGAGCCACTTCATGGGGACAGGTGTGCTTGGTGGCTTTAGTGTCCTGAGCAGCAGAGCCCAGGCTGTGGCAGTTCAGGGGTGGGCCCCCACTTGCCCACATGCTCACGTTCCAACCGAGGGGGACCAGTGACCCAGTGTTGTCCCCGTGTGTCCTCCCAGGATCAGGCTCAGAGGGACAATCAGAAGCCCCCAGGGAATGCTCTCCAACACCAGGAACTCTTGTCTGGAGACCTGGGCTCAGGCATGAACAAGAGCCTCCCGTGGGCCTGGCAGCCGTGACCCCAGGCCCTTCCCCTATACTCCTTCTCTAAGGAGAAAAACGGAGATTGTGGAGTTTCCATGAAGAGATCCGAGAAGACCTCAGAGAAGCCACCGCCCTGTCCGATTCCCACATCCTTCCTGGGTTGGGGGCTTGGGGACCCCCTGGACATCTAGCTGGTGGATAACGCATTGGCCAACCAGCCTAGAAAATATAAAAATCGCCTCCCGAATCCATCAGCACCAAGGTCACACCACCTTTGCTGTGAGATGAAAACTTCATCTGAAGTGTCTTTTTTTTTTTTTTTTTTTAAGGAGGAAAAAGAGAACAGGCAAAATGGTTCATTTCAAACTTCAGTGGCTCTGTCAGGGTTTTGCTCAATCCCTGGCTAACGGCTAAACCATCTGAACTCCAAACCAAAATAAATACACCTCTGAAGTTAAACAATGTTCTTACATCCAGGCTGATGTAATGGTTCCAAACCATGAGAAAATACTACTCCCGCATAATGGGTTCCTCTGTTTAGCCAGAGGAAAGGCCTGGCGGTTGGCGTGGTGTCAACGGGAATTTGGCGTTTTCTATCATTATGAAGCTGGGTGTGTGTGTGTACGTGTGTGTGTAACCTCATTAACAATGTCTCCGTCATTGTGGTGTGAAAGTGTAGAGATGGGTATTAAATATAATTGAGGGCTACAGAGCAGGTCCCGTGGACCAACCCAAAGAAGAGGTCCAGAACAAGCAGCCCCTGCCCACCCCCGCCCTCAAGCCCTTCCCACCCTGGGCTTTCCACAGGGTGACAGCGAGGACATCAGTGGCCCTCCAAGAGTGTGCTGTGCAGGGGTGAAGAGAGGTCCCACGGCCCCAAGGATGCTCACCTGGGAGACAACTCCCAAATCAAAGTCAGAAGTCGTACCTGACCCAAGGACATGTCCTGGGTACCCTGCAGTCAGACAAGCTGACTCCAGTAGCTGAGCTGAGCTAGCAGGACTAGTGTCCATGAGGAACATCCTCTTGATGGACACTGTCTGCACCAATGGCTCAGATCTGCATGGGGCCCCCAAACTCACACTGGCCATGTCCCTGGCCTGAGGCCTTGGTCTTTGGACTCTAGCAACCTTGAGCCCTTCCCCGGGGCCAGGCCAGGTAGAGAGTGCATGGAAGGCATGTCCTCCTGCCTGGCCTTCTCCAGGTCAGAGGCTGCCATTGAGAAAACTCGAGGTCAAGAGCTATAGGACATTCCCTCAAGTTCACATTCGGAAATCTGCCAACCAGAGCAACCTGAGCCCTTCTGATTCCAGGTTCTGCAGATTTGGGAGGGGGCAGGTTGGGGTTTTTTTACTATCATTCTTCAACACCAACCGCCAACTCCCGGGGGTGGGGGGGACTCAGAGCTAGCCTCTGCCCAGGCCCATGGGACTCTCCATCGAATCAGGCCAAGACGTGGGTGGGGACAATATTGATTGCATCATCTCTCATTGAATTCTTACCACAAAAATATCATTAAGCCCTTTGGCAGATAAGGAGACAGGCTCAGAGAGGTGAGGAACTGGCCCAGCGTTTCATGTGTGGAGTCTGGCCGAGTTACAGGCCTCAGTATACTATGGTTTCAGTATGGGGAGGGTCCCCCCAAGGGTACACATGCTGAAGGCGTGGTCCGCAGGGTAGAGACTTTAAAGGTGGGGCCTAGTGGGTCATCCTTAGATCACTGGGGACATGCATGGAAGGGGACTGGATTGTGGGACTCTACTCATCCTGTCTTGAATTAACGTCTCTCCTCTCTCTCTCTCTCTCTCTCTCTCTCTCTCTCTCTCTCTCTCTCTCTCTCTCTCTGGCTTCAGATATGACTACTTGCTCTGACATGTACCCCTGTCATTGCCATACGGCACCCTTGCCAAAGCCCCAAACCAATGAGGCTGCCTGATCTTGGGCTTAAACCTCTAAAACTGTGAGCTAAATAAATCTTTCCTCTTTATTAGTTAGTTTCCTCAAGTATTTTGTTGTAGTAACACAAAGCTGACTGATAAAGGAAGCCACAACAAAGTACCACAGACGGGTTAGGTTAACCAGCAGAAGTGTATTTTAGCACAGTTCTGGAGGCTGGAAGTCCAATGTCAAGGTGTCCACAAGGCTGGTTCCTCCTGGCCTCTTTGGTTTGCACGTGGTTGTCTTCTCCCTGTGTCCTCACATGGTCTTGTGTGTATGCGTGTGTCCTAATCTCCTCTCCTTATAAGGATTAAAGCCCACCTTGATCATCTCTCTAAGTACAGTCACATGACGAGGTTCAGGAGCTCAGGCTTTAATGTGTGGATTTTGAGGGGACACAACTCAAGGGTGCTGGCAGGGTTAAGGGCAGAGGTGCCTAGAGCAGGGTAGCAGCCTGGCTCACATCAGCGCAGGATGGTGGACAGCGGGCTCTAGATTTTCACTGAGTGGTTGCAGCAGGTCAGGCTAAGGCTAGTGTGAGAAGACCCTTTGCTGCTGGGCAAAATGACGGGGAGAGGAAGCAGGATAAGGAGATGCTGCTCATTAGGGTCTCTGGAATCATCCAGAATGCCAAGAGCCTACAAGAGAGGCTTTGCAAATACAGTGCCCCCCCATTCATGAGTTTGCTCTCTGTGCTTCCTATTAGCTGTGGTCAATAGGAAGGAGGAGAGCAGAACAATAAGATATATTGAGAGAGAGAGAGAGAGAGAGAGAGAGAGAGAGAGAGGCCACATTCACATAACTTTCACCACAACACATCACTGTAATTGTTCTGCTTTATTAGTAGTAATTGTTAAACCTTTCTGTGCCCAATAAATTAAACTTTATCATAGGAATGTGTCGGTACCCATGGTGTTCATTACTACCCAGGGCTGCAGGCATCTGCTGGGGTCCTGGAACCCCCATGGGTGAGGGGGGAACCTCTCTACATTCAAATCCTGTCTGCCCGTGGGTGGCTCAGACTTCACGGCCCCCCTGGTGTCCTGCAAGCTGAGGCTGGAACCGTCCTCAGTAGTCGAAGAAACTGGACATACTCAGTAGTACTTCCCCCCAGCACACGGCAGAGCATGGGCCCTGGCTCAATGGGAACTTGCTGAGTGACTGATGACACAGATGCACGTTGGACTGAGCCTGTCCTCCTCCCCTGCCCTCAGCGTAAAATCTTCATTTTTTTTTTTTTTTTGAACAAAAAGAGCTCGGTAGAATTCTGGACCACACTCACCATCCCCGGGGGGGGGGGGGCAGTCAGAGCTGGGGCTGCCCCAGGGTGCCAGCCAGCTCATAGAGGGGTGGCCCAACGGTCCCTTACCTCCACACTCTCTGGGTTGCTGGCCCACTGGGCCCTGCCTCAAGAATGGCAGACAGGCAGCTGCCTACCATGTCAAGAGGTGAGTATTCAAAACCCCTTTGGGGACAAGCAGCAGCAAGATTCAAAGCAACGCATAGGGCATAGGTCGAGGGCTTGCTAAATGCTGGAACAAGTCCCCCGGGGTGCGCTTCTGAGTTCTAACCAACAGACTCTGGATTCCTAGCTGTCAGGCTCAGCTGGGGTGTAGAGGGGAAGCCACATGACCTCTTTGGGTCCCTTCCTGCTCTGGGATGTCAGGCAGACATTAACGTCTGAGGAGTGACAGTAGCTGAGAGATCCCAATGGCCTGAAGCCAGCAGTAACAGGGTGGCCCAGTCTGGTCAACCCACCTGGAGCTAACCGATGGGTAGAGTGGCAGATAGCAACTCATCTGGCAGCTGCCAGGATTACCCATGCAACAGCGCGTGGTGGTGGATGGGACCGCTCGACCTGGAGGCGCGTGGGCGGGGACGTGCATCCACACCTGCCACCCACGGGACATGCACACAGAAGGCATTTATGCAAAGGTCGGGGGAGGCCCTCCTGGGAGGTCTGTCCTCCAGCTCCTGAAAAGCGAATCACAGCCTACAACCAAGAGCTGCGCCTGTTCTAGCGTCTCAGTGCCTCCTCTCGGGGACAGGGGCCAGCCAGACCCTCCCCATTTCAGCCTGACGAGAGACAGCCGAGATCCCCTGAGAGTTGCTCCAAACCCAGAGGTCTGTGTCTGGGCTGGGACTTTCTAGTCACTTTTCTGACCACCTCTGAAATCAGATTGGCTTTTTTTTTTTTTTTTTTTTTCAGTATTGAGGGTTGAACTCAGGGGCATGGCACCATTTAAAAGGTGGGGTGGGGGCTGGGGATATAGATCAGTGGTGCAGTGCCCCTGAGTTCAATCCTCAATACTGAAAAAGAAAAAAGGCAATGACCTCTGTGACGTCTCTTTCCTGAAGCATTCATTCTTCCTGGGATGTGTGTCTGTTGAGATGTCACGGAGGGTCTGCACAGCCACACTCATCTGAGACCCCTGGTCCATGTCTGGACGCTCCTGTCTATGCTGGTGGCTTCTGACGTCGGGAGCAGGCCTGTACTGGTCTAGATGTGTGAATTTTCTAGAATCACCAACCAAACCAAACCCAAACAACAAAGCCTCCTCCTTCCCGGGAGGTCGTGACCTCCAAGAAAGCTATTTTCTGAGCTTCTGACATATTGGCCAAGTAGGAACAACTCCGTTGGGGGCTGCAGGTGTAGCTCTGTGGCCGGGCACATGCTCGGCAGGCTCCAGGTCCTGGGTTCCATCCCCAGCACCTTAAAAACAGCAAAACTCACCTCCAGCGGCTCCACCCCCACTCACATCCACCCACCCCCCACCCCACCCCACCCCCATCTCCTATCCTTTATTCCCAACCAAGGTCAGCGGAGGACTCAGTTGCCCAGAGGTGTCCTGGGCACAGGTGACATAGTGCATGTCAGCCTCAGGAGACCTTCATGTGGGTCCCCAAGCATCCCCAGTGTCCCTCACAGAGGCCCACGTCAGCACTTCAGGGACTCCAAAAAGGGCAAGTGACCCTCAGGCATTTCCATGACGACACCAACCCAGCCAAGCTCAGTGCTGAGTAACTCCATGGGAGTCCCTTACCTCCTTTGTCCTCCCACAGAGGTGACAAGCAGGACCCCAAACCACGACCCAGGTCTGTGTTCAGACTTGTCTCTGATAGAACATCGGCCACACCCACCACAATAATACACCTGGTTTAAAATGTTTTACAAAAGAGCTCATGTGCCCCCCCAAAAATGTGAAGGTACAACTTCCCCTTCAGGCTTCCTCCGAATGTACCAGAACCTACGAGGACACCCAGTCAGCAAGCTGCTGCCCACCGCCCCCGCCCCAGTGCCAGCCTCTTCCCACAACTGTGGTTCCCTTGTCCTCAGCAGGAAGGTTGGCTGGTAACGACTGTCACAAACAGGTGACCCCAGACTTCATAATATTTTAAGCTAGGTATCGACAACCTTGGGTCATATCAAGTGAATTCCCCTCTGCTGCGGCCTGGACTTCTGAAACCTACCTGTTTCCATTTTGGGCAAGAGCTTTTCTCCTTTCACGTTTCCTCAGCCATCTAGTGCTTGGGCATCTCTTGTCACTTGGGACAGGTTCTGCGTCTGGGATGTGTATTAGTCCACTTTCTGTGGCTATCACAAAACGACTGAGACCAGGTGATTTGTAAGAAATAGAAGTTTATTTGGCTCATGATTCTGGAGGTTGAGAAGTCCAAAGCATGGTACTGGTATCTGCTCAGCTCCTGGTGAGGGCCTTACTGTGTCACAACATGGTAGAGGGCATCACAATGGACAGCAGGCGTGGTGGCTAGGGTCTCTCATTCTCTTCTTTTAAAATCCCTAATGGCTGTTCAAAACATTACATAGTTCTTAATACATCATATTTCACGACCAACAATAAATAATAAATAAAAAAAAATCCCTAATGGCTGAGTACAGCAGCAGCACACATCTATAATCCCAGCATCTCGGGAGGCTGAGGCAGGAGGACTGCAAACTCAAAGCCAGCCTCGGCAACTTAGCCAGGCCCTGTTCTCAAAATAAAAATAATAATAATAATAAAAAGGGCTGGGGATGTGGCTCAGCATAGAGCATCCCTGGGATCAATCCCTAGTACCAAAAAAGTAAAAAATGAAAATAAAGGAAAGAAAAAGAATGAGATTTGGTGGGAAAAGTATAAAACTCAACAAGGAACAAACATCGCCTAGCAATAGTCATTCAGTTCTCTGTGCTCGGGGTTTTCTGGGTTTTATCTATGATTTTCATAGACTCCAAAACAGGGGTGCTTCTGGGCTGTGTCCTCCTAACCCAGTGACGCAGGCGCTCATGCCCATTACCTCGTCAGGTTTCACCCCACCCCCTTGGGAAGATGGCCTTGGGCAGACTGACCCCGGCACTCCGACCTCACTGGCACGGGCCTGCTGCCACACAAGCCCCTGTGAGGCTCAGGGGACAGAGTCCATTCCACGCGCCACCAGGTCCAGTTTGCAGATCCTTAGGGAAACTGGACCTGCAGGGGGCCCACTGGTCAGAGTGCCCTGGACCGCCCAGTGCGCGAGGGGCAGTGCCCGTGTGGCTCTCCAGTGTTCTTTACCCCACGGGCCAGACCGTCCTTAACAGCTATCCAGAGGACAGTGTTGGTCAGCTGGAGTCCAGGCAGGCTCAGGACTCTCTGTAAACGCTCATGGGAGCAGAGTGACAACTGGACAGGTGCTGGCCTGCTGGAGCTACCTGAGGGCCACCCTTGAGACCTCAGATGAGTATGAGATTCGATTTCTTTGCAGAAGATGTTGAAGCTGTGTGGGGTTTCCTCCCTTCTGGTGTCCTGCTCTGGTCACAGTTGTGAGGAACCCTTCCTAAGGCACCTTTGCCCCACCTGGCCTCCCAGGTGCCCACCCCCCAGCCTCCCTGTTTCATCCGAAGTCCATGAGATGAGTTACCAGTGGTCTAATTTCCTGATAGAGGAGGTTATAAAAGTTTCAAAATGAGGGGTCAAGGGCTCAGTGGAAGAATGCTTGCTTAACCTGTGGGAGGCCCTGGGTTCCCTCCCCAGTGCCCTGAGACAAAAGGGGCATGAAAGACCTTTGGCTTAAGATCTTGGGTACTTCACTGGACCAGCAAGACACTCAGACAGCTTGAAGGACTGACAAAGTCGTGGTCACTTGCCACACTCCCAAGTCCACAATACCTGGACTCCATACAGACGCCCAGGCTAGGTGTCCCCCTAGCAGAAGGGAGGAAGACAGGCAGCCGTGGGCTACTGGACACCTGTCCTGTGCCCTGGGGGTGGACATGCCTGCCTTACTTAATTTCCACAGCCCTGTTAAAGTAGGTGTTATCACATTTTACATGTACACCCCGAGCCTCCGAAAGATTAAGTCATTGCCAAAGTCAACAGTTCCTGGGTGGCAAGGCCAGGACAGGAATCCAGATTTGCCTGAGCCCGTGGCCCACGCTCTTCCCGCCTAGGCGCTTCGTCCAGACACGCGACACGTCCACCTGCCTGCCCGGGCTCCCCCCTCCTATCCGTCAGCACCCCCCTGGAGGGTAACGGGGAAAAGAAGTGAGGATGGAAGGGAGGTGAGGAACAAGGAGGTGGTCGCTTGGTTGATTAGGTGCTTCATTAAGAGAAGAGAACGAGGCCAGGTGCGGTGGCACACACCTGTAATCCCAGCAGCTCAGGAGGCTGAGGCAGGAGGATCCTGAGTTCAAAGCCAGCCTCAGCAATTTAGGGAGGCCCTAAGCAATTCAGTGAGACCCTGTCTCTAATAAAATACAAAATAGGGCTGGGGATGTGGCTCAGTGGTCCAGGGGTCCCGAGTTCAATCCCTGGTATACCCCCCCCCCAAAAAAAAAGGAGAGAGAGAGAGAAAAAAAAGAGAGAACAAGGAAAAGACTCTAACCTGAGGGGGGCACACTCAGGACACCTCGTGAGAGAATTAACAGGGCTCCGCTGCCCGCTCACACCTGTCATTCATCACCCATACTCCCACAAGGGGCCGGCTGGGGGACGGGGCCCAAGGAAACAGACCTAGGAGCCAAGGGATGGGGAGGTGTCATGGTCTTGGATGGCAGCAGGAAAACACAGAATGTGAGGAGCAAACCTGAATCAGGAGTGCCTTCCCAGTCTCCCGGACTCAGAGCCAGCCAGGGCTGGAAATGGAAGTTACCAGAAAACCAGGAAAGCACTGACAAGGGCTGGCCCTGCCGCCGAGGGAGGACCTGGCAGAAGGTGCCCGGTGCCAGAAAGAGGCTGAGCGTGGGAACTGCAAAGACACTGGCAAATGTAACCACTGGGACTGGCTCTGTGCAGGTCATGAGCCAAAGGTGGTGGGAGGCAAGGCAGATTGCACCTGCTGAGAGAGGGGGCGAGGGGGAGGGATGGCCAGGAAGCTGCAAGTAGAGACTGTTTGTCCAAAAGGCTGATATTGAAGGGAAACAGATACATGAGTAACAAAGAGGGGGGGGTGCTTTTTTTTTTTTTAAATAGAGGCTACTGGAACATAGAATCAGACAAGAAGGAACAAAGCCAGGAAATGATAAGGATTTGAACAGCAGGAGAGAAAAAGTATTCACAGGGCAAAGCTCAAGAGGAACTTAAGATGGGCAGGGTCAGAATCAAGGACACAAGAAGGGAAGATTAGATTTGAAAGGAAAAGACATTTTAATCCTCTGCAATAGGAGAGAAGGATGAGCAAAAAGGGAGCTGGGAATGAAGAAGTACTAAGGCAGAGGGGCTAGAACTCATGCAGAGGACACTGAGCAGACCAGAAAAATAACAAACAGGGCCAGAGCAGAAGGCAAGCCAAGGGATGAGGGGCCAGGGAAGTGTTGCCAGTCTGTATTAGCGAGGATAAGCAATGCTAGCTGCTATAACAAGCAATGGTCAAGCACAGAAGTTTCACTCAATGAAAACTTATTTTGTCATTCCTTCAAAGTCCAATTCCAATGTTACTGGACAGCAATAGTCTTCTGTGGGCCTGGGACCCAGGTTTCTTCCCTCTGGTGTCCACACCATCCCTGAAGAGGACCAAGGAGCAAGCAGATGGAGAATCGTGTGGGAAGCTTTCTGGGCGGGCACAGAGCAGCACACAACACTTGCACCCACATTTTACGGGTCAGGCCCCAGTACCAATGGGAGCTAGAAAAAGTCGTCTTCCTGGGTGCCTAAACAGAAAACAGATTTTGATGAGGTCTCCGATAAAGAAGAGAAAATTCCAGTAATCTGAGTTCATGAGTTGTGGCTGTAATCACGTGGGTGATGGGAAATGAACTATTCATCACACTCGTGTCTTCTCAGCCAATCTTTCGCAAAAGCCTGGCTCATTCGATGCTTCCAACATGTGGACACAGCCTTGGCCACACATCTCTACTACAGGAAGACGTCCCTCACTCTATTCGCTGTAGCTTGGCACCTAAGATGGACAGTTGTATTTGTAGCAAAATGCCTGCCCCCATCCCAAGACACAAAGCCTTAGCAATGGCCTTTCAAATGATCCTCCCAGAATTCCACAGTCATTGCTGAGCATCCCACCATCTTTACCCCACCAGCTGGACGGAGAGGTGCCCTGCTGGCCCATTACAGCCGCCCTAGCTCAGAAAGGCAATTGTGTAAAGATGGTCTTCTGAAGATCAATACAACCCAAGGAGATCTCAGGATTTTCCCTTTGATTCTTGTTTCTGGGAACTGGCTTTTCATAGGAACCCAGAGTTCCCCACACCTTCTCTTTATCAGACACAAGGATATTGTCTTCCGTTTAAAACCCAGAACAAGTTTCCCAGGCCTGTTGGAGAGGGTTGCGCTGCCCATCTAGCCCACTCTAAGAAAACAAAGTCCCACGGGGAGGCCACGTGAGGGTTGCTAATGACTTGTAGCTTTCATCCGGCGGCTCTGTCTTGCGCAGCTGATGAAAACCATCAGCGCCCGAGACAGCAGAAGCAACACGGCACTGATGGATCTGAATGACTTAGGAGACGCGGATCCATACACATGTGTTGTGCGGATCTTGCAAAATCTGACTATGGGGAGGGAGGGAGGGCTGGGGAGGGAGGGGGAAGAAAACAATTGAGCCCCAGAGGCATCTGGAAATGAATGCTAGACTGTGTCGGTATTGCTCAATGGTGACCTGCTTTCCCGGGGGGCCGTGCCAGGCTCTGGTGAGGGCCCAGGTCTTGCTGATGGATCATTTCACCCCTGCTGGAAGGAACATGGGGAGCTGCTTCGAAGTTGCAATGTCCTTTGAGCAGCAGGGATCTAACGATGCCAGGGCATGTGAAGGGCATCGCTCGCTCCCATGCAGGCGAGGGGAGCAGACAAGCATCTACCTGCACAAGGTGTGTTTACAGGGCGAAAGCAAGGTGTCGGTTTGCCTCCAACACATGTGGTCAGGTTGGAGAACAGACGCTCATTCATTCCCCAGTTTGCCTTGAAGCCTAACCCTTCTCCTTCAGTTGCTTGAGTGTACAGACTCGCTACTGCTCAGCAAGACCCAGGTGTGGTGGGCTCCAGCATGGACCTCTTTGGGCATAGACATTGTTTTGTCCTGGGACAGAGAAGATGAGGGCCTTAGAGGGACCTCCCAGAGCCACGTTTCAGCCACCTCTGATTTTAGTGTGCAAAGTTCAACCCGAAACATCCACCACCCACCATTCCCCCAGCCCACGCAGAGAGGCTGGCAAACGGAGGTTCAAGGCTGGGAGAGCTGCAGTCAGGCAGCCCGAGTCTTGGCAGGCCCAGGGAGCTAATGAGGCTGTAAATGGCAGGCCGGAGGTGTGCAGGAAACGGAAAACATCCCGATGGCTTTGAACTCTGTAGACCTGCTCAGAAGCAGGCCCGTAGGCCTGACACTTGGACACGGCTCCTTCACTGTGGGGTGCAGGAAAGGCTCCTGCTGCTGCTGGTGTGGTCGCATGGGACCAGCATTCTCTGAGCACCTGGGGACTCACACCCTAGAGACAGTCAGGTCGGGCCAGGTGGTCCCCAACCAAACTCCAACAGCCCCAGCCTCACCTTACCATTCCCTGCTCCGTGACACTGGGAGATTTAACTTTCCTGTGGCTCTGTTTTTTCATCCAGAAAGTGAGAGTGATCAGCAGGACCTGCCTGGAGGAGTCCGGGGAACAACGGGATGCTGGTGGGGCTGGAACGCCTGTGCCCAACCACGCCTGAACCCCCAGAGAAGGAGAAACCCAAACCCGGGTGCAGTGGCGCACATCTGTAATCCCAGTGGCTCGGGAGGCTGAGGCAGGAAGATCACCAGCCTCAGCAACTTAGTGAGATGCTAAGCAACTCAGTGAGACCCTGTCTCTAAATAAAATGTAAAACGGGCTGAGGATGGGGCTCAGTGGTTAAACCCCCTTGGGTTCAATCCCTGGTACGAAGAAGAAGAAGGAGAAGAAGAGACTCAAACTATTGCTTTTTCCTGCCCCCTGCTCCCTCTCTGAGACCCTGTAAATACCACCCTGCACACCCTCTCAGCCCTATGCCCCCACCAGGGCCAGTATACAGCTGGGCCAGATGAGGCCTGGTCTCACGGGCTCCAGAGGAGCACAAAGCACATGCCCAGAGCCCTGGGTGGCTGGCTGGGGACCCTCTCATAGCAGCCTGGGCAGAAGGCTGATGTTCACTTTGGAATTGGCTCCTGGAGGCACTCTTCCCTCCCCCACCTCAAAATCCTCGGCACAGACCCCAGGTCTGCTCTGCTGCATCCTTCCTCTCCGCCTGCATTACAAACAAAACCGTCAATAGGCCTTTGTCTGCCAGCCTGCTCTCCACGTGCCCCTCCCAACATACTTGAGAACAGTTTCCCATCGCGCTGACTTCTCAGCCTACCTGGAAGCTCCGTGATCACAGGCCCCTGCAGGCGAGGGTGGAGGGCATGAGCCAAGAACCAGCTTGGAAGGGCGCCCGTCCCTTTCAGCCTTGTCACTGGGCGAGAGGCTGGAGGGGTGGCAGAGGGGAGAGTCCAAGAAGGAACACACGCTGCCTCTGGTCGTGACCCTCCTGCTCACTCCCAGGAGGCTCCAGTGACCCTGGGCGGCTGCTCTCGGTCCCCTTCTGCAGATCCTCCAGTCCTACCTCATCTCTGTCTCTTGCATAGAATGATGTACCCAACCCCTTGGCCCCTACATCCCTCCTGATGGGGTCACTCGACTCACTGTCCCCTTCTCTGCTCCTAAGAGCAGTGTGCTGCCCCCTCAGGCAGGCCATGCTGTCAGGGGTGGGGCACCAGCAGGGCTCCTGCAAAGAGCACACTCGAGAGACCTGGGTTCGAATCCATCCCTGAGCCTGTCCTTCCAGCAAAGCATTTAACATCGAGCTTCAATTTCTCACCTGATGGCATGGAGACTGTTAGAAAAATAAGTTAAATTGCTCCAATGGTTGGCACGTTAGGCATGTAGTCAACGGTCCTACTTCTTTCATGGTAGGATATTTATTTGCATTTACCAGGGGGCCCATCTGGAGATAAGCTTTCACCCCACGGAGGAAGGAGAGGAAATTTGGACTCCTTGTTAAGGTAAGTGGAAGATGCTTTGGTGATGGAGCTGGGAGGGGCCCTTTTCCCGCAGTGGAAGTGGTCACCTGCCTGGCTGCCTGGCCTATGGTGGCCGCTGGGGGCAGTTGTAGTACAACGGAAGAGGAGAAAACAGGTCCTATGAGCATTTGATTTAAAATAGAGACAAGGAGAAGAAACAAGGTGCCGATGGGTTCACCAAGTTTGGGGCTCAAAGCCAAAGCCCAGGAAAGGAAGGACCACAGACCTCAACCTTCACTCCACACCTGAGGACAGGGACAGTGAGAGTCACCTAGGTGCCACCAGTGCCCAGCACAGAGGACCCTCACCACAGACTTCCTGAATTACAGAATCTTACCTAGTGTTTCCAGCCCTCCTTTAACTGTAAGGACTACTCTCTTCGTATAGGAGGATGCAGGATCTTATCTCATGCTCGGCTCAGGAAGTCACTGGAAAAAAAAAATTGAAGGGAGAGGGGCAGAAAGAATGGCCAAGAGACGGAGTTTTCAGTTCAAGAGAAAACATAGGTCTGATGTGGAGCTAACAGAGCTCGGAATCATGGCCAGCAAAGTAGTGAGAGGACAGCCCTGTGCCTGGCTCCTAAGAGAAAAAAAAATGAGCCACTGAGCAGATCACACTTCAGGAAGGTCTCCTTCTCCTCCCTGCCCCACCCAACGCCACCTCTTTCCCTCCACCAAGATGAGGAATGATTGGAGTAGACCCACCCCTCGATGGAGACACAGAAAGAAGAGCCACAGCTCCTCCCCCAGAAGCTAAAGGGGCCTTGAGGGAGCTGGGACACCAGTCCCATAAAGGACCCGAGGTGGTAAGAGGAGAAGCCAGCAGGCAAGGGCCCTCTGTGACTGCCCCCTTGCAGACAAGTGAGGCAGGAAAGCATGCCTCATAGGAGAAGCTCATTTTGTTGGACTTTTTATTTTTTTATTTTTTTTATTTTTTTTTTTAATATTTTTATTTATTTATTTTTCGATGGACACAGCATCTTTGTTTTTTGTATGTGGTGCTGAGGATCGAACCCAGGCCGCACGCATGCCAGGCGAGCGCGCTACCGCTTGAGCCACATCTCCAGCCCTGTTGGACTTTTTAAAAAGAAAAAAAGGACAGAGTTTTCACTGGCAGGGACAGGCAGCCAGGTGAGCACATCATGAGCTGCCTGTCCCTGCTGCCCACGCTCCCCCATTCTGCTGCGATCCCAGCCTCTGCTCTGGGCCCTCTTGTGACCCTGCACACTCTGCTCAACAAACCCCTCTGTGGCCTCCACCACTGACACTATCGCAGGGACCCAGATCGCTCTGGCAGCTCCGGCTGCTGCCATCCAACCCCTGTATCGGGTGAGTGTGGTCCCCTCACCCCCCTGACCTGCCATCCGGCAGGACTCATCTCTGGTGTTTCCTCCTCCCTAGCAATGGGACCCAACCCCCAGATCAGATCTTGATGTCCACCTCACATCACATCACACTCCAAGTCCCTCCAGGTCCACTTCTGAAATACAGCAGTCCCCCATGGCCCCGCCTCGTGTTAGGATTTTACTCACTTTGACAAAATGCTCTAGAAAAACAACCTGAAGGAGGAGCTATTTACTTTGGCTCACAGTCGCAGAGGTTTTGGCCCATGGTCCACTGGTTCTGTTGCACACAGGCCTGCAGCGAGGCAGGGGCATCATGGTGGATGGGTGTGACAAAGCGCAGCTGCTCATCTCATGGCAGCAGGAAGCAGAGAAAGAGGAAAGTGCCAGGAACGAGATGTAGTCCTCAAGGGCATGTCCCTAAGGACCCACTGCTCCAGCTACGTCCCACCTCCCACGGTACCTTCCAATACTGCCATTAAACTGTTAATCCCCAGATGAGGTCAGAGCCCTCATGAGCCAATCACTTCCCAAAAGCTCCACCCCTGAACTCTGCGGCATCAAGAACCAAGACTTCAACTCATGAGCTTTTTAAGGGACATTTCAGATCCAAACCATAATACCCCTTATCCATGGTCTCACTTCCTCAGTTGCAGTTACCCATGGTCAATTGCAACCCCAAAATATTAAACGAAAAATTCTAGAAATAAGCAATTCATAAGTTTTAAATCACATGCTGTTCTGAGCAGCACGATATAATCTGGCATCATCTTGCTGTGTCCCACCCAGGATAAGAATCAACCCTTTGTGCAGAGTATCCACACAGTGTATGCTACCTGCCCAGTAATCATATCATTGCCATCTTGGTTATTAGAGAGCCTATTATGGTATCACAGTGCTGGTATATAAGGGTGAGTACAGTCTGTTATTCCAGGCATCCACCAGGGGTTTTGGAAGGTATACCCTACTGTGTGTCTCAGTTCTCTCTGCTGGTTTGTCCAGACTGTCCAACATCTTGGAGCTAGAGCAGATCTCCTCCAACACAACTCTGACCCCGTGCACATCTGCTAAACCAACCACAGCTCTTGGTAATTTCTTTCCCCAACTGGGCTCTTCACCCTTGGCATTGTGGCTGTCCCTCCCTGGCCTCTTAGTGCAGCCAGGCCTACCTCTCTACTCTCTGCAGAATGTTCTAGAGGCTTTGCAGCTATACTTCAGTTGCATGAACTTGGGCAAGTTATTCAACCCCTCAGGGCCCCAGTTTACTGAGCTCTCCAACAGTGGCAGGACTAGGTGGTGACTGGGTTGCCATGAGGGTGGACAAGAGGCCATTGCCATCTGCCTTCTGCTCACTGCACCCGCACTCACTGAGCAAGGGCAAGGTCCACCAAGGGCCCAGGGAGAAAGAGCTGTATCCCCAAGTTATAGTAAGGAATGCTGTTGGCGGAGCACCCTGCACCATGCTGGGGAGAAGCCAGCCCTGGCTGTGCCTGGGAAACAGAAGGAGCCAGATGGGTGAAGTCTGTGGGAGGGGCACAGAGCTGAGTGCAACCAGAGAAGGACAAGTCACACACCATGGAGCGGATGCTGCCCAGCTTGTGTCCTGTCCAGCTCTATGGAAATGATGCTCTGGGATGCAAGCCTGGGGAAGCAGGGACGGTGCCAGCCAAGGGCTCCACCAGCCACACACCCACTCGCATTGGTGGGACATGTGGTCCTGGGGGATCCTCCACGGGTGAGTGGCACCATCGGACCTGTGCCATGAAGTGTCACATAAAAGATGGCTGTTAGTGTAAAAGACTGTCCCAGAGACAAAGAGCAGCGAGGTGAGAAACGGTCACCATGGAACGAGGCCGTGCCCACCTGAGCCAAGGGACAGCAGAGGCTAGTGGAACAGAGCACACTCTAAATGCAATGGGAAGAGGCAGCGCCAGTCAGTGGCCAGGAGGAGAGGGAGGGAGGGTGCTCACAGGGTCGCCCCGGATGGCCAGCCCTGGCCCTGCGTCTCTCAGGGTGGGAGGCTGCCCTCAGCCAACAGGCAGAGTCCATTCCAGAAGGTCGGCTGGAGGGTGGGAAGGAAAGGATTATGGCTCCAAGGAAATGACATAATGATGGAGAAACATGCGCACGTGTGTGTGTGTGTGTGTGTGTGTGTGAGAGAGAGAGAGAGAGAGAGAGAGGGAGAGCGGGAGCTGGAGAGGCCAGGAGCAGCTACCCACAAAGAGGGTTACCAAGAAGGCAAGATCACCCCACAGCCCCGGGAGCCAAGAGCATCCAAGACAGAGATGGGCGTAGAAGACACAGACTTTGGTCCGCTGTTTTAAGGACAGAAAAAGTCAGAAAATCACTGCCCTAGGTTATTTGCCTCCTACACTGCAGAGGTGCCGGGCGAGGTGAGGGAGAGCTGGCAGGAGGCCCTAGGATCCCTCGTTAGGTTAGCTGCACCAGCGCCCAGGTTTTTATTGCCTCCACGCTGCTAGAAGAGCTCAGTCCATCTGGTTGTGGCTGTTAAAAATGTGCTTGGCTTTCTTCTTAAAAATAAAACCCCAATCAAGCAAGGGATGAAAGAAAGTGCTTTGGAGCTAATCCAGGGAAACATCGCACACAGGTGGGGGAAAAAAGAGGGCTGGAGAAGAGGGCCAGGGAGGGGCAGAGGGACGCTGAGCAGGCCATCGCTGTCAATAAGCACCTGCGTTCACCAACAGCAGAAGCCAAAGTTGTCTTTTGATGCTCACAACCAGGCAGGATATGCAATTTAGGGAGCACAGACGGAATGGTCCAGGACAAGGGGGAAGAGGTGTGAAAGTATATAGCAAGAAGCGCCCATCTACTTTTAGCTAGGTAACACGAAACGGCTATTAAAAGTCTGCTTTGAAATTTAAAACAGCATATGGTCACAACTTCATCATGTGCAAGCGAGTGGCTTTCCTCTGCCAGCTTCGTCCTAAACTACCGCAGGCAAGGCTGAGCCGCAGGGGTCTGAGAGGTGAGCCCTTTTCCCAGGGCCGTTCTCGGCCACTGTGGGAGACAGACACAGAGCTCTACATCATGCAGATGCGGTTCAAATACTGGAGCATAAAATGCACCAGGGTTTCCATGAACTGCCACCCTCCCAAGCAGAATGTACAGAAAGTGCCCTGTTGGTGCTGATCACAGGTCACGGTCAGACTCAGGACTGCCTGTGGACGGTAGTGATGTGTCCACCCGCCCAGCTGCCTCGGGCCTCTGAAGTCAGTTTGTTTGGGCTAGAAGAAAACAGTCCTTGAAGCGGAGGCCATCCCATCTGATGGCGGCCAAATGGCACGCAGCAGCAACTTCTGAAGCAGGGCTACTGTTGACCCCTGGCAGGAATGTTTCTTAAAATCAAGGTCTGGGTGCTCTTTGGGGGGGTGGGGGCAGGGCACGATGCTTGGCCAAGGCTGGCAGGACCGTCTGTCTGACTGGGTTGGAGATACGCTTCCATTTTGCACGGAGTAAGTTAGCTGAGATTCTGGAGAGGGATGAAGGCTTCCCTTTCATTTCCAAATCTTCTCTCAGTAAACAAAACTCAGTGTGGGAACCGTATTCCTAGTAAATTGCAACGCAAATTGATTAATGCCATAAAAATGCGACTGAAACCACGAGCCCTCACAGACAGTGGGGCTTATGTTGTCTGCCCCACTCTGCGGGAGCGTTTCCCTCCAGAGTTTGTGTATTGTTCACCCTTCTGGCTTGGCACGCACGCAAATCCAAAGCCTATAATAACGCAGGTCATTAAACTCAACAACTGCATTTGGACCTTTTTCAAGGGAGTGATTCAGGTAGGCACTCTCCCCAGGAATCAGTTTACAAGGTGTTATCAAATGCCACCTCCCCTCCTACAAAGGGGGGCGTACCAGGCTCGCACTTCGATGGGTAAACGGACCTCCTGTGGCCGCTAGGTGGCGCTAGGTGTTTGCAAAAGGTGGGGGGGCAGGTCTCGGGACTTACTAAAATGTCATTTTTCTGAGCAACTGTCCTATCCACATCAAAAGGAATAAAAGGGTCTATATGATGAGAAACACCTGAAAGTTTTGCATGGGGGAAGCCCTCCAAAGGTTGTGAGGAAAGAATCCATCTCTCACTTGATTGGAGGAGACAGGAATGATAAGGGACAGACCCAGAGGAGCCATTGTAGAACTTTCCACGCCAGTTAGTCTGAATGTCCTGGGCATC
This sequence comes from Urocitellus parryii, assembly GCF_045843805.1. Taxonomy (NCBI): domain Eukaryota; kingdom Metazoa; phylum Chordata; class Mammalia; order Rodentia; family Sciuridae; genus Urocitellus; species Urocitellus parryii. The sequence continues at coordinate 182,058,687 of NC_135531.1, read as the reverse complement.
TCCCAGCCCGAGTACTTCTGGGAATGTGGAGCTCCGTGACTGAATTTCCCATCTGGCTTTGCCAGATTGCTGTGCCCATGAACCTACCAGGCAGGGACGTGAACCATCAGATGGCGACGAGTGGCCAGGCCACCAGAGAATTGGAAATGAGGCGTCAGCCTACAGGGGGTTAAGAGGAAAGGCCAGATGACCCCTTGTGGACCAGAAGAGGAACTCTCGTGGCTAAGTTCCAAGAGAACCATTAAACCGCAATGAATGAGAAATTTATCAAAGCAGCATAGATACTTTTAAAAAGCAGTTGAAAATTAAAGGAATCAGGTCATGGGATTTAGGCAGCAGCATCCAGGTCTAGGGTCTCCCAGAACTAAAGTAAATTGTTCAAAAGAAACCCTTTTTGTGCACATATGGAGCTCTACTCTGATCTATAGGATGTTAAGAGATGTTTTGCTTTAAATTTTTTTTTTAATAAAAAAGTGTATCCTGTTCAAAGAAGCTCAGAAAATACTGAATTAAAAATAACGTGTTCTAATGAGCACTTTGAAGTTCCAGAAGGTGGAATCTGACATGCAGTGCTGCGTGCGCATGTTTGGTCACAGAATTCTTTCCTAAAAAGCCAATTAGCGTTTTTGAAGAGCTAGTGTTTTGTGCAATATTTTTTTGAGGAGGTGTTCAATTGCACAGATCATTCAGGATGGCATTGACCAGAAGTCAGGTTGTGGTGTCTATGACTTCCGGGCTCTTGGATAAAAAATATCCTATGATAGAGTTTGGTCAAGGTATCGTTTTGCTGGAGATCACATTTTGAGCATGCCAAGCAGGTGCTCAACCACTGAGCTGCTCCCCAGCCCTTAGGTTCGGTTGAAATCATAGCAATAAGACAAAGATGTGATGAATGACAGGAGAGTAGGCACAGATTCCAGAGAAGTGTACAGTCAGGAGAGCACAGAGCCCAACTGTCACAAAGATCTCCAGTGACCTCACAGAGCCTGATTAGTTCATGACATTGGAAACTCATCCAATGGAACAGGTTTCTGAAAGCTGTATACAAATGTCCTCCTTGCAGGCAAAATGTCCTCCTTCTAGCATGGGACCTTCAAGGAAGGAGCATTATTTAGAAAGGCTGCAGCCTCACAGTGGGACGGACCCTGAGGTGTCACTGCAGCCAGTGTCCTCGCCTGCAGCCCCTGCCTTCACGCCCCACCACGGAACCCAGGAGATGGAGGCCCAGAAGCTCAGAGCCTTTGAGACTGAGAGGCGGCTTACAGAAGAGAGCCCTGGAGCACAGGAAATCACGTGACTGTCCCTTTAACTTAGGGAGATGAAGTCCCCACATGTGGCATGACTATTTTTACCAAACTATCGTTTATTATATGCCAGATGTTTTTGTAGCTTCAGAAAACTGAGAATGCTGAGATTCTTAAAAGGAGGTGAGAAGAGAAGGCAGCGAAGGAAGAGTCACCTTCCTGCGAATGTCACAGACAATTCCATGAAGGTGCCTGCCATTGTTACCAATTTTGAGGAGGTGGGACCTCAGAAAAGCTGAGAGGGCACCTAGAATGTCAGTTTCGGTCAGTAGACGGATGACCCGAAGTCCCTACTTCCCCAGAGCAAACAGATCCACTAGTGACTTCGTTCTCACGGCTGCATGAGCCGCTATGACTAAATCTTAACTGTCCCCCAAGGCGGGGGACATTGAAGGCTTAGTCACCACCTGTGGTGCTGCTGGGAGGTGGCGGCATCTTGAACAGGTGGGGCCTAGTGGAGTTAGGTCCCTGGGGATGTGCCCACCTGGGATATGGGGACTTGGGTCCCTGCCTGTCTCTCTCTCTGCTTCTAGCCCCCGATGTGAGCCACATGATCCTGCCATGATGTGATCTCGCTCCACAGGCCCAAGGCCACGGTCCAAGCGACCATGGACTGACACCTCTGAAACTGAGAGCCACATGAAAGAAGCCTTTTCTCAAGCTGATCCACTCAGGTATTTTGTCACAGGGACAGAAAGCGGAGTCACAAACAGCAAGGGCAAATTCCTGCTTGGCTCCGAGTCGCAGAGCAGCTGCTGCGGGGAATCCGCCGTGCTCTCAACGGCAGCACACTGTCCACTTCCAGCCACAGCAGCCTGGGCCCAGGACTGCGCCCAGACCCCAAAGAAGCCACTCTGGCCTTGGGTTCCCTCTAGCCCACTGTGGGGACAAACAGCCTACAGAGTCCCCCTGAGCCCTGGCTGGCTGCCATGTCACAAACTGCCCCAGCAGGAGGCCATGGAAGGCCCTAGGAACGAGGGCAGCCTCCACACATCAGCCAGCAGAGAACGGAGACTCTCACTTCCACGTCAAGGAAAGGAGTTCTGTCAACACCCCAAAGGAGCTGGGAAGTGGCCTCTGCCCCAGCTCAGGCTCCAGATGGGAACAGCCCAGCTGGCACTCAACTGCAGCACGTGACCTCAGGCAGAGGGCCCAGAGAAGCTGGCCCCAGACCCCTGACCCATGGAAATGTGAGATGATCCATGTAACAAAGACCCCCATCATGAGGACGTTCAATGTCAGGCCAAACCTGAGCTGTGCAGACACAGAGTCAGTCGGTTGTGACAGCAGCAAAGCAGGTGTAGCAAACAGAGGGAGAGAGCACTGGGTGATAGACAGGGGCTGCTGGCAGGGAAGGGAGCACCAGACGCCTGTCCCTGAGGGGCCCACCAGAGTTGTGATCTGTCCCTAAGGAGGCCAACGAGAGTCCTGAGGCATCCTGGACAACATTCAATCCCTATATGGGGCTGGCTCTCCTTGTACCTCTCCCCTGATTCACTTCCATCTTTCCCTGGAAACTGCTCATCTCCCCGTGGTCTTCCTCTCAGATGGGGCTTCCGTCACCCACAGCAGGAATCTGGACGTCATTGTCAATTTCTTCTTCACTCCTTTCCTTGGTCTGTTTTCTGTTGCTATAACAGCTTGCCAGAGACTGGATGATTTACAAAGAAAAGAGGATTTTTTGGCTTAGAGTTCTGGTGGCTGGAAAGTCCAGGAGCAGAGCACCATCTGTTTCAACTCATGGCGGAAATCGAAAAGATAGGCAGACATGGAAAAAACATGAGGGGTGGACTCGCTTATAACAACCCACTTTGTCCTAACAAATCCAGTCCTGTAAGAGCCAGAACTCACTTATAGGAGAAAGGCATCTATCCCTTTTAAAAACCAAATCACCTCTCACAGACCATATGGGACAACACCACCAGATCAGCAATCAAATGTCAGCCTGAGTTCTGGAGGAGACAAACCATATTCAGACCACAGCAACCTCTGTCCATCACTATGTCTTTCTGATTTTACCTCTTAAAATAATCTCGCAACTTGAAACCCTTCTCTGTGTCTCCTCAGCCACTACCCAGTTCAAATATTTCTTCAAGAGCTCACTTTCTCCGGCCTCTACTCCTTTAAAAACACTGCTCACGGAGATGAGCACATCATGGCCCCTTATACTCAGCGCCTACCAGGAGCTAAGTACTCTACACATTTGTACACACACTCTCTAAACCTCTCCAAAGAGCCAGGCATGATGGTGCACCCCTGGAATCTCAGTGAATCAGGAGGCTTAGGCAGGAGGATTGCAAGTTCAAGGCCAGCCTCGGCAACTTAGTAAGACCCTGTCTCAAAATAAAAAATAAAAAGTGTTGGAGATGTGGCTTAGTGGGAAAACGCCTCTGGGTTCAATCCCTGACCAAATAAAGAAATCTTTCCCAAGCCTCCAAAAGTGAAGTGTCCTTATTTCCATTACAGAGAAATTATGAGTCAATGCTGCTCAGAGAGACTTAGTAGTTCATCGCGGGCACACAGCTTTGGTGCTGAGGTTTGAGGCTGCTCTACCCAAAGCTTGCTTTTTTGCACAGCCCCGCCTTAAAATGTAAACCTGCTGAGACTCTGCAATCCTGCCCTTAAGGATGGAGCTCTGCAAGAAGTAGCTGGGGAGGAAGGAGCTGACCACAAGTTCCTGGACCAGACCTGGTAGAGTCCTGGTGCTGCCCCCGCCTGGCAGCCCTCTCCCCCAAAGGCACTTGGAAACGAAATAGAGTCCCCTTCACAGGCTGACCTCCAGGGGCTCCTCACCTTCGGGCTTCTCCATTTCCTCTGGTCAAAGGGAGAGCTGGGGGAGTGCACTCAAATTCTCCCTCTGGCTTGAACAGACTCCCTCTGGCTTGAACAGACTCCCTTTGGTTGCTTCCCCTGGGTGTGTCCTCCTGTCACCACGGCTGTCCTTCCCCTTCTACACTGGACAGCTGATTCCCTGCCTTCCTAACACAGAAGCTCCACATGTCACTGTGCAAGGTCAGACAGATCTCCCTAGCTGATCCTCCTTCCGGCAGCCCGGAGGCTCCCTGGGGTCAGCATGGTGTTCTCTTCCATTTTCTATCCCTGGTGCTCAACCCAAAGCTGGGGACAGAGCAGGCAGGTGACCATCAGCACCAGCACGTGGTGAGCTGACTCAAGGCGAGGCTGTGGTTCATTCATTGATGAATCCCTTCCCCACCACCTGGGCACCCACCTGGCACAGGTGTTGCTGCAAATGGAGGAAGTGCTTGTCCTCACTGACCACTTACTTCCCCCAGGGTTGGCTGGGCTCCTGGTCCTACTTCCCAGGAAGGAGTATCCCACCAGCAGCCCTGACAGCTCTGTGCACCCTCCGTCACCTTCCTGATGACCTTGGACTGCTGGGTGGACGCTGAGAAGTCTCAGTGCACATGCCAGCGAGTGTCTCTGGGAGCTTTTGGAGCACAGGGGACTGAGGCAGAAGAATGACCTCTAGTGGTCCTCATCAGCTGTGTTGGTCCAGGGAGCCCTGAGCATGGCCAAGTGTCTGCAGTGCAGGAGGAAGCGGCTATTCCAGGTCACTGCTGTCTGGAAAGAGCACCCGTGGACATCCGAGAATCCCAGCACCCTCAACAGAAGGACCCGCCACAGAACTGCAGCGTAAACACTAGCCAGACCTCTGGACGATTGGCAATAGACCCATCGATGTAGCTGTGAATAAAACATCTTCCAAATGTTCTGAAGTCTACGAAGCTTTCAATTTAAGAAATGCAAAAAGCAAATAACTTAAATACAGACAATGGTACACCGTAGCGTATATTTCCCTAAAGCCATATTTTTAAATTACTTTTATCTTCAAAAAAAAAGTCCCACCCCTGTGCCCACCAGCAAAAATCACTATTATTGTTCAGTAAGAGATCATATATATGTATGACAGGGCTCTTGTTCTATAAGAGCCATCCAGAGGCTCTGTGTGGACAGAGAGACGTGGACCTTCTCTAACAGACGTGTTTGCCCATCCCATGATGCCTTTTCCTCCACCGGCTGTTGTAATATTGTAAATTCAGTCATCAGTAGCTATACTGATCTTCTGAGTAGGTCTTTGCTTTCTTTGGAGGAAAGAGAGTGGCAATTGTTTCTCTGATGAACAGATAGAGTAGGAAAAAAGTTTTGTTTCTTTTGCTAAACAGAAATCCCACCAGAATGACTTTCCCGATTTCGTGCAGAACTAAAGCTCACAACCACCTTCAGGGTGACATCAAACACAAGCCAGACTCCCAAGGGCGTTTGTGACGCTGGGTACTCATAAACTCAGGCCTCTTGAAACGTTTTCCTCACTTGGCTAGGAGCGCTCATTTCAGGTAACTAACTCGCTTGGTGGCACTGGACTGAGCTTGTCTACACTGGCACAGTCTGAGTTCAAATCCTGGACAGACCTGCCATGTGTAAAACCTTAGGTCCAGAGCTCTGAGCCTTCAACCGCAATCACAGAGCTGCAGAGCAAAGCGACCTAGCAGACCTAGTCTACGCAGCAATGTATCTAGAAAGTAAGAAAGGGAGCCGTGCCCAGGAATAACCCAGTTTCTGGTTTACATGACAAGTGAGCTTCACACCCTCAGCAGATCTTTCTTGCACCCCTTGTATGTACAGACACTGCTGGTTTCTTCTTATGATTAGACACTTATTTCAAGAAAGCACTTGGAGAGAGAGTCCACTTTTTAAAGCTCCCAGTTACAGTTGAGTGGTCTTTGAAAGATAAAGATTCTGCAGCCCGTAAAACAGAAAGATCATCAAAGAACATGTCAACCCAACAGTCGGGGTGGGGGGCATGGGGTGCATGACTCTCTCCATCATAGCTGTCATCATTTTCCTGTGAAAGAGGCTGTAGTCTCAGTGTCCCCTTCCAAAGGCAAATGGCTGGCAGGCTGTTCTGTGGAAGGAGCTAAGTCAGACTCCACAAAGACGCAGAGGACGGCCTCACCCTGCCGGAGAAGATGGTCAGAGGGGAATCAGAGCAGACAGTAAAGGCAGGAGTCGAGGAGGAGCTGGAGAGAGAAAGGACCTGATTCTGAGAGGAGGAGGCATCAGGGCAGAGGTGCCTGAACAGGCTCAGACAGGGTTAGCCTGCTGGTCAGCTGCCAGGGATTCCAGCTGCTGCGCATGTCAGAAGCTGGGGAGGCCGGGACTGCAGACAGAATGAACTGCATGAGGAAAGAGAGTGAGGGGAATGGAAGGGCTTGCCTAGTGTCCTTCTTTCTCACCTCCACTTTACAGACGTGCCCTGGCTCCAAAGCGCACCTGGGACAGAGCCAGAATTCAGAGGAGTGGATGACCCCGGAGCTGGAGCAATCTGCCTACACCATGCTCAGGGGCTGCCCAGGAGGAAGACAGGCACAGGCTGGCAAGGGTGCAGGTGGAGGTGAGGGCTGATGTTGAGGTGGGGGAAGGTCCCTGAAGCTCTGGCGGGTGCTCCTGAATCCCTAGAGGTGTGGGGAAGTCACTGGGAAGGGAAGATGCAGGGGCCTGTCAGAAGCTGCATTTTGATAGCATTAGTGCACCACGATTGTAACTCAGGAGAATGTCTGAGTCAGCAGCATCACTGGCTTTGAATGCTGGAAAAATAATTTGTACTCACTCTGTGGACACCAGCAAGGGTACAATCTGAGAGGTGTTTCATACCAGCTGCAAGACAGGGGAGACCTGAGCAGGAAGACCACAGCCACCTCCAGGTCAGCGAGGACTGGGTGTCCCCAAAGTGTGAGGGGTCAGGAAAAATAAAGGAGAAAAGTAGGATTAAAAGTAAAAGCTGAAAAAAATCCATGTTTCTATAGTGCGGTTTCTTCTCACAGCAGTTAGAGTGACAGGCATCATGAATACAGGAATAACAAGTGCTGGAGAGGATGGGGTGGGAACACTTTTATACCATTGGCGGGACTGTAAATTAGTACTTGGGCTCTGCAGATCAGTATGGAGGCTCCTCAAAAGACTAGGCATGGAACCACCGTGTGACCCAGCTACGCCATTCCTCGGTATTTATCCTGAAGAATTAAAGTCATCTTACTACAGTGATCCATGTATACACCCATGTTTACAGCAGCACGATTCACAACAGCCAAACTATGGGACCATCCAATGGATGCGTAGTGTGAGACAATGCAAGAAGGTTCTGAGGAGAAATGATTGGATTGGAAGAGTCAACCCAATCAGTGATTTAATCATCTGCTAGGGATTATCTGAGTGGTCACTGGAGTGGTGGGGTGTGGCTGGACGAGGTGGGGGTTGGGGTATGACGTTGGGTATATATTTGTATCTGGAGAGTGGAGTCCCTCTCTGCTTCCTGATCACCATGCTGTGAGCTGCTTCCCTCTGCCACACTCTCCCACCATGATCCCCGAGGAATGGACAAAGACCTCTAAAACCACGAGCCCTCAAATAAACTCTTCTTCCTCTATAATTGTGCTGGTCGGGTCCTTTAGTCACAGCAGGGGAAAAAACCGACTACAGCACGTGGATAAAGAGAATGTGGTACCTATACCCAATGGGTTTTTTACTCAGCCACAAAGAAAAATGAGATTATGTCCTTTACAGGAAAATGAATGGAACTAGAGACCATTATGTTAAGTGAAATAAGCCAAACGTAGAAGGTCAAGGGTTATAATGTTTTCCCTCATTATGAGAAAGAACTAGAGAGAAACAAAAAGGACCTCATGAAAATTGAAGGGAGATGGTCAAGTAGAGGAAGAAGAGATCAGCGGATCAGAGGGAGGGAGAAGAGGAGGTAACAAACATGGAATAATGAAATTGATCAAATTATTAAGTATCTGGCCTCTACTCATAGGACTCACTGCTGCTCACATGACAATAGGGACCGAGAGGGTGCTGGGACGCAGCCGGGAGCTGGGAGGGCCTGGGAGGAACTGTGCTGAGCCCTCAGCACAGTCAGGAGGTCTGGTAGGAAGGCTGCTTGGTCTGCATGCGCCCTGCAGCTACAGGGTACTGAGGGACAAAGAGAGCATCAAATTGGGCTTTTTTAAAAAATAGTTTTCAGATTTAATTAAAATACGATATTTATTGTGCACTAAAATGTCATCTGCCCTTTTAGCACCTTCACACCAAAAATTCAATATTTTTATGAAAAGTAATTTCCTAAAAACTACACTCAGAATTAACTTACAGTGTCTCTTAGTCATTGGGATAAAGATATTTTAAGTGATGTTTCATTATATTAATGTAATAAACATCTCAGTTGTAAGAAAAAAAATAAAAATAAAAAAAATAATAAAATAAAAAATAGTTTTCAGCTGTCAATGGACCTTTATTTTATTTCTTTATATGCAGTGCTGAGGATTGAACCCAGTGCCTCACACATGCTAAGTAAGCAAGCGCTCTACCACTGAGCCACAGCCCCAGCCCCCAGATTGGGCTTTATGGAGCCATTTCACCCTGCCATTGTACCTCAATTAACCTGAATCTACGGAGGGTGGGAGCACAGAGTGAAGCTAGGAGCTAGATGAAGTCAAGAGGATGAAGTCAAGGAATTAGAGAGGAGAGGAGAGCAGGAGACAGGGAGGCACGGAAACATTTGCAAATGCTCTAAAGACTGAAAAAGGCCCTCTGATCTGGCAGGAGAAAGTTACTTGGGACTTTGCCCCAAACAGCCTGGCAGAAATGGGAGCAGACTGCAATGGGTACCATTTTGTGTTTCTGGAACAGGAAGCCCACTCCCCCATGCCTGAGATAAGTAGTATGATTTAACCATGAAAGGCAAAAAGGAAAAAAAAAAAAATCGTATTTTCCCATGCCTATCCTATTCCCATTCCCATCCCTTGTGTCTCTGCAAGGAAAAAAGAAATTCTAAATACACATCAAAAGCAATTTTTCCAGAACAAAGAAAGTGATTAGCATAGCCTAAGATGGCCAATTGCATTTGGGAAAGTGCTGGCTTAATGTTTCACCATTATCTTGAGAGACCATGTCAAGACAACTGTCACAAGGTGAGCTGACACTCACTGAGAGTCTCCACAGCCAGGATCCAGGACCCAGCACTTCCCATGCTTACCTGGCCACCAATCCCTGCCACACCTGTAACCCTCCCAGCAAGCCCAGAAACCCTGGCCTGGAGCTACATTTCCATTTGTACAGAAGTGACACTTCGTGGGCCAACACGCCATCTTGTCTTAGCATTCTCACTCAAGCCAATGTGTGATTGATGAATGTAAGTCACAGCCTATATTTACATATTTTTACCATGAATTTAAAATGATGATATCATACATTTGTTTTCACCGAGAAAATCAGATTTTGAGAAAGTGTTTCCAGCTCTAACTACTGAAAACACACAAGAATGAATTGGTGACTTAGGCCTTCTGAAGTTACCCATTTATTCTTTGATTCCTTTGAACACTTGCCCTGGCATGTATTTAAGTAGTAGAATAAGTAAGATTGTTTTAAAATATTAAGTTGAGAGCTTAGCTTTCCAAAGGATTTTGGAACTTGAAGATCATTCAGATCCTTGGTCCTTCTTCAATGCCACACGAGAAGCCAGATCTTTTGCTCAGGGGATGCGCTGCAAAAGCCATGTCACCCTCGGTTGGTTGGGGGATTCATCTCTGCCCACATGGCTGGGCAGTCTCCATCAACCTGGGTGGGAGACTAATCCACCATATTTCTGAGTTCCTCAGACACGACCAATGGCCCCTTTTCCAACTTAATAAGTGACACATGTGGCAGTGAGTCATTCTGGCAATGCTTCTGATATTCTGTGAGCATAACTAAAAATATGTGTCCTGGTGGGCTGGGTGCCACATGTCAGGACACGCACTAGCATCTAAATGGGACAAAGACACAGAGGGGGCACTGGAGCAAGTAACTTTCTTCATCTACATGTTCTCAAATAGGGAAGCCATAGTCCCAAGGACCCAAATCAGTTTTAAAATTTTTATGACACACTTTCCAAAAGTCCTCAAAGTGAAAGCCCTGTAGCAGCAATTCGTGAAATAAGGAAGTCTCTGTTAGCAATACATGTTTTATTTTATAATTGGTGCTGGGGACGAACCCAAGGCATCTTGCCTGCTAAGCACAGGCTCTACCACTGAACATTGCTGAGAAGCAAAGATGACAACTGGAAGGCAGGACATTCCTGCCCTGATGACAAAATGTCTATAAAATCACTAACAGCACAGGTAAGTTGACTTAGATTCCTTAACCATATGACAAGAAGAAAACATCCACAATTAACCACATTTCAAAAAAGGAATTATTACTTCACAGGGCAAATAATAAACCCATCACCTAACAGGGAAAGAAAAAAGTATGAATGAAATTAACTCAGGTTTAGGGAGAACCTAGGATTCCTTCTTTTGAAAGATGACATCAGACACACCTATAATCTTAGTAGCCTTGGGAGGTTAAGGCAGGAGGATCTCAAGTTCAAAGGCAGCCTCAACAATTTACCAAGGCCCTAAGCAATTTAGTGAGAGCCCATCTCAAAAAAACAAACAAACAAATAAAAAGGGCTGGGAATGTGACTCTGTTGTTGAGCACCCCTGGGTTTAATCCCTAGGACCAAAAGAAAAGAGGACATCAGAAAACAACTAGCCAGACCCAGATCTGACCTCAAATGGCAAGGCACACATTCCTGCACACCAGGGATTGCCATGTGCCCCTCCCCTTCAAAACCACCCTGCAGGGGGCCAAATCAATGGATTCCACATTGATCTGGCAAAGGAGGAAATACTGGTATTTGTGACAATGAAATCAGAACAAAACAGAAGACTGAGCTCCAATGTTAGTCTCCCCTAAAACCTGTGCTGGAGTAACCGTCAAGGAAAAGTCTAAAGGCTTAAAAGCATGGGAGAGGGCCACCAGCTAGTGAGTGAGTTTGATGAACGACGCTAAAACCTGGAAGAGCTGGTAGATACAACAGGAGGGGCTGTGCAGACAAACTGAGCTGCCTAACAGGGCCAGTCTAGCTAAATTGGCAGGTGGAAAAGCAAGGCTGTGGCCAGAGCTGACCCAGAGATAATGAGGGGTCTGTCTAGGAAACAGTCTGCCCCACCCTGCAGGCAACTGTGCCTGCCACCAGAGCTTTTGGCTTTATAGAAAGTGTCTGGAGAGAACCTGGCAGTAGGTGCCCAGGGAGTAGGCATCAGGGGTCCCCAGCACCATGCCTGGGTCTCCAGGCATTCCCCTCCAAGTCCAGCCTGCCCTCCCACAGGCCCCACTCAGCTCCATGGAGCTCCTGGCTGACTTCCTCTCCCTCCTAAGAATATGGCTGACAACCAGGGATCAAAAGTTTCAAAAATGAACAAAGAGAAAATCTGAATAAAAAGCAAACAAAGGCAACTATGAGAATACAGCTTCCAAAAGCTCTCACGTCCTTAGAAAGTCAAGACAGTGAATCCATGAGGCCAGGAACAGTGGCTATGGGAAAGAGGAACAGTTATAGACAAAGAAAGCTTTTGTTCACCCACATGAATGTCCAGATGAGAAGAGGAAGCAGAGTCCCCTAGAGCAGGCTCAGGAGGGCCAAGGGTTTATCTGCTTTGTTCACTGCTGTATCTTGGGAACCTAGACTAGCGCTTGGCAAATCCCAGGCCATGGAAGAGACAGGGTGGGAAGATGAACGGGAAAGAAAATAAAGATGCAAAATACAGGACATGATGAGGCACATTCGACCCTAGGAGCTCCAAAATCTGGTAACTGGAGTTCTGAAAACAGAAGGGAACAACTCAATGTCAAAAATACACTTTCTAGAGCCAAAGAGATAGGAGCCATCTCTGAGCAGGATGGATCACCAAGGCCCACGCTAAGCTCCACCACCATGTCCTTTCAGATACTATGGACAAGGAGGGTCTCAGTGACTGTGGACAGACAGGGTGTTATGGTCTCAATGAGTGCCCTCCCGATCCTAGGCTCATATGCTAAAGGCTTAGTTGCCAACCTGTGGCGCTACTGGGAGGTGATGGATCCTTTAAGGGGTGGAGACTCATGGGAGGAAGTTAGGTCAATGGGGGTGACTTAGAAGGAGATATTGACTGGCCTCTTCCTTTCTCTCGGCCTTCCAGCTACCATGAGGTAGGTTCCTGTACCCACACTTCTGCATGGTATGCTGCTTTGCCATAGGCCCCAAAGCACAAGAGCCAACCAACCACAGAATGACACACGCAAAAGACCCAGAACAAACCCTTCCTCCTCCTAAGTTAGTTCAGCTGTTTTGTCATGGGGGTGGAAAGCTGAGACAGAGGGGAAATGGAGAGCACCTACACAAAGAGACATGGTTGGGATGGCACCAGACTGATTGGCAGCAACGGATGTTTGAAGACGCTGGAGCTAAGCATTTCAAGTTTGGAGGGAAAATGAGTTTGAACCCAGAATTCTATTCTAAGCCAAACTAGCAAGCAAATAAAGGTCCATAGTAATTACACTCTCAGAGGTACTAGGGGACTGTGAAAGTTTACCTCCAGCACATTCTTTCTGAGAATGCATTCCAGCAAAATGAGGGTGAAAACCAATAAAAGAAATGGGAGGGCCAGGAAAGTGTGGAATTAACCCAAGTGTTCAATAAAAGCAACTCTCAGTACCTAGAAAACAATCAGTCCAAATTACATCAATTGGTCAATCAACAAGCTCTAAGAAAAATGAGCATGGAAGCAGATTCCAAGTAATGGAAAGGAACCAAAAGAAACTGGCATTAGGCATGAAAGAGTACGTAGTCACTCAAAAAGAAAAACCACTCAAACTTCAGGCAAGGTGGAGGGTCGGGGCAGGGGGATAATGCATATGAAATAGTCCAGAGATGAAGCAAGCCAAAATATGGCATGATTCCAGCAATCGATGAAAGAGTCCCCTTCACTGGACACTAGGAACACTGTCCTAGAGTGGTGGCCCTGAACTGTAAAGGAAATGCAACTGCCACATAGGCTTGCCTCGGCAATGGCCCTATTTATCTGAGTCAGAATAATCAAATCATTGTGGACTGGTATTCAACTTGTAGAATGAAGCATGAAAGTCTGAATTTTGGATGGAATACACGTGCCAGTCACCTTGATAATGGAAAAGCAAAGGTGTAAGAGAAGGAGGAGCTGCCGAGAAGGTCAAGGGCGAAGTTAGGAGCGTTAACTGCTCACCTTCCATAGCTGGGAGGAAAACATACGCTGAGAGCTGATTGATAATTCAACAGAGATTCAGAGCTGGGTGCAGTGGCACATGCCTATAATCCCAGAGGCTCAGGAGGCTGAGAAAGGAGGATCACAGCCTCAGCAAAAGCGAGGCCCTAAGCAACTCAGTGAGACCCTGTCTCTAAATAAAATACAAAATAGGGCTGCAGATGTGGCTCAGTGGTCAAGTGTCCCTGGGTTCAATCCCTGGTACCCCCCCAAAAAAAGGATAATAAACAGAAGTTTAAATATATATATGGCAGCCACTGAGAAAGGAATTAAAACAGTGATATTACTGTTGACAGCGGGATGGAGTAGGTTACAGAAATGCAGGAAGCTAAATCCTCATCTCCTGAGTCCAGTCCTCACTGGAAATGTCAGAGATTGAAAATCAACGAATAGTGGCACAAGAATATTATTCAGAAATGCAGGAGTACATAGTGAATGATCTGGGGGCAGAAATGGTTAGAATGTTGAAGCATGAGTTGATTAAATTTTTAAAAATATCAAAATGAAGTTATTCTAATATTAATATATAATATTTTGCAATATCAATTTTTATGTACTGTGAAGCTTCTATGAACCCAGAAGCCTACTCCAAGCCAAACTAGGAAGTAAAATAAAGACCACAAGTAATGCACTCTCAGACTTGCTAAAGGACTGTGAAAGTTTTTTACAGTGCTTTAATAAAATGTAGCTTCCAGGCCAATGGAGATGAATTTTGTATTTCATTTACTGCCATTTGATTTAAATCTATATGCCATTACTCACCTTATATAAAATACATATTTCCCTCTGCACTTTTATGAGGGTAAAATCAGAATGTTTTCATTAATTGGCGTGGGGGTTTGCTAGTGGTATATAAATTATGGTGTTGTCCTGCAGTTATTAATGTCCTTAGATTTGATCAAATAGGACACTTACAGGAAATTCTATGTCTAGGTATTTTCCCTATGTTACTTTATGGAATCATGAACAGCTAACTGTCTTTTTCTAACATTCTACTCCTCCCTCAATACACTCCAGCCATACACTGGTCTTTTGGTTGCTCCTGAACACCTCAGGGCCTTTGGATAGCTGTCCCCAAGTCCAGAAAGCTCCTGTTCAACCCACTAACATGGCTTCTCCTTCAGGTCATGAGGTCCCCCCTTAAGTGCCACTCCCTTGGAGAAGCCTGTCGAACACCACATCTCAGCTCTACCTCCTAGAGACAGCTCTATCACATTACCCAGTTTTAAGAGCTTTCTTTTGCTAAGATTTTCAATTTGTTTCCTCACTCAAACAAGCTCCTGGAAGTCTGGCCTGTCTTGTTCATCACCACATCCCAGCCTGACCCTCGGGAGGAGCTTGAGTATTTCTAGAATGAACACTTCACTGCTAAGCTAAGGGTAGAGTATCTAACCATTCAGTAACTATTTAAAATTTATATACGCCATTGCTTTTTTATTTTCCTATGGCACAGAGTCTCATGTGTATAATAAATTATTTTGTTAGGAACATCCATTTCTGACTGCTATCCAATTGAATATAATTGTAGAAATATACTAGCATACCAAATATGATTTCTCTAGCATGAAATAATTCATGCCTTCTTTTAAAATTTACACTATCATTACTTCGTCTATACATATTCTAAATGTACCTATTCTTGACAAACAGGTTGGCAAACAAGGATGAAAATATAAAGGTTTCAGAAATTTGAGAATATAATTACCTCTCACTTTTTAAATTTTAAGAAGAGCAGTGATCTCTCCCAAAGGAAAGGATGAAGTTAAAATCACTGTTTATAATTTTATTTCCTAATTCAAAGGACTGACTGAAATAAAGCTTGTCTGTTATTATAGATCATCTGATAAGAACAATAATGAAAAACTTACCATCAATTCCCTTGCTACTTACATTTCACATGTATGACAGGATAATAAAATCAAAAGACCAAAATCTTGAAAAAGTTTGTTTGCTTTTTTTTTTTTTTAAATTCAAAAAAAGCCCACGATTCTTTGGGAGGTGATACAAGACCAATTTGCAGAGATCAGATCATAATTTCCAGAATCTCTGTAATAATATAAATTTCAAAAGCTCCCGCTCTCCCCACTCCAATTCACTTTTGGCACCAAAACATGAAATGTTCACTTCTGAAAAATGGGGGGAAACCCACAAAATACCAGGCTTTTACCACAGTCTTCCTCTCCTGGTGAGAGTTCTTCTGATTGCTGAATTTAGAATACTGATACAGTAAGAAAGATTAACAACAGCTCATCAATAAAAATCTTTTTCTAACTACCTACCTGACTATTTCAGACAAGAATTACGTTAGAAACAGCAGTCACTTCTCAGAGGTACCCGGGCAGTGGCTTCTCTTCTCTCCCCACTTGTTCTAACTCAAGTTAGAATCACAGAGCAATTCTCTGAGAGGTAACGAAGGCTCTGGCTTCGTGATTTTAGAATACGATTTTAACTCATCACATTTTCCAGAAGAATTTGTGTGACACTGACAAGAGAGAGAGAGAAACCTTGCTCGACCTTTGCAGGCAGAGTGAAGGTGATCAAGACGACGAGGACGTGATTACAGTGCAGAACAGGGGCCTGCAAATGGAGAAGACGTCCAAGAAATCCCATCAGAAAGGCGTGTCATCGTAAAGTACTGCTCTTGAGTCTTCACCTAGACTACAAAAAAAAGAGAAGCTCCCACACAACAATTGGGACAGAGCAGGAGAAAATCAGTCAACGTAGACTATAAATGGACAGAATTTAAACATGAAGAAAACCACCTGCTATTTTATTTTTCATATGTGAGGAGGATTTGTAAACATGATGTTGACCTCTCCAGCCCAATTCAAGTTCTCTTTTCTAACTATGAATCAGATCCGCAGGGTATCTCCTAGAAACTTGTCTTTAAAAACCTTAGAATTTCAGTGTCATGAGAGCCCAATGGATTTTTCTGAGTACTATTGTTACAGTGATAAGGGTTGGGGGGTCTACCTCAGCACCCTCCTTCCGAAGCCTAGTAAAATAAGACATTTTATTTCAAAAAAAAGAGGGTAATGTTAAAAACCTGGGTGGGGGATAAGATGCTGTGACAATACTCTTTCTTTTTAATGAACACTTGACTGTTTCCTACCTAGAGCTCTACCCTAGCTCAGCCCTAGAGGGAGGGGCAGGACTCGGGAAGGACAGAACTCCACAGTCCTGGCGAGGCAGCCACTCCTTTGCCTGGAGAAGGGATTGTTTCTTCTTCCAGCCACCAATTCATGACTATTTGTCCCCATTTAAAGAAGTACAGGTGAACAAGGTTGGGAGAGCAGGAAGTACACCAGAAGCCAGCTACAGCCTCCCGTGCCCCAGCCCTGTGTCTCTGGCAGCAGGGGTCTCCCCCACCACCCGGCCTTCACAGCAGGCAGCATCTTTCTTTAAAACTTTTCTTGTTCTTGCTGCTTTTCTTGCCATTCTTGTCTTTGTTTTCTGACATCTTCTTTGTTCTGATTTCTCTCATTAAGTCAAAGAACACCTGGGAGTGGGGAGAAAGGGTGAAAAGTCATTTAATGACTTTAATGAAACAACTGATACCTAGCAGGATACCCAGTTCACTGCTACAGCCTCCAGGTCCCCAAACTTCGGCTTAAAAACCACATGTGTTCAGAAACAAGGGTCTAGATGAAATAAGGACAACTGACCTCAAAAATGTATCCTAATCCCATAATGCAGACATCTCTGCTCGGCCACACAACTGGCCAAGCGCAGGACAGAATCGTACTGTCACTACCATAACCTGATGGCTACTCTCAAGGGATAAACTCTTTTCTAACAGTAAGTATAATGAAGGGTAAAGCGTTCTTGCAGAGAACAGATCTGTTACATTTGTGAAGTTCATAAACCTGAGGGCGACAGTGGGAATCAGACTTTCTAGCATTTCCAATCAACAGAAAAGGAAGGGTGACCTGAGCACCCGGGGCTGGCGCTGCGCTGTATACTTGTCTCTCCACCCCTGTGGGGACCTACGCAGGCTGGAAGAGCATCTGTGCGACAGTTTCCCAGCCGGTCCCCAGCAGTGTCTTGCCCTATTCTTCCCCAGGCATACTCCAACTCAACGCTCAGGGCCTTGTGACCTTAGCTGAGAGGAACTTCATCAAGAACTGGAGACACTAGATGTTTCAACGTGTTAGTTGGCTGAGGATGATCATGTGTCACAGTAGTTTGGATTCTGTCCTCTGCAACCAGCAATCGTGCCAGAGGACCAAGCAGAGCCAGTGGCCAATGTATGCCTCCCACAGAGACCCCTGAGAGACCTCACAGACTGAGTGTGACAGGGAATGTGGGCTTTATTTTTGCACACGTGTATGACACCACAGGCTCCTGTCTTATTTTCATGGATATGTCTTCTTCTTAACTCTCTGGAGTGTGGGACTCCATGTGCACATTTACTCAAGCCCCAGGCACAGAAAAGGGAACCTCAAACTGGATCAGGCTGACCTAAGCTCCCGTTTTTGACAGCCTCTCAGGAAACACACGGCCCATAAAAGCAACAGTGAACAACTCCCAATGTCACAGGTTTTTCTTTTTATCCAAACACCAAAAGGCAAGAGGAGGGGTATGGAGCGCATCCAGCTAAAATGATGACAAAGCCGTTCGCTGCTGATCTTATCGACAGCCTTCTCTGTGTAAAGTGTTTTCCAGTGACTACAATGCTGCCAGTCATAAGTGTCTGCTGGTTCCTGTTTGGCAGGTCAAGCTGGTCCAGCCGTGGGGGGAAATGACAGCAGTTCGACAGCCACCTCCCACCCTGCTCCCTGTCCCACCAAAAAACACACATCAGCAGTTTTGTGAAGTGATCCTGATTTTTTTTTTTAATGAAGCACAGGTGTGCACTTCCTGCGTGTTCCTCACAGACAGGAAATCATCTGAGGGAGATTTTGAGTAGCATCAGAATCAGTGTAAGAATTGAGATAACAATATAAAGAAAAGCAACTGAATACACCTCTCATTGCAGCCGACAACTGCAGACCCTTGTTGCACACACCACCTAGGGCTCCGAGTATAGGCCCTCAGAGTTGGCATCCAAATTCCAATGTCCCTCTGACATCACCTCAAGCTCCAGGAAAGCCTGGTTAAAATCTCCCCCCCATCAGGTGAGAAACCCAGGGGACCCCCGAAGGAGGGGCGTGGGGGGCCGGCTGCTGCTCGCTGCATAACAGACATAGCGCTCAGGTGCCACAGGAGTAGGGATCATGAAGGAGAGCAAGGGACAGGGCAAAGCAGCAGGGACAGCCTCAGCTTCATGCTTGCTTATTTTCGTTGTGCAGCAACCACCTTAACTTATAAGGAAAAAAAAAAAAAAAAAGCTAACAGTAGAAATCTCCAGGAGGTGGCTTTTCGTCAGCTTTCTTCCTTGCCATGGCGACTCTTCTGTGAGCCTCAGGAAGCGGAAGTGAGAGTACACTGGGGATGGGGTAAGAGAGAAAAGGGACCCAGAGCTGGATCCTGAGGGCAGATCCTACTGAGACCCATCTACAGCAGGAACCCCGGCTCTGTGCGTGGACAGAAGGTGAGAAGAACAGACCTAACCAGCAACTCAACAGGAGCAGAGGCAAGACTCATCATGCTTCTTTCAAAGCCAACTAAGCGGCAGCCTGACACCGCCAGCCCTGTTCCCCAGGCCACAGGCTGTTGGGCGGGAGCACAGGGAAGCGGAGTCTGTCCTCACTGTCTTCACAACCCACACATCATCTCACCAGACCTCCAGAGACGGCCCATGATGAGCATCCTCTAAGGAATCCCCATGGCGAGGAGAAAGGTCTCCTTGGGCTGCTCTGGATACAGGGTCAGACCTGCCCGGTGCCTCTCATTATCATGGCATGGTCGTCTGGAAAACCAGAGTCCTTGTCCAGCTTCCATAAATGGTTGCCTCAAAACCAAGTGAGGTATCTGTTTGGTCAAGGCCAAAGCCTGTTCCCAAGAAAACACCCAGGGCACAGGCCTACCTTGTCCACGTTGGCCCGAGTTTTGGCTGACGTCTCCACGTACTGCACGCCCCACTCCTCCGCTTTACTCCTGGCCTCTTCGATGGGCACTTGCCTCCGCTCCTCCAAGTCAGACTTGTTTCCCACGACAAGCAATGGGATTTTATCTTCTTCAGCCTTAACTCGGAGGATCTGTTCCCTGTTGTTACAACAAAAGTACAGCAGCCAAGAAAACCACAGTAAGAACCGAGTTCATCAACCATCCCAACAGAGGCCGTCCTACGGCAGAAGAACTGCTCCACTTAGCGCATGTGCCAAGGAAGCACTCTGGGGTGGGGGGGCAGCCACCAGCCAGGGAGTGTTTCCAAGTCTGGTTCCCAGTTGGTCTGCATCAGAAGCCCCCAGGGCACTCTTTACAACAGTGCAGGTTTAGGGGCCCAATAATCCTAGAAATAGATGTCTGGATAGGAGGCCAGGATCGTGCATTCCTACAGGGTCCCCAGTGAATACCTGTAATCACAAAGGAAGGAAAGGGAAGGGAGGGGAAGGAAGGGGAGGGAGGAGAAAAGTCTGTGAATCTGTGGGATAAAAGCAAGCTAAAAGAAGTATCTCACAAAATCCATAATTCCCATGGTGGGGCAGAAAGGGTACGTGACTTGTGACTGTAAGAACTATGAGGTCTAGTGTTTTCCATATGGGAGGCAGCAGCCTCTGAGAGGATCTTGAAATCAATTTAGGGAGTAACAACCAGAAATTTTCTTCTTAGTGAAACAGATTATAGGAGATAGCAGAACAGAAACATCCAAGGGAATCTTAAATAATAAGTACTGGCTTGTGAAATTTCTGTTTCAATTAGATCTGTGTGTGCATACGGCTGTCCCTCAGTACCCAAGGGGCATTCATTCCAGGACACTCTGAGGATACCCAACTCCACAGAGGCTCAAATCCTTATATCAAACGGTACGGTATTTGCATATAACTGACGCATATCCTCCCATATGCTTTAAATTCTGTCTCGATTAATTTAAAAACCTAATACAGCGTAAATATTATGCAAAATGAACATTAGACTCTAGTGTTCAGGGAAGAGAAATAAGGAAAAAAAGCCTGCACATGTTCAGGACAGGAACAACCATCACGGGCCTAACTAACTTTTTTTTTTTTTAACATTTATTTTTTGGGGGTATAGTTGGACATAATACCTTTATTTTATTTATTTATTTTTATGTGGTGCTTAGAATCGAATCCAGGGCCTCACATGTGCCAGACAAGCACTCTACCTCTGAGCCACAATCCCGGCCCCCTAACTAACATTTTTGATCCAAGAATGTGGAACCCACAGACATGGAGGACCAACTGTATGTTCACCCCACCCACAGTTTCCACTTAGACACAGCAAATGTTCCAGGCAACAGAATGAAGATAGTTACATTAGGCAGTAGTCATATTCCAATGAGCATCATTTTTCTACTGTAGTGAAAAAACTAAAACAAAGTACTTTAAAGCTTAGGGAAAAGTATTTCAAATGTCCTCTCTAAAAAAATATATATATGTAGCACATTCAATTTTACCTATACTAAAATTAATCACCTACCTAAAAGTAGTAATCAAAACCAAGTATTTCTAAAAACTTAAATATTCTACTCCCACTATTTTGTTCCAATAGGACACTTTTGGGGCGCTGGGGATGGAACCCAAGGCCTCATGCATGCTGGGGGAAGTGCTCTACCACAGAGCCACACTCCCAGCATCAGTAGGGACACTTCTACTACCACATTCCAAAAAGAGTCCCCTCTGAAACAATTTTGTGGAGCTCTGCACTGATATTTATATGACAGAGCAACATTTCACAATACTAAAAATATTCCTGAAAGTTTCCATACAGGCAGTTTAAGTGCCAGATATCAAATATTTTAAGATAAATGAAAAGAAGGAAAAGTTGATGTTGAAAATTACCTCTAAGCCGCTTTGTTATAACCTGCATTTGAACAGTAGTCAAGGACGCTGATGCACTGGGAGTGAGGCACACCTGTAATCCCAGCGGCTCAAGGGTCTGAGGCAGGAGGACTGTGAGCTCAAAGCCAGCCTCAGCAACTTAGTGAGGCTCTCAGCAACTCAGGGAGACCCTGTCTCTAAATAAAATATAAAAAGGGCTGGGGATGTGGCTCAGTGGTGGAGCGCCCCTGGGTTCAATCCCTGGTTACCTGCCCCCCCCACACAAAAAATTTAAAAAGAACATAATACACTTAGAAGTTGCAACAGATATAAACTATAAGAGTAAAAAACTGATACACTCCTGGCTTATTGGTTCTGCAGGGGCATAAACACCTGATTAATCAACCTACTGCTCCAGGAATGGGAGCATCAAGTTCTGGAATCTTATGACCCACTCTCTCTCTCAGCTGTAAGATACTGTCCAGGAAGTTTCAGGGAAGAATGTTTCATTTTATGCTGGGGCCTTTCCATTTAGAAGATGAATACAGAGATGCTATGGTTTAAAACTGTTAACAGACCTCAGTGACTGAAGTTAGCACCAGGGCTCGGAAGATTTACCTCCCTTCCTCTGTTTCCAGAAGGCATGAGAAACCCAGAGAGCTCTGAGGAGTGTATCTCAACGTCCAGAGCTCAAGTCAGGAGAGCCACCTTCCCTTTCTTTTGTTTCAGGGATTCATCTATCCTTTTTTCTTCTAAGAACCCCTCTTCCCACATAATCACCAAAGCCCCCTCCACAGTGAAGCAAGGCTGGCTGTAAGTCTGTGAGGACACATGAATGTTCCCTGCATGTGGTGACCCAAAGGGAACAAGACAAAGGGAAACTGTCCTGTGGAGATGACGCTGCTACCATTCAGCACGTCCCTTCTTGGTGAGCTATGGAGCAATGGGAAATCAAAGGCTCAGCACAGGGAAGAAAATAAGACAGTGTGTACGTCTGTCCTGCTTCATCCTCAAGACAGCACGGAAACAGGCCTACGTAGAGGCAAACACAATTATGAACGCATGGGCTGTGATCCAATATCGAAACCTCCAAGTATGTCTGACAAGTCTAAGAATTAATAAGACTTCTCAGAGCAAGTCCATGTCTTCTAGCCAGTTACTTCCACACACACACACACACACACAGTTTCAGAGCCCTGGGACATCCGACTCTGTACAATCGAAGTCCTACCTCATTCCTTCCACTCTCTCTGTTGGACCACCTGAGATTACCCCTCCAGGCCTCCTGGCTCACTGATGCTTTCTTTCAAATCTCAGGCTGATGTTTAGTGGCCTCATTTCACCTTTGGTTGATTATCTTACTTTCTAATCAGAACTTGTTAAAGAAAGAATTACTTGGGTTTTATTTTCTTATCTCTTTACTTCTTTCCTGTTAGACTGTGGTTATGGTTCTTCAAATACCATCTGGATACTATTATGGTTTGCATCTTCGCTGTCCCCCAAGGCCCACATGCTAAAAGGCTGTCCCCCAAGCCTGGGCCATTAGGAGGTGGTGGAATCTTAGGAGGAAGAGCCTCATGGGAAAAAATTAGGTCACTGGAAGCATTCTGGGACCACAGTCCCTTCTCTCTCTCTTTGCTTCCTGGCTGGGATGAGACAAACAGCTTCCCTTTGCCATGAATTTCCACCACAATGTACTGCCTTACAGAAGCCCAAAATCAACAGAGCCAAGCAACCATGGACTGAAACCTCTGAAACCATGAAATAAACCATCAAAATAAATGTTTCCTCTTTTTTTTTTTTTGGAAATATCCCACCATATATGCCACATGTCATATGAACGCACTGTGAGGGGGCCAGGGACATGACAGATTTTGCAGTTCCTACCAGAATGGAAGTCAATCTTATGCACAGTTTCATTTCATTTCTCCAATAACACCTGCACTTTTAGAGAAAGAAATAATTTCTGGATGCTCAGTAAATTTGCCCGTGATCAAAAGCTGGTAAGTGGCATGGAAGATTCATTCAGACCAGGTCTAATCACAGTCTGGCGCCAGCCGGGTCCTTCCCTCGAAGTGGCAACAAATGGTCACTCTGACTCAGACTATTCATTGTCTCCCCATGTCTCATAAACACCAAAATAGATCAAAATTGTCATTTATAAGTAAAATTATTTTAAAAATCAAAGACAGCTAACTCTTATCACTGTCTCAGGATTTATATGAACAAAGATACATTCTTGAGGATATGGAGTAACTTCATCTTGTCAGAGACAAGATCCTTCAGACACTTCACTTGCAGAAATCTAGAACAGGAAAACCTAGAGAGATGACAATGGTGGCCTCCAGGGCGTGGAGATTCAGAAAGTCCTAGAAAACTCTTTGGGCAGAGTGCTCCCTAGTAACAAGCTCCACCTGCTCCTCCTCGGCCAAGCCCTAGGCTCCTTCTAAGTGTGAGGCGCGAGAGGGGAAGGGCTGTTTCATCTCAAACCCACCTGAACTCAGCCGTGGCCGTGAAGGCCTCGCGCTCGGTGATGGAGAACACCAGCAGAAACCCTTCCCCGCTGCGGAAGTAGTTGTCACGGATGGCTGCGTAGTCCTCCTGCCCGGCAGTGTCCAGGATGTCGATCTGCACCTCCTCCCCATCCAGGACCACCTTCTTCCTGTAACTGTCAGCCTTGGTGGGCTCATAGTCTTCCACAAACTGGGGAGACACACAACATTATCAGCAATTAGCAAGACGTTAAGGAGAAGAAAAGCTGCCCCCAAATAAAATTTGATATCTAAGTACTTTGCTTATAATCACTTAAGTACTCAGTGGGTACCTGTAATTATCACACCACATAAAAGGCAGCATAAAATAAAATAACGTTATATAGCGTTATATAGCATTATATAAAACCTCACTTCTTTTTAGCTATGTTCAACTATTTTTTATTTTGACTGGAAACAACAGGGGCAGATGTTCCCATCTTACAGATGAGAAAACCAAACACAAAGCAGAACACTTGGCACTATTATTGTCAGTACAGCATAAAATTATGATAGATCACTAGGAGATGTGAGAAATGGGAGTTCTTATTCTAATTAACGAAATTTAAAAATCACCTGAAAAGTAATTTGGCAAGAGGTTTACAATACGATAAAACTCCAAATGGGTCAGAGATTAAACCACTCAAGTACTAGAAGAAAAAAAATGGGTGAAATCCTTTTACCACCTTGAAGTAGAGAAGGCCTTCTTAACTAAGATTCAAAATCCAGAAGTGATATTGGAAAAAATTGATAAATTAGACTACATGAAAAAGTAGGGCTGGGGTTGTGGCTCAGTGAAAGAACATTGGCCTAGCACATGTGAGGCACTGTGTTCAATACTCAGCACCATATAAAAATAAATATTAAATAAATAAAGGTATTGTGTCCATCTACAACTAAAAAAATTTTAAAAATAAAAGAAAAAATTGTTAAAAAAAAGTTTTAGCAGAGCTAGCACAACATACCATAAACATAGGCAAATGACATACAGGGAAAAATTATTTGAATCCACAGTACAAGAGCTAATGTCTTTAATATATAAAGAGTTCCCAGAAACAGAGGAAGAATATTGACAGTAGGGAAAAGTGGGCAATGGACATAAACAATTCACTAAAAAATAGATACCCGGTGCTAAACACATAAAAAGATGTTCATTCTCACTAGTTTTTAAAAAAGTGAAAATTAAAACTACGTTGAGACATCATTTTCACCAACCAGTTGGCAAAATTCCCAAAGTCTGACAACATACTTTAGGGGAAAGGCACTCTCTTACATTGCAAGCAGAAATGGAAAACAGGACAATTCCCCTGGGGAAAAATTTGTCAACAGCTGATAAAATAAGAAAAATTCCTTACCCTGTCCTAGCTATCCTGCTTCTAGGAATCTAAGCTCCAGAAAGCCTGCACAAGAATATACCAAGTAATTCACTGTGGCACTGAGTGTAACTGCAGAAGATTAAAAACTTCCCAAATGCCCAGCAACAGGACTTCACATGAGATACTGTGCAGCCAGGCACCAGAGCTCCAAGGAAACAGGGAGAGCAACTTGACGTATGTAGGCATTTGCCAAAAAGGCACCTTGAAAGGACAGACAGAATTGAAAGCTGTTAAACAGAAAAACCGAAGCAAATGAGCCTACCTGAATATTCATTTGCTAGTGAAGACACACAGAAAAAGAACTTAATTAATTTATGAGACTTTAGAAGAGTATCGTGAAAAAATGCATCCCATTAAAAAAAAAAAAACCTAAGGAGGGCCGGGGCTGTGGCTCAGTGGTAGAGCGCTTGCCTTCCATGTGTGAGGCACCAGGTTCGATTCTCAGCACCTCATAAAAATAAATGAATAAAATAAAGGTCCAT
This sequence comes from Urocitellus parryii, assembly GCF_045843805.1. NCBI lineage: Eukaryota > Metazoa > Chordata > Mammalia > Rodentia > Sciuridae > Urocitellus > Urocitellus parryii. Next base: position 182,032,950 of record NC_135531.1, on the reverse strand, counting down.
CAATATCTAAACTATATATATTTTTTTGAAAAAAACTAAGGACAAAAAAGTCAAAGAAATATGAAACTTCCTCTCAGTAGTTGTATTGTTTAGTAATAATGATATTATTCCAAAGCTATTTTCTTTATATTGGTATGTATAAAATAAGTAATCTTAATGATTCTAAAAATCAAGAAATAAACTAAGTTAAGGACAATGTATTTTTAAAAATTAAATGGTGCTGGTACAGCTGGATCCCCTACTTCATACCACATACCAAAATTAAAATAGATCAAAAAATTAAAATGATAAACTCTTAGAAGAAAACACAGGTGTACATCTTCATGACCTAGTATCTGGCAATGTATTCTTCAATATGATACCAAACAAACAAGTAACAACAACAACAAAAAAAGACAGGTAAACCGGACTTCACTGAAATTAAAATTTTTCAGACTTCAAAGGACACTGTCAAGATGGTGAGAAACAACCCAGAGAAAGAGAGATACTTGTAAATCACATGTCTATTAAGGGGATTATTTCTAGAATACATAAAGAACTCTGGAAATTCAATCATAAAAAGAGAGATAACCAAATTAAAAACAGGAAAAGGCGGGGGGGGGGGTTGTGGCTATGGCTCAGTGGTAGAGCACTCGCCTGGCACATGTGAGGCACTGGGTTTGATCCTCAGCACCACATATGAATAAATAAAGGTATCCTACAATTAAAAAAAAGTCTGAAAAAAAAAAAACAGGCAATATGATGATGTAGTTCAATAGTAGAACACAATGGTAGAGGCCCTGGGCTCAATCTTCAGGATCAAAAAAAGGGGAAGACAGCGCAAAGAATCTAAATACACAATTTTCCAAAGAAGATAAACAAAGAGCAATAAGCACATGAAAAGATGCTCAGCATCACTCACCATCAGGGAAACATAAGTCAAACCACAATGAGACACCACTTCAAACCACAGGATGGCTGTAATACGCAGACAGACAACAAGCTGGGCGTGGTGGCACATGCTTGAAATCCTAGCTACTTGGGAGGCTGAGGCAGGAAGATCGCAAGTTTCAGGCCAATCTCAATAACTCAGTGAGACCCTAAGCAACTTGGCAAGACTATCTCAAAAAATACAAAGGTTTGCTATAGCTCATTGGTAAAGTATCCCAGTACCCAAAAAAAAAAAAAAAAAAAAAAAGAAGGGTGGAGGGACAATAACAATTGTCAAGAATATGGAGAAACAAGAACCCTCAAATATTGCTGGTAAGAGTGGAAAATGGTGTAGGTACTATGGAAAACAGATTGGCAGTTCATCAAACAATTATAATAGAGTAATCACATGCCTCTGCAATTACTTGCCCAGGTATACACTCAAAGGAATTTAAGATGTTTTCATCTTGAACACCCATGTCCATAGCAACTTATTCATAAGAGTCAAAAAGCAGTAACAACCAAATGTCCCTCAATTGTTGGAAACACAAAATGTGGCCTATCCAAACAATGAAATATTATTCAGTCATAAAGGTAATGAAGTAGACCGGTACCTGTGATCCCAATAACTTGGGAGGCTGAGGCAGGAGGATTGCAAATTCAAAGTCAGCCTCAGCAGCTTAGTGAGACCCTCTCTCTAAATAAAATACAAAAAATGGCTGGGGATGTGGCTCAGTGCCCCTGAGTTCAATCCCCAATACACCAAAAAAAAAAAAAAAAAAGTAATGAAGTTTCAATTCATGCTACAACTTGGATGAACCTTGTCGAATTCTACTAAGTCAAAAAAGGCCAACACAGAAGACCGCATATTGTATGAGCCTATTTATGTGAACTATGCAGAACAGACAAATCTTTGGAGATAGAAAGTAGATTAGACAGTAGATAGTAAGTAGGTACCCGGGCTGGAGGGATAAGGAATAGGAAATGACTCTTAGTGGATATGGGGTGAGGAAAATGTTCTGGAATGAGATACTGGTGATGGTTGTACAACTCTGTGAATTTTCTAGATATCACTAAATTCTACACTTTAAAAGAGGAAGTTTTTTTTTTTTCCTGTGGGGTAGTGGGGAGGGTTCCGGGGATTGCAGGGGGACTCAACCACTGAACCACATCCCCAGCCCTATTTTGTATTTTATTTAGAGACAGGGTCTCACTGAGTTGCTTAGCATCTTGGTGTGTTGAGGCTGGCTTTGAACCTCAACCCTCCTGTCTCAGTCTCCCCATCCACTGGGATTACATGCGTGCACCACTGTGCCCAGCTAAAAGAGGAAGTTTTATGTGAATCTTATCACAATTTTTTTTTTAAAAAAAGGAATAAGTACTGTTACATGCTACAACAGGGATGAACTTGCAAAACATGATGCTAGGAGAAAGTCATGAAAGTGATATTGTGTGACTCCATTTAGGTAAATCCACACAAACAGAAAGTGGTTGCGAGAGGCCAGGGGCAGGAGAGGAGGAAGTAGTAATGGGTGTGACTGCTAATACACAGGGCTTTTTTCTTGAGTGATGAAACTTAGACAATGGTGAATGTTACACATCTGCATATACATACAAAAGAAGTGAATTATACACTTTAACATACTGCTTTTCATGCTATGTGAATTATACTCAAAGTTGTAAGAAAAATTTATAATCTAAAAACTGAATTGCAAATATCAACAGAATTTAAGGTTCCTTCAAAGAACACTCCTAAAAATACCTTATATTATTAATTAATGGCTGCCAGTTCAAATTATTTTAAATCTAAAAATAAAAATCCTAAAATAGTAGGCTAGGGATATAGCTCAGTGGTAGAGTGCTTGCCTAGCATGTGCAAGACCCTGGGTTCAATCCCCAGTACAAAAAAAAAAATCCTAAAATATTTTAATCCTGGGTTCTCTTAACTTCATACTAGTAATTATAATGTGCAAACTTGCCTATGCTTTGCAACAGTATCTGTCCTTTTAACTTTCCAAAGAGACAAATACATGATCTCAAAAAGACAAAACCACCACTCCTCCATCACTCAGAATCTCTGCATACCACCATAAACATCTCAACTGGGCATTTCTGAGCTTCTAAGAAGAAAGCCGCCACAGTTTCACTGATCCTTTGACACCAGAAGTCTGAATTTCAGACATACCCGCATAGCTCTGCACTGAGTAAAGCCTGGTATTATTAGAACATTCTATCGCAACCCTGATGTTTACATTTTTCAGGTAGAATCAGAAAATCACCAAAGTCTCTGTTAATATGAACCACACTCGTCCTCTACTGGCCTGTAGAGCTTCGTGTGGTTCAGTTTCAGATGCCCAAGATGCACAGGTCCAAGACACATTCACACACACCCCTTCTCCCCGCACCCCCTTAACATTTTATAGTTATTTTTTAATTGTTTTTAGTTATAGATGGACACAGTGCCTTTATTTATTTATGAAACCCAGGGCCTTACAAGTGCTCCACCCGAGCCACAATCCCAGCCCCCACACCCCTTCTTATTGAGCCACGTCTAGGGGGACTTTGGGGAGACTGAGTCTGAAGTGGCTGCTGCCAAAGCATCCTCACCCCAACCTCCCTTTCATGGAAAAAGCTAAATATCTTTGCTATGGTTTGGACCTGGAATATCCCCCAAGGCCCATGTGTTGAAGGCTCTGTCCCCAGTCCTAGGAGCCACGTGGGAGGCAGTAGACCTGTAAGAGGTGGCGCCCAGTGGTCGCCTGCAGGTTGGTGGGAGAGTGCCCCTGAAGGGACTTCTCTCTCTCTCTCCCTCCCTCTCCCTCTCCCTCTCCCTCTCTCTCTCATACCCCAGCCATGAAGTGGGTGGCTTTCTCCGCCAGGCACTCCTGCCAGGATGGGTGCTTTGTCACAGGCCAACAACAGCAGGGCCTATGACAAAGCACAGGGATGAAAACCTGAGCCTCAATAAACGTCTTCTCTTTATCAAGTTATCATCTCAGGCACCTGTGACAGAAACTTACACAATCTTCAAGTGTGTTAGGCCAGGGCTTAAAAAGTTACAATCTCCGACCAGCCCCACTGGCAGTTCCCTTTAATTACTGTCAAAGTGAGACTCTAGAAAAGAATAGACTGGCTCTTTCCATAGTCCAAGTTTCACAAAAAATTTCATGGTGTTAGTTAGCTGGCCCCTGAGCATAAGCCTCGGTGTCTGTCTCTGTGAAATCTAGCTGGCTTCGTGATCTCTCAGGTAGGAGTTATCACAACTGGCCACACGTCAGACAGCATACTGGAAATGGAGGCCTAGTTCTCAACTCCAGATTATTCAGAAGACTTTTTTTTTTTTTTTTAAGGAGAGTGTATTTCAAGCTACGGTTAATAATCACTGATAGGGTCTCCTCAAGCTCCAAAATTATGACTCTAGAACTATCCCGCCCAATATTGTAGCCTATAGCCACATTTCAAGTGCATAATAGCCACAAGTATTCTGAATCCTAACTCCCATCAACATCCTCTTTTCCCTAGTCTCTGTTACATTAAAGAAGAAAAATAAGAAATTTTTAGTAAGCAAATTATAATTACTGAGTTACTAAGCAAATTATGATCCCAGAGCTAGCTTGCTAATACAGTCATCACTAGCCACATTTCAAGTGTACTACACAACAGCATTAGAAAATCAATCAAAGACTCCCCCAGATACACATGACTTCTATTCTTTCCCTGTCCTGATTATATTTTGCCATTTCTTCAATAACCACTACCTTCTGGTCTTCAAATAATGTTAGCCCACAAGAAAAACAGACTAAGGCAAAGCATAGTTTCCCTTGTCTTTATGAAGGACAGAAAAAAAAACCTCTTGTTCTTCTGCATCTTTCCCCTCCCCTCTACACACACATACACATACACACACACACACACACACACACACACACACACACACACACTCCCAGACCGGGCTTTCTTAGTCTCCTATGGTGTCAGCAGCAGTATTGAGCTGTAAAATAGGTCCTAGTCTCACAGAGGACTAGAACTCTGTATCTGAACTTGCCCTTGGATTTGGCATCCTGAGGCCTCTCAATCACCTGCACTGTAGGAGTCTCCATTCTCTGATCAGCCACAGCTCTGTTATGATTTGGATGTGGTTTGTCCCCACCAACACTCATGCTGAAATCTGGTTGCCAATGTAATGGTATTGCAAGCTGACAGGACTTTTACAAGGCAATTAGACCCTGAGGGATCCACCCTCACAAAGGAAACAAAGTGGTTCCTACAAAAATGGGTTAATTACCATGAGTGGGTTGACATACAACACCTGGCTACTTTGTACCCTTGTCTCTTTGCACATTTCTGCTTGCCCTTCTGCTTTCCACCATGCATGCAGCAGCACATGGCCCACACCAAAAGCCAAGGAGATGCAAGACCATGCTCTTGGATTCCCAGACCCATAGCCAAAATAAACCTCTTTTCTTTATAAGTTTCCTAGTCACAGCTATTGTTAGAGCAACAGAAAATGGATAAAGACAGTCCCAGAAAGGTTTCTCAACAGCAGCACTGATATTTTATGATGTGTTTTTTTTTTTTTGGGGGGGGGGTACTGGGGATTGAACTCAGGGGCACTCGACCACTGAGCCACATCCCCAGCCCTGTTTTTTATATCTTATTTAGAGACAGGGTCTCACTGAGTTGCTTAGTGCCTTGCTTTTGCTAAGGCTGGTTTTGAACTCCCAATGCTGCTGATCATGCTACCATGCATAGGACAGCCCCACAACAAAGAATTATCAGAGGGTGCGGTGGTGCACCCTGTAATCCCAGTGGCTTGGGAGGCTGAGGCAAGAGGCCCCTACCTTCCAGTAGTACTCTCCCTCTGGTAGTGACAACTAAAACTGGCTCCAGGCATTGCTGAATATCCTCTGACAGAAAAAAGCCCCTTCCCCACCTCTGTTAACAACTGCATTTCTAACCTTTCTCCCTCACCCTAACTCCTTCCTCACTCTTTCCCCTTCTTACAAAAGAAGAATATGTAAGTTTTAAAAAGCAATTTACAAGTTATCAACAAAAACAAACAAGAAAAATTTCCACGGCAGAGTTCTCAACTTCTCTCCTTCTAAGCAAAAATGTTTGAAGTATATTTAGCAGAGTCTGCCAGATTTACCCACTTCAGCACCTAGTTTAAGATAAAAAGAAGTAGGCATTGACCACAAAAATGTCCCACTGTAAGATACAGGTGGTGTGACCCAGAAGGAGATACAGGTTGTAGCCTGATGCTTCCTGATTTGAGGGACCCCTCCTTTAAAAAAGGATTCACAAGTAATATTAGGTGCAAAATGAGTATTTATCTCCATGAGAAAAGCAATAATAATTCATTATAAAAATTTAAAGATATACATACACTAGGCACATACACTTTCAGGCAACTCCCAATGAGCCATACCCGTGGATAATGCACTTCCCTAGAATGCAGACAGACCTTGGAATTGCTTCTAGCCACAGAATATGGTAACCACAATGGGATTAGGCCCAAGAGGCCCTTTCCTTATACAGCCTACCCCACATATGCACGGGTTCTCTATCCAGATTCAATCAATCACAGATCAAAATGTAGTTAGGCCTACAATGGTTTCATCTGTACTGGACATGGATAGACTTTGCTCCTTATCATTATTCCCTTAACAATATACAGTGCAACAACTATTTGCATTGCATTTATGTTGTATTAGGTATTATAAATAATCTAGAGATAATTTAAAGTATGTGGGAGGATGTGTGTAGGTTAAATGCAAACACTATGTTCTGGTTTGGATGTGAGGGGTCCCCCAAAAGCTCACATGTGAGATAATGCAAGAAGGTTCAGAGGAGAAATGATCAGGTTGTGAGAGTCTGAACCCAATCCGTGAAATTAATCTCCTGATAGGAATTGAGTGGTAAGTGAAGTAATAGTGTGTGGTTGGAGGAGGTGGGAACTGGAGTGTGGCTTTGGGGCTATTTGTATCTGGAGGGTGGAGAACTCTTGTCTCCTAATCATCATGTGAGCTGGTTCCCTCTGCCACACTCTCTGCCATGATGGCCTGCCTCACCTCGAGCCCCAAGGAATGGAGCCTGCCTGTCATGAAACCATGAGCCCTCAAATAAACTTTTCCTCCTCTATAGTTGTTCTGATTGGGTCCTTTTAGCCACAGTAGCAAAAAAGCTGGCTAAAACATGCTACATCATTTTATAAAAGGAACTCGAGCATCTGTGGATTTTAGTATCAGTAGGAATCACAGAACCAATCCCTTATAGATACCAAGCAACAACTATACAAGACTCTGTCTTAGCTGAGCCTACAAAGTCCCCTGCTGGTCTTGAAGAAGACAGCTGACATAGAATGAACTGCCTACCCAGTGTGACAGGGGACAGGGAGCAACCTGTAGAAGCTGAGGGCCAATGTCTTTCATCCACAAAGAACTAAACTCTGCTAATAATCAGGGAACATGGAAGAAAACTGAGCCTCAGACAAGATGACAGCCCTGGCCAACATCTTGACTGGAGCCTTAGGAGACCCTGAGTAGAGGCTCCACCTAAGCCACACTTCAACTCTTGACCCATGGAAATTGCGACAAGAAATGTATGTTTTCAACCTACATTTGCTAAATTTGTGTCCATGATTACATGGCAAGAGAAAACTAGGATAAATATTGACATCACAAAATCCAGGAAAATAGTTTAATATTGTTATTCATTAACTGCCTGACATCTTTAGAATACCTTTTTAAAAATTTGCTATATACTCTTTCTTGTCATATGCCAACAACTTTGAAATGTTTTTCTATAAAGAACAACAAATAATATAGCCATGCTGATGGAAATTTCTCTTGTACTGACAGTTTAGAAAAGGTTCTTTCAGCTTCACAAACACATGACATTACTCGTAATGGAAATTTTAGTTCTGTAGTCTGCCCTCCATATCCATGAGTTTCCCAATTGTGGATTCAACCAATCACAGATGAAAAATATTCAGAAGAAAATGTTTACACAGACATGTACACTTATTTTTCTTGTCATTATTCCCTCTATGATATCAACTATCTACATAGTGCTTACATTGTGTTAGGTATTATAAGGAACCTAGAGAGCACTTACAGTGTATGCAGATTATGTAAAAATATCATTCCATTTTATAAAGGGACTATGAATTTTGGAATCTTTGGAGGGTCCTGGAACCAATCCTTCACAGATACAAAGGGACAAATATATTGACACATTTACGAAATACGTATGAAGTTTCAGTGTAAGATCTGGAATAAATTTCCAGACCAATTGCTAGCTCCATATATTTTGCCCCTTGTTTCTCCTCCACCACCCCCACACTCGCAGTGCTGGATCCCATAGGACGTGTTCTTGCTGCGACCCACCTGGCCCTGCAACACACATCACAATGCTAGTGAGTCACACAGTGGGTGGCAGGAATGTTCCCACCCCATGCACTAAAGTGACTCTGTGCACGCAAACACACACATACACACACACAACCGGTATTTCCCAACTAACCCCTATCCCTAACTGAACTTCCCTCAGCTAGAATCAGAAATGTCCACAGCCACTCCCACAGCACCTAACACAAGAGGAAGTGGGACAGAGGAAAGTCTAGTAGAAAGATAGTGATCTTCTCCAACTGTGCCCTGGTTTTCTCTCTTTGGCAAATTTCATAGAGCGTACACTTGTGTGAATGCCATGCTAAGGTGTGGGCTTTGCTCTGAACATGCCCTCTACCACAAGGTCCAGCTAATGGCCATCCAGCAGAAACTCTGGTAGCCACAGAAATCAAGACTGTGCTGTCATATTGGACTCAACACCACTCACATTAATCACATAAAGTAAGTAATACAAGTGTTGGGTAGGAATGGCACAAGCCTTACCTTGCTGCATAGAGAATCAAGAACTTGATGTCCATCACTTAGGAAAAAATTAGGTTCTTATGACAACTCAGCTCCCTTTTCCTTCTTTCCCCAAATTGACTAGGCACAAAGCTAACTATCTAGCAAGTATTGAGAAATACTTGCTGTTAGTCAGTTTCTAGCACTGTGACAAAATACCTAGATAATCAGTTTAAAAGAGGAAAGGTTTATTTTTGGTTTATGGTGTCGGTCCACAGTTAGTCAGCCCTGTTGCTTTGGGGCCTGTGGTTAGGCAGCGTGTCATAGTGGGATCACAGGTGGAAGGTGCTCATCTCTGGCAACTGAGAAGCCAAAGAGAGAAACTAGATGGGACCAGGTCCCAACATCCCCTTTAAGGGCACACCTCCCTGTGACCTGACTCTCTCTCACTAGGGCCCAGCTCCTAAAGGTCCTGCCACCTGCTGCTAACACCCCAGGATGGGGACCGAGATCTAACAAGGGGCCTGTGGGTAAAACCCCAGATTCAAACTCTGGCCCCTGTACAAAGGCCTCTCTCTGCTCCCTCGCTCTTGTCACAAAGAAATATCAAAGAACAAGAGTGGAAACAATGTGAGCAGAGGCGCCTCACATCCCTGCCAGAGTTGAAGTTACATCTAAAATCAGCACCCCGGGCCTTATGTTGGGAAGTCCCCTAGGAGGCTATTCCCAAACCACCTTGACACAGATTTGTCCCATGAACCCTATGCACATGGGGGAAGGGCACCAAAACATGGCTGGGACATTGTCCCGGCCAAGGAGTCCACACAGGCAGTGTGGCTGGCGTCTTACCTCGTCGTACATGAACTGGAGCGTCAGGGCTGACTTGCCGACCCCGCCACTGCCAACCATGATCACCTTGTGAAGGGCCAGGGAGCTCTGGCCCTTGTTCTTGTTTGCAGCCATCCTGCTGGCTTAACGGAGGTGACAGGTGACAGCACGCGGACAGAAGAGCCAGTCGGAGAGCTGCCGGTGACAAAGACAAAGACTTAGAGGCAGTTCAACACGCCTATGCTTTGGGAATTGGACAAAGATAAAAGCCCTGTGACCACCTGGAAGTCATTTATCCCCACAGAGCCAGGGCCAGAGTAACACCAAGTCAAGAAAAAAGACACAGGAGCACAGCCTGAGACTTTATCACTGGGGAGGGTGAAGAGGATGCTGTCACTAGAGTCCATACACCCCCCCAGGGCTTCCCTGGGACAGAATGACCGAAAGGCTCCAAGTCTCAATTCCCACCACTCCCCCAAGTCACCCAGTGTGTCAGGGAACCATGTGGCGACCTGGATCTCCAGTTTTTTATCCTTACTCCTCTCCTTGTCCCTGTCCCTCTAGCCACACACTCCTCCACCCCACACACAAACTCACAGCCCTCCATGTAAATTAAGGAGGTGGCTGAAGAGGAATAAGTAGATATATTATTTTATAGTAATATATAAATACCCCTCAGGACACAGGACACAGTTAAAAGAAGTATGTAATTATTTACTCCAGGTTTGTTTAAAGTAATGAACTAAAAGAAGTTAAATTTTTAAAAAATAACAATTAATTTAAATCAGTTTGTCTTCCTCAAAAATAAGAAAATGAGTACCAATCCTGGCATTAAGGGAGAAGAAATATGCCCCATAAGTAAATTCAACAGATATCTAGACCCTGTTCTGACCCAAGAGCTAATCTTTAAATAATTTATATGGGGGTGGAGTTCTATTTCCATACATCTCAGCAAAATGGACCCAAATCTGGTTCTGCCATTTGTGAGCTATGTGACCTACGACTAGTTATTTAATTTCTCTAAGTTACAGGGTTTTCTTTTTTTTAATTTTTAATTTTTTGTAGTTGTAGACAGACAGCATGCCTTTATTTATTGACTTATTTTTAAATGTGGTGCTGAGTATTGAACCCAGTGCCTCACACGTACTAAGCAAGGGCTCTGCCACTGAGCCCCAGCCCCTGGTTACATGGTTTTCTTATCTGCAAATACATATAAATGGGCATTTAAACCTGCAGGATGGTCCTGAGAACTACAGGACCTAACATGTGAAAGATCCAAGCACAGGATCTAGCACATAGTAGGGATGTAATAATGGTTGGCTGCCGTCCTGTTTAACAGGGTGGTTTTAATTAGATTTTCTTTGTGTGTGTGTGTGTGTGTGTGTGTGTGTGTGTGTGGTGCTGGGGATGGAACCCAGTGCCTCACATGTGCTAGGCAAATGCTCCACCACTGAGCCACAACCCCAGCCCTAACAGGGTGTTTTTTTAATTACAACATCATGGGCTCCTATTTCTCTTCTTGTTGAGTTGAAAACACTCCCACTAGAAAAAAACAAATACATACAACACACAAATCACTGGGAAAAACAGAACATCATTTTAAATCAGTTGTTTCCATCCCTGGCTTCAAGCAGCTGAGAGCTATACCAACAACCTGGTGTCAGAGATTTTGATGCAGCCTGAAACTCGGGACTTCTAAAGATTCCCAGGTGACTCTCATGGGCAGCGAAGGCTGAGAACTGCTCTGAAACGCGCAGCTGAGCTCAGTGGAAAAGCAGCAGTCCCCACTCAGCAGTAGGAGCTGCTCATCCTGCCATCTCTAGGTAACAAGATTTAATGTACACAGAACTAGGAGACCAAGGCCCACACAAGGGAGGAGTGGAGAACTGAAACACCTTTGCAACTGAGAACTGAGAGGCCAAGGCCTTTGAAGGAGCACCGGAGGAGAGTGGACTAGAAAAACACGTTCACCAACAGGAAAGATGACAAAGAGGCTTATCTGCCAAAGCCCCAGGTATAGGCAAGTTTTACTTAAAAATCTTAGTCCTCCAAAACCAAGAAATGCAGGTGCAAAGTGGTCCCAGGCAGGTAGGAACACCGGGGCTCCAAGCAGCGTGCTGGCCAAAGCCTGTCTGGGAGATGAGGGCAAGGAGAGCACCTTCTCAACTTCTGGAACACACGAGAACAGCACCATGTGGGAGCCAGCATACATAGCAAGTGGGGCTTTTCAGACAGGCAGCAAAGGATTATTTGATCGATTGTAATAAAAACAAAAAGCAGCATCTAAAAAACACAACATTACCAACAAGTCAGATAGACTTTAACAAGAATCATTCTAAGTGCCTAAAATTTTTTTTGAATATTTAAAATGAAAAGTTATGATGCTCCGTAGCAAACCTACAAAACACACACACAATCTCTGAAAAAAAACACGTATGATCTACCACCAAGAGATATTCACTATTAACTGAGTATTTCCTGCTAGTATTTTAATCTACATAGTGCTACATTTGAAACGTATATGAGGGCTAGGTTTGTGGCTCAGTGGTAGAGCGTGTGCCTTGTACACGTGAGGCACTGGGCTGGATCCTCAGCAACACATAAAAATAAATACAGGTATTGTGTCCATCTACAACTAAAAAATATTTAAAAACATGTTTGAGATCATATTTATATAGTTTCACAAGTTTCTCATGCACTATATCTATTTTCCAAAACAGGTGAATTGAACAAAATTCAGCCTTTTCACATTGAGTTCCTCAGCTGCACAGGGGCCATGTGAATGGCCTTGGGCTGCCCTGAGTCAAGGTCGCAGCCCTGCTCATCCATTGGTTCTCCACCCTCACATTTCACCATCTTTTTACCTGCCTACACCAGGCACTCTTTCCACTCCCCCTTTGCTAATTATGTGCTTTTTATAATAAGTGAGCTAAGCAATTAACTCGATAATTAAGCACATCTGAATTGTGACTAAAATAAAAGAAATGGGATAAGGGGCAGGCCTCCCCCAAAGGCTTCAGTTTAAGAATGTGAAACTACTTTTGGCCTCATTTCTGGCCCCCAGCAGTTTCCTAAAACGGAATGGGGTTGCAACACTCAAATCCTCCATCCCACATTTCTCCAAGGCAACCTTCTGTGAACTACATGAAAATGGACAAATATTTTTCCAGGCTAAGAAAAGAGGTCTTTCCAAACACATGAATAAGTCTAATTCTGAACCACTATTTTCAAAAAGCAACATCAATTTCTCTAGAAGAAACAATCACAAATAAACTGAAGGCTACTGAAGGAATCCACAGATGTTTGCTAAAACATTTCTGCTCAAGTCCAAAACCGGAAATAACTATGGCAGATATTTCCAATCCACGTCACTGCTCTGTCAACTTGGCACGCTGATGGGAAGGACAAAAGAAAGGCAGAGGTGGCAGCCAAGTGCCCCTCACTGCTGACCTTCAGACTCCTGGTGTGAGAGATAAGACACTTCTAACTTCGAAGTCTCAGAGTCTATTTACTGTTGTTGATTGTTTTTACTTTTACCAGAAAACATTACAGAAATATAGTCTTTGCCTATAACAAAGTTGTTTGAGTGACAGTCTACTGGTTTGAACAAATTAGTAAATGAAGACAGTACAGAGTGACAAATTCTATGGTTAAAGGGCACTCTGGAAACGGAAGAGATATCTAAAGCAGAATGTAAGTTCAGGGGAAATTTCCTGGAGATAGCAACATATAGACTCAGATTTGAAGGACTTAACTAAAGCGAGGAGGAAAAATAGAAGAAAAAGAATCAGTGAAGCTTGGGCAGTTCATGTATATGATTTAACAGATATATACAACATTTAATAGTTTATGATAGATGTACCTATTCCATTATGTGCTCTTTAAAAAAAAAAATACAGGTTGGGACTGGAGTTGTAGCTCAGTGGTAGAGTGCTTGCCTCGAATGCAGAAGGAACTGGGTTCAATACTCACCAACCACATATAAATAAGTAAATAAAGATCCATTGACAACTGAAAAAATATTTTTAAAAAATACAGGCATCCTTTTCCCTAACAGTTTATTCTGGAAAATTACAAATATTTTGAAAAGTTTAAAGACCTTACAGGGGCCAGGTGGAGTGGCGCATGCCTATAATCCCAGTGGCTCCAGAAGCTAAGGCAGGAGGATCGTTCAAAGCCAGCCTCAGCAACTTAGCAAGGCCCTAAGCAACTCAGCAAGACCCTGTCTCTAAATAAAATACAAAAAAAAAAAAAAAAAAAGGGCTAGGGATGAGGCTCAGTGGTTAAGTGACCTCAGGTTCAATTCCGAGTAACCCCCCCCCCCCGCCAAAAAAAAAGAAAAAAAGAAAAGAAAAACAAGACATTCCAAACTAAGAATGCTTCACTTGGTTGGCTTAGGAAAGAGGCAAAAGAGCTTAGAAATGATTTTTCTACATATGTTCTATGATACAATAATCATAGCATAAAGCCAAATACCAGAACACACTTTCACTTGAGAAGTAAAATATATTTTGAAAGCAAATCTCAGTACATAAAACTATCCAAGTGTTAAGAGGAAAGGGTGTTTCCAGTGAATTTTAGTCTGACAGGCTGACAATAGTCATTAGTCTTTCTTTTAATTTAAGCAAAGAAGAAATATGCTGGTAATAGAATCCAACTGCCACGTTGCCTGTATCATAGGGCTGTCATGAAACACAAGTAACAATGAGAAAACCTAGGGGACACCAGCTCCCCCTGACCCCTCATAAAATCCAATATGCTGGGTAATACAATATGCAAAAGCACACAGCACACTCCCCCATGCCACACACCCAAGGAACTGAATGTAGCACTTTTTCTCCAGACAATATGAATGAAAGTAACCTGGATGCTACTCTAGGTTACAATCTTAATATCTGAGTCTCCTACAATGTTATCCAGGTATTCAATCCTTTAAATAACAATCAAAAATCCTTTAAATAACTCAACATTCCTTTAAATAACAAGCACAAATCTGAGACACTTTTAGCACCCAAGTAATTAAAGACAGTATTGAAACAGATTATTGAAAAATCAGGAATCCATGAATCTAGACCTAAAATAAATATTAAAGGAAAAGGGAGGGCCCTTGCTTACAGAAGGCCAAGGGCCACCTGGAAAATGCAGAGGATACACCTGAATTGGAAAATTAGTATTTCACAACAGTTTAAAGACTGACAGGCAAGACTCATCAGTGGATGCTAAACCTACGGGAATGATTGGACGAGGAAAAGATTTGTGTGATCTTAAAATGTCTCTCCAGATTTACTTATTAGTTACAAGGGGAAAAAACAGTAAGTATAGCAAAATCAGACAATACTTTGATCACATGATCAAAATTAATAATGCCAAGGAGGGGCGGGTAGACATCATGCACCTCCAGGACATTTAGCCATAAGAACACATCAGACAGACCCTGATCTTGACAAACTTGGAATACAAGAATAGATTCAAGATTCAAGTAGTATTTCAATGTTAAATGTACTGATGTTGATAATTGGACTATATTCATAGAAGAGAATATCCATATTCTTAGAAATAAAGTCATGATTTATACATCTTATTCTCAATAGTTCAGAGCAAAAACAAAAAGAACTCTTTCAGGTGATTTTTTCTTTCTTTTGCACCAGGGATTGAACCCAGAGGTCCTTCCTTAACCACTAAATCACACTCCCAGCCCTTTTATTTTGAGACAGGGCCTTGCTAAATTGCTTAAGGGCTTCTCTAAATTGCTGACGCTGGTCTCGAATTTACAATCCTCCTGCCTCAGCCTCTGGGATTACAGACATGCGCCACTGTGCCTGGCTCTTCCAGGTGATTGTTAATCACATTAAAGGTAATTAACAGGAACTGGATGACAATTACCTAAAAAAAATTCCCTTGCCAAAGAAGGGCCAAGCTCTGGTACTAAGAATCTAGTCCCTGAGCTCCTTCCACAACACTCAGACACCAGCAGTTAAAGAAAGAGATGTGAAGGTGAAGGGCCTAGAGGAAACTCATTTCCCCGGACCCCCCAAAATTCATGTATCCTGGAAAATGTCCACAGCCCCCAACGACACTGCACATGTAGGTCTACAAAGGTTCCAGGAGCCATCTTTGTCCCACACAGTAAAACAAGAACATGACGGAGGGTTGGGGGGCGCTTTTATTAAGCAATTACTATTGGTTATTTCCAGTTCAATACTATTTCACGTGGTACTATATTTGGTGGACTATAACTGTAGGTTATGTGCTTGGACATTAGGCTAACAAGGAAAACTCAGCTTTATTTATAAAAGCTCAGTGAAGAAGACAAACACTCAACTTCTGTATTTTCTTCAAAAGAGTGTTCCCAATAGAAAGTAATAATGGAAAAATGCAGGAATTGAACACGGCAAGAAAGTTTAAACGAAACAGCCATAAAAGTGAAAAAAAAAAAATGAAGAGCAAGGGAGAAGTATACGTAAGGAGCAACAGACACACTGGGAGAAAATCTTTGCAACATATGATGAAACTGTATCTGTAAAATATAAAAAGTTCCTGCAAAACAGTAAGCCAAACAACCCAAGTTTTTTTGTTTTTGGGGGTTTTTTTGGAGGGGGAGTCTGGGGACTGAACACAGGGGCCTTTGACCACTGAGTCAGATCCCCAGCCCTATTTTGTATTTTATTTAGAAACAGAGTCTCACTGAGTTGCTTAGTGCCTTAATAAATTGCAGAGGCTGGATTTGAACTCATGATCCTTCTGCCTCTGCCTCCCGAGCCGCTGGGATTACAGGGGTATGCTGCACCTGGAAACAACCTAGGGTTTTTAATAGATAAAAAATTTAAGAAGTGACTCACAGGAAAGAAAGTGAACACAGCTCATAAATAAATATATAAAGCCATATCCAATTTCTCTGTTACTCAAGGAAATGCAAATAAAACATCAGCTTGGGTAAATTTAAAAAGTACTGTCAAGAATTTGGAGAAATGGATACTGTTGATCATAATATTAATTGCAACAACCTTTTGGGGAAGAAAAGTCAACAAAAATCAATTAAAAAATTAAAAATCTAAAACTTGTAGGAAAGTATTCTATAAAAATGGACATATATCCTTACAAGAATAATTTTTTGTGATTACACAGAATACTCTAATAATCTGAAAAACATCCGCCAATAGGAATACTTGCATATATTATAATAAAACCAAATTTTAGATACACAACTACAGAGGAAAATCTGTATGTATTGACCTAGAAAAATGTGAAGATGTATCATTAAGTGGGAAAAAAAAAGTTTTACAAAATGTAATGTTATTGTTAAAAAATATATATATGTATAATTGTGATAACATACACTGTTAATACTGGCAACAGTGGCATCAAATAATGCCAGTGGGATAACTTCAATTTTATTGTACACATTTCCATTTCATTTAAATTTTTAAAATCAATGTGATTATATGATGAATTTTATAAAATTAACAGAATATTAAAGTTTGATTTTAAAAATTTAACAGCTGAATAACACAAAAATCTACCAGGAATTTTTTCCTTATTAAGTCCCTACAGTCTGTGGAGAAATTATTACAAAGATGTTTACATTCAGGGTCTGGGTTGCATTTTAAGTCACACCCAGGAGCCTATGGGAAATGCAGACTCTCAGGCTGTACCCTAAACCTGTGAACCAGGCTCTGAACTTTAACAAAGTCTCCAGGGAAGTCCTCTGCACAGTGAAGTTTATGCAGCCCCCTGCTAGGTGAGTGCCAAGGCAAATTGCAATTGTTTATACCACTTCCTGTTAGAATCCAAATTAGGAAAATCTCCACCTAAATTATGGTCATGAAGGACTTTTCCCCAAAAAATAACTCTCTCAAATATTAAGTAGCACAGGAAACAAGATGACTCTCAGGGTTTAGAAATGCTGCATGATTTAAAAGTAAAATTCAGTGACATTGTTTGTCCAGTAGACCTCATTCTCCACTAGTATTGAAAATCAAACTGGAGTCTTTCTCTTAGCATCTAATACCAAATTACTATGTAGTTGTGACAAGATCACAAACCTAGGAACTGCATCTATGAGTGTCCACGTTTATGTGTGTGTGTGTGTGTGTGTGTGTGTGTGTGTGTGTGTGAATATATATAATGATGTCCCCCTCTCCTTCCCCGAATCCCTACACACTGTTAATCTAACACAACGCAAACCCTGTAGCTATCTATAACACGGTCATGTCCAGTCTGTGGCACAGAAGCTGTATCTTGATCACATGTGAATCTCCAGGGACAGCTTTGACCTACAGTGCATTAGAAACCTACAAATGCCCGGAGAATGAATAAAGAGATGGATGAATGATGAGTGAAGCGTTTTAAGAGGAGAACACGTTTTAAACAATTTTCCTTTACACATACTCCATGTTTCTCATCAACGTTCCATTAAGGAAATGCTGTCCAGAAGGGCAGCACTTAAAGCAGCAGCCTTCCTCAGAGGTTTTTAATGCAGTTCAACAATAAACACTATCAGCTACCAAAAATAACAATAAATTAAAAATAGACACTTGCCCACCCATAGGTACTCAGGAGCCAATTTGAAGAGACTAGTCAGAGAGGCAATTAAAGATCAATAAAGATAACTGCAACAGATTGAAACAAATCAAATTTGTTCAAGTGCAACTTAAAAAGCACTTCATCTGTCACCTCTGGAGGTAACAACTCATTATGTTAAAAATAGGCAAATAAAAAGGAAAGAATCAAAAATGCACCCTACTTCTCCTATGCAAACTATACCAGTGGGTAACTAACAGCTGAAGCAAAGGCCTTCTTTCTAGAAATAATCTCACAAACCAAGGAATGGAAGAATTTGGGCAGCACCTTTTTACACTTTCTCATGCTATTGAGCATCAAAGGCAGCTAACACCACAAAAAGAGCATTAATGGCAGCTAACCCAGGTGTGGTGGCATGTGCCTGAAGTCCTAACCACTCAGGAGGCTAAAGCAGGAAGATCACTTGAGCCCTGGAGTTCAAGACCAGCATAGGGACAACATAGTGAAATCCTGTCTCAAAAGAAAAAAAAAGACAAGCTAGCATAAATGAGCATCTTGAAAATGATAGAACATCAATGATATGGTATTGGAAAAATAAAAACTTCTTCTAATCAAGCCACCAATTAACAGCAGTTCCAGGAACATGTTAAACACCACCACAGAGATGCACACCAGCCATAAGTAAACTACAGGAGGCTCCATGAACAAAGCACCTAATTTCTCCAGTAAACAAATTCAGGGAAATAGAGAAGAAGCCTATAAATTAATAGACCCAAGAGACTATCAATCAGTTGAAACAGAGCCTTTTTTGGATCCTAATTTAAATAAAATGAGGAAATTGGATATTCTGGCTGGATTTAATAATATTAAGGAATTAGTGTTTTAATTTTTTTAAATGCCTCATTTAACCTCATTTGTAATGAGGTTAAATGATGTGCAGGATCTGCTTCAAAATTATCAAGAGAAAGAGAGTGAATAGAGATAGAGGTAAAATAAAAATTAGCTATAAAGTGATCACTGACCCTGACCCGATAGGGACAAAGTAATTCATTGTGCCATTCTCTGAACCTTCGTATATTTTTAAAAATCCCCATGAAAAAGAAACATAAAGTAAATAAACTCATATATCCAGAAGGATTTACCAGGAAAATACTAGTGTATATTACTGATACAAAGAAAAAAACAATGTTTTTGAAGAGAAAGTAAACAAACAAACAAACAAAAAATCCACAGCACAGGAAGGAGGCTGAAGACACGGCTGGGACTTGGGGGCAGCTGGACTCAGAGCCCTGCACGCTGCCAAGACTGTCACTGCTTCCCTCCGTGTGCTGGCTCTGTCTCTATCTTGCTATAGATCAGCTTTCACCACTTGGCAAAAAACAGAGCTGCCAATTTGTAAAATTTGGTGGCCTGCAGGCATGCTTTGTTTGCTCACACAGTGCCTTTTAAAAATTGATTTAATCATTAACATTTTTAAAGGGAATTTTACATACAAGTCCAAATTTCTGGCATCGCTTGAAAAATCAGAAGTCTGACGTTCCTAAATCCAGGCAATTGGCTGGCACTGACGAAGGCCGGTGCTTTTGGAAGGCGCTTGCACTGTCTGCCAGGGCAGAGGAGGCCACTCCTATCTTCCTGCACCTGCTTCACTCATGCGCAGGACCCCTCTGGCTCCCAGCCCAAGCACAGCCACCATGGGCCAGGCCTCTCAGTCTCTTACCCAGAACTCACTTGGGGCCAGTGCCCTCCCTGGTCCAATTCCCCTTCTCTGGGTAGCTGCTATTGTCATTAGCACCAGGACATACTTTTAATGCACTTACAGGCGTGACTCAGTTTCCATGTCTACAAAAATGAGGAAGCTGAATTAAACAACCTAAGTTCCTTGTTAATTTGGGGCTTTTATTTCCTAAAATTAGAGCTATAAAACAATTCAAATTAGCACTGCTGTGTGCCTAAGGAAATTTGTTTTAGGTATTTCTGTCCCCTAACCTCTTTTATCTATCCCATCCCCCCAAAAAAACAAAAATAAAAATAAACCCGGGTTAACAAAAAAAAAAAAAATTTAAAATTAACTAGAACGAGAGGTTGGGTTGTGGCTCAGCAGTAGAGCACTCGCCTAGCACATTCGAGGCCCTGGGTTCGATCCTCAGCACCACATAAAAAATAAATAAAATAACAGCTGCAACTAAAAAATAAATATTTAGAAAAATTAACTAGAGCAAAAGATAATAGCTCTGAATCTCTTATCAGAAGATTCTCATGTATGCCCCGAGGCACATGTTAGTCCTTCTGCCACAACTGCTCTTGCTCCTCAAGAAAGACCAAGAGGGTCATCTATAATTGCACCCTTTACTGAAATATTTCCTCCATCACCTTCCTAGACACCCCTGGCAGCTGACCTGCCCAGTCTAAGTGGGTCCTCCCACACAGCTGGCATAACTTGCCTGAAGTCACAGGTTTAGAGTCCACACTCTGAGCCACTACACTGTCTGCTGCTCCCAAGATTGGGGTGGGGTGGTGAAGCCCTTCAAATATGGCCTGAAATACTGAAACAGGGACCCAGAGCTATGGGGTCAGAAAGCTCACTAAAGAGAGAGACAAGCCAGGCAGGGTGGCACATGCCAGTAATCCCAGCAGCTCAGGAGCTGAGGAAGAAGGATCACGAGTTCAAAGCCAGCCTCAGCAAAAGTGAGGTGTTAAGCAACTCAGTGAGCTCCTGTCTCTAAATAAAATACAAAATAGAATCGAGGATATGCCTCAGTGGTTGAGTGCCCCCGAGTTCAATCCCCAGTTACCCGCCCCCCAAGAGACAAATACAAAGACCTGAGAGGAAATGTATGACAAAAAATAGTCATTATACACCCAAAATAACAATGCAAGGACTTGGACAGATATTTTCACATCCTTTCACATCCACGTTCACAGCAGTATTATTCACAATAGCCCAAGGTGGAAACAGCCCAAGTGTCCATCAACAGATAAGCAAAATGTGGCCTGCAGCTGCAACAGATCATTATTCAGCCTTAAAAGAAAGGAAATTGACACACATTACGACATGGATGAACCTGAGGACATTCTGCTGAGTGCAATAAGCCAGACACAAAAGCACATATACTGGACAGTCTCGTGAGACACCCAGAATAGTCAAATTCAGAGACAGGAAGTAGCATCTGGTTGCCAGTGCCTGGAGTTAGAGAGAAATGGGCACTTGTTGTTTAATGCGTACAGAGTTTCATATGGGATGATGAGAAAGTTCTAGAGATGGATGGTGGTGGTGATGGTTGCAAACCATGTGAATACAACTTACTGCTACTCAAGTATACATTTAAAAATAGTTAAAATAGTAAATGTTATTTATGTATGTTTTACTATATTTTTTGAAAAGTAGTTATATATCAACTACAGTATAAGCCAGGAAAAAATATTTCTACTTAAGCCTGAAGTCTGCCATTAAGAAGCTAACAACTTTGGTTATTTAACATTTCTTGGCCTCAGTTTGATTCATAAAAAATATAGGATAGCTCTCTCCTCAGGTTGTTATGGAGACCAAATGAGGAGATGCATGTCAAAATACGTTCTGAGTAAGTACGGCACTGATTTCTATCAACTCTAAACTTCTAGAAAGCTGTAAGAAAGACCTTAGCTTCAGAGCCAAGTCTACACTAAGTCAGGATGAGCTGCTGGTCCTTAAAGAATGCAGGTTTCTTCATTCAGAGGCCGCCCAGTGTCCAGCACATATGCTAGTGAGGAAGAGGCCTGTCTTCTAGCCTCAGCCACTCACACCCTACTGGCCACGGAGGCAAGACACTTCATCACCTGGGCCTCAGTCACCACCTGAAGAACAGGGCAAAGATCTGCCCTGCCCACCTCACAGGTCAGCCAGGCAGGAGCAAAGGGGGATCCATACCAAATGCACGGTCAACACAGAAACAAGCGTAGGCATATTCCCATCAGCACTGGTCCTTGACACCCTTCTTTATTCTCCATCACCCAGAAAGACACTGTCATTCCCTTCAGAGGTATCACCAATGGACATTTTTTGTTGATTTTGAGACAGGGTCTTGCCATATTGCCTAGGTTGGCCTGGAATTCCAGGGGTTCAAGCAATCCTCCTATCTTAGCCTCCTGAGTGGCTGGGACTGTAGGTGCATGCCACCACACCGGCTCAATGGGCACTGTAGGACATGCCTATCCTAACTTCCCCCAGTAGCTTCTGGAACTGCTCTAACAGAAAGCCCTTCATCCCTTTCCCTCTGCAGCAGTGCGTGATGCATGAGGGAATCTTGTGCAGCAGATGCTCCTCCCTGCCAAGACTTGGGAAGGACAGTTCTGGAGGAGACTCACCCTTTTCCAAGGGGTGGCACACCCCTGAACATTTCTCTGACCAAGTCACTGAAAGGGTCCTCACTACTAGGACTCAGCCCAAGAGAACTGCATCCAACCCCTGAAATGACTAACCCCGCATTTCCTGTACCCTCAGGGACACCAGCAAAGCCTTCAAGAGCCTCTGCCTCTTTTAAAAATGTTCTCAACTCTGGCTTTGCCTGATACCTGGGTGTGCCCTGGGGATGCCATGTGTTAAACAGCAGCCGTGTGACCTCTCACACCATGTGCCTCCAGGCGACAGGGAACCAGATAAGTGTCCTTCCTCCTTCTCTTCCTTCAATTCCAGTTCAGTGCTTCCCCTGTCCCCTCCTGTTGCAGAAGCTGCATCTCTGAGGCCTGGACTTCCCAGCTGTGATACCCAGTCCCCTCTCTGTTACTATCAGCTCCAGATCTCCTGGTCACTTCCCTCATTTATTAGGGACATCCGCTTCTGTTTCACAGACTTCCTCCTACCCCAGCTCCGTCATCCTCCTCAGTGACTTCTACACCCACTCCGATGACCCAGCAAAGGGCTCTCAGAGGCTGGACCTCCTCTTCTCCAAAACCCTTTTCCTTCATTCTCCCCAACACTGCTGTGGTCATACCCTGAACTTCACCATCTCCAAACAGTTCTCTCCTCTCACCCTCCAGCCTCGATCCTTCCAGCTCTCTGCTATTGACCAATAGCCCTGCCAGAATTCTCTGGCCTCCTGACACCTGCAGGCATTGGCCTCCAGCAGGTTCTCTCTGCCCATCAACCCCCTCTGGGCTCCACGGCCCCCCTTCACCTCCGAGGCCCCTCTCCCCAGCACCTCACCTCCTGCTCCTCCTGGAGGCGCCCTCAAACCACTGCTCTCCTAGCCACACCTGACCTGGCAAGAAATGAAATCCTGTCACCAGTCTCACGGAATTCACTTTCAATGCATTTATGATCACAACCAGGCCTGGGCGCTCACTCCACATGTTCTAGAAATCTCACCGTATCTCTCCCTTACTCCCTCCACTTGCCCATTCTTGACAGATGACCTTGCCTCATTTTCCCAAGAACACAGAAGCCATCACCCATAAACAGGTGGTTGTCTTCTCCCTGGCCAGTCTTCTCCTCTCTACAGAATCATCCCCAGAGCAAAAGAGACAACTCCATTCCATCTTCATCCTAAACACACACACCCTGATCCCCTAGGTCCCTCCAGCTCACCACACTATTCAGAACTGTCTGGCTAACTATACTAATCGTATTAGTTTACCTTCTATTGCTAAAACAAAATACCTGAGGCTGGGTCATACATAAAGAAGAGGTTCATTTCGCTCATGTTTTTGGAGGCTGAAAGTCCAAGATCAGGCAGCCTCATGTCTTTGGCCTCTGATGAGGGCCTCAAGAAGGAGGGAATCATGGCAGGAACACAAGTCAGAGAACAGGGAAGGGTCATTCTCACTCGGTATTTAACCCAAGGTCCCACAAGAACCTTGCTCTTTTCTAAGGGCAGCACGGGTCCCTCACCTACGAGCCAACCATCCCCCCAGGCCTTCCCTCTTAAAGGTCCCACAGCCCCAAGCCCTCTACACTGAATACCAGGCATCCAGCACACCAACTTTTTTTTTTTTTTTTTTTTTGGTGGTGGTGTTGGGATTGAACCCAGGGCCTTGTGCATGCAAGGCAAGCATTCTACCAACTGAGCTATATCCCCAAACCATTGCACCAAAGCTTCTCGAACTCTAACGTAGCAACAAATGAGCTGGGGATCTTATTAAACACGTATTTGGAATGAGCAAGTCTGGGTGGACTCCAAGCTTCTGCACTAGGCACCTACGTCAGCTGCTGCTCTGGGCCCACAGATCCCACTCTGAATAGCAAGGGCCTGTGCTTCCTCCTCTTGCTTTTCATTCTAATCTGACTGACTCCCTCACATAACCTCACAGAAACTGGTCTTGTCAAGGTCATACCATGTGACCAACTCCAAAGAAAACTTGTCTCCCTCTCCTCTCCAACCTCTCCCCTGTTTAAAAGTGAGCACAGAGCAGCTGCAATGAAGTCTTGCCTGGAAGAGGGAAGGCCCTCGGAGGCCAGTGCACAGCGTGCCTCAGCGTGTCTTTCCCTTCCAGCACCTACACTCACATTTCCTGGAGGGCTTCTCACTTCTCTGCGCCTTCCTCCACGTTTACAGGCCTCTTCCTCTTTTACCTGGCTTCTACATTTCAGTCCTCCTCAGACACCCACCCTTCCCGTCTCTCTACCCTCTCCCTAGGCAAGGGCATCCCTTCTAGGGTTTTCTGTGCAGCTTGCAAACTGTTCAGATGCAACCCAGACCCCCCTGCCTTCCTGCCACCCGTCTTGGCTGTTTCACAAGAATCTCAAACTTAGACCCAAAATAGAACTGTTGATTCTTCCCCCTTAAGGCTGCTCCTTCTCCACTCTTCTCTCCCCATCTAATAGCTACCAAACCACGCCGGGGTACCCAAGCTGTCATAAGAACCAGAAACTTGAAGGTTATTTTTGATTCCCCAACTCAGTTTGTGACAAGTTCTATTGATTTCACCTCCAAAATACTCTTCAAACCCAACCACTCAGTCCACCTTCTCTGCCACAGCCAGATCCCAGCCACAGCTCCCCAGATGACTCCTCTTTCCTGGCACCTTAGCCCCTCTCCAGTCCAAACTGCTCTCCACAGAGCCCGTGGTGCAATTTTTTAAGGATGTAAGTGACAGTGTGCTTCCTGGTCTAATGGCCTGCCATGACGAGAACCTAAACCCTCCCTGGGCCACGGCCTGGAAGGCCTTTGCCCAGCCAGGCTTCCTTCAGTCCCATCCACACGCTAAGTGCTTCCTACCTACGGTTCCATTCACATGCTCTGCTCCCCCTCGGAGAATTCAGGAAGACCCAAGGCAAAAGGGAAGAGGTACAGGTCAGAAGCTGAAGAAAGACCTTTGTGACTTTCTGAAGCAGAGAGAAAGAGGCAATAAGACTCGAGAGGCAAGGAAGGGCCACGCCACTCAAGACCCCACAGGCACTGGAAAGCCACGGAAGTTTTTCCACCAGGCATCACTGTGCCTGCATGTTGAAAAGGTCACTCTAGCTATGGAGTGGAAAACAGGGGACATGGGGAAAGTGGCTAGATTTAGAACAATTGGGACATTAAAAAATGGCAGCAATTACTGAACAGATCTAACTTGAGATTTTTTTTAAAGTCTCAATATGCAACTATTAATAGAGCTACTCCATTACCTAATATTCATTCCTAAAGGTTGGGGAGATAGCTCAATAGCAGAGCACTTGCCTAGCATGTGTGAGGCCCTAGATTCAATCCCCAGCACCACAAAAAATAAATAGAACCCATTCCTAACAATAGGACCAGCTAACCAACAATAAGTGACTGGCCACCAATCCCTTCCTGCGGAAGGAAGAAGGGGGATTGTGGGAAAGGTAGGATGAAAGAAAAGAAAGGAACCAGCTCATAAATTAGGACAGAGGATGGGAATGGGGCCAAAAATAGGAAGCAGAGGAAATGCAAATTGTGTGACTTTTCTGCCTGATTGTGACTCAAATGGGTTGCAAAGTACAAGTGCAATTCTTGCAATTGAACATGATTAATGAGATCCTGTTATAAATATGCTTCATTCAAAGAGATCTGTTACATGAAAATATTAGAACTGTAGAAATTTCAGAGATGAAAGGAAACAGGGAGGTGTATTAATTAGCCGGGCCCTACAGGCATGGGTTTCCTAAATTCTGCTCCCGACCTGTAGTCACTCAGGAAGACTTCATGTGGATGCTGAAGAATGAAGTCCTTCTACCCAAGTGGATAATTAAAATGTGTGAGGGCTGAGAGAGAACTGAAGAATTGCTAGGCAAATAAACATTGTCCAAAGATTTAAATTATGCAGGCGAGGAGAGAGGGCTTAAATTCCCCAAAACTTTTTGGCTACTTTGCCAATGAGCTTTATTTTTAAGAATACACAAATCATTAATGACTAATTTTAAGCTGTTCATCAAGGAAATCACTTTGGCAATAGGTTTTTTTTTTTTTTACCAACTTGTTTTAGGGTTAAAAAAAATCTCAGCTGTTCCATTTGGTTTAGGGAAAGCAAAATTTAAATTTCTAATTTCCAAAGCAACTGCATATTTGGCTAATTAATTCTAGCATCTGACAATGAAGAACCAAAGAACATAAAGTTTCAAGTATACTACCAAAAGTTTTTAGAATAGCAAAAACTCCAGCTGTGTTTTAATCTCCTACAGTACTACACACTTTACTAATCATCTTAAAGATTTTTTTTTTTTTCAATAATGTCTGGTCCAAATGTTAAAAAAAAAAAAAAAAAGTAAGCTGGGTATTGTGGCCCATGCCTGTAGTTCCAGCTACTCAAAAGGCTGAGGAAGGAGAACTGCAAGTTCAAGGCCAGCCTCAGCCACCTAGGGAGACCCGGTAACAAATAACAAAATAAAACATGAAACAGGATTGGGGATGAAGCTCAGAGGGAAAGTACCCCTGCATTCAATCCCCACTACTGCCAAAACAAAGTAGTAGCTAGTCACCAAGAATGCCAAAGGTCCCTCAGATAGTCCCTTCCCACAATATATCAGGTTTGTTCTGTGTACTGGTAGAAGTGATGGGCTGTCATTTCCAAGATTAGATACCAAGATACTGTAGCTTCCATCTTGATCGCTATGATACACGTTCTCTCTCAGGTCACCAGCTTTGGGAAGAAAGTTGGCTACTATCTTGTGAAGTAGCCTATAGAGAGAGGCTCGAGGAGTATGAAACTGAGACTTCAGCCATGTGAGTGTGGCATCTTGGAAGCAGTTCCTCCAGCCATCAAGCCTTCAGGTAACGGTGACCTTGAGAGAGAATCTGAGTCAAAAGCCCTTTGACCAAATGAATAGATTCCTGAACTTCAGAAACTGTATGAAACAATACTAAATAAATATTGTGTGAGATCATTACTAACATTTATAGTACTGCCAAATTTGGGAAAATTTTTTTTATACACCAATAGAAAACTCAAAAGGCAAATAAACTTTAGAGGAAGCCAGTCACACAGGGCAGCTTCTGTATTTCCTTTTTTTTAAAATTGCTTTTATTTTTTAAATACATGACAGTGTATGTATTTCCTTTAACT
This sequence comes from Urocitellus parryii, assembly GCF_045843805.1. Classification (NCBI taxonomy): domain Eukaryota; kingdom Metazoa; phylum Chordata; class Mammalia; order Rodentia; family Sciuridae; genus Urocitellus; species Urocitellus parryii. The sequence goes on along the minus strand of NC_135531.1, from coordinate 182,005,360 downwards.
CGTGTCATATACTAAGTAAAATTATGTAGCTTGGAATAGTTCAGTGTAGATCAGGCCTGACTTGCTGTATCAATTACCATTCTGGTAGGCTGAAAATGTGCTATAAGTTACCCATGAAGCAAGGACAAAAAGCAAAGGCAACAATATAGCAGATTACCAGTTTTTTTAGATCACCTATTAATAACAATAACCCCTTTTCTGAATTTTTTTCAGTACTGAGGATTGAGTAGCTCTACCACTTAGCTATACCTCCAGCCCTTTTTATTTTTAGACAGGATCTCCCTAAGTTGCCCAGGCTGGCCTTGAACTTGGGATCCTCCTGCCTCAGCCTCCCCCATCACTGGGATAATAGGTGTGCACCACCACATCTGGCTCTGCATCTATATTTCAAAAAAAAAAAAAAAAAAGAGCAAACTCTGAGGCTGTGATATAACTCAGTGGCAGAGTACTTGCCTAGCATGAACCAGGTCCCCAGGTTCAATCCCTGGCACTGCAGGGGTGGGGGGACTCTCAAGAGGACAGGAAAACTATAAGCAGTTTTTTTTTTCTTTAAGTGCTATAAACTTAGATTTGAGAGTTGGCTGGCATTTTCTAATTGTCTTAATAACCACATCTACCTACCTTCCCACTTTCACACTCAGATTCCTATATCTGTTCTCTATATCTTTCTTTTCCCTCTTGCCAACCAAAAGTTCACACACCCTCTTGCCTACTGGCCCCATTGCTTTTCTGGAATGTCTAAGAATGTGTGGACATACACACCACTGTTTATATTCCTAAGTTCCATAAGAACCATGGTGCTAAAGGAAATAGCTCACTGTCAAATCTTCAAGGCCACATATTTATATGGTATTGGTTAGATCAGTGGATCTCTGCCAAATAGATAACGGATGTCCAATAACCATTTCTCTCCTTCTTACACACCCAATCACCCTAATAGGGAAGAGTCCCCTTCTTCCTGGTACTCTGGGCCCCCTAACATTCAGAATTCTCAACAACATGCATCATTTACCCCCCTACACACACATACATACACAAAATACACAAAAACTCCAAGTGTCCTGAATGTTCTACAGTAGGGGGCTGTTTACCAGTAATTAGAGCCAATGAAAAGTGAAAGTTCTGTATTTTATCTTGAGACCAGTTACACTGAAAACTTTCTAAGAGTTCACCAAGATTTCTTCCAAACTGTAGGTCTTGGTGGTTATATTGTCTCCAAATTTAGCTTTCAGAAAACGACACGAATGATGTTTTTGACTTCCACAAATGAGATGAGTAGGTAAGACTTTAGTAACTGAATGCAGGCAGGCCTAGTGGGACTGAGTGGTGTGGTACAGGATCACCTCCATGCTCAGGTTTAACCTTTTTCATGAAGTCTCAGCCTTTTACAGACAAGAAACTTGAAGAATTTCAAGGCAAGAATTTAGAACTTTTTTCACTTTTTCCACCTTCCACCAAGACCTCTTCAAATTCCACTTACGGTTTTATTTATTGTTTTCCTGTCTTTAGATGTCCAGGTTCCATTTTCCCAAAAGAGACCCAGAAATTAACATCGACACTTTTTCCACACTAAATTCTGGGAAAATGTCTACTCTTCAGGCATAGGAGAGTCTTGCTAGGATCTCAGAGTGTCTGCTGTTTCCAATGAGAAGTAATGTGAATAGAAGAAAAGGGTTTGGGGATGTAGCTCAGTGGTATAGAGCATGCTTAGCATACATGAGGCCCTGGATTCAATTTCAGGAACTTTCTCTTTCTCTCTTTCCAAAAAGGAAAGAAAGACTCAGAAGATGTGATCAGAATAAAGTAGAGTAGCTGATGCTTCTTCCAGTGTTAGCTTTCTGTTACTGTAACAAATTCCTGAGAAGTTAAAAAGTTAAAAAGAAGAGAGGTTTACTCTGGCTTACACTGTGGGAGATTTCAAACCATGGTTGGTCAATCTGTGGTTTAAGGCCTGTTTTGATTATGATGGGAGAGTGTGGTGGAACAAATTGCTCATCTAATGGTGACTGGGAAGCAAAAAGAGGAAGACACAGGGGTCCCAAATATCCCCTTCATGGGCACACCCTCCAGAGACCTAATCTTCCGACTAGGCCCCACCCCTTAAAGGTTCTACCACCTCAGCACAGCACCACAGCATGGCAAACAAGACCTTAATACACCTGGCCTTGGGAAACATCAAGCCACCACTCCCCCCCCCCCACACACACACACAACTACAAAAAAACACTTTAAACAGTTCTATTTGATTTAATCCTAACAATGAGGATAAAAAACTATTATCAACTTTTTAACAGTTGATTCTGAAGCTTGGGGGGGGGGGATGCTCAAGATCAAGATCACTAATAAAGTTCCAGAACCAGCATTCAACCCAGGTCTACAAACTCAACTGTCTCTTGTTCTTGCCAATATTTAGCACCACCTTTCGTCGTCACCCCATTTCTGAGAACCGTGCTTCTACTGCTCCAGGTTTAAGGAACACTGCCTTGTTCTGAGGTCTGGTGACATCCAAGAATCTTGTTGCTCCGCTTAGAACACCAGTCATTTGCACATCTAAAAGACATGCTCTACCCCCTGCCAACCAGTGCCCACTATCCATCCCCAAAACTTAAAAGAAGAAATGAGGTTAGGAAAGTAGGACAGGGCAGAAAGTTCTCTGCTCTGCAAGGGTTGAAGTCAAGTCACAGATAACTCAAACGAACAATCAGCCAAGTCTCTTCCTGGGACAATTCTAAATCAGTCCACCTGACAGTAGAACTTCTCCCCAGAAGACTCACTCGATCCCAACATCAAAGTTCCGACGTTTCTGGGAGTCACCCGAAAGTGCGCAGAGAGGGGAAGGGCACTGTTCAAACGAGCAGTCTGGGCGCAGCGACTGGTCTGAACCAACCACCGACACTCCAAGAACAGAGTCGCCCGCCGCGTCAGGGCAGTTAAAGTCATGGTGCCTCAAGACCCCATCAGAAGGGAACGAGGATGAGAGGACTGTGCTCATTTACAAAACAAGACCCCCAAAGAAACAGCAAAACCAAAAAAACTTTAGCAACCGGCCCGAGCCACCCCAAGTTCCTACGGTAATAAGTTTTTGCAACACTTTTCGCTCTTTTCCTGCGCAAAGCGGCAATTAAGGAACCGAGGAAATGAACCACCCTCAGGCTGGAGACCCGAAAGGGCAGGAAGTGGGAGCAGTGGCCATTTGTGGGAAAAGGGAAGGAGAGGCGACCAGGGAGCGGCTGGGGCGCCGTCCCCACTTCCTCAGCCCCAGCCGAGGTGAGAGGCCCGAGGCTGTCCCCAGGGTGGACCTCCCGGAGCCGAGCGGGGCAGCTGCCCGGGCTTCGCCCTCCGCGGGCCCCGGGGAGCGACGTGTCCGGCCGCTGCCCAACCACAGCCCCGCGGAGAGCGCGGGGACAGGAGGCTCCAGGGCACTGGGCGGCGCACCCACTTCCCCAGCCCGCGCCCCACCCCGCCCGGAGGGGACCCTGCCCGGGCGCCGCGCCCTTACCTGGGACCCTGGCCGCGCTGCCTCGGCCGTCCGCGCCCAGCCCGCAGCTCTTAAGCGCGCCCCGCCCCCTCCTGGGGCCGGACCCCAGCCGTCCCCCGCCGATTTGTCATTGAGCAGCTGCGGCTCGCTTCTCCACCCCCGAGCGCGCCCCCGGCGTCGCCTAGGCAACCCCTCCTCTCAGGAGCGCGCCCTCCCTTCCGCTCTCGCCCTTCGCCTCGAGGCCACGCCCCCTTAGCGCCTATCGGCCAATCCGAAGCGGGCCTTCCAAGCCGCGGGCGGCAGGGAAGGAGACTTCTCCAATAAGAAGCCGACTCACGCGGAGGGGCGGGCCCCGCAGCTCTGGCCCGCCCACCGCCGTTCCCTTCTTTCCCGGGCGGGACACGCTGCACGTGACCGCTGCGGCAGTGGAGGAGCCGGGACCTGGTCTGGGGACGCTGGGCGTGGGCGGGCGAAGCGGCGCTGGGGTTGTGGGCTGTAGGCCAGGGCGAAGCCAAAGTAAGGAAAAGGGAAGGACAAACCTGCTCTACCGAAACCTCAGAAAATTAAGAGGTGGCCAAGTGCGCTCTTTGGAAGGTCCAGCTAATTCTGGGAACACCAGCTAGGGGCGCCTGCAGTGGCACCTCCATGTTCCGCCACCAATAATTTAGCTGATGACATCCCATTAGCAGTAATGGAGTTATTTAACCAATGCTTCACTGTAACCTAATCCCGGTCACAACCAAGAGCCAGAACCTTGACCCAGAGTTGGAAGCAGGAAGTGCAGTGGGCAAGCTCATGGCCAGAGGTTCTCTCCAGCAAACTACCCTAGACATCATCTTTAAAAGCCCCACAATTTGTGGTTTTTTAAATCAAAAATAGGCTTCTACCCAGGGTGATTTTTCTAACTAGCCTTCCCTTTGTAGAGTTTACTAACGAGCTGCACCTTCACGTATTCTGTGGCCTCACTGACCTCTACACAGACGTGGCACATCACACTGTATTGCAATTAAGAGTTTAAATGTAGGCCTCTCTAAAGAAGGGCCTACGTTTAAACCTATTCAATGTGCTACCCACAGCAACTAGCACAGAATAATTATTTCTTCTGTTGTTGATCATTATAAGTTGGATACATGTGTATTAGCAGCTTTGTGCTAGGTTGCTATGTAGTAGCACGTCCACACACCCCTTCAATATCTATATAGCAAAAGGCACAGAGTTTTGGGGTTTTTTGTTGTTGTTGTTGTTTTAATGTAACCAGAAAACCGTTTTATTGTTAGTCTAGTATCTGAAGTATTCAGTTTTTACCCCAATTGTGCACTGTGGACTACTGAGTGCTAATGATATGACAGACTTTGCTGGGTACTCTCAGGAAGAAGTGGCAGGAAGCTTCTCAAAGAGGATGCTCTCACGTATTTATGATCTAGAAGGGGAATCACACCCAAATTTTCCCTATGGATTAATGATGTTTGGAGTCTGGCAGCTTAATCTTAAAGGAAGGCTTTATGTATAACTAGCAGTTACTTAGGAAGTTACTTAACCTCTGGGGGCCTCAGTTTCCCAGCTGTACAATCGGAGCAGTTCAGCACACATTCTAGGTATGAAGATTTTTGTGAAATTACACATACAGCTCAAGGTATACATTTGGTGGGAGCTCCACAAATGTGAGCTAAGGCTGTGATTACTGCCAAAGGTTATGATGTACACTCAAGACCCTGTTAAAACCACCTCTCCTGGGTGCATATCAGCTTTCCTCTGTCTGAGTAGCAGGATGTGCTGGGCTGTCTGAGAAAGGCTGTCTCACATTCCTCCTCTAGAACTCTGAAGGATCCTATATTCAGCTCCTGGATGTTCTGGGCCCTGAGCTGAGTGTGGTAGAGTCATAGAGGAGTGGTAGGGCCTTTTTTTTTTTTTTTTTTTTTTTTTTTTTTTTAGGGAACAGGGCTGCTTCATACAGGATACTAGGCCAGCAATGTGTCCCCCCAGGCCTCAGCTGCCTATGGGATGGCTCCTGCCAGGTCTCAGGGGATCTCTTCTCAGCTGAGCTTCTCCTGCCAGAGCACTGCCTCCTGGTAAAGCCAAGAGTTTGAGCAGCAAGACTCTGTAAGGCCCCTCTAACCCACTGTGCTATAAAAAGAACATTCTAGGTACTCCTTCAAAAGTATTTATGGAGTACTGTGCTAGTCTTTAGTGCCATTTGGGAAATATTTCTACTTCTCTTCGCTAATCACTGGATAGGATTGAACTTCTTAGCTGCCTCTGGTTGGTTGGAACCATGTAACTAGCACTAACCAATGACTTGTGAGCAGATACAACATATACATTTTTCTGGGCTGGAGAATTTAATTGCCAGAGTGAATCCCTGCAGAATTCTCTCATCCTCCGTACTGGGAATGTGTAAGAGGGTGGCTTTTCCATTAGCCTGGGCTCCTACAATGAGCACAACCCCCTTACAATCTGTGATGGACATTCAACATAACTGAGAAATAAACCTTTATGGGTTGAAGACACTAAGTGTATTTGTCAGTTCTGTGTTACTATAACACAATAACTGAGGCAGCTAATTTGTGAAGAGTAAAGGTTTATTAAACTTACAGTTTGGCAGGTTCAAAGTCCACAATCAGGTGGGGGAGCATTGATTTGGACTCTGGTGAAGGCAATATAGATGGTATACATCATGGCAGGAGTACATATAGGAGTGAATAGGCACATCTCCAACAACAAGCAGAGGAAAAACCACTGCCCCACAGTCCCTTCTAAGGACAGCACTCCAACAGCACCATCCTGAGGACCAAGGCTTTAAACATGATCCTCAAATCACACCAAAATCATAGCATTAAGATTTGGAAGTTTTTATTACTGCAGCATAGCTTAGCCCATTCTGACTGATATAAGGTCCAATGATGTACCTAGCTGGTGCTGGGATATAGTAATGAACAACCCAGACCAAAGAATGGAAAAACCAGTAAACAAACAAGCTACTCAACAATTCCAAAATGTGTCCTTATAGAGAATCCAAAAATGGTCTCTCCTTGACAATGACATTTAAATGAGGACTATGAACAATGAGGAAGAATTGATCAATCTTGGCTAAAGTTGGGGCTGAGAGGAAGCCCTGAGGAATATTTCAGGCAGAGTAAAAAGCCTGATCTGGAGGCAGGAAAAAATAATAATAATCATAAGCATGGGACTGAGAACAGCCAGGAGAACTGGAACTGTGAGCAGGGAAAGTGATCTACACACGGCTGGAGAGGGAGGTGGCAGCAGATCCCACAGAGGTTTCTGGATGTTGCTAAGGAGGGTCCTGCTAGTGTGTTGGAAGCTACCAACAAGGCTCAAGCCAGGAGGGTGACATGCTTTGATTTAGGTTTTTGCTACAATTTGAATGTTGAATGTTCTCCAAAGGCCCGTGTGGCACTATTGGGAGAAGATGAGCCCTTAGGAAGTGGGAGGAAGTTAGGTCACTGAGGGCATGCCTCTGAAGGAGCTTATTATATTATTATACTGGGCTTACCACCTAGGTCTCCAAAGGTGCTTTGACACTAGGGAGGTGGGTGGAGACTGGGGGAGGGTGTGGAAAGGATGGCCGACTGATTTCCTCGAACATCACCAAACGTTAAAGCCTCACTGCCATGAGCTGATTATATAAATAGATGATATTATTAGAAAGAGCCCAGACAAGCCCCAGCGTCCCCTGAGATTTGGTGACTGCCTCAATTTGAAAAGAAAGGAGGTTGCCAGTCTACAGAGGGGGAAGGGGGGCAGAGAGCCATTCCTGCTAGAAGTTTTGGAAGGACTCTAAACAGCAAAAGTAAATGAACTTGCCAGGTCCTGGTGGTGCACGCCTGGAATCTCAACAGCTTGGGAGGCGGAGGCAGGAGGATCAGGAGTTCAGAGTCAGCCTCAGCAACTTAAAATGAGACCCTAAGCAATTTAGCGAGACCCTGTCTGTAAATAAAATATAAAATGTGTTGGGAATGTGGGTCAGTGGCTCAGTGCCCCTGGGTTCAATCCCCAGGACCAAAAATAGTAGATGAACTTAACCTTCAGCATTTTGATCATTTTTCTGTTCTTCTATGTTTCTCTACCTCTCAGTGCCCAAATGTTTTCTCCCCACTTTCTACAACCTACTTCTCTTCTCAGGGACAGGTTTCACCTGTAATAAATGAGTAATGACAGCTCAATGTGTCATGTGTCATTACTCCTTCCCAGACATTTACATCATACAGCTGACCAGAACCTGAAGTCCCAGCCCAGGGGGACATTTTTAGAGAAGGACATGAGACTTTTCATCCACACTACCAGGACAGAGCGATTTGCCCCTCCTCCAGGAAAGCTTGATTCTGTTCTCCTCCAGGGCCCCAGGTGGGGTCGGGTACTGAAGGATTGGCGTCCTCCCTCGGCGGCGGTCTAGTCACCACCCCCAGGGTGTCCTTACCTTGCAGACTCTTGCTGGCAGCTCCCCAAACCTGCTCTGGGTATTTGCTTATTCCCAAACATATTCATATCTTGACTTTGTTGCTTTATTTAATAATTGCCACTCAAACAGAGTTACTGGGGGTTTTTAAAAGTGTGTTTTCCTAAGTGCTAATGAGATCTTTTCTTCCCTCACCACCATCTTTCTCCATCATCTCTACTGCCCCAACCAGGGCTCCGAGCAACCGGGGAGACTAATCAGATGTTCCTAGGAATCCCTCTGCCCGAAAGTCAGTGGCCCAAGTAATCAGCCACGGGAAGAGCTTTTGTCTTTCAACAAAAACAAATCTACTTGGGAAACACGTTAGGAAGAAAAAACAATTTGTTTCTATGTTAAATTACTGAGTTGGCTGGACTTGCTGCTTGGGTATTGTCACTGACACCTCATCTCCCCAAAATGAAGTCGAGTCTGCCCCGTATGGAGTACACCCTCATCACTGCTGCTAGCCTGCACCGGACACCTGCTCCTGGCCTCCCTTCCAGCTGCGGGGAGCCCTGTGGTCTGTGCTTCCTAAAATCCACGCAGTAAACAGCCGCCACAAATCTGCTACTGACCTCCAGGTAACCAGATAAAAGCCAGAGTGGGGCGACAGCTGCAAAGCACCAGACTGTGAGGAAAAAATGAGATTCTGAGCTGAGCTCTCTCCAAAGTGGAGTTTTATTTGCAGTCTCCCAGGAAGCCAACCACATGGAAAACAGGAAAGGACCTTGTGGGGTCCCTCCCTCCCTCCCTCTCCTTGTCCCCAGCTGGGATGTGGCCCTTCCCACATTATAAGGGCCTCCCTGGAGGCTGCCTGGGCCACAGAAGCACAAGGAACTAGAATCAGCCAGGCTCCTCCTCTGGCTGCCCGGTGGCCCCTGATGCTCCTTAAACTCCAGAAGGTGCCGTCCTCATCGCCTGGAGAACCACACCCACACTTGCCTCTTGCCCATCTGGTGTATGCTGACTACACGGAGCAGATCAGGTCCCCCGCCCAGGTGCACTCTTGATCCACCTGTGTACATTTCCCCAGGGGTCAGCCAGCTCTGGATGACTAGACAGACTGACAATGAAGCAATGGAAACATGAAAACGTGTTAGGAAGAAGGAAGGCTATTAGTCAAACATCTGCCGGGTGCCTGGCACTCTCAGACACTTGCCGTGTGTCCCTGGTGCCCTGCACAAGAGTCCCCTCAAAGTAGCTGTTGTTCCCATGCTACAGATGAGGACAGGGCCTCAGAGGAGGAAGAAGTCAGAGAGGACCTCACTCCAGAGCTCGCCTTGACTTGCTCTACTCCTGACCTTGTCCAGTAGCAGAGCCTCCCATGGTGGTCAGGACCTTTGATCCCTGCCTACTGCATGAGGCTGATTTCTAACTCACTTTGGGGAAAGGGAGAAAAGGCTAGAGTTCAGATGGAGACTGCTCTTCCAGGCCTTTCTCCACTGGCTGCGGATGCTCCCTCTCGTCTCATTTTCCAAGTCCGTCTGTGTCCCACCCTACCCCTTCTCCAGAGCTGGGGCAGGGCAGCATCCCCTGCCACCTGGCCCCTCAGTCAATCCCAGGCAGCCTCTATCACTTTGACCCCCCACCCACAAATGCCAACCCAATTCCTGGTGAATGTCTACTCCCGCCATTCTTTAAAATGTGCTTTTCAGCAGTGTGGAGGTTCCTCAAAAGACTAGGCACGGAACCACCATACGATCCAGCTGTACCACTCCTCAGAGTTTATCCTGAAGAATTAGCATACTCCAGGGACACATTGCATACCCATGTTTACAGCAGCACGATTCACAATAGCCAAATTAGAAACCAGCCCAGGTGTCCATCAATGGAAGAATAGATGAAGAAGATATGGCATGTATATATGATAAAATTTTATTCAGCCACAAAGAAGAATGAAATTGTGTCATTTTCAGGAAAAATGGATGGAATTGGAGAGCACTATGTTAAGTGAAATAAACCACACTCAGGTCAAGCTTTCTCTCCTATGTAGAAGCTGGCGGGGATACAGGAAAAGGAAGGAGGGTGGGGGGCTCTCATGAAAATCTAAGGGAGATAGTAGAATTAAGGAGAGGGACCAGTGGGAGGGAGGTGGGAATGGAAAGGGCAAATACTAGGGAACAATATTGACCATATACTGTGATGCCCTGGGCGTATATGAATATGTAACAATGAACTCCACTAATATGCATGACTATAATGCACCAATAAAAATATGGAAAAGTAAGTAAATAAGATGTGGCTTCTTTTTCCCTTATGGACAGAACCCATTTTCTCCCTGCATCTATACCAACAGGCAGGTCAAGGCCAAAGGGTAGGAAGTGTGAGGAATTCAGGGTGGCCCCACAGGGGTAAAGGAGAACCCTGAACCAGGAAAGCCTGCTTGGGTAAGAAGGTGTAACTATTATGGACAGTCACATCCCAGCCCTCCATTCCTTCTCCTGAAGCAAAACCACCAAGCTATTCAAGTGCACCTCTCAGACTGGGGGTGTGGCTCAGTGCTAGAGAGCTTGCCCGCGGCAGGTAAGGGCCTGAGTTCCATCCCTAGCAGGTGGGGGAAAAAAAAAGCACAATGCATGTCTCTAGGTGGGGGCTGAGGGATGATTCCCTTTCCTAGAATCCATTTTTTTCCCTGTGGGGTTTTAATCTTTATAATGGCCAAGAAGAAATTTGGCAGACAGATATAAAAAAATAAAGCAGCTTGAGGTTGATGTGGCCTCCAAGGTGGGAAAGCGTCTGCAGGGCCTCAAGGAGGCCAGGTCCCCACTGTGAAGGCTGTGGGAGGTGCATGTAACCTGGGCAAGCAATAAGCCCAGCCTTGAAAACCAGGGCCATAAGTCACAGAAAGCACTCCAGGCACAGTGCAGACCAGACTGTGCAAGGCCGCCTCATTCCTGCAGGGTGACGGGAAGGGACAACTGGGCAGAGGTCAGCCACCTGCTTCCCGCCCATGAGGCGGCTCCTCCCTGTCTTATCTGGACAAGTAGGAGGAGAGACCTTGCACAGAAAACCTCAAGGAACATGTTTGGAGCAGGTGAAGCTGTGGGGACCCTCTCATGTGACACAGGTCTACTCTATGCTTCTCTCAGCATTCAGGCCCCCACTGTTCCAGGTCCAGATGGTGACATATCATAGCACTATCTCATGTAGCCTAAGAGGAAGGGGAGACCTCTTATTTATAGTTAAGGCCAGTCAGGTGGAGAGAAATCAAATCTGTCCAAAATCAACCCAGCTAGTAAGGGACAGACCAAGCCTCCGACCAGATGTGCCTAAAACCAAAATCCACTCTCTTTCTCCCACCACCTTCCCCTCTGTGTTAGTCAGCTTTCTATTGCTGTGACAAGATACCCAAGGAAAAGAAACTTAAAAGGAGGAAAGGCTTATTTTGGCTCATGGTTCCAGAGGTTTCAGGCCACGGTCAGCTGGCTCCATTCCTATGGGCATGTGAGGCCAAACATCATGGTGGTGAGAGAACATGACCAGGGAAAGCTGCTCACCTGTGCTCCTCAGGAAGCAGAGACAAGGAAAGGGCCAGAATCCCAACATACCCTGCGAGGGCACAGCCCCGTGGCCTACTTCCTCCGAGTGGGCCTGCCTCCTAAAGTCTCAATAGTGCCACAGCTGAGGATCAAGTCTTCAAACACTGGATCCTTGGGGGACATTCCAGATCCAAACTGAAGCCCCCTCCATGGTGGTGGGAAGGCTACATGACCTTGGACAATGTAGAGCGATGGTCCATCCGTGTGTCTCTATGGAGCACCTGCTGCTGGCTGCCAAGGAGCTCCCCTGGGTTCTGCAGCTCTCCCCCTGCAGGCTCGTGTCCTTGGCAGAGCCAGCTGAGCTCCCTGACCACTGAGGCCCTTGGGACTGCTGGCCCCCAGCATTCCTGCCCACACCTTATCACAGGCCACAGCCTTCCCCATGAGCTGTCTTCCAGGAGTGGCCGGGGTCTACAGAATCTCTCCCAAGATCACCTGATGTTCAAGCATGGCAGACTAGGCCCTGGGGTTAAGCAGAAGTTGAATCTCATGCCTTCCCTGAGTTCCTCTTAGCAACTGTGATGCTACACAGCGAGGTGCCTTCTAGAGTGCCTGGCCCACAGTGAGCCTCAACAAATACGTAGAAGTGAATGATGGGTGGATGGGTGAGTGGGCTGGGGGAAGACTGGAGGAAAGGTGTGTGTTAGTTAGCTTTAAATCACTGTGAACAAATACCGGAGATAAGCCACTTAAATGGAATAAAGGTTTATTTTTGGCTCATGGTTTTTTAGTTGCTTGGTCCTGTTGCTTTGGGCAACTCAGCAAGACCCTGTCTTTAAATAAAAATGCAAAGGGCTGGGGCTGTAGCTCAGTGATAGGGTGCTTGCCTAGCGTGCATGAAGGCCTGAGTTCAAACCCAGTGCTGGGAAAAAAAAAAAATCTAAACTATAGCAAGGTGATTAAAGAGACTTAAGGACAAGGAAATGCTATTGATGAATTGACCTGGTAAGGTTGACCTGAAGGGTTGGTCAACCCCTTGGCTCCTGGTATCTACCGTTCCACTTTCTGCCTCTGTCAATCTGACTCCTCTAGTCACAGAAGTAGAATCATACAGCATTTGTTCTTTTTATTTTCGTTTTTTTGTACCAGGGATTGAATCCAAAGGCGCTTAAGCACTGAGCCACATCCCCAGCCCTTTTTATTTTTTATTTTGAGACAGCGTCTCACTAAGTTACTTAGAATTTTGCTAAGTTACCGAAAGTGCCCTCGAACCTACAATCCTCTTCCCTCAGCCTCCCGAGCTGCTGGGCATTTGTCCTTTTGTGACTATTATTCCACTTGGAATAATATTCGCAAGGTTCATGTAGGCTGTATCATGAGTCAGAATTTCCTTCCTTTTTTTGAGGCTGAATAATCATCCCTTTTATGTTTATTCTTTTGTGTGTGTATCTAGTCAACCATTTATGAACACCTGGGTTGCTTCTACCTTTTGGCTATTGTGACTGAAGTTGCTTTGCACACCGGTGTGCAAATACCTCTTTGAGATCCTGCTTTCCATTGAGGGCTGTGCCCAGAAGTAAAACTGTTGGATCTTCAGGAAATTCTCCACTGTACATTCCCAACAACAATGCATGAGGGTTCCAGTTTCTCCCCTCCCTCCCACGGTTCATTATTCTGTTCTTTTTATAGCAGCTACCTTTGTTCCAGGACCCACAGGACAGCAGAGGCCTGCTCATAGCAGGCAGTCCTGGATGGTATTCCCATGAACAAGCTCCTGTCCTGAGCTTCCTTCCTAATCTTTTGGGTCCTTGGAAAGCAAACAGGGCCTGTTCCCTTTCCTGAGGCCAAGGCTGGGAGTTGAGCTTTGCAGCTTTTAGGGATCATGGGGCAGACTCAGGGACAGGCTTGACAGGCCCCTGCAGGGGCCAGGTACCGAGTGCACAGTTGTCACCCAGAGGCAGCTTCCCCTGCTACAGCACCCTAGTTAAAAGCCTGGGAACCTTTGGGACACTGCATCCTATCCAGCAGCAGGCACCTCTTGGTGGCTGTTCCCAGTTCCCAGGGAGAGGCTTCCTTCTTCCCTAGGAGCCCACCTCTCTCTGCCCCACTCCAGGGCAGAACAGGTTGCCTCCTGAAATCCCACCAGGATTCTGCGGGGTCCCAGAGTCCCCACCCACTCCTGCACAGTGCCTGGAGCCTGGTCTCCCACTGACTCAGCAGCAGGAGAAGGTGTGGCTGGGGATTACCAGGGAGGTCAGAGGAAGAGGGAGCTCTGATGCAGGGAGAGTCTTGAACGATTTAGAACCAGACTCAGGATAGCAGGCCTGTGGAGGCCTGCTCTTTCTCCCATTGAGGGAGATGCTTTAACATGACTTTGGAACCTCAGAGGCCTAGTTCAAAATAGCGGCTCCCCCGCTTACATGCTGGGTGACCATAGGCAAGTCCCTTCACATCTCTGAGTTTCGTCTGTCAAGTCAGGATAAAAACACTGAGTCACAGGGTCACTTGCAAATTCACAAGGCAATCTGGTCCTCCTTGCCACACCAGGGGACCCCACTCTTTCCCAGTATTGAATACAGAGACCCTCTTCCTTCCTTCCCCACGCACCCCCACTGCCAAAATCCCACGCACATCTAGACCCTCCTTGGGAGGAAACCACCCGTGAGATTAAAGGATAAGAGCCTTCCTTTTTCTGACATGAGCTGGCTTGTTCTTAAGCAGAAAAAACACCCCCCACCCTCCCCCCCATCACACCACCTCCACTCCGTCCTTTCTTTGTGTTGGGGCTTCTGGGGAAACAACAGTCCCACCTTGGTTTCCTTCCAGGATCGTCCGCCCTCCCTCCAGAAATTCCCCAACAGCTGCCAAGTTGTTCAGTGATAAGAAAAGAGCCATTTCCAGAAAGAGGCCAGCACATTTCAAAGCCATGAGATGGAGGCAACAGCCCTCCTGCATGCACCCCCCGCTCTCAGGCCACAGGCCATCAGGACGCGACTCCTACCATGAGCTCAGAAGCCTGGGCAGGTAGACTTTGATGAAGGCTGGAGTATTCGTCTCTGCTACTGTCACTCCTGGGCATTGAGAGCACAGTGGTGGAGGGACAGGGGAGGGGGCATATATTGTGCACCCACTGTGCTCCTGGAACTTGCAGGCGCAGGGCATCTGGCCTTTAGTGAGAACTCACTGAGCAGTTCTTTCTGCACCACTCAGCAGCTGCCAGGCAGGTGCCGGGCATAGGGCACAATAGTGAGCCAAAAAGACCCTTGAGGGGTGCAAAGACAGAAGACCCTAAGAGGGCATGGCCTCTCCCACCCCTGCCCCTCCTTGTTCAAAGTCTCTGCACAGGAGGGGCTGAAGGAACAGGTTGGGGACACTGGGATGTACCTCTGTGGCTGCAAAGCCCTGGGCTCATCCCCATGGGAGAATGAGGCCTCGGTGCTCTGGCAGAGATCAATTATTCCAACCATGGTGTAAGGAACAGGAAAATGAAAGCGGGAGGTCCTAGGAGTGCCCACTACCCTCCTTACCTAGTTCAATGACAACCCAAAGAGCAAACCTGTATTTTCTGCTTTTCATTCCAGAAAGCAAGGCCAAGAACCCAGGGCTGTGACTGAGCCGAGTCAGGGCCCTGCATGCAGCCCTCCCCCGGACGAGGAGCCCACAGACCCTGGAGCCACCATTGAGTCGGCCTCTCCCAACTGCAGTACAGGGAACCAGGATCTGGGCAGCCCCTTCAGCTCCCTGGGTGGCTTCTCCCAGCTCCCAAAAAGGACCAGGCTCAGCCCTGCCTTCTCTGCTCCTCAAACAGCACCCTGCCCGCTGCTAGGTCTGGAAAGGAATGACGCATTTATGGAGTGCTGGTTAGGTGCATGACGATGACCTCAGATAACGTTGACAACACATCCATGACATGATATGGTCCCGTTTAACAGGTAAGGAAACAGAGGCCTCCAAGAAGAGACAACTTCAGAACAAAGAGCCCTTTTGGGGAGTGAAGCAGACAGGGGTTTCCTGGGAGAGGTGGGGCTCAGAGGGGCTTGAAAAATGAAGAGGGCCATTTCTATGCTTTGAGGTTTCTGGGCTACACAGGAGCTGAAATAAAACTATAGGGGGAACACTAAGCATCCTGAAAGCCAGGAAACGGAACCATTGACATGAAGGGATGTGGCCATTGATTTCTCTAATGAGGAATGGAAATGCCTGGACCCTTCTCAGCAAATTTTATATGAAGATGTAATGTTGGAGATCTATGCAAACTTAAGTCTTTATGGGCATGACTTCTAATTAAAACCAAGAATTTTCAGGAGAACAAGAAATAACATTTTTTTTTGCAAAACTTGATAAAGAGAAGGTATGGAGAACAAGACAGTTAATGCTTGGTTTTAAACAAGGAATAGAAATTGAAAGAGAGGGAAGTTCAGAAAATTTGTCTTAATGAAGAAAAAAAACCATGAAAATTATTTATACAGAAAATTACACAATAATCAGGTTATATATTATTACAAACATCTCAGAAGACTGAGGTGAAGAAAGAAGAAAGAGGTCCTGTGGGTGTCTTTTCCTGAAAGTATCCAACATCTGCATGCAGCTCCGGCCTCCAGTAAGCTCAGCTCTCTGCCTGGCCCAGCCAGAAGCTACTGTGCCCCACCAAGGGCACATGTCCTGGCTGAAGAACTCTGCAGAATGAGCCCAAGGCACCTGATGAAGAAGGGCACCAAGGAAGGCCCCAGAGAACTTCAATTTGGGGACACCCTCAACTTATGCTCATGATACTTGTTGCAGAATGATCAGAGGGGAGACTGGGTTCAGATCAGTGCCCAGGCTGTCTGGGTAACCCAGACACTGCGTCCATTAAGGAGGCAGAAAGCCCACCAAGGCTTTGCCAGGTGACTGACTCTGACCCTTGGTGACATCTCAGCTCTCTCCCCCTCAGAGCCGACTGCGTATTCAAGAAAGGCTGTTGCTTAGTGTTCAAGGAAAGGGGGTCTGGGCACTCGGAGAAGTGCCCAGCAGAGCTGCCAAGAGAGCCCTTGACCCAAGATACACCTGCACAGCACCGGGGCAGGAAGACAGCTGGGGCGGGAGCAGAGGCATGGCAGGGCCCTCTCTGCTTGGCAGCCCATCCCAAGCGGAGCTGTCACACATAGCCTGGATCTCCTGCCTTACAGGTGATTGAAGATTTGGCCAAATCACTGCTCAGACAGATTTTCCCCCAAGCCCCACACTAATTGGTTTTTGGATTCTACAACCCAAACTTCGGAGCCCAAGCTCCAGGTCATACCACAAGGGCTTAGATGTAGAGGCCATGACCCTGGAGCCAAAGCCACCAGACACCTGGGCCGCACCTGCCTGTGCAGTGAGCCTGGGAAAGCAGCCCTAGGGACCGTGCCTGGTATGCCGGGCCTGGCAAGCCTCTGCGCTCAGGGAGGCCCGGGGGACGGGCACGTGGCCAGTCTCCTGGGCGGCTGCTAATGAGCGGATGCATTCTAGGTCATCTCACCCGAGGAGCCACTGCACCCGAGCAGGCTGCCAGGTCCCTACAGCCTCTGCCCTGCCCAGCAAGGGCCCATGCAAGTTCATCCCTGCCAGGCCCTAGCAGCCCCTTGTCCCATCAGAGGGGGTCAAAGTTGCCCATTACCTCTCCTTCCTCTTCTCTCTAGCTAGTCTCCCTTGAGGAGGATTAGATCAGGGGTCTTGGTTTTATTTACTCCCTACGTCACACTTGGAACATAGAAGGCACTCAAGAAATGCTACTTGTCCTCATTGAGTGGAGGAGCCCAAGCACAGGAAGTTCAAATCTGGGCAGGCTGAGGTGTATCTTGGGTCAAGGGCTCTCTTGGCAGCTCTGCCCACCAGTACTCTGGGCCTTGGGGACCTCATATGTGAACATACAAATAACAACAGCCTTACGGCCTGCCATAGTGCAGGGGGCACAGTTTTTACCATGGAAGTGATTGACATTATTTATTTTTATCTTCAAAGAAGAATGCAGTTGTGACCAAATGAGGAGCTGGGACAAAATAAAAACGAGAATCCAGTCTTAGAGGATGGGGACTTGGGCACTTGGGTCTCGTCGTGCCCTGGTGGCACAGTGTGGGTAGGTTTTGGGCACAGACCTAAACATACACAGACACCATGGTGCTTACCCAGGGCCCTGCAGCTGGTCAACAGCAGTATCATCCAAATTATTTTCTAACAGTATTGTAGCTCGGATTCAGACCAGGACTGGCCTGCATGAAGCCCACTCTTTAAATCACAATTCTGTCCTGCAAATGGAAGCGAGAACCCATCCTCAAGGCACTAAGCTAAGAAGCAGCCCTGCAGGGGACAGAGGGCAGGTCATGAAAACCAGGGCTGCCCACCATGGACCAGGCAGCTGGCAGGAGAGCCTAGGAGTGTGTCCCGGGCCAGCCCTGCTCAAGGTATTCACTTTTTGTGATGCCGACCTCTGCCATGGTCTTTAGAAGTCAGGCTTCAGTTGTGCACGTAGCAAGCTGGTTTTGACCCAGGTCTGCTGTATGCCTCTGTTCTCTTCATGACATCTCCTCCGTCAGTCCCCACGTTTGGGTGGAAGGACAAGCAGGAGAAGAGACCTATCCAGGTTCTATGCTGGAAGATGGGGATCATACAGTGGCCATTATGGCATCTACTCATGGGAAGCATGCAACGCTTCCTGTTTGGAGGAGCCTTTAGTGGCAACAACATGCATTTCAGTGTCTGGACCTCAAGCCACTAAAACAGGAGTTCAGCTAAAACCAGCCCATCCCCTCCCAGCTGGCCAAGCCACTTGCCTTACCCACCTGCTACTCCTGGGGGCTGTTCTCAGTGAGTGAGGTGACACGGCCACCTTATGCTCTAGGCATGGGGAGAAGTCCCCTCCCAGCCTCCTCTCAAAATCCTAATCCCTGTACTGCCTCAATCACTACATCCTAGAGGGGCTCTCCTTTCCCACCTGTCCATTCACCCAGGGTCAATATGTTTTTTTAATATTATTTTTTGGTTGTTGTTAGACACAATATCTTTATTTACTCATTTTTATGTGATGTTGGGGATTGAACTCAGGCCTCCCTGGTGCTAGGCGAGTGCTGTACCACTCAGCCACAACCCCAGCCCCTCAATGTTTTTTAATGATTAGAAATTGATGCTATGGTCTGCATGTTTGTGTCTCCCTCAAAAGTTATCTGCTGACATCCTCGTCCCCAATGTGATGGTGTTGGGAGCTGGGGCCTCTGAGCAGTCATGAGGGCTCTGCCCTCACCAATGGGATTAGCGATCTCTTAACAGAGACACCAGAAGCTCACTTTTCCCTTCTGCCTCCTGAGAACACACAAGTAGCAGCCCTCACCAAAACTTGCTACCACCTTGATCTTGAACTTCCAGCCTCTAGAAGCATGAGAAATAAACATGTCATTTATTAGGCTACCCAATTCATGGTATTTTGTTTTGGCAGCTGGATCAACTATAATATTTAGTACATCATTTTTGAAAAACAACTCCTAACCAGCTATTCGATGGAACTATCAAGGCTTTTCTGTTTTGATGTCCAGGTTGGAAATTAGTGTGAGCATTCATTCTGTTGTATTCTCTGCACTGCTGTGGAGACACCCGGTGGGTGCCCCAATGCCTGAGCCAGGTGCTTGGTGTCTTTCTGAGCCTTGTCTCCTCCCCTGTGACATGGGCAAGTCTGGGTCCTTGAAGATGCAGGAACACAACAAACAAGCTCTTCTAACCATCATCGTCACACTATTTAGTAGTGTCAACACTGTCTCCTGCTTCCAAAGCTGCCTTTAGACCAAAACGGGAATATTGAGCCCTCTCCTCACTTCTTAATACGTCCCTGGTTTCTTGTTAACTAAAAGAAAAAAAAATATCATAGGTGTTTGTTGTACCTCTATACCCTGCACACCCCAACCACACCCCACCCACCTGATCTTTGAAGTTCCTTTTGCTGATCTCTCTCTCCTGGAGCTAATGGTTGTAAATCTTTTCCATTTTTACTTAGTTGATCAATGATCCACTTAGAAACTGCAAAGCAACCTCTTTCGTCACCCCCCTGCTCTGTGCAGACATTTAGATGTCAAGAAATTACTTGTCTTGTGGGGAAAATTTTGTAAAGCTGCATTTGCAGTAGGAATTTCTTACCTGAACAGCCCCCCATCACCCCAGAGCCTCCCTAGATAAAACTGGGAGGTTTATGGCTGTTTTGAGCCATTTGCAAAGAATCTCAGCAACAGAAATTAATTTTTATGTTCTTATAAGGAAAAATCTAAGTGGGAGCTCCCAGGAGTTCCATTTTCCATCTTTGGTAGGAACTGCCATTTGAGAAGGAAGGGATCACTAGTCAAAGCCAGCCTCAGCAACTTAGCAAGGTGCTAAGCAACTCAGTGAGACCTGTCAGTGACTCTGCTGGTGTGTCCCAAGGTAGCTGTTTGCCCTCCTCACAGAAGACCTTCAGAACACAGCCCCAGACAGTTGCTAGGGATTTATTTCTAGACTCAGCAGGCTCAGTGGGTGGTCCTGTGGTTCACCTGGAGGATGAGTAACAGAAGAACATCCCCCAAGCATAAGATGGGCCCTGGCCCAGACACTGAAGGAAGAGCTCCCACGCTGCATGGATACTTGATGGGCACAGCAACACGGAGGGCAATGGCTAAAAGGGCTTTTCAGGGGCCATCTGGATAAGGGATCTAAAACCTGGCTGCACACTGGAATCATCTGGGGAGCTTTAGCCACAATTGAATGCAGGGCCCCACCTGTAAGGAGTCTGATTCCGTAAGTCTGGGCCGAGGCCCAGGAGTCTGCCCGTGTTCAGCCAGTGACTCATGGACCTGTATCTAAGGACCCCTGCTCCACCCAGGGCCTCCTTGGTTTATAAAGCTGAACCAGACCAAGGGTGAAGAAGGGAAATGGGTGATCAATGTTTGCCTAGGGTGCGGTATAACTCAAGGACAACCCAAGTTATGCAATCTAAGGAATTGCCAGGAGGCTCCCGGGGAGGGGCATGCATACATTCATACATGTACTTAACATATGTATGAATGCATATAGCTAATATTATTATCCCTGTCTTAACAGATGAAAAACCCTGCACTCAGAGAAGCTGAGTCATCTGGTCAAGGGAACCCAGCTGGTTAAACAGCAGAGCAAGGATTTGAATTCAGGTGGTCCCTTCTTTGACCCAAGATCCTCTTGGCATGGGTCTAGTTTGGAGTTCTGTGCCAGCCAATGGCATTACCTTCTCCTCTGATCACCCAGCAGGCTTGACTGTCCCCCTAAAGTTTATTTCCATTGATTTTTTGTGCTCTGTGACTGTAAAGGAGTGTACTCAGTCTTTGGGATAGGGATCACAGGGCACTACCTTCATTCACAGGGCCCGATCCATACCAGGCCCCAGCAGATGATCTAGCTAAAACATCTGAGTGATGAGTGAACAGCTTAAAGTGCTATATTAGATGGTTTTCCATGGCTATAACGAAATACCTGAATCTGGGAAATTCATAAAGGAAAGAGGCTTACTTAGCTCAAAGCTCTGCTCCACTCTGGTGAGGGCCTCACGGCAGTCAGCATCAAAATGGCAGAAGCGTGTGCAAGAGCAATTTCATGAAGGGACAGGAAGCCAGAGATGATCAGGGATTGGGCTTGCTCTTGTATAACTATCCATTCTCAAAGGAACTAACTCACTCTGAGGGAGCAACATTAGTCCCTTCTGAGGGTGGGTGATGCCCCCAATGATCTAACCACCTCCCGCTAGGCCCTACCTCTTAGGGGTTCTCCCAAGGCTTAATACTGACACTGAGGACCACGCCCCCAGCACATGCACTTGGGAGGATTAACCACACCCAAACCATAGTGAGCATGTATGTGGGCCCAGATTTATATTTCAGATAAATCTCCCTATAAAAACCATCTATGTAAACATACCAATTGACAACCAAGGTGGCAATGGGTCTGGTCTGAGGGTCTGAGGAAGAGAAGGAAGTTGGGGCCGTAGGAGATGGGGCCAGAGATGAGCCCAGATGGTCAGCCAGAGTCTTGAAAAGCACAGTAAGCTTTTGGATTTTCTGTTGAGAAATGAGAAGCCACCAAAGTTCTGATGCAGGGCAGTGCCAAGATCCTGTGGCCCCAATGTCACCTGTTTATGCTGTTGGCCTTCCACACTGCTAGACAGTCTCTCAATGACAAGAACCCCACATTGTTCATTGGGCAACTTCAGGCCTGGCTCTGAGTGGCGCAAGAGGATTTGGATTTATTTGTAGTTTTTTTTTGTTTTTGTTATTTTGCATCAACAGGCGAAAAATGATATGTAACTCAGAGTGAAATTAGAAATAACATTTTTCAAATGTCTGTTTATGAGGCAGTATACATCACTGACCCACATCACGCCGTCTCAGGAATTCTTGACCACTCCTGGGGAGGGCAGGACTGGGCAAAAATGTCTTTTACTGAATAGATTAATCTACCCTATAGAAATAGGCTAAATGCAAAAGAAGCTGCTTTTTTTTTTTTTAAAAAAGGCCACAGCAAGAGTAAAGGACTAAACCAACCTGTGATGAAATATATATTTTTTTAAATTTTTAGTTGTTGATGGACACAACACCTCTATTTTATTTTTATGTGGTGCTGAGGAACGAACCCCAGTGCCTCACACATGCAGGGCAAGTGCTCTACCACTGAGCCACAACCCCATGATGGAATATTAATGTGACCACTACGAAGACATTTATGGGAGTCGAGAAATGTTCTATTTGTGCATTTTATCACACTTAGGACACAGCTGAATGCCAGGCAAGACACTGCTTCACATATCATGAAGGAAAAGAAAACCCAGGGTGGGTTACCTAGTGAGAGACATCTCAGTGAAGTTAAGACCCCAAAGGGCTATTTCTTGGGTGTGAGGAAAATTATAACCACTTCTTAGCCAGAAAGTTAGCCAGGAAATCTCTGCCTCAAGCATGGCCCTGACAATGTGAACAAGTTTTGATTCTGAATCTGCACGAAGATATCCCAAAGTATCTCATGCAAACGCTGTAACGAATTTGAGTTTACAGTCCTCTCAAGTTGGCAGCACGCTTAGATGACAGTCAGGGAAAACAAAACTGCCCTCTGGAAGAACTAAATTTCAACACAGGCCAACCGATAGTGCCTATGAAGGACCCTCGACTGGCTGGTGCAGAATCCAGAGATGCCAAAATGAGAAACCAAGTGAGTCTTAGGATTCATGTTAAGGAAACAGCAAAATGAGATGGCATGTGGATAATGACATCTCTTTGCAGGGTACACTAACTGGAAGAAGAAAAAAAAAAAAACAGCAAAGTGCTCACGATGAGTTTCTGTAGGTAGTAAGAATAAAAGTCCCATCCCCCTTCCTTTTTTCAGCATTTTCCAGATATTTCTAAAGTGAGCATGCATTTAGTGACCACTTGATAAATAGTAGAATTAAAACCGTGTGCTATAAGTAGGAAGGGAGATGACTTTAGGGGAGATGGTCATTGGAACCTGGCTCTTGCAGGGGGTGGAGAAGATTATTGAGGACAGGGCTTGGATGCCAGTGAGACCAAAAGCAAGGCTCAGCAGAAAGTCTGTTGCTGGGGGTTTAGCAGAGAACTGTAGCCATGGTCTTGGGCCTCAGTTTCCTCATCTGTAAAATGAGCTCATTACAAGCAGGAGGAATTGTGTGCCCTGGGAGTTCCTCCTGCAAGCCCCAAAACACTTCCCTGCAAGCCCCAGGCCTGTCAGCTTTAGATAGTAGGATGGCAAGTGCTCTGCTGCTCAACCCTGGGAAAAGAGCACATCAGTTCCAACCTTCCCACCCCCTGCTCTCTACCGGCTACATTACCACCTGCAGGCCTGTGCTGGCAACTGCTGATACAGATGAGAGACTTGTCTCTGTCTTTGAGAAAATCACAGGGGCCTGAGAGTCACCGGCAAACGGGATGACAATACCCTGTAGTGTGAACACTTTTGGATCACGGGTTCCCATTTTTCAGGAAGGGGGGTCCCAAAGAGATATTTAACAATAGTTACTACTGGGACAGGAAAATCAACATATTCTAGATTTTGATACATGGTTTCATTTTACCCTCACATTTATGGAACTTATCTCCATTTCACAGAGGAGGACCAGAGACTTAAGTTACTTGCCAAGGTCAGGGAGCAAGGTTCACAGGGCAGCCAGGGGCCTTCAGAGTGAGCGTGGGAGGGTGTGTTCCAGCCATGGGGAGGAAGACAGGGGGAGGTTATTGCAAAGAGAGGTTGGAGCATGTTTTATTTAGGGACCAGGGCCTGAGGGGCAATGGTGGGCACCCCGGCTGACAGAAGGGGTCCTATGGGCTGTGACTTCCTTGTGAAAAAGCTAATGAGAGCAAATCCACATACAGGTCTGAAAGGGAAACTTCCCTGGGCTTCCTATACTGGGCTACCCTTGGCTCCAAGCCAGTCCCTTGGAGCACATTCAGCAAGAGCATCCTGTGTCTTGAGACTGTAGGCCATGAAGGAATCTGACTGAAGCCCAGGGTCCAGGACCAAGAGCATGCTCAGTGGTCACCAAGAACAACCTGGGGAGGTAGAGGCACAAGGTCAGGGCCCCCTCTCCCTGAAGACTGGGGTTCTCCCAGACCAGTGGCACTCTGGAGTTAGGCCATCTCCTTGCTTAGAGAGGGAGGAGCCAAGGTACTGAGCAAAAGTCTATGGATTTTGCAGAAGGAATAAAGGTTACCAACAGACTAACCTTAAAATAGAGATGACCCAGGAATATTGGGATGGGCCCAATTAAATCCCATGAGCCCTTAAAAAGGGAAGAGAGGCGGAGTCCATAGAGTTCACACGTGAAGACTTGCCAAGCCAGGAAACAGAGGGCCTGAGAATGAACCCAGCCGACAGCCAACAAGGAAATAGCTTCAGTCCTACAACTCCATGGTACTGAATTCTGCCAACACACAACTCGGAACCAGAGTCATCACCAGGGCGCCAACACCTGTGTCTCAGCCTCCCGAGACTACTGCAGAGCACCAGCTGGAACCCAGACTTCTGACTCTCAGAGACTGGGAGAAAATCAACAGATGTTGCTTTAAACCACTAAGGGTGTGGCAATTTGTTTCAGCAGTAATAATAACTCATACATGAGCTACTACAGAAAGCTCTCCCTGGACAGGGAGGGAAGGGCACAGGGCCTGGCACATAGTAGTGAGAAGAAAACCATGACAGGTTGAACTCACTCAGCCATTCACTCAACCAACATTTCTCAAACATCCATATGACATAAGTGCCAGCAGGGATCTAGAGTTCAAAGTTCATGGAGTCAATCAAACACAACCCCAGTGAAATGAGGCCTGTGACTGGACCTTATCTCCCAAGGCTCCACAGCCTCCTCTGCAGTGAGTGTGGGAGGGTGCATGCTGGTGGTGGGGAGGCAGGGAGACAGGAGGAGGCCACTGCAAGGAGAGGTGGGAGTGTGGGAGACCAGGGTTACTGGTCTGTCAGGGGTAGAGAAAGTTCCCAAGGGCTGGCAGGCCTGTCTTGGATCTTGGCAGTCCAGGAAGAAGGAGTAGCTACATGGGGTAGGCCCTTCCAGGGAGAACAACGGGGCCAATGGATGGGGAGATCACGCATGGATATTCAAGGGAATGACAGGTTGGCTTAGCTGATACGGACCATGAAAAGGGGCATGGATCAGCAGTGGACCTGGGTGAGATCAGGAGGACCTCAGAGGTCACAGGGCGGCTGGGACTGAGGATGCCAAGCAAGGGAGAGATGCTAGGGGAGGGGGAACACATCTCAGGACAGTGACCTTCACACCCTCTGCACTCCGTAACCACCATGTATCTCAACTCATGCAAGACAGGCCTGCAATGGTAACCTGAAGCATCACATCTAGAAACCCCTCTGGACAAACTTAGCTTGGGTGTGTGTGCCAGCCTTGAGGGTGGCTGTGCCATTGAGCTCCTGGCATATGGTAGACAATCCATATTAGCTTTAAAGGTAAATAAAGACAAGGCAGGTCACTGAGAGACCAGCTATCTCAGGAAAAAAAAAAAAAAACAGCATAGGGGCAAGTCTGAGGTACAGAGCAGAGCCTGCAGGCCTGGAACACCAGCTACAGGATGACAACAGATAGTATCCCTTGTCACAAACCTGGAAGCCAGCTCTGACTTCCCTCAGGAGCTGGGCAGCAGGAGCACACTGCATTATTACTGGACACCTCAACACTCCCGTCTTGGAAGGAAGGAATCATGCACTTGTTCTAAATGAAGAACATTAAAGATGGAGAAATGGGCTGGGGTTATGGCGCAGTGGTAGAGCGCTTGCCTCACATGTGCAAGGCCCTGGGTTCGATCCTCAGAACCACATAAGAATAAATAAATAATAAAGTTAAAAAGAAAAAAGATGGAGAAACAGACTCCAAACTCCTCTTTGTCATTAAGGCACAGAGGCCCTGAGGTCACCTGACTGTACAAATTGGGGAGGATTTCCAACTGTTCTCACAATCAGACCTGGACCTGGCTCAGCCATCACCTCCTGGGGGGGTGGGGGTGCTGCCAGCAGGTTCTTCCCCTCCACAGGCTCTATTTTCCTCCATGTGGTAATATTCATCACTCTCATTTCTCTAAATGCAAAATGCAAAGTTTCATGTGTGGGTTCATCTAATCCTCAAAACAACCCTACGAGCTTTAATTAGCCCATCTTACAGATGAAGAGGAAGTTGGGAGTGATGTCGGGGTTTCAATTTTTAAAAAATTTGTTTCAGCTGACAGATCTTTCTTGAAAGAGTACCAAAAAGCCACTATGCAAAATGATTATAGTGGCTCTGGCTCTGGTTAAGGAGAGGGCTCAGGGAGAAAGGCCAGGCTCAACTTAGCTGAATGTCCCCACAGTGACTCCCCAGAGGCTCTTTGGAAATCAATGTTCAGAACTGATGCTCACTCAGCTAGGAGTTATTCCTCCAGGGCCACCTGACTGCCCCCGCTAGAGGTGGGAGCAGGTGAGTTGTGGGAGACCTTTGAGCACTTGGACTGGTCTTTCCACATGGTGCTTCATGTGCTTTCTACAGGTGCCTGCCATGTCCAGAAAAAGCTATCTGCTGGGTCTGGATCTTGATTCCCACATCCCTGTGGATGAGCTGGAAGCTGGGGCTGTGAGGGTGCAGGAAAGTATCCTGTTTCCCCCTGAAAGCTCTTCCTTGCTACTCCACAGAGACTCTGATGGCCCATGCATTCCTCTGATGACTTCCCCCACCTCAGAGTCCAGGACTTTTGTATTGGCATCCCACACCCACTTCTGGGAACCAGACCAGGTGAGACCAGTGGGGGCTGAAAGGCAGGAAGGACAACCAAGGTTCTGCTGAGCAGGGGGGCAAAGAGAAAAGGAGGTAGAAATCCTTGGGGGGCGGGGGAGGGGTATGCTGAGCGATCAAGAGAGAAAGAGGTGCTCCAAATCAAAGACCGATTGCAGCTTTGTAGCCCTTACTGATTAGTCCCCAACTTCACAGACAAGGAAACTTAAGCCCAGAAAAAGAGGGGTCAATCTGCATAGGTTTTACGCCTGGTGAGTAGCTGGCCTGGACCAGAACCAAATTTCTTGACCTCTGGTTTGGTGCCCTTTCCCCAACACAGTTCTTCAAGAATCATTCCCAGGCAGGAGTCAAAATGAGGTTTAGAGACTTGGAAGTTGGGAGCCTTGAATCTAAATTGCAACGTTGCTGCTAATCTGTCGCAGTGACTTAGAGCAAAAAGAATCCCTCTATCCAGGACCAGTTTCCTCACCTGCTCCCTCAGGACGTTGCTTTGGGTCCTGTAGAATCCTAGCACCCTCGCCTGCACCCGCTCTCCACTCCTGGGGTGAAAAGGACGGTAAAAGATCGCCGCAGCCTAGACACTCGGCACAGCCACTTCACATGGAGCTTGAGAATGTTTGTTGCCCAGTCAGGTGGAGCTTTACCCTGGGAGCCACCTTACCCCATGCACTGATTGCACACTTGGGCCTCCCTCCCGAGTCCTGGGTCAAATCCACTGTCTCCCGCTAAGGTCCCACAGACCCGCGCTGGCCCACACTGTGTACATGCGTCCTCGGCAGTCATAGGGTCACCGGCACCCACTCCCTTGCTCACACTCGTCGGCCCCCGCCTTTGCTCGTGTCCATGCCGTTCCCTACTCCGCGCACTGACACTGGAGCCTCGCCGCGGGAAGCAGAGCCCCCAGATTTGTACCGGGAGAGAGGCAGCGAGCTGCAGGCGAGAGAGGAGCACGGAGAGGACCGCGTCTCCAGGCCCCGCCCCTGCCCTCTCCGGGCTCCGCCCCCGCCCCGCCCCCGAGCCGGCTGGGAGGATGTGAGCTCAATCCCTCCTCCTCGTTCCGGCCGCCGCCAGGAAGCGTCCGCCTGAGGTCGTGGCCCGGTCGCTGCCTACGCGCCAGCTGAGGACTCGGTAGCGCTCCCGGCCCCTCCGGGCGCTGCACGCAGCAGGTGCCTCCCCTGATGGGTGCGGAATGAAAGCAAACAGAGCGGGCCCCCACCCAGCTGGCGGCGGGGCCGAGGCAGCGCCCCCCTCGTAGACGCCGCGCAGCCCCGGGCCCGCGCACGCCGTGCCCCAGCGCGCTTCCGGCCAGGTCACGTGACCGCGCGCGCACGTGTTCCGGTCTCTCGGTGCCGCGGCTCAGAGCCTCCTCCTGGCTGGCCCCCGCCGATGTCCACCTAGAGCCGGGGCAGGCCAAGCCAAGGAGGCGGCGGGCCCTGGGAGCTGCAGGGACGCGGGCGCCGAGCCGCGTGAGCAGAAGGCTCGGGCAGGTGGACGGCGGCTTCCGCCATGAACCCCAGGGGCCTGTTCCAGGACTTCAACCCGAGTAAGTTCCTAATCTACGCCTGCCTGCTGCTCTTCTCCGTGCTGCTGCCCCTCCGTCTGGACGGCATCATCCAGTGGAGCTACTGGGCCGTCTTCGCCCCCATATGGCTGTGGAAGCTCCTGGTCATCGCGGGCGCCTCTGTGGGCGCTGGCGTTTGGGCCCGCAACCCTCGCTACCGCACCGAGGGGGAGGCCTGCGTAGAGTTCAAAGCCATGCTGATCGCCGTAGGCATCCACCTGCTGCTGCTCATGTTCGAAGTCCTAGTCTGTGACCGTGTGGAGAGAGGGACCCACTTCTGGCTGCTGGTCTTCATGCCACTCTTCTTCGTCTCCCCGGTGTCTGTGGCCGCCTGCGTCTGGGGCTTCCGACACGATAGGTCGCTGGAGCTGGAGATCTTGTGCTCAGTCAACATCCTGCAGTTCATCTTTATTGCCTTGAGGCTGGACAGGATTATCCACTGGCCGTGGCTGGTGGTGTTCGTCCCCCTGTGGATCCTCATGTCGTTTCTTTGTCTGGTCGTCCTGTATTACATCGTCTGGTCCCTTCTGTTCCTGCGATCCCTGGATGTGGTAGCCGAACAGAGAAGAACTCATGTCACCATGGCCATCAGCTGGATAACGATTGTGGTGCCTCTGCTCACTTTTGAGGTCCTACTGGTTCACAGATTGGATGGGCACAACACATTCTCTTACATCTCCATCTTTGTCCCCCTTTGGCTCTCGTTAATAACTTTGATGGCTACAACGTTTAGGCGAAAAGGAGGCAATCATTGGTGGTTTGGTATTCGCAGAGATTTCTGTCAGTTTCTGCTTGAAATTTTCCCATTTTTAAGAGAATATGGGAACATTTCATATGATCTCCATCATGAAGATAGCGAAGATGCTGAGGAAACATCCGGTCCAGAAGCTCCAAAAATTGCTCCAATGTTTGGAAAGAAGGCCAGGGTGGTTATAACACAGAGCCCTGGAAAATATGTTCCTCCACCCCCCAAGTTAAATATTGATATGCCAGACTAAGCGCTTTTCCACCCAAGGCCCTTACGTGAAATAGAAACCATATACACACACACAAATTCCACCTTGCTTTTGCCTCTTTGTTCATCCATCCCAAACCTGGAACTGGAAACAGGCTCCAAACACATCAGCTCATGCCTTGTGAGATTGATGCGGATCAGTGACTCATCAGTATGCACCATAGAGGAGATTGTTTTAATCTGTGGTTGTGTGTGTGTGGTGTGTGCACATGGGTGATAGAACTTGCTTTCCAGGTCGATGTTTAAGAGCTAGCCAAGGGCAGTAAGTTGTTTTAGTAGGTCCTCAAAAGAAATAACTACACAACTGTTTGATGGTGGTTGTTGTTTTTAAGTGCTAGTATACCTGTCAACAGTATTGTTTAAAAAGTATTTTTATACATTGCTAGTCTGTAAAATTGTATTTCAGATTATTGTGCCTGTTATGACAGAATAGCAAATATATAGAATTCTCTTTCCACCACTGGTTTATAAACCTCATAGTTGTTATTTCTAGTGTCCCCACTGTTAAGATAGTTTTTCTTTGGGCTTTGCTGATACTGTTCGTTAATATTGTAATAGACGAATTTTTCTAATGGAGTGAATCTGCATATATAGTATTTATATGAATATTTTAGCAGTGTAATATATTCTAGTTCTCTGCAGTACAGTGTATTATGTTAAAGTATTTTTTTAAGTTTCTATGTGAAGATAAATGTCTATTGCAGATGTACATAAAGACTGCATAAGATGTTCATATGTACCCTCTTATGGGATCATATCGAAGTACTAGGTATAAATGTAGGAGTTGAAAATCCTGTGGACCTGAATATTCAATTTTAAGGTCTCTCTTAGTACCTGTTAGTAGAGGGAGGAGCCACCACCCTTTGGACACAGTGTGGTACCAGGCCATAAAGTGATACATTACCACCTCGAATTTTTCCACAAGTAGTAACAACAATTGAGGAACAACCAAAGTCAGCAAGTGGTTGTCCATTTCTCAGGGTGTTAGAATTTTAGTTTGTCGTGATGTAAAGCATTACTTGTCATTGAAAAGCTGAAGATAGTAGCCTTAACCAAAAATGGTCAAAAGATGACTTTTATTTTAAGGTCCAGACTTTTTGGTCTGTCAGCCGTAGAGAAACAATAGTTCAGGTTTTATTTTTAGGAAAGTACAGTGTTTGTTCAGATACTGGTGGTACACCAGAATCAGAAGGGTAGAGCCAGACCCTTCAAAAGTGATATTCTGACTGAGAACAAATAAACACTTTGAAAAGGAGTTTGTAATGAAAAGGAGTGCTCAAATTACTGGGAGAAGATGAGAGGGAACCCACTTTTATTAGCAACTTATTTAAAATTTTCTAAACTATTCTCCATGTTGTGAGTACATAACTACACCCTTTGCCCTAGCCATGAGGCAGACCTGTTCCATTTCAAGAAAAAGATAAACCTAAATTCACCATTTTTGTCCCATGTTAAAGTAATATTCTTGGTCCACATGGCTAGTGACAGAGAAGCCATCCTAGGGAGCTGAGTGCCTGCTGGCCTGAGGACTCCACAGCTGGGATATGTTGGCTGCAACAGCGTTTCCCCTCCCCTTAGCCCTCTCACGGTGGGTTTATACCTGCTAGCTGAATGTGGGAATGAGGACCTACACTGAGCCAGTCGCTGTGCTGGGCAGCTGGGGATACAGTGGAGAGCCGGGGGGATGTGGCTCCTGCCCACTGGGAGTGTATATGGAAAGTGCGAGCCTCGCCTCCCATGGCAGTGAGTAGATGGTGCTCATCGCAGCCATGTGCCTTAGAGGGAAGAGCTAAGAGCAGCTGTGGAAAACCCGTGGGAAGGTGCCGCTAGCTTCACAGTGTCCTTTACCTGGAACTTGAGGCCCATCTTTGTTTTTAGGAGCCAGGTGCTCCCCTCTCGGTTCCCCTTAGCCCCCCAAAGATAACTGAAAAGAACATTAAAATTGAGCAGAGAAGGAGCAGGTGTTGGAGGAATTAAAGGGCAGGTTTGGGGGCTACAGGGGGATCAGCAGCCCCTCCTGGCTACAGGTTCCGGGTAAGGGCTTGTGGGTAGCTGGTATAGTCCGTTAACCCTGGTGGGTCCCTCTCCACACCCACCCAGCCATCATCATCTCCTCTCCCACAGTATGTGGTGTGGACGAGCCAGTGCCTGAAGTGTGGTAACAGCTTCCCACCTTAAGCTGTCCCCTGCCAGGCCCTTGTCTTGCCTTCATACTTGGATAAAAACAGCCAAGTGACAGGTTGTGGAACTGTTGTTGATCTGAAGTCAGTGCAACCTCAGCTGTGCCTGAGGGTTTATGTGATCAGGGCACAGTGACTCCACGGAACTTAGCATGTCAATTCTGTCAGTCTAGTTTCTTCTGCAAAACAACTTTTACTGCTGAACAACCTCAGACCCTCAGTGGCCTGCAACCACACTCCAGGCAAGAGTTTGATCTGGGGCCTGGCTGAAGGTACAACATTCCCTGAGCTGTGTTCCTCTTTCTCATGGCAGAAAAACAAGGAGGCTAAGCTAAACCTTTCAAGCACAAATATAGTTCATGTCTATTCTATTTCTCTACAGTGCAGCGTATTATGACCTGCTCACGTATGTGACTTATGTCACGTCTGCATTCTGGTGGCCAAAGCACATAGCCACACCTGTGACCTCTTTGGTTTGAAGGTCATTCTAAAGGAATTACAAAACATATGGTGGATCATGAATTATTTTCTTGCCTTCTGTTTTACAAATATTCTTTAATTTTTAAGTAATGTTTAAGTTGTTGCCATTTGAAAGAATCTGTTGAGGACCTGAGGTGTGAGGGGAGGACACTGCATTCAGGCTCCTCAGTGAATTGGTGAGGCTTGGCAGCTCTTGCAGGACAGTTTTATGAAGGTGCTTCTCTGCAGGGTTATGCTGGATACCATGGGAGGTCAAGGCCAGGTGCAGGGAGAGCAGCCAGGTAGCAGGTGGTGGGATACAGGAGAGCGGAGTGGAGTCGGGCCTTCCCCCAGCCCTCTCCCGGGCTGACTTAGAAAAGAATCCATGAGGACACAGGTATTCACAGATAGGCAGGAAGGCTGGGGTCAAATTCAGCAAGCACACAGGGATCTTGGGAAGTTGTATAGCTGGAAACCCAGTCAAGGTCATACATTAGGGACCATCAGGAATATGGTGGAGTGAGCCTCAGATGTGTGTTCATTCTGTAGCCTCCAGGATGTGAGAAGAGCTCTTGCTTCTGTAGCTCTGGAAGAAGAGGCAGGACTCACTCAAACTCATGCAGTAGAGGATTTGCCCATGAAGGGGGAGGTAGGGTTGCAGACACTGAGACATCACAGTTACAAAAGCCCCTGCTCCCCGTCCTTGGCTATCTGGCATGCACCCTTCTTTCCAAGCTCACCTCAAAAAAAAAAAAAAAAAAAAAAATCTCCCATCTTACAGCTAAGCCTCACACAGTGGCTGGTCCCTTCCCTGAGGGACAGAGGCATTCCAAAGCCACCTTACAGAGTACATCCTCCAATTCCTGAGCTAGGATGTTGGGATGTCTCTTCCTCCTCCAGTTTTGTCTTGGTTTTCTTTTTCTTTTTTTTTTTCTAGAATGTATGGATTAAAAACAATGGCACAAGATGCCCTCCAAAATATGTCCCTAGGACCCTGGGAGTCTGAGGTCCTTGCCCAACTACACATCTTGGGGAGGCTTCAAGGTGGCACTGCGAGAGACCAAATGCAGAGGCAGATGTGGGCACATAAATGTCTCCTGTTAAGCCAAACATTGAAGGTTTGCAAATGTGGAAAAATAATGTCACACTCCACTCACTGGTTTGGTTTGGTTTGGTTTGGTTTTGAAAAGTGGTCATTTTCATTTTTTAAAAAAGTTAATGTATTTATTGTTTTAAAGTGAATAAGAACTTAAAGTGAATAAGTTATTGGCTTTAATTTCTACCATGGTAAATGTTGATATAACTCAAAAACCTTGGGTCCGTAATCATTTTTAAGAGTGTAAAGGGGAACTGTGGTCAGGACTTGAGAATTGCTGCCCTTTTAGGGAAAAGAAAATAGAAATCAGCTGAAATATAAAGTTCCATGTGGCACAGCAGGAAAGGGAGAATGTAGGCCTCTGTCCTTATTTCTGCAACAGATCACAGGATGGCTTCTCTCTACTGGACTCCAGGTTCCCTTTGTCCTCCACCAGCCCCTGGTTGGTAGGTTATTTAACCCAGCCAGGTAATTCTACAACTTTGTCCCAAGGGAGCCTGATCCGTTTGCTGGTCTTGCTGGCGTCTTTGACTTCATCTTACTACTAGATATGGAGGTACTCGGAGCAGCCAGGGGGATCCCCTGGTGCTGGCCACAAGCCTGGCTCTGCACTGGCAGCAACGTGATTTCCCCTTGATCCAGTAGTTCATCAGAAAGGCGGCATCATTTTTCCCCAAGGGGAAAGCCAGGGGTGGTAGCATCACCCAAAGTTCACAGCCACTCCTGTCTTCCAGGATGTCCTGTTTGTCAAGCAGTTCCTCTGAGGGCAGGGAGAGAGGAAGTGGGTTTTGAAGTCTTTCTCCACCACAGCTCAGAGCTCGCTCTCTCCTCTGATTCTCCTTTCTGTGCACCTCCCTGTGCACCTCCCCTTCACCCCCACCTCTGGCTCTGGAGCCCAGGTGCCCCTCAGTGTGGATGGCTGGGCCCTCGAAGCCAGCACCAACAGGGAGCACCAGCAACACTCTAGTGCAGGCTCTGGGGCCACAGATTCCGTCACAGCTCAGCCCGCCCCTAGCTGAGGCCCCTTGAGTTCCTTCATAGCTGTCGCAGGAACCTGCCCTCTTTCCTCCTCTGACCTGTTCTTGGCCTGAGCAACTCTAGAGATGAAAAATGGCTGGCCATTCAAGGCAGAAGTCCCACCACACCCCACCCTGTCAAGCAATAGTCAGCTGTGTGTTGAGCAGGCCCTCCCTCTCAGTTCTGGAGGCTGGAAGCCCAAGACCTGGTCCTAGTATGGAGTGAGGGATGTTCTACTGACAGATCTCACCTGTCCCCCCAGGGCAGGAGAAGGAGAGAAAGCACTCTGGTGTCTCCTCGGAGCACACTCACCCCAATTCCCTCCCCAAGGCCTCATCTCCTAACATTGTCACATAGCGGGTTAGGGCCTCCACATGTGACGTACAGGGGGACACAGTCCACAGCACATATTGAGTGTAAAAATCCCAAAGGCGGAGACCAGGCCCCATACTCACTCACCTCCTGAGCGCCTACTGTGGACTAGATGTAGTGGGTGCACAAGGCGTAAGTGAGGGCCATTGTCCTGGAGAAATTCCCCACCAGCACCCAGGCTTGTGACTGTCTGCTGTTCCAAGTACAGTGACATGGGCTGGAAGAAAGGACTACCTCCGACCAAGCAGGGTCTTAGGACAACCGTCCTGGGAGCACCTGAGAGTGGGCAGGGTGAGCCTGGTGTAAAGATAAGAGTGTCACAGCATGGGCAGGCCTGGGGCTATCGGGAGGGAGGAGTGAAGTAGCTGTTGGACGCCTTGGTGATAGTTAATTCCACCGTGCAGCCAGCACGCTGGTTTCATACAAGAGGTTCATAGCATAGAAGTTAACTAGTGAGATCAAAATAAACACACAAGACTCAATTACCTTTTTCTTTGACCAGGTCCGAGACGGCCCTCCCTCTAGCTCTCGCCTCAAACCACCCGGTGGGGCAGCAAGGCTTAACACAGGACTAGCAGGAGAGAGAGAGAGAGAGAGAGAGAGAGAACGAGAACACCAGGGAGTGGCCTTTTATTGGGGAACAAGAAATTCAGGGGAAAATTCCATCCAATGAAGGTCAAGGGGGGCAGCATTCCAAGGTCCAAGGTCAGGGTCAGTGATTGGTCTCAGGGTCAATGGTCAGTCACACCCCCACACGGACAGGCTCTCGCACCTGGAGAGGGTGGGGATAAGCTCTGACACAGTTTGGCCAGAACGCCTCACACCCAATCAGGGAGGTGCCCAATCACATGCAAGAATGGCTTCCCACAGTTAATAGTGACTTAAACAAACAGGAACATTACAAGAAATCCAGGGGAGACTGACCCACAAACAGGGTCCCTTGTTCAGCGCTTTATCAGGGAAGGCAGGCTTTCCACCTTTCCATGCACATCCTTGTCCCCAACTATGGAGGATATCTGCCCCCAGGTCACCAGACACAGCTGCAGGTGTTGCCTACGGTCAAGGATGGCCAGAGGAGAGGAGCGGTCACTTCTCTGGTCTCTTCTTACCTTTATTCTCCCTGGCTGCGATCAGGGCAGCCATCAGGAGGGCACCTGTCATGACTTCCAACCTGACACAGGTGGAGGATGGCTCCCTGAGCCCAGGGCTGCCACCAGGACAGGAGGGAGCCAGCAGGGGACCATGGAGAAGGATCCAGGATGTGGGGAGAGGGGTGGAGAAGACGGGGTAGCAGGCATCTGGTCATGACTGGCCTCAGCAGGAGAATTTTAATGTCCAAAAGGCCATGGAAGCCAAAGGATTTTAGTAGATCTATGTTTTGAAAGACCATTCCAAACACAATTTTTAAAAAATTGGAAAAAAACTAAATGCTCAAAAATTGGAAGACTAAGTTTAAAACATTATACACATATATGCTGGAATATTATGCGAACTTTGGGAAAAAGTTTTATTGAACTTTCAGAGTTCAATAAAACCCACCAGGTGTAGTGGTGCAGACCTCTAGTTCCAACTACGCAGACGGCTGAGGCAGGAGGATTCCAAGTTCAAGGCCAGCTTGGGCAATGTCGTGAGACTCTGACTCAAAAGAGCTGAGGATGGAGCTCAGTGGCAGAGTGCTTGCCTAGCATGTGCAGGGCTCTGAGTTCAATTCCTATACTAAAGGATAAAACAAAAGAAAAAACACAGTCCAAGAAAATTCAATAATTGTATGACGTAAATTGGCAGTTGAAGGGGTTATGAGATAAAAGCACTATATTAAAATATGCAGGAGAAGATTTCCAGGAAACAAAGCACACAGTACGAATGCTTTTCCTTTCTTCCTTTATGTCTTTAACCATTTTTCTACAACAAGCACACCTAACTTTTCTATTCAGAAAGGGGAGTACTTTTGAATTCTGATAGCCTGTTCTAGGGATGTTGAGCCTGAGCTGGGAGCAGACAGATCTGATGAGATCTTAGGGAGAGGTGCAGATGGAAGAAGGAGGAATTTAGAGCATGCTGGATCTGAGATGGGACGTAGGTGCTAAGGTGGGAGGACAATTCAAGAGCACTTCCTGGGGAGGAAGGAAAGGGGGCTTCAGCCAGGACAGCTCCAGACCCTTTGGTCTCTATCCGGGCTTCTCTCCTGCTCCTGGCTTGGCTTTCCTCTCCTCTGACAGAAGGATAGCACCTGCCCCTAACACAGCAGTGATCCACACTCAGTAGTGGAAAGAGGGTCTCCCCCTCTGCTCTATCAGGTCCTATGTGGGGTCACCCAGAGCCCACTGTGACTCTGAGCAGCCCCAGATCCTCACAAGCTTACTGGCATTAGCCCCACCCTCAAAAAGAGAACTCCCTGGGTGCTGGGTTTATGTAGGCTCTAGAGGAAGTGCTGAGAGAGAATCCAGGGGTGGGACAGTTCCCTTGGCTTATTCCTGTTCACTTTGGCATTTTGAAATCACACAAGTGCAGTGATCAGAACTCATCTGCACCATCCTGGAGCCAAAATACAAAACATGCCTTCTAAGCAAAGGGTTTGGGGAAAAAGAGCTGTGGTCATAGGGCTGAGACCATGTGCCAAGTGAATCATGTAACTTGGGGCAGGCCACTGACCCCTCTGCGCTTTGGAGGGTCAACTTTGTCAAATCATCGCAGTGCTCAACACTGTAATCTGTGACTGCCTGGGACAGAGAGAAGCCAGCCTGACTGTGTTCCTGAGCAGGGCTGAAGGCCAGGGGGCTTCTGCTGCATCCTCTGCCCCTGCCAGCCCTATGGGCTTCTCCCTACAGCCAGGTCACCCTCTGCCAGTCACTGTTCTGGCAGTTCCCTGGCTTCTAGGTCAGAACATCCATCTCGCTGGAACTCCGAGTGGCTGGACATAGCCTGGGTCACGACCTTCATGGGATCCCCCAGACTGAATGTCACCTAGCCTTGCTTGTTCACGTCTATAATCCCGCTGTTCCTGTCTTCAGTAGGTGACTAACATATACTATTAAGAGGGAGAAGGAAGTTTGGGGTGTGGTCCCTCACCTTGCTTCTTCAGTGACTCATTAATAGACACACCCCAAACATTGGTTGTCAAGACAAGGGACAGAGGCAGAAGACAAAGGTGGAGATGGAAGTACTTCCTGTTAGATCTCCACCTCCCTCCCTCCCTCCCTCCCTCCCTCCGTGTGTGTGTGTGTGTGTGTGTGTGTGTGTGTGTGTGTCTCCCCGCCTCCCTCCTGCCCTCCCTCTCTCTCTCTCTCCAGTGCTGGGGCTAGAACCCAGGGCCCTGTGCATGGTAGGCAAGCTCTCTACTGCTAAGCTACACCCCAGCCCCTGTGTCATCTTATCTGAGAGGAAAATCCTGCAGAGGCTTCCTTCATTCTACCAGGCCAGGATCAGGACAGAGGCTGGAGAGTCTGGTTGTGGAGGCCAGAAGTCCAAGACCAAGGCGTCCATCACTGTGCTTCCTTGGAAGGCTCCAGGGAAGAATGCTCTGTGCTCCTCTCAGCTTCTTATGGCTCCATAGTCAGGTGCCCTTCATCCCTGCAGGATGACATCTGTGTCTAACCCTCTCCTTTCTCTACCCTGATCCTGTGGGACCTCATCTTCACTTCATTATATCTACAAAGACCCCGTTTTTCCAATAATCATGGTTCCAGGGGTTAGGACTTGGACATATCTTTTGGGGAGACAAGTTTAGCCCCAACAACAAGGTTCACAGGGCTATTACTACCATCAGTCCCCTCAGCACAGGTGAGACACCCTAAATGACAAGCAGCAGAATTCCTGAGTGTGGGGGACTTTCTCAATAATTGGAGCAGCCTTGACCCATGACCTTTGACCCATGGGAGCTGGCTGCATCCCTTTTGGGACTGGTGTCCCTGCACAGCAGGGCAAGGTGAGAGGCAGGGCTGTCCTGCTCACTCTACAGTGACCAGGGTCCTCCATACCAAAGCTCCCTCAGGGCAGCTTCTACTCACAGCTGGCTGAGGAGGAGGGGACACCTGCCAGACAGAGGAGCTGCTACCTTGGGTCTCTGGTGGGCTTGGCGTGTTGTACCTGTGCAGTCCTGAGCCACTCCTGGACTGTCCAAAGGGGATAAGGAGTGAGAAGCAGGAACACAGAGAAGGGAGGTCGGGGAGCCAGGATGGTAACCAGCACCCAGAAGGCCCTTGGCAGAGGAGCTGGGCTCGACTTCTGGCTGTGGGAGGGCAAAGGGTCCAAGGCCCAGATGGTCACAGGCCAGCAGTGCCACCATTCTACCCTGGGGACACATACTTGGTGGACACAATTAGGGACCTCAAGTGTGTACCAATGAGGTCAGAGGGGGCAGAGCTGGAGCCTGGAATCCAACCAGAAACTGGAAGTCCCAGGCCCCAGTGGCAGTGCCTTCTCAGCCTGGGCTGGGCCTCTGTCACCCTGGACAGCCAGAAGGTGCTGCAGCTGGGGCTAAGGCCTGGGCTGGACCTCTGGACCGTGGGAGCTTCTGGAAGCCATTCCCCCTCAAGGCCTCCTCCACCCGTTGGCCATGGCTGATTCCTCCTGGGCTGTCCAGGCCCAGGGCAGCCTGAGGCCCCTCCACACCCCAGCAGTGGGTTCTGGCTGCCCTCCAGCTGCGGGCTCCCCCACCTTCTCCAGAGCAGACACAAGTTTGTCACTCTGGCAGTCCTGGCACCTCCACTTCCAAGCCAGTGGTCCTCTCACCCCAGAAGCACAGTGAGGCCATCATCAGTGCTCTGACTGCTTAGGCCTCAGCACATGGACCCAACCTAAAGCCCCCTTCCATCTCCTGTGCCACCCCAAGGGGACCAGTGCACCCTCTTCTGGCTCAGCAGAAACTCTGATGTGTTTCTGTGTGGCCAGGTTGGACTTGGGTCAGACTCAGGTCAAAGGTACAGACAGCCCACGGGAAAGTGGTGGCCCAAATCTCCAAGGGAAAGGAGAAGTGGCACCTGGCAGGAAGTCCTGGGGCCCCTAGCCCTCCTCCTCCTGCTGCAGTGACTCAGGGGCTGGACCTCCTTCTCTGCCATTTTGCTGACAGCACTCCTATATTTCCCAGACTGTTTTTAAGTCTGTCTTCCATTAATATTGATTCCAAATTAATTCTCAATCTGACTAAGCATAGGAAAAAAAATTTGTTTCTTCTAGAAGCAGATAAATACTGGTGGTCATTCTTTGTTTTTAATGGAATAAAACTGGCTTTACTGATTTCGAAACCAACTGTGTTAGAAATCCTACCACCTTGACCAGCACCCTGAGAGGACCTGGGACATGGTCCAAGCACCCCGCAACTCTGTCATTGCTCTGCCATGGCTGAGACAGGTCAGGTCCCCAGGACTGCACTGTCCATGAGAGGGTGCTAGGGAACACACACTCAGAGCAAACCAGGGCATACCTCAGTGGAGGTGGACGTGGGTACAAGTAGGGTGAA
Organism: Urocitellus parryii; assembly: GCF_045843805.1. NCBI lineage: Eukaryota > Metazoa > Chordata > Mammalia > Rodentia > Sciuridae > Urocitellus > Urocitellus parryii. Next base: position 181,965,503 of record NC_135531.1, on the reverse strand, counting down.
AGGTACCTCCAAGCCCCCCTCACAGGTGATACCTACAGACCCCAATAGCATTACTCCCAACTCCAAGGGACATGAATGGGGCTATTGGAAACTGAAATAATGGCTTGGGCTCTGGTCACCCTGGTCGGCTGCCCTGAGGACTCATAAATTGCCCTTATCTGTGATAGTCTATTGACACACCCTTCGTTCAGCTATTCTGTGTACTAATCCTTACACCAGCACCACACTGTTGTGATTACTAGAGCTGCATCCTAAGTTTGAAGTTAGGCAGTGCGAGTCCTCCAGCTTGGTTCTTTCTCCAAGTTGTTTTGCCTATCCTAGGTCCCTGGCATTACCAAAAGAACCCAATTTCTCCGAAAGAGCCTGCTTGGGATTTTGTAGCACTCAGGGATCCTTTTGGGTGAGAACTGACATCTAACAAGATGGAGTCTTCTAAGCCAAGAAGAGCTCCTCCTTTCTGTTTTCTTTCAGCAATGCTTTATAGTTCAGCATCCATGTTTGTTTGTTTGTTTTTAGCATCCATGTTTTATATATCTTTTGTCTGACTTATCCCTACTTATGTGATCTTTTTTTAATAAGTTGTAAATTGGATTATTTATTTATTTTATTTTTGGTGCTACGGACTGAACTGAGAGCCTTACGCATAACTAGACAAGTGCTCTACCACTGAGCAACACCCCCAAACCTTAATTTCCATTTTTGGTAAGCAGTATACAGAAGTACAATTGACTTTTGTATTGATTTTATATACTGAAAACTTGCTGGATGTATGTATTAGTTCTGATAGCCTTTTTTTTTAAGATTCCATAAAATTTTCTATTTTGGTGATTATGTTCTCTGTGAATAAATACAGCTTTACTTTGTTGTTTCCAATATCAATGCTCCCATTACTATATTGAATAGAAGTGGCAAGAACAGATGTTTCTGATCATATGGGGAAAGCATTCAGTCTTTTTCACACCCAGATGAGCTGAGAATATTTCTTATGAATTGATGTTGAATTTGACTAAGGCTTTTCTTGCTGCTACTGACATGATCAGATAATTTTTCTTTTTTTGTTTATTGACAATGGTGAATTACATTGGTTTTTTTTTTTGTACCAGGAATTGAACTCAGGGACACTCAACCACTGAGCCACATCCCCAGCCCTAGTTTGTATTTTATTTAGAAACAGGATCTCATTGAGTTGCTTAGTGCTTTGCCGTGTCGTGAGGCTGGGGCTTTGAACTTGTAATCCTCCTGCCTCAGCCTCCTGTGCTAGGATTTCAGTTGTGCGCCACCATGCCTGGCACATTGATTTATTTTTGAATGTTGAATAAGAAGGACATAATTCAAGATAAAGCATACTTAGTCATTATATACTAGTCTTTTAAAACTATCATTAGGTCTGATTTGCTACAATTTTGCTAAGGATTTTTGCCTCTGTGTTTGTGAACAACATTGGTTTGTTGTTTTCTTATAAAATCTTTGTCTAGTTTTGGTATGGGGGAACCATGGGCCTCATTTATGAGTTGGGCATATTCTTTCCTCCATTTTTTTTAGGAAGAGTTCTGGAAATGGGCATTGTATCTTCCTTAAATGCTAGTTAAAATTCTCCAGTGAGACTCTCTGAGCCTAGAGTTTTCTTTTAGGGAAGATTTTTAATTACAAGTCCAATTTCAATTCAATTACAAGGGAGGATCCATAAATACGTAACTACTCAAATTATCTATTTTTTCTAGACTGAGTTTTGGTATGGCCAACTTCATGAAGGCATTAATGCTGGTCTATAGGTTAGGACCCACGAGAGTACATTGGCTCCTGGGAGACTGGGTTGGCATAGAAGACTCAGGCCCCTCCCCACTCTTCCTTTTCCTCTCATGGCATGTCATCTCTCTCTCTCTCTCTCTCTCTCACACACACACACACACACACACTTGCTACACATACCTTTGCCATGAGGTCCTCATAGAGCCAATGCCACTATCATGCTCTTAGATCTCCAGAACCATGAGACACCTAAACTTCTTTTCTTTTTAAACTACACAGCCTTGAGTATTTTTTTTTAGCACCAAATTGGAGAAACATATGGGTATATCTCCAAGGGATATAAAATCACTATACTTAAAAAAATAAATAGAAGAATGCCGGAGGTCCTGAGTTCAATCCCAAGCACCACAAAACAAAATTTAAAAAGAATGAGATTTTGATAACTGTCTTATAAGGAATTTTTCATTTATTTTAAGTATCAAATTTATTGGCATAAAGTTGCTCATGATATTTAACCTTATGAGATCTGTTGATTCTGTAGTGGTAGATATTATTCCTGATATTAGTAATTTGTAACTTCTCCCTATTTTTCCTTCTGATATAACTAATGAGTTTTTGTTTGTTTGTTTTGTTTTGTTTAATTTCTGGTCTTCTCAAAGAACCATCCTTTGGTTACTTTTATTTCCTATATAAAATGTTTCTTTCCTTTCTCATTGATTTCTGTTCTTTATTGTGTCCTTATCTGCTGTTTATCTTAGATTCAATTACTTTCTCCTTTTTTCTGTTTTTTTTTTTTGTAAGGTATAAACTGAAGTCACTGACACAAGACCCTCTTTTCTAATATAAGCATCTACTGCTATCACTTTTTTTCTGTGTCCTACTTTAGCTGCTGCCAACAAATTTTTAAATTTTGTGTTTTTATATTCAGTCAGTTAAGAAAGTACTGATTAACTAATTATTTTTGCCATACTGGGGATTGAACCCAGAGCCTCATGCACTGAGCTATATACTCAGCCCTTTTTATTTTGGGGGACAGGGTCTTTCTAAATCGCTGGAGCTGGCCTTGAATTTGTGATCCTCCTACCTGAGCCTCCCCAGTTACTGAGATTACAGGTGTGTGCCTCTGTGTCCAGTCCCTTTGGCCTTTTAAGCAATGTGACCACAGGGAAAATAATCACACATTGTGTGACCCCTTGTGGACTCAATTTCCATGAGTTCTGTCTACCAGAGCTGTTTCCATCCTTCACTTCTAGATTCCATGTTAGGCTTTCCAAATCCCAAGTATCAATGGACTCTCAGATAGTTTGGTCTCTCTGCCTGTGATTTGCCACAAGTGCCCCGTTTTACCCAGTGTTATTTCCTGTTGCTGTTCTGTGGTGCTGGAGAGTAACCCAGGACCTTGCTAGGCAGACATTCTACCCATGGGCTTTGTCCCCAGTTCCCACCATTGTTTTCCTATCATGGTGCAAATGTCAAACAAAATGAAGGGGAAATAAATTTCAATATTATTATGCAAACAGCTTTGACCTCCCAGAGCCCCAGGTTCTCTGGGCCAAAGTTTGAAAATCTTTAGTTTGAAGTGTCTCAAAGCCAGTGACTGCATGTTCTCTCCGTATCTTCTTAGCATGTCTCTTAATCCCCTGTGGGCTGGGCCCACTGCCAAAATACAGTACATGGCTGCTGGCTTAACAGTTGGCATCTTTGTGATGTAAGTGTAGTGAACAGTGCAATGATGAAAGCTCTGGTATTTGAGAAGTTAATGTCAAGAGCTCAAGTGCCTGTACCAAAGCCAGTAAAGACACTACAAGGAAAGAAAAAAAAAAAAGAACTACAGACCAATCTCTTTGATATATTGACACAAAAATCTCAGCAAAATGCTAGTAAACAGAATTAAGGATAATATTAAGGGGCTTATACCCCATGACCAAGTGTTTATTTTTATTTTTATTTTATGGCACCCAGGGCACTGTTCCACAGAGCTATATCTCTAGCCCTTCTTAAATTGTATTTTGAGATAGGGTCTCACTGAGTTGCCCAGGCTGGCCTTGAATTGCAATCCTTCTGCCTTGGCCTCCTGAATAGCTGGAGTTATAGGTATGGGCCACTGCACATGGCTGAGCAAGTGGTATTTATTCCCAGAATGCAAGGATGGTTCAACAAGCCAAAATCAATGCAATAAATCACATTAACAGAATGAATGAGAAAGAAAAAATGAGCACCTCAATCGATGCAGAAAAAAGCATGTGACAAGGAGCTGCAGTGGCATAATCAGTTGGCATGTAGTACTTATGAGAAAGAGCACTTGACAAAATTCAATACCCTTTTATAATAAAAAGACTCAACAAGCTAGGAATAGAAGGAAAGTGTCTCAATATAATAAAGGCTATGAATGAAAAACCCATAACTAACAACTAACGTCATAATACTCAGAGCTGAAAGACTGTAAGCTTTTCTTCCTTTAGGAAAAGATGAGTCTCCCATTTAAGCCAACTTCTATTCTGCCAGGAAGTGCTAGACAATTAGGCAAGAAAAAGAAATAACCAAATTGGAAAGGAAGACATAAGATGTGATCTCTGTTCACAGATAACATGATCTTATGTGGAGAAAACTCTGAAGACTCCACACACCAAAAAATAGAACTAATAAATGAATTCATCAAAATCGAAGGATATAAATATAAATCACATTTCTATACACAAAGATGCCAACAGTTAAGACCAATCCCCCCACATTAAGAAAACAATTCCATTTGCAAAAGCATCAAAGAGAATAAAATATTTAAGTATAAAATTAACCAATTATGTAAAAGACTTGTACACTAAAAATTACAAAATGTTGCTGACAGAAATGAAGCAAACATAAATAAATGGAAAGATATACCATGTGCATAGATTAGAAGACTTAATTTTGTTAAAATGTCAAAATATCCAATGCAATCTACAGATTCAATGCAATATCAATCAAAATTCCAATGTCATTTTTGGGGGAGGGGGTACCAGGTATTAAACCCAGGGCTGTTTATCCACTGAACCACACACATCCTCAGCGTACCCCCCTGCTTTTTTTTTTTTTTTTTTTTTTTTTTTTGAGACAGGGTCTCACTAAATTGCAGAGGGCCTCACTAAGTTCCTAAAGATGGCTTTGAACTTGCAATCCTCCTTCGTCAGCCACCTGAACCCCTGGGATTACAGGCTTGAGGTACCACATGGAGTTCTGATGTCATTTTTTTTTCAGAAATAAATAAAATCCATCCTAAAATTCATATGGAATCTTGAGGGACTCAAAACAATCTTGGAAATGAAGTGATCAAAGTAAAGCACATTTAAATGCTAAAGAAGCTGTTGGAGCATTCAGTGGTTCATGAATGGAGGCAACACCAGATTACAAGTGGGGAGGGGCAAGATGCAGAAAGGACAAATACTCTGATTTAATTTTTTTTTAATTACTGGGAATGGAACCCAGGGCCTCACATGCTAGGCAAGCATTCTGTCACTGTTACCTCCCAGCCCTGGTTTGCCTTTCAAAGCATCAAGAGGTTACTTAAGGACAGGCTAAACACAAACTTTAGGTATCTTTTTTTTTTTTTGGTACCAGGGATTGAACTCAGGGGTACTTCAACCACTGAACCACATTCCCAGCCCTATTTTGTATTTTATTAGAGATAGGATCTCACTGAATTGCTTAGCGCCTTGCTTTTGCTGAGGCTGGCTTTGAACTTGCAATCCTCCTGCCTCAGCCTCCTGAGCTGCTGGGATTACAGGCATGGGCCACGGCACCCGGCTCAGGTACCCTTTTTAAAAAGCACTAATGAATGGAGCTACCTCTTCCTGGAATTGACTGCCACTATATCACTGCCAGCCATGCCCAGCTTGGGCAGGTGCTTGACCTCTCTGGCATGAGAACAACCCTGAGCATGGCACAGCCCTCTTAGGAAGTGCCATTTTTCCAAATCCAGTTCTCTGCCCACTGGGAAAACAGCCCAGCATTCTGCCCTAGGGGCACCTGTCTAGGCCCACATGGGGGAGGTGCAGCTGGTGCAGTTAATGGCTTCTCTCCAAACCTGACTCCCTGCCTGAGCCTGCGGCAGGGCCTGTCCATGGATACTCCTGAAGGTCTCTGCTGTGCCCTCTGCATTGCCACCAAGCAGGCCAGGGGAGCATCAGGGTTGGGTAAGCCTCACTCTACCCTCCCCCAACTCAGCAACTTCAGATCCTCTCTGGCTGTGCTTAGACCCTGTGGCCCTGGGGCTGCAGCGGCCTTTTCCGCTCCCAGGCCAGCTCACACCTACAGCCCTAGGCTTCCCCTGTGCACCAGGAACTTCTGGGAACCCAGAAGCCTCTGGGGAGAGCAGCCTGCCAACAAATTTTCCTTTGGGTCTGTAGCCAAATGGTCTGAAAAAAACTCCTTATGTTTCTTAAGCCTGCCATATTTTCCCTCCTTCAGTGAGCAGGACACAAAGGGTCAGCCTTGGTGCCCCACTCTGCACACCATGGAGGTCCCATGACTTAGAGGTTGAAAGGGTGACACATCCTTTCAAGACCCATCTGTTCCTGTGACCCAGTGACACAGAGGAAGCTAAAACCTTAAAACACCTGAGCCACAGCTACCAATGGGCAAACCTCCTGCAATTTCTGCAGCGCAGTCACTAAAATCTAGCCTCTGCATCTGGCTCAGGGAACGACCCCAAGACTCCCCTCCACAGTAAGACACAGGATGGCCCAGGCCTAGACTCAGGTTCTGCACCAGGGCTCTGGGGAGCCAGCCCTCCTACTCAAGGCCTTTGGTTGCTTGTGTATTCTGCATGGTAGCATTGCTAGGTCATCATGCCTAAGTGAGAAAGGGCTCTGCTTTTGCTCCCCTGTGTCGGCTGGTCCCCTTCCCAGTGCGAGTGGCAGGGGAGATTTTATGGAAGGGGTGGGGGTGGGGCAGGGAGCTGGGTGACACCCTGGCACAGTATAGCACAGCACAGAGAGATGCTCAACAGCTTCCCCGACCCTCCCGAAGACTGACTGCGCCCTGGGGTTGGAGAAGCAAAGCTCTGCCCATTGGGCTTCCTGGCCAGGTCCAGTGAGCTTCGCTGCTGAGACCGTGGGAACTAGGAATCCACGAGAAACAAGGTCTTTTAGACGTGCCTCTGGAGCCCCTAGAACCCTGGTTGGGGGTGATGCTCCATTTGATGGAGAGACCAAGAGGGTTTTCTCTGCCACCTCCTGTTATCTGGGCCCAGTGCAAGCTTCAGATGCTGAAACCAACACTTGGGTCACACAGGACAGTGCCCTGGGGATAAGGCCTGTTTTGAGTTCAAAGGTCTCCCCAGAGGCAAGGCCAGAGCCTCTCCAAGGCACAGAAGGGAGTCCATGGTGGAAAGGGAAAGGCAAAAGTGGCACAGGTGTGAGGTGTGGACCTCACACTGCCAAGGGGACTGACTGCTACTCCACAAGGGCCTCTTCAAGTCAAGATGGCAGTTCCAGGTGGGGTCTGTTTTTGGGCACCCCAGCCCTGGTGGCCCGGCCCCCTGGGGGTCATGCTCTTCACTTCTGAGGCTGCTGCAGCACCTTCTCTCCACGGAAGCCCGAGTCCCACCGCAGGTGACCTGCAAGGACAGACTCTGGGAACTGAGTCTCCAGACTTGGGTGTAGCTTGGGTGCAGAGGTGATGGGACGGAAGTGTCACCATACCAGATCCACGATGCCATCTCAGCAGGCAGTGAGTTTCTAAGTCTGCTCTCATCCCCTGGATTTGCCTTTGCACATTCTTTGGACATTGCCAGGGTAGCAAATGCCTGTCCTTTGAGAAGAGGATTTGACTTTTTGAAGCAACCAAAGCCACTTGGCACTAAATCCAGGAAGGGAAGTATAGGGTTCAACTGGAAGAAATTGCAGCTGACAAGAACAGGGGGTGGACACCAATTTTACTCAGGTCCAGGAAGAAGGGCAGAAAGGGGACGGGGGAAGGAAGCGTGGATATTATGAGCAGAATCGAGAAAGAGGCTCCCAGAATAACTGGCAGCAAGACTGTCAGTCTCTTGTGGGCCATAGCAGCTCCCTGACGGGGGGAGAGTTGGTGGGTGGGTCAAGCACTGGAGAGCAAGCTGGACAAATAGTAGTCTCTCAATAAATAGTTGTTATATGAATGCAAGAATATGAACTTGGAGTTCATTCATTTCAGCCCCAGAGTCAGTTGCCAAAGTCTTAACCACTCCAGCACTGCTCCAAAATCCAAGAACATACCTGGGGACGGTGGCACATATCTGTAATCCCAGCGGCTTGGGAGGCTGAGGCAGAAGGATCATAAATTCAAAGCCAGCCTCAGCAACTTAGGGACGCCCTGAGCAACTTAGAGAGACTCTGTCTCAAAATAAAAAATATGGGCTGGGGATGTGGCTCAAGCTGTAGCGCGCTCGCCTGGCATGCATGCAGCCCGGGTTCGATCCTCAACACCACATACCAACAAAGATGTTGTGTCCGCCGAGAACTAAAAAATAAATATTAAAAATTCTCTCTCTCTCTCTCTCCTCTCTTAAAATAAATAAATAAATAAATAACAGCCTGGGAATGTAGCTCAGTGGTTAGGGCTTCAATCCCTGGTACTTCTTTATCATCATCATCATCATCATCATCATCATAACAATAAAGCTATACACTTCCTTATATGTGTGATATATCTTCATAATAATTCTGAAAATATTTTTGTTTTTTTAAAAAATTTCATGCTGGTAACTGAGTGTCATGCTTGTCATCTGCCAAAGGGACTGTGGTGAGCAAAGACCCAAGACAATGGACTGTCCACAGGGTGAGGGTTGCTGAGGCCCAACAGCTCCTTCCCCTCTAAACCACAAGACAGGCGGCGTCTCGAGGGTTTGGAAAAGAAAGCCAGAGAGCTGGTGGCTGGATGGCACAAAGAGGCAGCACAGGGGGAGGCATGGAGGAGAGGAAGAGCCACAGAGACAGTTCCTTGATGTTAGAGAGGATTGAGGCTAGAAAGACAAAGAACTGACACTTGGCTGTACCTAAACCAGATCCAATAAAAACCTCTGAAGCCCAGGGACAGCCCTGTCTTGGGAGCTTTCCCTTCCTGGGGAGGAAATACCTTCTCCCTAAGGTGAATCGACTCTACCTGGGCCTCTTCAGTCTCCATCCTACAGTATTCTCTTACTTTCCCACAGGGCTCAACTCCTAAAATTGGTTGTGTTTCTGGGACAAGTTTCCCTCCAGCTGGACCAGCAAGGTCTTCCTGGTGCTGCAGTGCCCCCCTGTGGTCATTACAGGCATCACACCCAGATGGTAGCAAGGATTTCCCAGAAAGTGGGGGATCCTAATAACCCCTAAGCATTGCCCAGTTGCCACTTTCTCCCAGCAACAGTCACCCTTATTGCCCTGTCCTTAGATTTGGAGGTTGGCACAAAGGTGCTGAGAGGGGCTTCCTTGGAGATCAGAACTCCAGACTCTCCAGGCTTTGGACTTCAGGACTTATACTAGTGATTCTTTCAGCCCTACCCCTTGGGATTCCCAGGCCTTCAGCATCAGACTGAGAATTACAACATCAGCTGCCTGGAGTCCAAGGTCAGGGTCTCCAGTCTGCCAGCGGCTTGTTGATTATGGAACGTCTCAGCTTCCATAATTGTGTGAGCCAATTCTCCAATAAATCCCTCTTTCTGTATATGCAAATCCTGTTAGTTCCTTAATACAGAAGGAAATGGGGAAACCTAAATTAAGAGACCAGCAGGGAACACAGTGGAATTTAGTGTATGCTTAATAAATTCAGTATTCATTCAACATATTTGAACCCCAATTGCCGGCAGGGCAGGTTGCTGAGTGCCTGTGATACAGCAAACAGAAAACAGTTTAAAAAGTAAGTATCACAAAGGGGGATAGGCTTATAATAGGATGCTTGGAGGGATGTCTGGGGAAGTGACATGCAACCTGAGCCCCTCACAGGGAACCCTGGGTCTCAGCAGAATAAGGAGAGGCCCAGTCACAAAAAGCCCTAGGAAATGCTGCTGAAGCTGTGGAAAGAGTTGGAGTCTGTGTTCAGGAAAATGGGAAGCTACTAAGGGAGTTTGAGCAGAGGAGGATAATGACCTTGTTCAACTTATTGAATGCAGGAAGATCAATGAGCAGGTAGTTGTGGTAGCTCAAGCCAGATGCCAACTTGGTCAAGGAAAGGGTGGATCTGACCAGATAAAGAAGGATTTCAGAGACAAATTCAGTAGGACCCGAAGACTGATGGGACAGGGGTGGAGGGAGGAGACAGAGAGGAACCAAGGGTAGTAAGACAATTTACTGAGATTAGGGCCACTGGGAAGCATTGATTTTGCTGTGTGGAGAAGTGGGGGACTTTGGCAGAAATTTTTAAGTTTGGTTTAAGATATACTGAGCAGCTTAGGAAGAGGAGCCCAGGCAGAAGTGTGTTGGTGATGGAGGTTTGAGAGGTACATGCTGGTGCTGTGGATGGATTCAACACCCTGGGAGCAAAGCTCAGGAGTGTGGGGGTGAGATCCAGGCTGGGACCAAGTGTAGAGGTCCTTGGCTTTGGATGGGCAGAGAAGAAAAGTTGCTTGGAAAGGAAACCAAGTAGCCGTCAGATCAGTAGGAGAAGTTGCAAATTTGCAACATGGACTGCCCTGGATCCACCTTTCTGATTTGTTCTGGCCAGTAAAATGCAAGCAACGGGGATGAAATCTCCAGGCAGAAATAGGACAAGCGGAAGCATGGTTCCTTCATCTCTTTTTCCCCCTCCTCTGAGATCATAAAAATATGTGTCCAGTCTCTGAGTCTGGGACACTTGTGCAGAAATACTGTGCATAAGAAAGACACCTTAAGCAGGGCCACACTTCAAAGGATCCTGTGCTTGGCCTAATGCTTTGCTGTTACTAGCTTGAAATTCTCAGTAATTTCTGAGTGAGGTCCCACATTTCTATTTTGCACTAAGCCCTACAAATTATGCAGCCAGTCCTTCTAGACCACTGAGTTTTTCCTGGGCTATCTGTCCTAAGGGATGAACTAAGAGAATTGGGGAGGTTGAGAAGAGAATGACAGATGCTACAATGTACCAGGCAAGACTAGACAGGACCACAAGTCAGGACACAGAGGGCAACACTCAAGTCTGTGTGCCAGATATGGTGGTGCACGCCTGTCATCCCAGTGATCAGTAGGCTAAGTCAGGAAGGTCACAAGTTTGAGGCCAGCCTCAGCCACTTAGCGAGATTTTGTCTTGAAATTAAAAATTAAATTTAAAAAGGGCTGGGGATGCAGCTCTGTGGTAGAGTACTCCTGGGTTCAATCCCCTGTACCATTAAAATTAAAAACAAAAGTCTGTGAAGGGAAGAAGCCAGAAAGATGTGCGACAGAAAGAGCTATTTGTTCTTTTCAAAATGGGAAACATTTGGAAAGGGTTCAATGACAAAGCAAAGCACTTTTTAGTCAAGTGCAATGTAAAGATACAGGACAGATAGGGGGCATGTAAAAGAGTGCCGGAAGGGAGGACGACAAAGGCTTGGGACACGGTCTGTAATAGGATGAGCACTTCTGTTTTAACAGGATGGAAAGAGGGATCAGTAGGTGCAGACACAGGGAGGTGCACCCTGCCTGTGTCTCTCCACTTTTATCAATGAGGCAGTCATTTGTTTAGTGTGAAAGGTTGTCGGGGGACAGTCAGGAATGGACAGAGGGGACACTAATCGCTGTCATAGGGTGAAGCCACTCAAGGAGTTGTGGCCTAGGATCTGCTCTGGTGGGTGCCTTCTCTCTGCAACTGAGACCAGACCCTCAAAAAGGGTGGCCGAATCCATGCAATATTGGGGATCACCAGATAGGTGAGAGAGAAGGAAAGGAATGAAGATTGGCTAGGGACATACCACCTCCACACCATTAATAATGACACCAACACAAAACATTTACTGCGTGCCTCTTTTCTAAGAATTCTACATTGTCAGTTCGTTTCATCTTTATTATTCTAGGGGGTATGTGTTAGGTTTTTGTGGCTGCGACCAAAATACCTCACGTGAACAACTTGGAGGAGGGAAAAATTAGTTTCAGGGGTCTTAGTCTGTGTCGGTCAAAACACCATTTCTCTGTGTCTGAGGTGAGGCAGAACATGACAGAGGAAAGCTGCTCACCTCATGGTAGCAAAGAGCCAGATAGAGCAAGTCACCAGGGACAAAATATGAACCCCAAAGATATGTTCCCCACCCTGTGACATACCTCCTCCAGCCACACCCTACCTGCCTACAGGTAATACCCAGTCCACAGTCCTTTCAAATCATTAATCCAACAAATGAATTAACCCACTACTGTGCAACTCTTGTAATCTAATCAGGTTATCTATTGCTACATTGTCTCAGGAGCTTTGGGGGACATCTCATATTCAAAACATAATACTACTATTATCACCACTTTACAAAGACAAGACAGAGAGACTGGTGGACAGGTTAACCAACAGGGTTTATTTGTATTTTTGTAATTCAATTATGATTCACTTTAAAGGGCCAACTTAAAAGTGGTGTGTGCCTTCATATTCTAGGCTGAGAACCCTCATGCTCTGACAGTTCACTGAGCACACTTTTGTTGTGCATCTAGTTTGTCAGTGATGCAGAGAGCTGTGAGAGAAGCTGGCAGTCGCCCCAGGAGAAGCACCTCTGTACACAGCCACCTGACTGCAGCCATCTTGAGTCGTAACTGCCAGAACTGAACCCGGGCAACAATGACCTAAGTATTCTGTGCATAGTTTCTCAGCATGCTATTAACAAAACCATTAGTGTGTTAAGAGGAGCTTGACTACTGAACCTGGGTGCCATGAGCACCAGGAATGTGCCTGCCATCCTTAACAGCGGCTTGAAACAAAACCAGGTATGTTCAGGCTTGAGGAAAACCACTTTTCTTCTGAGCATTATACACACTTCCTTCCTCTGACCAAAGTCTTGAGGATCCACTGGTCTGCTGCTGCTCTTGACCACATTAAATTCCAAAAAGATTGCACTCGATGTAATTTTGAATCCACCTCTGATCTTGGTGCTTCCACATATGGTCAGCTGTTCTTTTATACTGGATTTTCTTGGAACAGACTCCTCGATTCACCCTGCTCCTGATAGCATCTCTGGTCTGACCATGGAGTTCTAAAAGAGATGGTGGGGCTTTCTCAGGCGTACCCATGGTTCCACCCAATGAAACAATCCTCAAGAGTTCCACAAGGGACAGCACATGTGGGATTTGGGAGTACATGATAAACATGGAGCAGACATCCCAAGGTAAGGGATATTGGCTGCACCCTAGGGAAGAGGAAAGGGCTGTTGAAGCCCTGGTGTTATGGTTTAGATATTAGGTGCACCCAAAAAGTTCACATGTGAGACAATGTAAGGTTTGGAAGATAAATGATTGGATTATGAGGGCCTTAACCCCATCCGTGAATTGATCCCGATGGGATTCACTGAGTGGTAACTGAAGGCAGGTGGGTGTGGCTGGGAGAGGCAGCTCTCTGGGTGCTTGCCTTAGGTGGATACATTTTGTATCTGCTAAGTGGAGTTTCCTTCTGCTTCCCCCTGCCACACTGTTCCACCATGAGGTTCAGCTTGAAGGAATGCAGTTGGCTGTCAACAGACTGAGCCCGCAAACAAGACTCTTTTCCTCTACAATTGTTCTGGTGGGGTCTTTTAGTTGCAGCAGCAAAAAAGCTGACTAAAACCCCTGGGGAACCCTAAAAGATGGCAGAAAGACATGGCTCTGTCCAGTGTATTGCGGATGTTTTTCTTTGGGAAGGAATTGCTTTGCAGTGATGAGCTTCTGTGGAACTTGTGGAAGGGCCTCGGGATGCAACAGATAAGCAGAGACTACTCTTCACTACAACTCTGGTTCAGCAGACAAGCAGCACTGAGGGAATCAGACCAGCAAGAGCGGAGTCCTGGAAGCCGGAGATCTGGATTCTTGTTCCTAACCATGTGACCCAGGACCAGTTTCTATCCCTCTCTGGACCAATTTCCTTATATGCACACTACAGGGCTGGGACTAAAGATCTTGAAAGTCCATTTCTTCCCTGTCATCCTAATATGCTGGCCTAGGAGCATATGCTATCTTTGAACCTTGCCTAGTACACTTGACATGTGACACACCAGTATGAGCTGTGGAGGGCTGGGCACTCAAATAGGCTCCTCTGCTGTTAAGAAGGGTTGTTTGTTCTGCTCCCTGTTTCTCTTCACAAGGGGGTTCTGGAATCAAAGCATAGTGGGATGAACACCTGCTGCAACAGGGTTGGGGCCAGAGACAGACCGTTTGGAGACACACCCCTGCCACCAAACCAATATGAGTTCCCTTCCTCAGGCCCAGCAGCACCACTGACCCTACTGATTTGTGACCTGAATCCCCTGCCCCTCCAGGATTTTCACAAAAGCCCTTTCCAGGTAATATGTTGGTTTTATCTGGTTATTTTGGAAGACCCATGTCCATCCCCTTCCTCTCAGGAAACCACAGCCTTGTGAAGTTGCAATGGCTGTTGTTACTGGCCCCAAAAAACTTTTTTTTTTTTTTTTTTTTTTACTGTACTGGGAACCAAACCCAGGGCTTTGCTCATGCTAGGCAATCACTGAACCACTGATCTAAGCACCCAAAACATTCCTTCTAGGAGCTTCCTGTATACCCTGCGGAGACAGAAGAGCACCTTGTTTCTGGGGCCCAGTATGACTTCTGGTAGGCAGGAGAGAGGGGGAGAGGAAAGAGGGTACCTTTCCAACTTACCTCAGAAGCCTTGACAACTCTGTATGGGGCTATGTGTCTCTGCCCAGTAGAAGTCCTGAAAGCAACCTGACCAGTACTCCTCACGGGGATGGCAAGGTGTAAACTGCATGTGGGCAGGAGCTGGTGAGGGAGCAGGGCACAGCGACACCTGCCTACTCTGAGATGCTGTGATGCACACTTCAGGCATCCTTCAGACAAAGGAACTGAGGCTCAGGGGCGGGGCCAGAGACAGACTTATTGATTTATTCAAGGTCTCAGGGATACTATGTATGCAGTGGAGGCCAGACTCAGTGACTAAAGCCGCCTCCCTGTGCCACACTGCTTCGTGGAATGATCGAGGTACACTCCAGGACTGCTGGACATGACACATGAAGTTTTAACCTTCAAAATGTCTTCCCTCCCAAATTCACACCACCTACACTGCTGTGAGTCACTGCTTCAATTTACCCCATCACATTCCTATTAATGGTGGCTGTAGCCTAACAATTCTGTTGAAGTCAACACACAAGTATTACATGCCCAAGAAAATGAAAACATCAATGTCTTGCAAAAGTTTTATTTGAACAGAGTCACAGCTAGAGTTCTTATTTCAGTGTACAGACAACTCACAGTTCAGTGCAGGGCTTCTAATACAAGTCATATAAAACTGGAACATACTGAATATAGTGCACTCGATAGAAAAATAAATTACAGTTTCAAAGCTACTGCAGAGCTTTACACATATAAAAAGTAAACATAAAACAGTTAGTGAGGTCCTCATAACTGTCTATTATACCTAAATATAAAAAGACCAAGGGAAAGGGACTCTGATTAAAAAAAAAAAAAACTTTCTGATAAGGAGAAATCCTGAGAAGTGATTGAATGCTATCTCGAGCAGTGTGGTAAAGGAGTGGCTTGCAGATCCTACAGAATCTCAGCTCTACCAACATGTTAACACAGCTGAGTTCAGCTCAGGACAAATTTCTACCATCCAAACCTCCTAGGAAACAGAAAAAAATTTCTAACCTTCTTCTGATTATTCAAGAACCAGGCTTAAGTTTTCAAGAGGAAAAAAAAAGGGGACAAATAATCTAGAAATGTGCATTCTTCAGTCCGCAGAAGTATCCAGGTTTTCAAACAAATATATGGCCAAATGCAAGACGAATCAAAAACTGGTGGATCTCACAAAGACTGCTGAGACCCACAACTGCATCTTGCCTGGCTGCAGCACAAGTGGATGAGGATGAATGTCCAGAAGCGCTGGGTGTCTCTAGGTGGCAGGTGATACTACGGAACCCCTCTCAATACCTGCCTGCCTCTGAGACAGACATCATGCCATTCTTCAAAGCTGGCAACCAGGGGTCAGGAGCTTTTCGAAATAAACTTTACAGAACACAGATGTGCTCAATCGTACTGCTGTCTGGGCTGCTTTGGGCACCACCAGCTGAGCTGAATGGCCAAGTATTCATTGATTTCTAGCCCTTTTCAGAACAAATGTGGGGACCCAGCTCAAGGGAAAACAAAGAACTCTACTTTTAAAGATCCTTAGAAAAATACAAAAGATTCTTCAATACATAACTGGCAAATAATCCCACCAGCCACAGTTCTGAAGGGACAAAGGGACTTAACTTTCAGGTCCTGGCTAAGAGAAGACAGAGATATAAGCTTTAACCCAAACTGAGGGGCATAAAGAGAACAAGCAGCCTAGATCCAAGCAACAACTCAGGGCTCTCATCCATACATGTCCACGGGGCAGCTGGTTGTACAAAAGTAAATAAAGCTTAAAGACAAAGATATGAAATATTTTTAAAAAATAAATTTTCTTAAAACAATGTAAAAATGCTAAACACACAAGGAACCTATTCACTGCTTTGGTTAGTAGTATCTCCTGAACAGCAGGAATAAAATAACCACGAGTCCCTCCTGTGGAGGAGAGAGATGCTACTGACAAATATTCATAATTAAGTTCTTGCAGGTTAGTTTGCAAATGCGGAGGCTGAGTCCAGAGCAAATTATCTGCCAACTCTGTTGTCTTATTTTACAGCAGCAAGTCAATGCTCCCTCCCACTCCAGGGCTGTAACATGGCTAGGATTCTCCCCTGGCCACTCCCCCTGGGTAGGCAGCAGAGAGTCTGTTCCCAGCATTCCCAGTGTAGCACAGGACACAAACCACCAGGAAAGCCTTCAGTGCCCGGGCTGCCCTCCTCCCCTCAGCCTCTTGTTACCAGTTGTCTTCTTACCCAGGGTTATCTGCAGCCTCTTGGCCAGCATCCTCAACTGGTTCAATGTACTTCTCTCTTCTCAGAGAGATACCTCCCTTTCCCTACCTGCACATTCACAGACTTCCTCAGCCCTGCCTCCCCAACCACCACAGCTCTCAGGGGGCAGAACAGCATGAGCTGTAATAGCAGCTCTGGGAACAGCATTAGCAGCAGATGTGACAGGAAACATAAGTGACAGGTATTTTATCTGTCAGAGCTAATTCATCATTCCAGTATTATTTTCGTGTTTACCACTTCATGCCAGGGCAAAGCAAAATATCCTTTTAACTTAAGATTCAAATGAAAGTCCCTATCAATTTTCTGACTGGAAAGCATACAGGTACCTGAAGACAAATGTTATATTTTCGACTACTTAATTCCTAAATTTTAGAAAATGTAAAATGAGGTCGATCTTCTGAGCCACAATGCCCTTCTAGCTGCTCTGAGGATAGCAGCACAATACTAACTTGAAGGGCATAGGGCTTATTAAGACACTGAAAATTTGATGTCTAGTCCAATGTTTCCTGGGTTAAGCTGCAACTGAAGAACAGCAAGAGCACTGCCAGCAAAACAGCTACGGGGAGGCAGCCAGCGAGGAGTGTCAACTTTCTCTCCTTCAGCAAAAATGTTTTGTGCAAAAAGTGGTTTCCAATCTCTACAGATCCCTGGAAAACTACTAGATTAAAAAAGAAAAAAAAATTCCTGAGCTTCGCAGACACTGATGTGTCAACCTGAGCACATAATTATGCTACAGGAGCCCAGGAGAGTCCAGACTATGGAGTTTTAAAGATTATAAAACTAATTTACTCAATTACATATATATTATAGGGCAAAGAACTAAAAAACAAAACAAATTTCAGGACATACAGCTTAATATAAGTCCTTGATAACAATGGATTACTGACAACATTCCTGGATGGTTTCTAGATCATCCTCATTCCCCAAGGCAACTAAGACTTTCCTTTAAGTCTATATAGTTTTAAAGCTAAATAAGTGTTGCTCCTGGGTGTTAGGGGAATGTTGATTACTTTTCAATGATTAGCATTTTAACATCCAGAATTTTTCTGTACAGGCTAAAAGGGATGTGAGAATTTTGAGAGAACTCTCTAAACTAATGCAAACTCCCTAATGCAGTATGACTTCATTCAGTGTGCTGGACAAATTTCATACATAGCAGGCATTCAAGGAAAAGAAAAATCCTCTTGCCCCCACCCCAGTTCTCTAGTTTTTTCCTGGTATTTTTGTTTTAGTATGTGAAAGCTCTGAATTTTTTCAGCTTTTATTATAAAGAGATGGAGGCCATGTCCAAATAGGTCCTGATGTTGCAGAGTACCGGTGAGCTGTGCCTTCACAACCTAGTCTGCCTTCCCCATCAGGCCCAGGAGGGACAGGAGAGGCCTGAGGTCAATGCCCAGGGTCTATCAACCAGGAACCCGCTCCTTCCAGGCTGCAAAGTAAGGTAAGTATGTGGTGCACGAGAGTGCTTCCTGTGGGAAGACAGGGCTGGAAAACAATTTTTCTCCCTCTAGTTCTTCTCAAAAGTCTATATTTTACCTTGATGTAAATTTGTAGTAGTTAGATAACCAATCCATAAGTCAAAAATATGGAGGACATTTAAAACCTTCTGTATTCTCAACTTCTCTTCAGTACTACTGTAATAACCGTGAAAGAGCTGGCCCTAAATCTACCTACATAATATCTTCACCAATTTCCTAAATTCCTGATTTCCAGGTAATACATGGTAAAGTGCAATTTCTCTAATGGGCATTCAGCACAAAGAAGCTCTCGCCCCGATAAGATGGATCTAACAATTAGAAGGCTGTTAACTGCCAGAGACAGCCTTGCTATGAAGTCACGAACACTTACAACAGCTAGGTGGAACCAAGAGTTTGAAGGAAATGGTCAGGGGGAAGTAATTCCTTGAGTCAGGAATTTCCAACTCTAATAAAACTACAGAAAGTAAAAAACCAGATACCCTGATCTGGGCAGAAACACAGTGGAAATAAACTTCTAGTTGGACGGAAAACGTAGCTAATTTTTTTTTTTTCATGGAGTCTAATCTAGGTAAAGCTTTTTTACCTACAAGTAAAGGACAGACTCCTGAATCTAACACATTTCAGGAGAAACGGATTCCAGGACAGACTGCTGGAGAATACTGGATATTCCAGTTATAGGTGGTAGTGGCAGCGGCAGTCCCTTAGAGCTCAGTTGTCAGTAAACACTTCTGCTTCAAGACTGTGTCTTCCACCAATGTTGGAGCAGAACTGAAAGGAAGAAAGTTTGGTTGTTCAGTGAAAACATTTGCAGGGGTAGGGGAATATTCACATCTTCACCAGCTCAATTACAGATAACAGATTTAAATGAATACGTAATAATATCTAAACCTAACAATGAGATACTCCACAAATGGGAATTTTAATTTTTCTTTCTTTCTTAGAAATGAGAGATTGAACAAGGGGCATTCTACCACTGGGCTACATCCCCTAGTCCTTTTTATTTTGATATAGGATCTTATACAGTTGCTGAAACTTGCAATCCTTCTGCCTCAGCCTCTCAAAACACTGGGATTATAGGTATATGCCACCATATGTAGCCAGAAGGAAAATTTCAAGGTAACTGAAATGTGAAATAAAAACATTTCCCCTACTTCCTTGAATGAAATATGCCTAACATACATTTAAATGTCAAGAATAGTCCTGTGCTATGCATAAGAGCAGTATGCCCAGGAGATACCAAGGGAAGTGGGCTGTCCTGTGTGTTTTTTAAAAAACATAGTCCCAGGTGGCTATAAGAAGATCCCCACACCTGTCATCTATTTGTCAGAGATCTGAAAAAAATGGAAGGGTTTGCATGAGGGCCACAAATCTCTGCTGGGGGTGAACTGAGCTTAGATACAAGGATGTACTGACATTAATTTGATTTCATAAAATCTTAATACAAAAAATGTAATGTAAAATGGCAAAAGCACTAACAAGATTTAAAAATGAAAGCAGCAGTCACCCATATCTCCAGTCTCCATTCCTACTACACAAAGATGAATATTTGCAACTGTGGGACCCCCCACCCTACCCCCCTGTATTTTCTTTCACTTCTCTGTATTCCAGGTTCTCAAAGAGTGGTCCCTGCAATTTGTTAGAAATGCAAATTCTTGGGCCCCACTCCAGATACAGTGAATCCAATCTGGAGGGTAGGGTCCAGTGATCAGTGTTTTAACAGTCCTTCCTCCAGAAATCCTGCTTTAGGACTAGTGAAGTTCTGACTGCTCTGAGTGATGTGTTTAAACAATGGATTCCTATTATGAACTATGAAGCTTAATTTCTATACCTCCTTTACCACCTCCATAATCCTGAATTAACTTTCAACACAGTTATATGACCAACTTTATTATATGTTAACATACAGGATTTTTTTGTAATTTTGTAAATATTTTCATAATCAGGTATCAGTGTACTATTTGTCTTTTGTGGAATTTTAATTTTCTTAGGATTGAATAACTGAGTCATTTACTGTTGTTGTGGCGACCACATATTCAATCTTTTATATGTATATGTACCCCTACTTCTTAGGCACAATTGTGGATCTCAGTACCTTCAAACAGGTCATGTAAAGAGGGAAAATTTGAGTGTGTTTTAAATCTGAAAAGGATTCCTTTCTAGACCTGCTGGGCAGCTGCTGTCTTTGAATTTCTTCCATCTTCCTCCAGGTAAATCTCTGCACCTGTTTCCTATGTCGTCTTCTTTGTAGGATCAAACTTTTTTGATGGAACACCTTCCAGTAGCTTCCTGGGGAAACCGCCTATCTACAAACATCTCTAATCTAACACTGGTGAGTTTTTCTGAATATAAAACTGGAGAAAAACAAATTCCCTCCATAATCTGAAGATTCTACTTGATCATCTTCTACCTTGCAGAAACATCTGCTGCCATTCTGATTCCCAATACTTTTTATGTACTCTTGTCTTCCCCTCACTGGAAACAGATATCCTCTCATAAGTTTTATCTGAAGTTCCTGATGTTCCTTAGTGTGGTCTATTTTCATCTTGTGCACTGGGTACTCAGTGGACCCCTACAATCTAGAAGCTTGAGTTCTCTTCTGGGAACTCCTGATGCAAGTACGACTCTGGACTGTCCAGACCAGTCCTCTAATGTTCTTATCTTTTCCTTCCCAGTTTTCTTTTTTTTTAATCCCCTTACCTTTTGGGAAACTGCCTCAATCTTCCACACATTCTTTGGGTTTTATTTTTAATATTTTCTAACATTTTTAGTTTTTACAATTTTCTAAAAAATAGTTCTTTGTTTTCCGTTGTTTTGTTTTTTAAATTTCCTACTATTATTGCATGGATGCAATGTATCTTTTCTCTAAATTTAGATACTATAATTTAGCAAGTTTTCTTCACAGTTGCCTTTATTTCTATGTTTCTTTTTCAGTTTACTTCATTTGGTCTTTCCTCACATGTCTGATAATCTCCAGCTTTCTTCTATTTCAAAGAGAAGGAATGAATGGTTGGTAGCTGCACGTATATGAATAAAAACTCATCAATTAATGAACTACATATATGAATAAAAACTCATTGATTAATGAACTCCTGGGAAGATTTCTGGCAGTTTCCCCAAGGGATACACAAATGTTAATATGTGTAGGCCTTTCCTCTTTGGTTCATTGCTTTCTTCAGAGAACAGCATTTTACTTTCTCAACTGAAACATCTGTACTTGGCCAACAGAATTCAAGAAGCTGCGATAAGAAGGAAGATGGAAATCTCACCCTTCAGTGTGTGTACTTTGAGTTAACCTGTTTTCAGCTTGGAGCTTTACAATGCAAACTCCCCAATCTAGAGCCTCTCTGCCTCAGCAAGAGGAAAAACCTCAGCATTATGCAGCATAAACAGGGATGGGGGGATGGTGGATGGTGGATGGTCTAAATAGACATAAACACTTCCAACCAACCCTTAGCCCCACTTTACTCTATCACCATAAATATCTGGTAACTTCAACTTCTAAGCCTTTCCAGGTTCTCCATTATCAACTAGGCCTGTTTTATATTAAATTTCAATCTCTGGATATGGGACCCAGTCATCATTTTTAAAATACTAAAACACACACATACACAAACACACACACACACACACAAAAGTGCACAAATCGGAAATTTACAGCTTGATGACTTTTGCAAGCTGAACACACCTTTATAATCAGCCTCTAGAATATTAAATAAAACATTATTAACACTCTAAAAGCCTCTTTAGTGCTCTCTCCAGTTGTGAACCACCTCAAGGGTAACCATTACAGAGCTGTGTTTCTTTTTGAACTCCATTTTGCTGACTTTTATTATGATGGGGAAACTCTAAAATGACCCCCAGTTATCCCCACCTCCTAGTGTTCACACTCCTATATAATCTCTTCCCCTTGAGTGTGGGGAGGACCTGAGACTTGCTTTAATAAGCAGAATACAGCAAAGGTAAAATAATGTCCCTTCTGTAACTATAAAAGACTGTGACTTCTATCTTGCCAGTAGACTCCACTGGCTTCTCAGTTTGCATGCCTGAGGACTGAAAGGGTGATTACACTGCAGAGGACCACATGATAAGGACGGGGGGTAGTCTCCTACCGATAGTCAACAAGGCTCTCAGTCTAATAGCTCTTCAGGACCTGAATCCTGCCAACAGCCATGACTGGAAACCCTTCTCTGAATGAGACCTCAGGTGAGAAACTGGTCCTGGCTAATACCTGACAGCAGGTTATGACAGACTTTGAAGCAGAGGTCTAACCCAGCCATGTTCAGATTTCTGACTCATAGAAAATAAGATTATAAATGTGTGTTGTTTTAAGCTGCTTAGACTAGAGTGATTGTTACATAGAAATAGATAGCTAATAAAATTATGTTTATGTGATTCATTTATATTGCTAACTGCAGTTGTTCTTCATTAATTTTCACTGCTTTTTATTTAGTTGAGTTTTTATTTAGTTGACTGCTAATAAGCAATTGGAAAATTTTCAGTTCAGACTATTAAGAATATGGCTTCTATAAACATTTTGTACTTGTTTTTGATGGACATATATTCATGTTTCCATTGGTTATGTATATTAGAATAGCACCACTAAATCATCAGGCATGTTCTGCTTTAGTAGATACTACCCAAGCTATTTCCAATGTGGTTATTCCAATTTACAGAGTTCCAGTTGCCCCATATATTCACCAACACTTGGCATATTGTCTTTTTCATTTTAGCCATCTGAGCAGTGGTGGGACATAATAGTTTGAATTTGCGTTCTCCAAAAGACTAATCAAGTTGCATATCATCTTGTATGCTTATTAGCCATTTGGATATTCTACTACAAACAGCCTACTCAGCCCTACTGCCCATTTTTCTATTGAGCTGTCTTTAACCTGATTTTGGAGGAGCTTTTTATGTACCTTCAGACTTCTATCCTGATATGCAGAGTCAGAGGGGTAAGGGAGCAGGGGAGAGAGAGCACACCAAAGAAAGAGTACCACTGGACAGTTTTCCCTTACACTCTTGAATTATATCTTTTGATGAATGAAATTTCTTGATATAATTCAAGTTACTGGGTTTTTTTCCTATATGATTGATTAAAGCTATTTGTGAGCTGTTTTTTAAAAATATTTACCTATTCCAAGGTTACAAGAATATGCACTTGCTTTGTTTCCTATTTAGATTTGCAATTTACCAGAATGAATTTTTGTGGATGGTATGAGGTTCAGTCAAGATTAATTTTTCCCACAGGGGTAACTAATGTGCCCAGCTGATTTACTTCAAGACTATTCTTGCCTCACAACATTGCACCATCATTGACTTCATATATTGTTGGGTAACTTACATGTGTGTGGGAGGGTTTGTTTCTTGACTCTATTCTATTCTACTGATTTAACTGTCATCTTTTCAGTCTTTAAGTCTTTTATGATTACTTGGAGCAACAGATGATTTGGGGAAGCAACAGAGAAAGGTTCTTCTTTCATTTGTAAGTTTTAATTTGGAAGTCCTTAAGAACTCACACTAATTGTGTAAATTTAACTGCAATGCATTACCACCTGGTCCTTTATAAAAATATTTTTAAAAACTTTTTTTTGTAGTTGTAGATGGACAGCATGCCTTTATTTGTTTATTTGTACGTGATGCTGAGGATCAAACCCAGTGCCCCACACATGCAAGGTTAGAGCTCTGCCACTGAGCTACAGCCCCACTCCCTGTTGAGATACTTTTATAGTGGCAATTGCTAGGCTACAAATGATTAGAAAAATAATCCATTAGATTTGCATAAAGTGGAATTTGACTACATGTGAAATTCCCTAAGGCAGGTTCCAATCTGTCTTATTCACTACTATCTTCAATGCCAGAAATAAATAATGTCAGGGACATCACAGACACTAAAGTGTTTGCTGAGTGAGAAATGGTATTACTGAAAAGACTATGAAGATAAGGGAATGATTTTAAAGTCAACCTATGAATATCTTTTAAGTTAATCATCTCTAATAATTTCCCCCCTTTCTCAACACCAGGAGGATATGGGGAATGGCAACAACTAAGAAAAAGGTCTGAGGTAAGAGTAAAGGCAATTATAAACCTTTTGCAAAATAGGAACAGTTATGGACCTAGCAATCAAAAGTTGAAGAGCTCTTTTCAATCTAATTTGTAGCAAGTTAAATGTTGACATCAGCTACTTTGGAGCCCTTACCTTGGGAATTTCCTACCTCATACTGTACTTCTTCACCAATAGTGATAGACACTGCCATTCATCACTAGTATACAGTAGGAACAAGCATAATAGTAAAGAATAAAAGGAAAAGATATAAATTTAAAACAAATATAAAAATTTAAAGATAAACCTATTATTATCTTTATCTAGCAAAGACTTCACAAAGAAACCTTAATAAAAAACTACCAGTAGTGGGCTGGGATTGTGGCTCAGTGATAGAGCACTTGCCTCACATGTGTGAGGCCCTAGGTTCGATTCTCAGTACCACATATAAATAAGTGAATAAAATAAAGGGGCACCAACATCTAAAAAATATTTTTAAAAAACTACTAGTAGTAAGGAAAAAAACCCATTATGATAAACAGAAAAGATGTATCCAGTTTTATTTGTTCAACTAGAAGAACTGAAGGTTGAGCCCAGTGACACTAGCCTGTATTCTCAACTACTTGGGAAGCTGAAGTGGAGAATCACAGGTCTGAGACCAGCATACGGCAATTTGGTGAGACCCTGTCTCCAAAAAAAGTTTCAAAATGGCTGGAGATATGGGGCTCAGCAGTGAAGCACTTGTCTAGCATGCCTAAGACTCTGGTTCTATCCCCTGTACAAAAAGAAAAAAGGGGGGAAAAGGGGGGGGGGCGGAGAAGAGGAAGAGGAAGAAAAAGGAAGAGAGAAGGAGGAAGAAGAAGGAAAACTGACATTTGTTATTTAAATCTAACTATTATTTTCCCTCCAAAAGATGCAGTTTTTTAAACTGCAGCTGAGAAATAATTTCCTTACCTGGTCACAGCATCTACTAAGAATGGTGCTGGAGGAGAGATCAATGAAATTTCATCTTTATTACCATGTCCTTCTTTTCCTGCCAACAATGTTCCATATCTTCCAAGTCCATTAGAAATGGCACCACTCTGCTATGAGACACACACAACACATCTCAACACTGAGGTAACACTGGGTCAGCACATCAGTTACATATTAACTTCATTAATGACTATGGCAGGGAGGAAGATTTGGATGTTCATGATTGCTTTGTTTTTTAAAAATTATCCTCAACCTCAGATTTTATTTTATTTATTTATTTTTGGCCACATCCTTAAGAATTGGCAAACAGGAAAGATTAAACCATGAATTTGAAGCCATTAAATTCAGTTAACACAACTTTGATAATGACCCAAATGTTTGTAAGGAAAAACAAGAACCTAGTGATCATTTAGACCTTGCCCTGAAAGAGTAACCAGAATAAAAATCATAAATCTCATGAACTTACTGGAACAATCCACCGGGGTGTGATCATGGGTGTTGAAGACACCTAAAACAAATTTTATATATGTATTTACTTTCAGGGAAGATAGATTTATCATAATTACAATACTTTTTCATATTATAAAAGACATGTAGGAATTCTTTTTTTTTTTTTTTTGGTGGTGCTGAGGGTTGAACCCAGGGCCTTGTGCATGCAAGGTACTCTACCAACTGAGCTATATCCCCAGCTTAGGAATACAATTCTTAATGAGTCCCTTAAGCTTACATGGACTTTCAAAGACTCTCTTCTTTAATACAGATCCCATATTATTATGGATTATTTATGAAGTGTCCCTCAAAAGCTCATGTGTGAGATAATGCAAGAATGTTCAGAAGTGAACTAATTTGACTATGAGTTGTAAATATGGAAACTTAGACTAGTTCTTGCACTGGTAACATTAGCTACTAATAAGAAAAATTTAAATAAGTCCAAATCTTAGTGAGTTAGATTAATCACCAGAACCAGAAACATACAAAGTATGACTTTCCTACCATATTAAGAAAATACATGGGCTGGGGATGTGGCTCAAGCGGTAGCACGCTCGCCTGGCATGCGTGCGGCCCGGGTTCGATCCTCAGCACCACATACCAACAAAGATGTTGTGTCCGCCGAGAACTAAAAAAATAAATATTAAAAATTCTCTCTCTCTCCCTCTCTCTCACTGTCTCTCACTCTCTCCTTAAAAAAAAAAAAGAAAAATGTTAAAAAAAAAATTTTTTTCTTTCTCTTTTTTTTTTTTTTTTTTTTGGTAATACTAGGTATTGAACCCAGTGGTGCTCTACCACTGAGCTACATCCCCAGTCTTTTTTGGTCCTGGGGATTGAACCCAGGGGTGCTTAATCCCCAGTCCTTTTATATATTTTATTAGAGACAGGGTCTCACTGAGTTGCTTAGGGCCTTGTTAAGTTGCTGAGGCTGGCTTTGATCTTGCTATCCTCCTGACTGAGCCTCCAGAGCTGCTGGGATTATAAGTATGTGCCACTATGCCTGGCCATCCCCAGGTCTTTTTAATGTTTTATTTTGAGATGGGATTGCACTAATTTGCCCAACCTAGCCTCAAACTTGTGATCCTCCCACCTCAGCCTCCTGCATAGCTGGAATTACAGCTGTGCACCACCAGCACACCCACTTGGTCTTAACTTTTTAAGCTGTTTATCCACATATTTTCTCTCATTTAATTTAATATAGTGTTGAATTTTAAATAGGCTCCTACGATTTCTATAGTGACATGTAAATTCAAAGTGGAAGAATTTTAGTACAAGAAAGGCAATGCTAAGTGGTTTCTGAAATACAAACTCTTATTAAATGAAAACTTTTACTAAATTGTTAAATAGGCAAAAACCAGAATCTAACCAGACCATTTTCAAGGCAAAATTCCTTCCCATCTTGCTGTTTTAAAACATATTTACCTGAGGTGTGACTGTGGGGTCAATTAGATTCTCAGTTAGAGATAAGAGCAAGGCATCCAATTCATCTGTGGCATCCTATATAAGACAAGGAATCTAGAATAGTTAAATGATTCATTCATCATCAGACTTTTTTTTTTGGCCATATCTTCCCAATGTAAAATTCTGACCCACGCCTGGTTAGTATTAATCCTTTAAGCAAACAAGAACATTTGGGAATTCTGGTTATTAATGATTCCACTTCTCCATGGAAGGGAACACAAAACTACAAATCAGAACTTAAAAAAGAAGTGTTCTGTATATGTTCATATAGGTATTCCTTTGGGTGAGATACAACTTGGGTAAGGTTATGACTGCTCTGACCTGTTTTTTTTTTTTTTTTTTTTTTAAAAGCACAAGAGACAGTCAATCAAAGAGGTCCCTCAATTTCAAAATGCTTCTCTGTCAAGATGTTTGGATGCTTCACTAATTGGAAAAGAATACAATATGAACTCTCTCCCCCATAAATGATAATAATTGTTGATTTTAATATTTGAGGCATCTTCTGTATCACACTGTGAGGGGAGGTGGAATTTAAAAACCATAAAATACAAAATTCCAGTCCAGTAATATGAAAAATAGGAACCTGCAGTATAAAGAACATTTAAAAAGGCCCTTCAAAAAATAAGACAAAATTAAAAGGCCCTTCATTTACACATTTTTATTTCAATCTATTTGTCTTCAGGCCTTCATGAATCTCCTATTCCTATTTCCATACACAACTAAATTTTAGTCATACATATGAAAGAATTGCTCTTTCCTCTTTAAACTCTTTCCTCCCACCCCATCCCTTCCCACCCTGTTGCCTATGCTAAATTCATCGTAACAGCTTGTATATGTCACTATCACTCTAGCACAATTCTCTCTCCCACTGCATCATAAGCAGTTTGAAAACACAGACTATGTTTCATTCATTTTCTAATCTGTAGTGACTAACATGCTGTCTGGGACACATTATATACACAATAAATCTTTCAACTAAATGTTCTTCTCTGTTCTAAAAACACCTCAGATTCCACCTAAGAATTCCATTTCACCAGGTAGTCAAATGCCTTTTTAGAATTTTAATTAGCAAAAAAAGGAATTCCTAATTTTGAAGGTACTTTAGGTTGGGGTTTTCCACAAGCCCTAAAATCTAAAAGATTATATCCCTAAATATCAACCATACCATATCTTTTGCATAGTGACAATAAATGTGATATTTAGTTTTTCCTGTTTAGTAAAATACTTGGTAGACTTCTACAACAAATACACATTATGCAACAAAAGAGCAAAGCAGTGCATTAATTTGCAAGGACCATTTTAAATTTAACTTGCAAATTAAAGCATTCATGGGCAATAAAATGGGTTTCTGTAACTTCTGAACTGGTAAGCATATGACATGTGGACATAAAAAATGCAGAAGTTGAGATGAGCTGATTATGTCGCAATGTAATCAATAATTGGCACCATTATTTCAAAAAGTTTATTTCAACCAACAAATATTTACTCAGTGTCTATTAGGTGCCATATATTTTTTGAGACTCTAGGGATATAGCAATGAATAGATCAAGGCTCTCTCACAGCTCATATTCTCCAGAACAAATCAGACACAAATTTCAACAAAAATCACCCATGTTTGAGATATATAGCTGGAACTCTTCCATCTAATAAGAACTTAAAAAGTGTCTATTTGCATATAATATTGTATCTCCTCAAAAGGAAGAGTGAAAGCATAAACAGAATTCAACTCAATACTCCCTTAAAAAACTTAAAGAAGTATTCTTACCTTCAGAACAGAATTGCTATCTGCAGGTATGGTACACATCGGAGCAAGAGAATCTTTGGAGAGGAACACATTATTCTCATTTAATACAACACTGGAAAGAAAAAGATAAATTCAGATCATGTAGGACCTTTATAGGAAAAGGCAGGGTTTTTTAAGAAAAGGACTTAGGAAAAAAGAATAAGGAATTCATACAGGGGGAAAATAAATAACAACTGGTGATGTACACCCAGCAGTCAGTATTGTATGCATGTGCCTAACCTGTCCCCATGGCCCACAGAACAGTTTTTATACACAGGTCAGATTTATTCACAGCTGGATCAAAATAGCAGACTACCTTGCTTTCCCTTCTCAAATCCCACTTAAATGACACAAAAAAAAGATTTACCTTTTCCAAAAAGAAAAATTTCATAATGCCTAAAAGCCTCTAAAGTCTGCTTTTAAGAGATGTTACAGCCTCCCCCCAAAGCCTCAAATCCAGAGAAATTATGTACATATTTAATATTTAACTAATATTAGTTCCAATAATTGAGAGAACCAGAGAAAAAGAATAAATAAGGAGAGTATAAATATGACATAACTACACAATGAAGTATTACTTAGCCATAAAGTCTGGTAAAGTACCAATACATGCCACAATATGGGCTTTATAAGCATTAGAAGAATAAAAGAAGCAGACACAAAAGGCCACATATAATATAGTTCCATTTATAAGAAGTATCCAGAGTAGCTAAATCCATGGAGATTAAAAGTAGATTAGCAGGGCTGGGATTGTGGCTCAGTGGTAGAGCGTTTGCCTAGCATGTGTGAGGCACTGGGTTCAATTCTCAGCACCACATACAAATAAATAAAAAACAAAGGTTTATCAACAACTAAAAAATATTTTGAAAAAAAGTAGATTAGCTAGGTGGGTGCAGTGGTGCATGCTTGTAATCCCAGTGGCTCAGGAGACTGAGGTAGGAGGATAGTAAATTCAAAGCAATTTAGCAAGACCCTAACTAACTGTCTCAAAATAAAAAATAAAAGAGGAATGAAGATGTGGCTCAGTGGTTAAGCATTCCTGGATTTAATCTCAGGTACTTAAAAAAAAAAAAAAGAAAAGTAAATTAGTGGCTGTCAGATGCTGGGGCTGGGTGGGGACGGGAGGTGGAGAAATGAGGAGTGACTACTGGTAGGTGTTTCTTTTAGAAATGACAACAATGTTCTAAAATTGAATACTAGAAGCACAACTTTATGAATACACACAAAAAATGAATTGCACATTTTAAGGGGGAAATTTTGTGATATATGAAATACATCTAAATTTTTAAAAGTAAAATAAAAATTATCTACTATAACAAAATCTTATGACAAAATTTGATATATGGTTCATAGGTATACATTACATAATTCTCCATGATTTTCTCTATGCCTGAAATATTTTTCAAAAGGAGTAATAAAAACAGGATGATATGCCATGAGAAAGGCATTAGCAGAAAAGGAAAAGGTCCAGAAACAGATGTTAAGTTTAAAAGAGAACACACAATATTTCAAATTGTGAGGGGGGAAAATAGATTATTCAAAATATAAACAGCTACTTAGAAAAATAAATTTGGAAGGTGGAGTATATCCTAAACTCTTTATAGCTTTAAGAGTTTAATAAGGGCTGGGGATGTGGCTCAGCAGTAAAGAGCGTGCCTAGCATGCGCAAGGGCCTGGGTTCAATCCTTAGCATCACATAAAATAAATAAATAACTAAAAAGGTATTGTGTCCAATTACAACTAAAAAAAAAAGATACTAAAAAAAGAGTTTAATAAAACTTCTGATGAACACAGGCCAGTCCTGCCCCCCTTTTCCTTCTATTTATTCTAAATACAACTTTAATAATGACAGTACTAACAAATGTTAGCACCAACATTTAATTTAGAATAAATGAAAGGAATAAGCAGTAACACCGGTTTTTCCCTGATCATCAATTAGTATGGATGTTGAGAACCAACCGTAAAGTCTTAAACGTAAAGGATGATACACGCTTATATGCTATGTTGTTTACAGCATATGGAACAGAATGATTATTCAGAAAATCTTCATTGAAAAAATTTTGAAAATCAGAAAAGAACATTAATTTACCAATATTTTTTAGCACCAAATAAGAACAGATCATTAGATATACAGTGATGATAAAACTGGCATAAAACAAGGAATAAGGGGCTGGGGCTGGGGCTCAGTGGTAGAGAGCTTTCCTAGCATGTGTGAGGCACTGGGTTCAATCCTCAGCACCACATAAAAATAAACAAATTAAAAAAAAACACAAGGAATAAAAGTCTAACAAGACAAGTAAATGGCATAATACTCATTGACAAGAAGCAAAAGAGAGTAGGAGAAGTAACAAAAAAATCTGTTCAGTTAATGTGAGAATCAATGGTAGGTAAAAGCACAAGGCCACTGTGATGGCACTAAGTTAACTATGACACCCAGAGAAATGATAAGCATTTCACACCAAGTATACTATGAGATTCAAAATATCTTGAAAGATGTTCTTTTTTTTTTTTTTTTGTACCAAGGATTGAACCCAGGGGCACTTTATGGCTAAGTAATACTCCATTGTGTAGTTATGTCATATGTATGTTTTATTGTGAGACATGGTCTTGCTAAGTTGCTTAAAGCCTCACTAAGTTGTTAAGGCTGGCTTTGAACTTGTGATCCTGTCATACACCAGTGCATCTGGCTAAAGATGTTTTTTTATTCTATTTTTTTTAAATTAGCTTAAGACAAGTGAGAATGTAGGAAGACTAGGAGTCTCTTCAAATAATCTAAAAGTAGGTATTAAGTGGCTCTGTGATGGAAAAGAGTGAATTCAAGCTCTTCTTCAAATAACTATCATTTAACCACATAATGATAGATTGGGGAAGTAAACACACACACACAAAGGCAGCAGGAAAGGATCAGAAAATCAATTTACTTCTCTCTACCAAGAATCGTACCTGTCTATGGTAGCATCCTGAACACTGGCATTTTTATGACTTAATAAGCTATCTTCTCTTGTAACCTAAGGAAATGAAACCATAAAAAAAATTATCAGTTTGCTCCAGGCTTTAGTTCAAATAAGAAGTACCACCACTTATCAATACTATACTTAATGCAATCCTATCCCATAGCCAAATTAATTATCAAAGACTCAATTTCAATATGTTTGGTATACAAATTCCCATGCACTTACTATACTGCTGTCAATTGTTTTAAGACATCAGAGTGGGCCAGGTGAGGTGGGGCATGCATGTAATCCCAGTGGCTTCAGAGGCTGAGACAGGAGGATCAAGAGTTCAAAGCCAGCCTAGCAACTCAGCAAGGCCCTAAGGGACTCAATAAGACCTTATCTCTAAATAAATACAAAAAGGGCTGGGGATGTGGCTCATTGGTTAAGTGCCCTTGGGTTCAAGCATTAGTACAAAAAAAAAAAAAAAAAAGATATCACAGTGTGTTCACAAAGATTCAAGGCCAGAATTTTTTTTAATATTTTTTTAGTTGTAGATGGACACAATACCTTTATTTATTTATTTATTTTTATGTGGTGCTGAGAATCAAACCCAGCCTCATATATGTGAGGCAAGCGCTCTGCCACTGAGCCACAATCCCAGCCCCAAGGCCAGAATTTTTAAAATTAATGTTAAAAAAAACCCAAACATGTTAAGCCATGTATTTGGCTTTTTTTCCCCCTTAAATGGAAGATATATTTTAGCTTTCCCCCAAACTTTATTGGTATTCTTTACACATTTTAAATGTAGACTCGGTGAAGTAGCTTAGTGGTACTTAGAGAAGTTGTCTAACATGTTCCAGGCCCTGGGTTTAACCAAGCACAACAATTCCTCAAAAAAAAAAAAAGATGAAATTTAAGTGTAGGCCTCAATGAATTTTGAAAGTATATACAGGTGCATAAACACACCACATGCATCACTTCTTTCTACTATCCTCCCACACACCAAGTGTTCCCTCAAGGCTTTTTCACTCAATCCCCTCAAAAACCCTTACTTGTGAGCAATCTATACATTCTATAATTTCATGTAATTGAACTCAGATAATACCTACTTTTGGGTCTGCTTCTTTAGAGAAGCAATGTTTTTGAGATTATCTCATGATCTTTTTTTTTTTAATATTTATTTTTCAATTGTAGTTGGACACCTTTATTTTATTTGTTTATTTATTTTTATGTGGTGCTGAGGATCAAACCCAGGGCCTCGAATGTGCTAGGCAAGCACTCTACTGTCGAGCCACAACCCCAGCCCCTCCCTCATGATCTTGCTGCGTATATCACCAATGGATGCTGAGTAGCATTTCAACTATACAGACATGCCACAACATCTGTTCATTTGTTTCCAATTTTTACAAATAAATTTGCTGAGAACATTATAATGTACTAATATCTATGTGAGCCCAAGCTTTAATTTCTCTTAGGTAAATAACTAAGTATGTAATGGTTGGATCAGGCAGTTAATGTGTGCTTAATACACTGCTAAACTCTTTATTCTAAAGTGTTTAGGCCATTTTATATTCTTAGGAGCAATGTATCATCACCAACACAGTGGTGGACAGTCTTTAAGCTATTTCAGTGAACATGTCTTTCACCATGAAATGTGATATTCACTATAGACTTTTTTCCCTACATGTCTTTATCAGGCTAAAGAAATACCATCTTATTTCTACTGTGTTGAAAGCTTTTATCATGAATAAATGCTGCATTTTATGGAATGCCTTTTCTGTATGAGACAATCTTATGCATTTTTTAACAAATGAACTATACCTGGGTTTGAATGATAATCCAACTTCTTTTCAAAGAGAAACCCTATGATCATGATGTATGATCCTATATTTGAATTGCTAAGTATGATCTGATTATATTTTGTTAAGAACTTTTATGTCTGTTCAAGGGAAGTCCTAGTTTGGAGTTAATTTTCTTCTAATTTTTTTCTGGTTTTGGTATAGAAATACCACTAGTTTCACAGATGAATTGAGAAGTTTTCCTTCCTCCTCTACTTTCTGCAGGTTTGTATAAAACTATTATTATTTGGTAGATTTCTACCATGAAAGCGACTATCCTGGATTATTCTTCATCAGGCTTATAACTATAAAATACAATTCCTATAATTCAGAGCTACTGAAATTATTTCTTCTTTACATAAAGAAAGATGAAACTGAAATATAAGATAATAATGTCTATTCAGGCTTCGATAACAAAATGCCATAAACTGGTGGCCTACAAATAACAAACATTTATTTCACACAGTTCCAGAGACTAGGAAGTACAAGATTAAGGCACTGGCTCTCTCCAGACTTTTCAACAAGAACATTAATCCCATTCATAAGGGACCATGCCTCACCAAAGTTCCACCTATTAACAGCAATGCTCTGTGGATTAGTTTCCACATACAAATTTTGAAGGCAAAAAAATCCCCAATCAGATCATAGTGAATCATAATAGCTATTAAAGCTATTGCTATTTCCAATAATGGGTGTCAACCCTTTTAAAATGCTTATTGTGTGCCAGGCACTATTCCACGTCCTTAACATTTATTAGGATGCTTTATTCTTATAACACATCAAATGTAGGTATTAACATTATTTTATTTTAAACATAATTTAACTTAGGCTCAGAGAAATGAACTGATTTAACCCAAGTCAGAAAGTTGGTTGGTTACAGAACAGAAATGGGGTTCTTGATGGCGCCTGTTATATTTTGTATTTACTTTGATATATGAATATCATGCTATGTGTTTACATTGGGGAGGGGGATAAAAAGCATGGACAGTATTCCCTGTCATCTCAGTTCTAATCAAGCATAACTTCTCAACAAAAAGAGACTTTAAAGTTTGTTGACAACCAGGTAAGCCTGACTTGGTGAAACAGCCTTCGATCTGGTTTCAGCATGGAGAAAAAGTTTCAAAGGTGAGGAGAATCAAGGAAGAGTTGATTTGAAAAGGCATGGCTACCATATTCTTCCTGGAGGGCTGACCCTACACACTATATCCTTTATCATGTCATAAACCACTCTACCTTTTACCTCACAATTTTGCCCAATTGAGGATACATGGGTGGTGAGAAGTAGTTGAAGGATACAGCATCATAGACTTAATGGTTCAAGAACTAAACAAACAAAAAATCACTGGGGTTTTCTGGCTATAAAAATGAAAATAAGTAAGGACTCACTTTAAAAGTATATTGGCTTTTTATTTTTTAAGTACTTACACAACAGAGTATCTTCATTCTGACATTTTACTCCATGAATGACTCATCTTAGTTGAGCTTAATTTGCATTTAGATTTG
The DNA here is from genome assembly GCF_045843805.1 of Urocitellus parryii. Classification (NCBI taxonomy): domain Eukaryota; kingdom Metazoa; phylum Chordata; class Mammalia; order Rodentia; family Sciuridae; genus Urocitellus; species Urocitellus parryii. Next base: position 181,930,268 of record NC_135531.1, on the reverse strand, counting down.
AGAAAGGCATTATGAATGTGTTTCTTACTATTGTACTCTACCTCTAGTCTCTTGCTAAATTCTATATTCTGTTCTCTTTTTTTCCTTTTTTATTAGTTCTAATCACTTATACATGACAGTAGAAAGCTCTTTGATTCATTGTACATAAATGAAGAATTTTTCACTTCCCTGGTTGTACATGAAGTAGAGTCACACCATTCGTCCACCATATATATCCTACTCCTTTTCCCTCACCCCCCCACCCCTGCTTTGCCCCATCCAAAGTTCTTCCACTCATCTCATGCCCACCCCCCCATTATGGATTAGCATCCATTTATCAGAGAAAACATTTGGCACCGTTTTTTTTGGGATTGGCTTATTTTGCTTAGCATGATATTCTCCAACTCCATCCATTTACCTACAAATGCCATACTTTTTATTCTCTTTTAATGCTGAGTAATTATTCCATTGTATATATGTACGACAGTTTCTTTATTCAGTCATCTACTGAAGGGCATCTAGGTTGGTTACACAGTTTAGCTATTGTGAACTGTGCTGCTATAAATACTGAAGTGGCTGTGTCCCTGTGGTAGGCTGTTTTTAAATCCTTTGAGTACAGACCGAGGAGGGGGATAGCTGGGTCAAATAGTGTATACTTTTCATTTCACCAGGACTGTCTATTAAAGATAGCTTACCTTATGCACTGCTTCTACTTGAGCCTTCAAAATGTTACTCTTGAAGTCAGGAGGAACTCTCATGGCATTCAATCCGGGGCTCTCAATGGCATTATTAAGGCATTTTTCAGTCAACTTCACCACTTCCTTCTAAATATTAAAAATCAAACTGTAATCAACCTCAACAGCTCATATTTACATGGAAATAGGAAAAGACTGTCGAAAGTTCATATTCAGACAATTAAAAAATCATGCCTGGGCAGCTATATCTAATTCCAGGTATAGTCAACTCCTGCAATCACCTACCTTCAGACAACTCCAGAAATCCCAGGATTAGCCTCTGGAGAATCTATCCTAAAATACAGCTGAAAGTAAATGTCACACATTCTCCACGTGTGGTTTAATTCAGGCATTTGTCCCAGAGGATACAGTTAAGTTACTTAAAGAAAGGGAATTGGGCCCAATAATTTCTTGAGGTTCCTACCTATTCATATTTCATGTTTGGAACTCTTTAGAGTTACCAGGAAATTGGCCATGTCTGGGATTATATGTAACAAAGCCAGGAAAAAGTCACTCTCAGATACAGATTTATGAAAAATGTAGAATAAAACACAAATCTAGTCAATAAATACAATAATTCAAACAATTAAAATGAGCTATTATGAAAAGAAATAAATGAAAGGAAGCAGACTAATATGTTTAAAAGAAAAATTACCTGCACTACAATTGATATTTTGCCTAACTTAAAATAAACAGTAACCATTAACACAAGGCTAGTTGTCAGGTATAGAATTATATACTGTAGCATGCTTTCAAAGTTTGAAAAGACTCAATTAATGTGCTAATTCTAATTTGATGTTTCTCAATGTGATCTCCCACATCTGCCTCTAGGTAGTAACGTAAAATCTAAAATTATAACAAGCTGCCCCATGTGATTCTGATAAATATAAAGTCTGAAAATTATTTCCTTAGGCTAGCCTATGACTTCCTAGTCTTCAGAATGGTTCCTGTTAATTGAAACCATTATAGCTTTTTCAATCATGGCTCATTCAAATTGCTTTGACAGGTTTCTTTTTTTCCTGGAGAAAATAATGTTGCAGACTTGAGATTGCTTGTTAATCATTTTTATCTGCTCATTATAATATTCTACGAGCAATCTGCCTCAGACATATGCAGGTATTTCTTTTTCTGTCTATGTTAAAAATAAAACAAGAATTCAACACACATAACTAAATTCCTAAGAGTAAGAATTGTTACTATCTTTCTGGAAGTCAGTTTTGCCAAATCACTAAAGGCTTCAAAATTATGCTTATCCTTTAACTGACACTTTCAATTTCTGGGTATTATCCCAAAGACATAATCAAAGATGACTACAAATGCTTATTTAAAAGACTATCACAGACCACTCCCACCAGAGCTGACAGCTGAGGTCTCTTGCACCAGCTACCGGGGGCGTGGCTACCGGAGGGCAAGTAAAATTCGCTGAGGATTCTCAGCCCTAAGCTCCACAAACTTAGGGTCTGAGGGACAGGCAATCTGGGAGAGTGTGCCCAATCATCCATGAAAACAGGGCTCCCAGGAGCAGCAGACCTGGCGTGTACCCAGTATTGTGGTGAGCGGCACCCGTGAGAGGGGCCTGGCTAGAGGAAAAGGGGGGAAGTGACTAGACACAAGAGGAGGCCCTAGGCACTCAGGATTGGAGACTCGCCCAGTCTGGGAGGAGGAGCTGCTGCACAGTGATTGGTTCCCGCATATTGACAGGAGAAACTTGGCCTGGTGGGCACAGCGCCACCTACTGGAAGAGAAGTTAATCAAACTCTAAGACTGCATTTATTAGTGTTTTTTTTTTTCTTTTTTCTTTTCTCTCTTTTTTTTTGATTTTGATTTGGGGTTTTCTTTCATTTTCATTTTTCTTTCTTGTTTTTTTAATTTTTTTTTACAATTTTTAAAAATTTTTTTTCTTCCAATTTTAATTTTAATTTTTGTTTTATTCTTTTTTTATAAAATTTTTTTTCTTTTTTTATTTCCTATTTTTTTCTTCTTTTGTCTTTTCATTTCTTTTCAATTATCTTATCCCCCCTTCCTTGAATTCTACCTGCTTACTCTCATTCTCTTTAGTGACTTCTTCCCTTCCCTTCTAATACCTTTCCTCCCAAGCATCAAATAAATTTATAGGAGTAAACAGTAACTCAGCACTCAAACAGAACAAGAAGTAACATGAGCAGCTTCAAAAAGCAAGGAAGAAAAGGAGTACAAACAATGCAGGACAGCCTAAATATTCAGGAGGACCTAGAGTCATCAGAAAAATGTTCATATAAAGAACTTAAGGAACACCTTAGACAGATGGAATGGAACCTTAAAGAGGATACGAGACAGCAAATTCAAGCAGCAAAAGAACACATTGAGAATGAATTACATAAACAGATAAAAGAAGAAGTTAAGCATCTTTATCAGGAGATAGAGATTATAAAAAATAATCAAACAATAATTCTAGAAATGAAGGAAATGATAAACCAAATTAAAAACTCAATTGAGAGTATCACTAACAGAGTGGAGCAAGTAGAAGCCAGAACGTCAGATACTGAAGACAAAATATATCATCTTGAAAAGAGTCTAGCCAACTCAGAAAGGCTGGTAAAAAATCACGAGAAAAACATCCAAGAGTTATGGGATAACATAAAAAAACCAAATTTACGAGTCATCGGGATAGAAGAAGGTACAGAGATTCAAACCAAGGGAATGAGTAACCTGCTGAATGAAATAATTACAGAAAACTTTCCAGAAATAAAAAAGGAAACAGATATACAAATTGAAGATGCATTCAGGACACCGAGCACACAAAATCACAGTAGACCAACGCCAAGACACATTGTTATGAAGATATCCAATATACAGAACAAAGAGAAAATATTAAAAGCTACAAGAGAAAAGAGACAGATTACATTCGGGGTAAACCAATAAGATTAACAACGGATTTTTCATCACAGACACTGAAAGCAAGAAGGTCATGGAACAATGTATTTCAAACACTGAAAGACAATGGATGCCAACCAAGAATTCTGTATCCAGCAAAATTAAGCTTCAGGTATGACAACGAAATAAAAATCTTTCATGATAAACAAAAGTTAAAAGAATTTGCAGCCAGAAAACCAGCATTGCAAAGCATTTTGAGCAAAACACTACACGAGGAAGAAATGAAAAACAATAACCAAAACCATCAGAGGGAAGTGCCTCGGTAAAGACAGAGGGTGAGGGGAAAGATAATCATGGAGAAACAAACTAAATTTTTTTTTTAAAAAGGATAAATAATCAAACATGGATGGAAGTACAAACCATATATCAATAGTAACTCTGAATGTTAATGGCTTAAACTCTCCAATAAAGCGACATAGGCTGGTATCATGGATTAAAAAAACAAATCCAACAATATGCTGCCTCCAGGAGACACATCTGATTGGAAAAGACATACACAGGCTGAAGGTGAAAGGATGGGAAAAAATATACCACGCACACGGTCCTCGTAAGCAAGCAGGGGTGGCCATCCTCATATCGAATAAAATCGACTTCAAGACTAAGTTAATCAAAAGGGATAAAGAAGGACACTATATACTGTTAAAAGGAACCATTCACCAACAAGACATAACAATTATCAATATTTATGCACCAAATAATGGCGCTGCGATATTCATAAAACAAATTCTCCTCAAGTTCAGGAATCAAATAGACCACAACACAATAATTATGGGTGACTTCAACACACCTCTCTCACCATTGGACAGATCCTCCAAACAAAAGTTGAATAAAGAAACTATAGAACTCAATACCACAATCAATAACCTAGACTTAACTGACATATATAGAATATATCAACCATCATCAAATGGATATACTTTTTTCTCAGCAGCACATGGATCCTTCTCAAAAATAGACCATATTTTATGCCATAGGGCAACCCTCAGTAAATATAAAGGGGTGGAGATAATACCATGCATTTTATCTGATCATAATGGAATGAAACTGGAAATCAATGATAAAAGAAGGAAGGAAAAATCCTACGTCACATGGAAAATGAACAATATGTTACTGAATGATCAATGGGTTACAGAAGACATAAAGGAGGAAATCAAAAAATTCTTAGAGATAAATGAAAATACAGACACAACATATCGGAATCTATGGGACACAATGAAAGCAGTTTTAAGAGGGAAATTCATCACCTGGAGGTCATTCCTCAAAAAAAGAAAAAACCAACAAATAAATGAGCTCACACTTCATCTCAAAGCCCTAGAAAAGGAAGAGCAAAACAACAGCAAATGTAGCAGAAAGCAAGAAATAATTAAAATCAGAGCGGAAATCAATGAAATTGAAACAAAAGAAACTATTGAAAAAATTAACAAAACTAAAAGTTGGTTCTTCGAAAAAATAAATAAGATCGACAGACCTTTAGCCATGCTAACGAAGAGAAGAAGAGAGAGAACTCAAATTACTAACATACGGGATGAAAAAGACAATATCACAACAGATGCTACAGAAATACAGAAGACAATTAGAAATTATTTTGAAAACCTATATTCCAATAAAATAGAAGATAGTGAAGACATCGATAAATTTCTTAAGTCATATGATTTGCCCAGACTGAGTCAGGAGGATACACCCAATTTGAACAGACCAATATCAATGGATGAAATTGAAGAAGCCATCAAAAGACTACCAACCAAGAAAAGCCCAGGACCAGATGGGTATACAGCGGAGTTTTACAAAACCTTTAAAGAAGAATTAATACCAATACTTTTCAAGTTATTTCAGGAAATAGAAAAAGAGGGAGCTCTTCCAAATTCATTCTATGAGGCCAACATCACCCTGATTCCGAAACCAGACAAAGACACCTCAAAGAAAGAAAACTACAGACCAATATCTCTAATGAACCTAGATGCAAAAATCCTCAATAAAATTCTGGCATAATCGAGTACAAAGACACATCAAAAAAATTGTGCAGCATGATCAAGTAGGATTCATCCCTGGGATGCAAGGATGGTTCAATATACGTAAATCAATAAATATTATTCACCACATCAATAGACTTAAAGATAAGAACCATATGATCATCTTGATAGACGCAGAGAAAGCATTCGACAAAGTACAGCATCCCTTTATGTTCAAAACATTAGAAAAACTAGGGATAACAGGAACTTACCTTGACATTGTAAAAGCTATCTATGCTAAGCCTCAGGCTAGCATCATTCTGAATGGACAAAAGTTAAAGGCATTCCCTCTAAAATCTGGAACAAGACAGGGATGCCCTCTATCACCACTTCTATTCAATATAGTTCTCGAAACACTGGCCAGAGCAATTAGACAGACAAAGGAAATTAAAGGCATAACAATAGGAAAAGAAGAACTTAAATTATCACTATTTGCAGATGACATGATTCTATACCTAGAAGACCCAAAAGGATCTACAAAGAAACTACTAGAACTAATAAATGAATTCAGCAAAGTGGCAGGATATAAAATCAACACGCACAAATCAAAGGCATTTCTGTATATCAGCGACAAAACTTCTGAAACGGAAATGAGGAAAAACACTCCATTCACAATATCCTCAAAAAAAATAAAATACTTGGGAATCAACCTAACAAAAGAGGTGAAAGATTTATACAATGAAAACTACAGAACCCTAAAGAGAGAAGTAGAAGACGACCTTAGAAGATGGAAAAATATACCCTGTTCATGGATAGGCCGAACTAACATTATCAAAAGGGCGATATTACCAAAAGTTCTCTATAGGTTTAATGCAATGCCAATCAAAATCCCAAAGGCATTTCTTGAAGAAATAGATAAAGCAATCATGAAATTCATATGGAAAAATAAAAGACCCAGAATAGCAAAAGCAATTCTAAGCAGGAAGTGTGAATCAGGCGGTATAGCGATACCAGATTTCAAACTATATTACAGAGCAATAGTGACCAAAACAGCATGGTACTGGTACCAAAACAGGCGGGTGGACCAATGGTATAGAATAGAGGACACAGAGACTAATCCACAAAGTTACAACTATCTTATATTTGATAAAGGGGCTAAAAGCATGCAATGGAGGAAGGATAGCATCTTCAACAAATGGTGTTGGGAAAACTGGAAATCCATATGCAACAAAATGAAACTGAATCCCTTTCTCTCGCCATGCACAAAAGTTAACTCAAAATGGATCAAGGAGCTTGATATCAAATCAGAGACTCTTTGCCTGATAGAAGAAAAAGTTGGCTATGATCTACATATTGTGGGGTCGGGCTCCAAATTCCTTAATAGGACACCCATAGCACAAGAGTTAATAACAAGAATCAACAAATGGGACTTACTTAAACTAAAAAGTTTTTTCTCAGCAAGAGAAACAATAAGAGAGGTAAATAGGGAGCCTACATCCTGGGAACAAATTTTTACTCCTCACACTTCAGATAAAGCCCTAATATCCAGAGTATACAAAGAACTCAAAAAATTAGACAATAAGATAGCAAATAACCCAATCAACAAATGGGCCAAGGACCTGAACAGACACTTCTCAGAGGAGGATATACAATCAATCAACAAGTACATGAAAAAATGCTCACCATCTCTAGCAGTCAGAAAAATGCAAATCAAAACCACCCTAAGATACCATCTCACTCCAGTAAGATTGGCAGCCACTATGAAGTCAAACAACAACAAGTGCTGGCGAGGATGTGGAGAAAAGGGTACTCTTGTACATTGCTGGTGGGACTGCAAATTGGTGCGGCCAATTTGGAAAGCAGTTTGGAGATTCCTGGGAAAGCTGGGAATGGAACCACCATTTGACCCTGCTATTGCCCTTCTCGGACTATTCCCTGAAGACCTTAAAAGAGCATGCTACAGGGATGCTGCCACATCGATATTCATAGCAGCACAATTCACAATAGCTAGACTGTGGAACCAACCCAGATGCCCTTCAATAGATGAATGGATAAAAAAAATGTGGCATCTATACACAATGGAGTACTATGCAGCAATAAAAAATGACAAAATCATAGAATTTGCAGGGAAATGGATGGCACTAGAGCAGATTATGCTTAGTGAAGCTAGCCAATCCCTAAAAAACAAATACCAAATGTCTTCTTTGATATAATGAGAGCAACTATGAACAGAGAAGGAAGAAAAGATTAACATTAAACAGAGACATGAGATGGGAGGGAAAGGGAGAGAAAAGGGAAATTGCATGGAAATGAAGGGAGACCCTCATTGCTATACAATATTACATATAAGAGGTTGTGAGGGGAATGGGAAAATTAACAAGGAGAGAAATGAATTACAATAGATGGGGTAGAGAGAGAAGATGGGAGGGGAGGGGAGGGGGGATAGTAGGGGATAGGAAAAGTAGCAGAATACAACAATTACTAATTGGGCATTATGTAAAATTGTGGATGTGTAACCGACGTGATTCTGCAATCTGCATTTGGGGTAAAATTGGGAGTTCATAACCCACTTCAATCTAATGTATGAAATATGATATGTCATGAGCTTTATAATGTTGTGAACAACCAATAAAAAAATAATAATAAAAAAAAGACGAGATTTGGTAATTCTCAACTAAAAAAAAAATAAAATAAAATTTTCATTTCTGCTACCACAAAAAAAAATAAATAAATAAAAAATAAAAGACTATCACAACATTTACCAAGACAGTAAAAATTAGGTGTCTAACAGAGGTTGGAGTAAACACATAAATGAGTATTCATGTGATTTAATTATTACCCATAATGTGACAACTTTTTAGTTTTAAAAAGCTGTATATTGGGCTAGGGTTGTGGCTCAGTGGTAGAGCACTTCCCTGGCATGCATGAGACACCAGGTTCATTTCCTAGAACCACATTTTTAGTTTTGAAATGCATACGTCATTTAAGTGTTTTGGAAGTATTTGGCTTTAAAAATATTGCCATCTAGGGTTGTGGCTCAGCGGTAGAGTGCTCACCTAGCATGCGAGAGGCACTGGGTTGGATACTTAGCGCCACATAAAAATAAAATAAAAGATACTGTGTCTACCTATAACTAAAAAATAAATATTAAAAAAATATATTGCCACCTACTAGTGGCACAATGGATGACTTTATATTTTCTATTCTTTTAAATCTATATTTTCTACAGTTATCATATATATATATAAAAGAAAAATAATTACTAAATATAAGCTGAGTATAATAGCTTTAAAACATTTTCACATTAATTTATTATAACCTATAAGTCCACTGGCACCCACTTACTATGCAGCTAACTTATCTGCCTTGGGGAGCCAAAATGTGGCAAAAAGAAAACCAAAAGAATTAAAACGATACTCTGATTCCTAATACCCCAAATCAGATTCAATTTGAAATGAATGTGAAATTGAAACTCCACTATAGAGTAGTCTTGGCTATAAAAGTCTGTTTTGTTAGGCGTTCATGTAAGGAGTTGAAGTAGATTCAAAGTCTGCTTCAGTCCCAATCAGAATGACACCCACCATTCCCAAAAGGTCCAAGTGCCCTTGGAAAACAATGTAAACAATAAAACAAAAGAAAAATGGTGCTTTCTTATACACCGAGGTCCTAATTCTGTGAGCTCTGCATTTAAATGCCTCAGAAATATTGAAATTACTAAAACCAAAAATATTAATACACATGCACTTCTTAAACATGTGAAATTCCTCAAAGTTCAAGAGATGCAAGTAGTTTTATTTTAAGATTGATAATGGTTAATTGTTTTTAATTATGGGCCCCTCTGAGAGTTTGGAAAAAAATTTGGGTCTGCTTTTCAGAAAAATGCGCAAATTAATTAAAGACAGGGTATGTGAATTTCATGGGGCTTACGGACCCTACTTATAGTTAGGGATAAGCCTGTGGCCTGCGGGTTAAGAATGCTGCTTGAAAAAATTAGATGGGCTGGGATTGTGGCTCAGGGGTAGAGCACTTGCCTCACATGTGTAAGGCACTGGGTTCAATTCTCAGCATCGCATATAAATAAATGAATAAAATAAAGGTCCATCAACTAAAAAAAATTTTAAAAAAGAAAAGATTAGATACAATTTACTTTTCTAAATATACACAGAGGTTTGAACCACATTTTATTATCTGCTTCTTTTCATTACGTTGTTTAATGTAAATGAAACTGGAAGAGTACCTAAGACAAGACAAACTGAATGTGAACTTAACAGCATAACAGCCTGATAACAGTCAGAAACAAAAAAAAAATGACTATTTTAAAATTATTAAACAGCTGGATTCTATCTATAACGTCTGATATTGGGAGGCTGAGACAGAAGATTTCAAGTTCAAGGCCAGCCTCAGAAGCTTAGTGAGACCTTATCTCAAATAAAAAATATTAGGGGCATCCCTGGGTTCAATCCCCATACCAAAAAATAAAAATTATAAAACAAACAAGAAAATTAAAACAAAAAGTTATCATCTCTAATTTACCAGTTAAGTGATTTGCACCAGCCCATTGATTCCTGGAGAAGTGTGGCATTCCTTTGTATGGGTGATATCTGAAGACTGCTTCCATTCCCCAAAGGGGAATCATACTTATCATCATGCCTTCTGTGTACAAACTCCAGTGGAGAGAAAGAAAGCTACTTTTTGCTTATACACTTTCTAGGTCTGAATAGAATGTAAATCAAAATAGTAAAAACAACAAAGTTGATCCTGGATAATGGCAATCTGCTACTAGGTTACATTTGTAACAACTAAGAAAAAGGACCATTAAAGTACAACCCACAGGGCAAGTCTGGGCCACTGCAAGTAAAAATTACTGGAACAAGCAATGCTCATTCCTCTATGCTGCTTTCCTGCTGTAATAGGGGCAAAGATGAGTAGCTTGACAAAGACTACATGGTTGGCAAAGCCTAAAATATTTACTATCTGGCCCTTCTGGAAACAGCTTGGTAATCTCTGGTTGCAAAAATACAGTCTTTATACCTAGTTTTAATCTTTTAGCCTAAAAAAGACTAGATGTTAAGGGTCATATACTTTAATTATGTCCACTGTCCTTGCTAATAAATGCAGTGTGGGTTTCATGACTTTAAGCCTTCTTAAATTTTATTACTCATCATCAAAGAACAATAAAAAATGATATGTAAAATAAAGTTTGGTGATAAAGTAACTGAAAAAGTCTATAGACCTCGACATAGCATAAGCAGAAGATGCAAAGCAAGAAAAAGCACAAAGACTCAATAAATACAGAAAAGAAGCACCAAGCATCTCAAAGTTTGAAGGAACAATCCATCAGTCCATTCAGTCACCAAAATAATCAAATTGGTTAATTTTTCATCTCAACCTGAGGAATCTCCCTTGCTAAATAAAGAACTTGCTACTTCCTGAGTTAACATATTCAATATGCTACCAAAAAATGTAACTAGTAGGAAACACTTCCTTACATCAAGGCAAGGTCAACATACCTGTAATATACACATCTTTTCTCTGAGGCTATTAAAAAATAAGATACATTATGGGGCTGGGTTATATTTCAGTGGCAGAGCACTTGCCTAGCATGAATGAGGCACTGGATTTGATTCTCAGAACCATATATAAATAAATAAAAATAAGTAAAAAATAAAGGTGTCCATCTACAAATAAAAAAAATTAAAAGATACATTGATTCCTCTTTCATATAACAGCTCTTCAGATATCTAAAGACAGTTGAAGTACTCTTTTTTGAGATTTCTACTTGGTGATCCTCAAGTTTACAATGTCCAGTTATAATTTAGTTTTGAGACCCTTTACCATATAGATACTCTTTCTCAAACTGCTTTAGTTTTCCCATATCATTTTCAAGAATGGTATCCATAAATGAATAAAATATTATGGTTTGACCTCCTTTTAAAAACTCTTTTAATTAATACAACACAGCTGTTTTGCAGCTGATTCACACTGCAGTTATATATTCTTTAAAAAAAATTTTTTTTTACACACGCTCCTATTATATTCTAGTCTCCTACCCTAACTCTGTACTTGTGAAGACTTGACATATTTTCTTAAGTTCAGTCCATCATTCTAGCCTATCAAAGTATTCATGAATCTTGATTTGGCCTTTCAAAACTGTACTTCCCTAATGTTATCATCTGAAAATCCCATTAGCTTAAGAGATCTGGGATAAGAAGTGATCAACAGAGATGGTCATTTGCAATATGAACTTCTCTGGGGCTTGGTGGCATAGGCCTGAGGGCCAGGACCTTGTTTTTCCTCTGTGAACTTCACACAGAAAGTAAACAATAAACACATCAGTAGAACTAAATCAACAGTATATTTAAAACAAAACAAAACAAAAACCCCTCAGGTGCCTGTATCAATTCTGTGTAATGCAGGTCTCCTGTGGCGTGAGAACTTTCTCATAATGGGTTCTCATATAACAATGGTCAACTGTCATTTGACAAGATTGTGTGGCTGCTTCAGACCTCTGCAGATGCACTATTCTCACAGATGGTTATTCAACCACTAATATTTTGCTTCAGAATAACATTATATTTAGAATAGATTTTCTTTTGAAATTAGTTAGCAAGATTGATATTAAAATTAGTTTGTATTCCTTAGGCAAATATCACTGATTGCTGGTAGAGGTAGAGAAATCAGCCCAAATTTAAAATGTGCCAGGTTAATACAAAATGAACTTTTTTTATTAACTTTTTTACACCACTCTGATTGACTAGAGTTAAGATACAATACTTAATTCTCCTTCTAGTCTCACCTGACATGGAATAAGCCCTCACTAAATAGCTGTCTTTTCTTGGCTATGTCATCCCCAAAATGTTGCTGGATGGCACAATGTCCTTCACTCTACCCTCCTCTCTACCCCTCCCTCGCTATCCTAAAAACCCATACTCCTTCCTCATTTTTTCAAGGCCTCAAGATTAACCTAACAGATCCTCTACCTCAGAGACTCAGTGTGAATTTTATAAAAGAAACAAGTAACTATTCAACAGATTTCCACAATTTCCCTTCTAAAGCAGCTCAAGTTTCTCCTTTTTCCTTCCTGCAGTGGTTCACAAGGTTTTATTTTTCTTCAGGTTCATTCCAGTACTCTACTAATGTCAAATTAATGATTAATCACCTAAAGTTTTCAATTTACTCTTCGTTTCTGACCCTGAATTACCTGTCTTACAAAGACAGTAAGCAAAATGACACTGTGAAAACAGACAAATGCAACAGAAAAATACTGAAGGGTCAAGAAAAATGGAAAGCCTGTCTGAGATTCAATCAGCTTCTAAAAGATATTTCTAAAAGAAAATTTTTAAAAATAAATAGTAATAATGAAAAAAAAGAGTTGGATCCAGAAGGACAGTTATAATAATGCAAGAAAGAAGAAAGTTACTGTCTACTCTACTAGTCTCTGAAGAAATTCTATGCAGTTATCCAAGGTTGACAGAATACTACAAAATAGCTATTCCCTCTTTAAAACAAAGAGAAATCAAGTCATCTTGACCTTGTTATTGGTTGTCTATAAAGAGACAAAAGAATGAATTAAAATTCGTTATTTTATTTCAGAGGGACATGTGGTAACAGATATGATTTAACTATAAAATTTCTATCTCATCCACTTTATTTTAGTTGTTCCTGTAAGTTATATAATATAGAAATAAGAAAAACTTAAATTATACACAATTAACTAAAGTTTGATATAACTGGTATGCATCTTTTTATCCCACACCAAAAAAACACCCAAAAAACTCACAGGATGGAAAGGGAAGAAAATTGAAGTTAAAGCATCTGAAATTTTATTTTCTTCCTGATTTACACCATAAAGCATCTCTCTTTTTTAAAACAAAACCCTTCTATAATTTCAAAAGGTTTTTAGCCAGTACTTCAACTAGATGGGCTGGGATGAATCAAAATTAAGGGTTTAATAGCAATAATGCTTTCTGAGTTTAAAAAACAATCATGAGCCAGGCATTGTGGCACATGCCAACTTGGAAGGTTGAGGCAGGATTGCAAGTTCAAGGCTAGCCTTGGCAATTTGGTAAAACCCTGACTCAAAAAATAAAGAGGTCTGGGGATGGAGATGTAAGTCAATGGTAGAGCACTCCTAAGTTCAATCCTCAGTACAAAAAAAGAAAAAGAAAAATCATGAGGTGACCTTATAATTCTTAATGTTGCTATACAACTTTCCTCCTTCCCTCTCAAACATCCATCTTCCATCTTTTTTTTTTTTTTAATGAGAAAACAGGCTTATAATACTCAGCACAGATTTTCCAGCAGAAGAAAAGTATTCTCTTTTAAAAGAAAAGACTTCTAGGAGCTCTGGAAATGTGAAACAGGCAGACACAGAGAAGATTTAAATACCTGGCTGTTGACATTAATATCAATGTTTGATTGAGGAGACAGCAAAGGACTGTTTTCCATCTCAAACTGCTTGAGCTTCTCTGAGGCATCTTTCAATGCTGAAAAAGATCGCAAAATAATAGTCTGTCAGTCTATCAAGCTGTCATAACTATGTGGGGACACAAATTTAAGTTTTATTTTCCTCAGCACCAATAACCATCACTTAAAAGAAATAATACAAATGAACAGAAAAAAATATATATTTTCTTTCCATGACCAGGTAATTCCCATTACCTTGAGAGTTAATCCCAAATAGCAATCCTAAATACATTGTCCTATGTTTACATCACTCCTAAAAAGCAACTGTATATGGACTCTCAATAGCATGTGTGCTAAAGGTTTAACAGCCAAGAGATTTAAAGGGCAGAACACTTTTGACATGGTCCTTTTCTTCATTAACCTCAACTCAAAATGCATGTCTAACCTTAGTATACACTGCCATCTCCATTCCTGGTCTTCACTATATCCCATCTAAAATTAAGTTTCTCTTCAGATCAGGGATAGAATGCTTGACTCGCACTTGTGAGACCCTGAGTTCAATCTTCAGCACCACATAAAAATAAATAAGTGAAATAAAGGTATTGTTTACAACTACAACTAAAAAATAAATATTAAAAAAATAAGTTTCTCTGGAACAAACTGGTGAAAGGACATAATTATTCATTCATTAATCCAACATAATATATATTGGTACTATCAAGTGTGTATAAGGGTTGGGGATTTCACTCAATGGTTGAACACTTGCCTAGCATGCTGCAAGGTTCTGGGTTCAATCCCCAGTACCTCAAGGGAAAAAAATAATTGACTGCTAGAGGTGTGTGTGATGCAGGACAAGCATTTTGTCCACATAATGTTGAGCATTTTGTCCGCATAATGTTCTTCCTAGCTGCAAAATATTAAGTCCTTTAACTACTGAAAGATAATACATTAAAAACACAATTCATATTTAAATAAGTTATATTTAAATTAATCACTGTAATAATTTTATATGGCAGAGATTAATTTGCATTAATTATTTTGGTAATTTTTTGTCACTTGGCAGAAAAATTATTGAATGCCTAACAAATTCTATGTTATCAGGTAGAAGGAAGAAGAAGAAAACTGAAATCATGTCCTTGGATCACAGGGATCTTCTAAAAGCACTGATCAATTAAACCAGTAGATTCTCTTGCTGGCTGCAGAGTCTGGTGGAGAACCTTCAAGAAATACTGATTCTCAAGGATCACCCTACAATAATTATATGAGAATTTCTGGAGGTTAGATTCTGACACTGAAAGTTTTAAAAACTTTCCAAGTGATTTTAACGTACAACTAAAGTTGAAAGTCACAAATTCAACACTGGTCTTCTCAAAATCTTCCCTACCCATTTACTTAATTCCCATCTTTGGTTTTGTATATTATTCAAGTTCCCTAATGCTGAATTTTTATTTCTAAATTACTAAATGCTATTGCTCTACCCTAAAGTCTTCAGAGACAACAGCATACTCACTCGCAATTTTCTGTGAGTTGTTTAAAGATAGTGTCTAATTTTAGCCTATGATAGAATCAGAATTGGCGAGAGCCATGTAAATACAAGCTGCTTTAAAATGAACATGCATTACACTGAGATTCAATAGGAACTTCTGTTTAGAAACATTTTATGCTTTACTATCAAACCAAACTCTCAAATATATAGACATCTTCAATGAGCAATTTACTTTCTCCTTTTAACCTTTGAAAATTTTAAGGAAAGCAGCATTTGTTATGTATTATTTTTTAAAATATTTTTTAGTTGTTGATGTACCTTTATTTTTTATTTATTTATATGTGGTGCTGAGGATGGAACCCAGTGCCTCACACATGCTAGGCAAGTGCCCTGCCACTGAGCCATGATCCCAGCCCCTGTATTATTTCTTTTTATGGGACTAGACATTAATAACCCTCATTAACACACACACACACACACACACACACACACAAAATACTTTCTAGGAGCTAATGAATCATTCAAACATTCATTCAATTCTGTCCCCTGGGAGACCTTTAAGAAAAATTTTTTTGCTACTTATTTTGTACTCAAGAAACAAAGTAAAACTAAGAATGAGAACTCAAATGTTTAATTATTCAAAAATGATGCATATGTTTAATGGTCTTAATTACATTATCTTAAATATTTCAATGCTCTAAAGTCAAAAAAGGCAGGGAATCATAACTACTGTTACTTAAATTTAAAAGCTCAACTATTACATGTAATATTCTTATAGTTAATGTAATATTCTTAGAGGAAGTGATTTAAATATCTCATTTCAAAGGGAGATAAAAAGTACTACTGATATATTACAGAATATTTACTTACTCTCACATTCAGCTTCAGGTTCCTCTAATCCAGTTTGCATGGTGGCTATGTTAATGTCATCCAGTGCTAGGGATGTTTCCATGGTATCTGATGCCCTAGTTACATCACCAATGGCTGTTTCCAGTAAGTCTGGGCTATCTAGCAAATCAATACTCAGAGGCAAGCTGCAAAAGGCAATATAAAACTTACTTAGACCAATAAATTTATAAGAAAATGAATTTAAAATACTAACAAAAATCAATGTTAAGGAAAGATTCATTAAAGAATTTCATCAAACTGGCTTTATTCATATCTTAAATCTCTCTGGGAAGATTTCTAGCCAAGATGGAGCAAAAGGGACTGGGTTAGCCTCCCACCCTTAGGAGAAACTGAAATCAGGAGGGGAAAAAAAACAACAACTATTTTCAAGACACTAAACATCAGGCAACAAAAGAATGACTCTGAGATTCAGAAAACATGTAAGGTGAGCCTTAAGAAAATTTTCAGGCTATGGTGCAGATAGGGAAGTGAGGCAGAGCACCCAACACTCCTTAGCTGAGAAGATGGGACTGAGAGTCTAGAAGACAAGTCACACAGATGTTTTAGGACAGAATGCCAAAGGAAAAAGTAGCGCAAAGAGACGGCGCTAGAGGCATGTAAAGGGTCCACTTCAAAGTATTCAGCTCATGTGTGAGAAAACTCCCCAAGGCCTGGAAAGGAACTTCTTCCATGCATTAGGTGGAATTTGTGGCACTCTCTCCTCTGTAGTAGAAAGATATTAACCCAGACAAGCACTGCAACAAACTCACCAAAATAAATATAAGTGAGAACTGAAAGGGTTAAACTTTCCAAGTACCTCAACCACATCTCAAAACAAACCTCAAGATGATTTAGAAAAATATCAAAATATGTAGCAGCCAATAAAATAAAATGCACAATATCAGGCTTCCACTCAAAGATTACCAAGAATTCAAAGAGGCAGAAAAAGGATGTCCTCAATCAAATTAAGAGCATCTACCCAGAAACAAAACACAAAGCAGAACTCCACAAACAAGCCAAATAAACCAAAATCTAACATCACAGTTAATGATATAAGACAAATTCTGCTGGGCGCAGTGGCCCACATCTGTAATCCCAGCTGAGGCACTAAACAACTCAGCGAGATCCTGTCCCTAAATACAAAACAGGGCTGGAAATATGGCTCAGTGGTTGAGTGCCCCTGAGTTCAATCCCCAGTAGCCCCCCAAAAAGAAAGACAAATGCTTTTTCTCGTAAGAAGTAAGTTCACTTTTGTCATTTTAAGTCAACGTTGTACTAGAGGTTCTAATAGGGCAAAAAAGGGGGGGGGGGAAATGTACATCAAAGGTATTTAGAGTAAAAAGGGAAAACACAGATAAATGTGCAAGGCTTGTACACTGAAAACTAACAAATTAAAGGAAATCTAAGTAAAAAGAAGGACATCTGACATGCATGGAAACACTTAATGTTGTCAAGATGGCAGTTTTCCCCTAACTGATCTGTATATTCGATACATTATCAAAATTCCAGCAGAATTTTTTTGTAAAATTCAGTCAATCCTAAAATTCATATGTAAATTAAAAGGAGCTAGAATAGCCAAAACAACTTCAAAAAAGAATAAAATTTAAGAATGTACATTATCCAACTTCAAAACTCTTTAGACAGCAAACAGTATTCAAGATTTTGTGGGATTGGCATGAAGATAGGCAGGTAAATCAACAGACCAGATTGAGAGTACAGATTTTCTTCTATTTATAGCTGACTTTGGCAAGATAAATCAGTGGGAGAAAAGATAAGTCTTTTCAACAAATTGTGCCAGGACAATCAAAATGCAAAAATTTTGAATTTTAACTCTACTTCACACTATTCACAAAAATTAAATCAAAATGGACAAGAAACCTAAGTCCCTATTTAAGAGCTAAAATTAAAACTTTAGAATAAACCACACAGGAGAAAAAAATCTTTATGGCCATCATTGGGTATAATATCCCAGATATAACACCAAAGTTCTGATCCACAAAAGAAAAATTTCATACATTGGAGTTTATCACATATAAAAATGTTTGAGCTTCAGAAAGCCATGTGTGAAAATGAACAGAAACTACAGATTAGGAGAAAAGTTTTGAAAATCATGTATCTGAGAAGGAGCTTGTATCTAAAACATACAAAGAACTCTTAAAACAATAAGACAACCCATATAAAAATTGGCAAAATGTCTGAACAAACACTTCTCCAGAAAAAAAATATTCAAATAGTTAATACTCAACATTATTTTCCCTCAGGAAAATATGAATCAAAACCACAATATGCCCACTTTAATGGTTACAAAACAAAAAGACATTAAGTGTTGGCGAGGATGTGGAGATGAGGTAACCCTCATGCATTTCCACTCTGGGAAACAGTTTGCCCATTTCCTGAAAAATTAATAACCAATTTACAATACAGCCCCATCAATTTTCCTCCTAGAATTTTGTCCAAGAGATATAACTTATATCAATGTAAAAACACGTGCACAGCCAGGCTCAATGGCACATGCCTATAATCCCAGCTCCTCAGGAGGCTGAGGCAGAACTACAAGTTGGAGGCCACCTTGGCAACTGAGATCCCATCTCACATTAAAGGGGACTGGGAATGTAGCTCAAAATAGGGTGGGGATGTGGCTCAGTGGTTGAGTGGCCCCGAGTTCAATCCCCGGTACTCTAAAATAAATAAATAAATAATAAATAAATAAATAATAAATTTAGAAATCTATTAGCCAATATAGTCTATGTTAACACATTTTTCCCCCTTGTTTATGGGCAGGGGATACTGGGGATCAAAATCAGGGACTCACACAAGCTAGGCAGGTACTTTACCACTGAGCCAAATTCCCATTCCTGACAAATTTTTTGTTTTTGATGGATCTCACTATGTTGCCAAGACTGGCCTCATACTTGAGATCCTCGTGCCTCAACCTTCTAAGAAGGTGGAGTTTATAGGCATGTATCACCTGGCTCTATCACAGATGGGATCTCTGTGATCAGTTGTATAATTTTCAACAAGTTACTTTACCTTGTTCACAAAATGTGTAAAGATAGAGGTAGGGAAGTGGGTGGTGGTAGAGTTTTGGTCTCCCTACACTGGTTTCTTTCATATGCTTTTACTTGAATTTGTGACGTACATTTAATCCACAAGATTTCTTGGCTAAAACATTTAGAAACCATTGGAGTAAAGTTACTCCTGACACATTCCATCTTTAACACTATAAAAATTTATTCATGTAAAACCAGCTCATTAGTTCACTCTTCATTCCATCTCCTACTGGTCCAACTGTTATCCACACAAAATATGAATCAGGTCACTTCTGGGGACTTTAAAAAAAAGAGGTGTTAGTAGTGATGGAGGGAGGAGATCAAACAGATGACAGGGTACTGAATTTGTTAAAGTGGAACGATGAGCATATTAGTGTTCATTGTATGTTCTAATTGATCTATTTTTTACATTTTCAACATTTTAAAAAACAGAGATACCAATATTTTGGACAAAAGGATGTGAGAACTGGAAGGAGGTCATCTCCTGTGGACCTAATGTGGACACATGACAGAAAAAAATTTGTTAAATTACACATCATACTAAAAAATAAGACAAAAACTTTATAAATCAGAAAGTAAATGAAAAATGTAAAAACAGTGTATGGGTTAAATCGTAGCCCCAGTTGAAAATTCAAATGGTTAAGTTCTAACTCCTAATACCTCAAAATATGGCCTTATTTGATGGGCTCGCTAACAAATATAATTAGTTAAATTGATAAGTTCAATCTAGAGTGGGATACAGTGTGGGATACATTTCGCACGCAGAGAAATGCCATGTGAAGATGAAGGCAGAAGTTGGGATGAAGCATCTACAAGCCAAGAGACACCAAAGATTGCCAGTAAACCACAAGAAACTAGGCAAGAGGCATGGAACAGATTCTTTCTGACAGCCCTCAGAAGAAGCAACCCTACTAACACCTTGATCTCAAACTTTTCAAAATGTGAAAAGAAAATTTTGTTAAGGGACCCAGTTTGTGGACCCTGTTCACAGCAGTCCTAGCAAACGAATATATCCCTCATTCTAAAGATCAGAGCCTACTGAGAGAACCTGAAAGTACACATCATTCAAGTCATAAGATAAGAAATCCAAAAAAAAGACATTCTGCAAGGAAATTCAAAGGGCTAGAGGGTACTTTGACTTTTCTCCTCCACTTTACAAGGAGAGTGGGACCTTGTAAAATCACATCAAGTAAACAGAGGCTCCAAGGAGAATGGCATCTCTGTGGTGTGAAATGCCAAGTACCAGAAACTCCTAGGTCTATGTTGGGTGGTAGAGAGAGAGTTCTAATGAAAATCTCATGCCTGAATCTGCAAGTTTGGGTGCATATTTAAATATACTTCCCATGTAGTGAAGTGATTCCTTCAGGACAGTGGTCCAAACCAGTAAGTTGAATTGAACCAACCTGAAGAAAAGACAAGTTGGACAAGCTGCATTCTCAATGCGTGGCATAGCAAAGATTGCACAGGCCAAGTGGCACAAAGAATAAAATAAAAACAGGAGTAAATGATAATGCATTGCAGAAAAAAATCTATAAATGTAATGCTGTTAGCAAATTATTTCTTTTAAAGGTTAGGAGAAAGAAAAGCTCTTTTGGACATTAGAAAAGCAACTCATATATTTAAGAAGACAGAATTAGAAAATCACCATACTACAAATAGTGAATTAATAATAACGGATTCAAGGGGTTGGGGTTGTAGCTCAGTGGTAGAGCACTCGCTTAGCACGAGCAAGACGCTGAGTTTGATCTTCAGCACTACATAAAAATAAATGAATAAAATAAAGGTATTGTGTCCAACTACGACAAAAAAATTTTAAAAAAAATAATGGATTCAAGGCAAAAATCATCAGTGGGTACTAAAAACAGGATCAAAGATTTGGTAGGAATGGGAAAACCACTCAGTATCAAAATGACACTCCACAGATTACAAAGGGGAAAAGTACTTTTACAGGGAAGTCTGGTGAATATCATCTTAAAAAAAAAAAAAAAAGTCCAACCTTAACCTAATCATGAGAAATCAGACAAATCTGTTGAGAGATATCTTGCAAAAGAATTGGCAAAGGCTCTTTTCTTAAAAGCCCAAAATTATAAAGGGCAAAAAAAATTATTAAAAGGCTGGGGACTATTCCTGATTAAAGTTACACAAAAAAACTAACTGAAATCTTGATTGGTACTTAGATAAAGAGTAAAAAAAACAACTATAAAGTACATTTACTGAACCAGTTGGCAAAATCTGAAGATAGACTAAACATTAGATCAATGATAAATTTTATGTGTAACAAAATGTGTTACGTACTAGAATATCTTTGGTTTTTGGAAATTTATATGAAAGTATTTAGAGATGAAGTAACAATGTCTTCATTATGATTCTCAAATAGTTCAGCCAATACAATTTTCTTTTAACATTTGGCAAATGTAAGGAAGGACACATTATGTATTCATGTCCACCATTCTTTATTTTTTGTAAGTTTGAAGTTTGGGAGAAAAAAAATTTGGGAGGAAAAAAAAAGAATGCTTGTGCTCCCCTTGGGCCAGTGTTAAGTCCAACTTTAAGCCCATTCAATGGAACGCTAAAATGTACCAAGGTCAGATGACTTGAATGTAAAAAGGTACTGGTGGGCAGGAGCTAAACCAGGAAAAAGGAGAGAGAAGAAGGATGCTGCAGAGATGAAACATGAAGCACTTTGCCTATGCTGAGGAAGTGACAGGTCCTATGAGAACAAGCTAAGGTGAAGTAGCACAAGACAGAATGCACAGCTGGGTGTGGTATTGCATGCCTGTAATCCCAGCAACTTGGGAAGTTAAGGAAGGAGCATGGCAAATTCGAGGCAACCTGGGCTGTTCGAGGACCCTATCTCAAAATAAAGAAAAAGTGCTGGGGATGTAGTTCAGTGGTAGGGCACCCCTGAGTTCAATCTCCAGTACCTCCCCCCACAACACACACACACACACACACACACACACACACACACACACACAGTGGACACTAGCACACGTCATGCCACGCTGCTGGATTACAATAGCATCATTCAAATAAGTCTTTCCCCACTTTCTTCTTCCATCTAGTTCAACCTTGAAAGCGAAAATTAAAACAATGAAAAATTCTCTCATTCTTCACTGTACATTTAGAGAAAGGGGAAATGATATTGGACATAATAAATTCAAGTGATAATTTATTGCAACTTAAGGTATGTTTCAATTACTGAAAGTAAGATGTATTTAAATCATGGGCTGAAAGGAGGAAGAAAAGTACACCTTGTATGAATGAATATGGTAATTAAGAGCAACAAAGTAGAGCATTTAGCCCTTTCCAAAACAATGACGAATTCTTAGCAGTGCACTGAACCTTAAACCAGGAGATACTTGAGGAGTTTAGAAATGGGATTAAAAAAAAAAAAAATCCAATTCCTTGGGTGAAATGAAACCCAAGATACCATACGTGTGAGGCAGTGAACAAGAGTTTAGACTACTACAGGGTTTGGGGTTGTGGCTCAGTGTTAGAGCACTTGCCTGGCATATGTGAGGTATGGGGTTCGATCCTCAGCACCACATACATACAAACACAAAGGTATTGAGTCCATCTACAACTAAAACATTATATTTAAAAAAAAAAGTTAGGCTACTACATAAAATCACGGATATTTTAGATATGAACAGAAGCTGAGAAAGCTCTCTTCAAGTCTAGAGTTTCATGAGATGAAACCTTGCAGTGAAATGAAGGGAATACTCATAAGTCTCTGTGCAAACAACCATGAGACCACCACATTCTGTCTCAAGAACTAAAGCAATTTCTATGAAAGATCCTACAACAGGGTCTCAAAATGTGAAGCTGAGGAAACTTAAAAACTACCGTATAGGCAAGAAGGAAAGAAAACAAACCTGCTGAACTCAGAGAAATGAAGCACATAAAGAAGTCTGGCACAGGGGTTGGGTTGTGGCTAAGCAGTAGAGCGCTAGCCTAGCATGTGCAAGGCCTCTGGTTCGATTCCCAGCACCACATAAAATAAATAAATAAAATAAAGGCATATATAAAAAAGAAGTCTGACTCTAAGACAACCAACAAACCAAGAGCACTCATAGCTAAGGAAGTAGAAAGGACAACAATCTAAAAAGAAATGCAACTATATTAAACGTTCTGAAAGACACAGAGAAGGTATAGAATCAATGAAACAGGAAAGGAAATTACGAAAAAGAACAGTAGACTCTAAAAGATGAGAAATTAAATGAGTCAGTAAAATAAGTGTTCAAAGGGACACTGTTGACTAGAGCATCACAGAAAAATTGATTAGCAGATATTAGGAAAATCACCAAGAAAGTAATAAAGACATAGTAAACATAAAAGATACACAGAGATTGAAAGCTGCAACTTATACTTATTTAATAGAAATTTCAGGAGGCAAAACAGAGAACATAAAAATGGAGCAATATTAGAAGAGATAATGACTACACTTTCCAAAGAGAAGACATTCAGGGCTGGGGTTGTGGCTCAGTGGTAGAGTGCTTGCCTAGCATTCATCAGGCACTGGGTTCAATCCACAGCACCACATACAAAAAACTAAATAAACAAAATAAGGTATTTTAAAAAATCTTAAAAAAAAGACTTTCATAAAGGATTAAACACTAAATACTGAACACATAAGTTTTACTTCTACTTTCTCATAAGACTGCTCTAAAGTGATAGTATAGTATAAGGACACAAAATCACTGTCATTTATAAGAAACAAAAAAAGGAAAAGAAAGGAAAATTTTTGAAGGCAGTGAATGGACAAGTGATCATTGATTAGAAAGGCTTGAAGCTCTAAAACCTAATCTAAAGGTACAGAAAGTTTAGGGGGAAAAAGTCACTACATGGAACTGAAAAAATGTTCCAATTCTACAGGCTGTCTTTTTTGAATGTAATCTTTTGAAATACAAATGTTTTGATATATAGTGAATTCAAATTATCTCATTTTTCTTTTGTCACATGCTTTAGTGTCATATCTAAAAAATGCTGGTCACAAAGATTTACGCCATGCTTTCCTTTAATATAGTTCTAGCTATTAAACTTAGGTCTACTATCTATTGGGGTTAATTTTTATGTGGTGTGAGATAGATGTCCAATATCACTCTTTTTCGTTGTGGATATTCAGTTGGATTAGTACCACAAGTTCCTTAAAGAATGGAGCTAACTGAAAAGCCATCTGGAAAAACACAATCAGCTATCATTACTTATGCCTTCTATCAAAAAAATTCTAAATGCATCTGAAATTCAAATACAGTACAGGAAAATTAAACCTTACAAGTGTTGGAAGCAAGCAAATTGAATTCCCTTAAAATGTAGCAGCGAAGAAAACCATTCTAATCATTAAAATTCAGAAATCATTTAAAAAAAGATGGATGCACTTTTTTCATATAAAAATAAAAATCTTATACACAGCAAAAAATACCAAAAGCAAAATAATAAGTGACAAGTTGAAAATACACATGCAACTTATATTCATAGAGTTCATATCCCTACTACATATAAAAAGCTTCTGAAAAATAGAAAAGGCTAACTGCTCTGTTTTAGATAGGACATGAAATTTACAGAAAAAATGCAAATGACTTAAATATAAAAAAAAGTTCATAGTGAGAGGAATTTAAATGAAATACACTGAATATTGACTGTAGTGTTAGTTTCATGGATGCATGTGTCAAAACTCATCCTTCAGGAAAAAAAAAAAAGATGGGCACAAACAGAACTTCAGTTGCTTCAGTTATGGTTGCAGAAAAATTAGTTATTTCTGTTTTAGAAATTAAGAGTAGAAAGATAAAGTAAAGAGTATTTAAGCTTCACAATTACATCTAAATAAGATATATGCTTAGGGATGAATTACTTGCTTTTACCAGATTATGTAAATAAAGAAATAAGAGAATATTGTACAAAACTACATAGAAAATTGAAAACTCAAATAAAATTAATAAATTCCTATAGAAATTGGCTCAAAAAGAAATAGAAAACCTGACTAGACCAGTAACCATTAAATAAGCTAAGTTTATTCAAAAATATCTTCACATGAAGAAAATAGCATGCCAATTCAACTACACAGAAGACTCCTACCAAACTATATAGGAAACAGCTCACTCTACTTTTACATAAACTCTTCAGATGATTAAAAAAAAAAAAAGTGAGCAACATTCCACAGTTCATTATATGAGACTAGGATTAATCAGATGAAAACACTACAGGTCAAAAATATAAATAAATAAATAAATAAATAAATAAATAAGTCGATTTCACTCATTAAGAAACTAAAAATCAGGGCCAGGGTTGTGACTCAGTGGTAGAGTGCTTGCCTTCAGTGTGAAGCACTGGGTTTGATTCTCAGCACCAGATACAGATAAATGAATAAAACAAAGATCCACCAAAAACTTAAAAACATAAAAAAATAAGCTAAAAATCTAAACAAAATAGCAGCAAACCAAATCCAGGAATGTATGATGTTATTTACATGAATATAAATCCATGTTATTAATGCCATGGAATGATACACTGAAAAAAGAATAAGCACTTACAAACACTGGTGAAATCTGAGTAAGATCTGAAGTCTAATATTGTGCCAGTCAGTTTCTGGGTTTGACAATATAATTATACAAGATATCAACATTAGGGGAAGTCCTCACTAAAAAATACAGGATTTCTGACAGAAGGAGAATGAGAACAAACAACATTACTCAATAATGGTGCATGATCAGTCAATCCATTTAATAATAGATAAATAATAAAAAATAAATAAAACTATCTCTACTTCATCCTTCATAGAAAGTAACTAGTCTTAAATGTGAAAGGCAAAACTACCCATTTTTACAAAAACAATATAGGACCATAGGTTCTTGACCTCAACATAGGAAAACATTTATTAACTAAAACTCAAAAAGTATTATACAAGAAAAACATTGGGAAAAAAAAAAACTTATAGGGCTGGGATTGTGGTGGTGGTAGAACACTCACCTAGCACATGTGAGGCCCTGGGTTCTATCCTCAGCACCACATAATAAATAAATAAATAATAAACAAGTATAAAGACATCGTGTCCAACTACAACTAAAAAAAAAATATTAAAAAAACCTGATAAATTTAACATTAGTTTATGAGCAATATAAACATATTCAAAGCATAATTGTCTTAATAGTTACAACCTGGGAACAAAAAAGATGTATCATATATCAACAATAAAATGGACGTGTTTTGGTATTCCCTAAAGATCTGGAAAACCACACAGGAATATATTGAATAAACAATTTCTACAAGCATCAACATGGCTGATTCTCAAAAGAAAAGCAATGGGCAAGACTCGAAATAAGATTATGATTCAACCTACATGAAGTTCAAATCAGGCAAAAAAAACAATGCAATGTTTAAGAATATAAGACACATAAGGTAAAATTACTTTCAGAAAAGTAAAAAAAAAAATTTAAGACAAAACTCATCAATAGTAGATGTGTTGGGTAGGAAAGAATGGAAGGAAATAAAATTGTGGTCACAGAGAGGGTACTAAAACAGTAATTTCTATTTCTTAATATTAAGAATTATATTCAAATTTGAACTGTATTTTATAGACATATTTACATGTATGTACTTCATGATAAATTTTTAAAATAAAGGGCAAATCGAAAAAATTTTAAGAGTAATATCTAAGATGTTTTGTTCTTTAATGGAAAAAAAAATCTTTGAATCCTTCAGATTCCTACTTGTTACTAATTCACAAATTTACTTGTCTATTTGGGTATTAACTCCTCCCCACCCCCAGTTAGCAGCATAAATATTTATTGTTACACTTAAGAAAATTATCCTCCTTTTAACAGTAAAAATCATTTTCTTTTTCTGCAGTACTGATGACTAAACCCAAGGCTTCACACATGCTGGGCAAGTACTTTTAAACAGAAATACATATCACCAATTCTTTTTATTTTTTGAGACAGGGTCTTGCTAAGTTACCCAGGATAGCCTCAAACTTGCCTCAGTCTCCACAGTAGCTGGGATTTCAGCATGTGACACTGTTCCTAGCCTTCACTTTTAAGTTTACAGTGTAAGGATTGAGGTCCCTAAATATGAGGGAAAGAACTAGGTTGGTGCGGCAGATTCAATTACCTCCTCTTCTTCAGGGAACCATATAGGAAAAGGGAAGGGGAAAAAAAAAATCTGGGTAGACCATTTTGAGAACTGAAAGAAGTGGTAATAATACTGGAAACATGTTTGCTTCTAAATTATAAATCTGTTGAAGGGCATACAATATTGTATACTGTCTGTATGACAGTAACAGCACAAAGTATAAGGGAGATAAAGTTATAGAGGAACACAGCTTTTATATACTATTGAAATTAAGTTGGTATCAACACAAAGTAGATTGTTAGCTGTAATTTCCATGGTAAACACTAAGAAAATAAATGTAAATTTTAAAATAAAAGAAACAAGGGACTTGAAATGGCACATCTGAAAAACACCTACTCAATACAAAAGGCAGTAATGGAGGAAATGAGGAAGAAAAAAGACATATAGAAACAAACAGAATGATGTAAGTTCTTCCTCATCAGCATTTGCATTAAATATGAACATCCAGTGGCTGGGGTTCTGGCTCAGCACTAGAGCTCCCTAACATGTGTGAGGCACTGGGTTTGATCCTCAGCACCACACATAAATAAAGTACAAGTACTGTGTCCACCTACAACTTAAACGAAATTTAAAATGTCCACTTAACATTGGCAGAAAAGATTAGAACACATGAACCAACTACATGCTGTCTTCAAGAGATACACTTTAGATTCTAACTCACAAATAGATTTAAAGCAAAAGGAGGAAAAAGATATTCCACGCAAACACTAATCAAAAAAAGGGTTGGAGTAGCTATAATAATCCCAGGCAAACAAGGCTATAGGACAGAAACTGTTGCCAAATATGGAATGTTTTATAATGACAAAAAAATTAATTCACCAAGATATAATCAAAAATATATAAGCATCTAAAATATAGCCCCAAAATACATAAAGCTAAAACAGAATTGAAAGAAAAAAATAGACAACAGTACTTCCACTTTCATTATGAAGAGAAAAAGCAGATAGAAGATCAAAAAGGAAGCAGAAGAGCCAAGCATGGTGGCACATGCCTATAATCTCAGCAATTTGGGAGGCTGGGGCAGAAGGATTCAAAGTTCAAGGCCAGCCTTAGCAACTTAGCAAGACGTGGTCTCAAAATAAAAAATAAAAAGGGCTGAGGACATAGCTCAACGGTTAAGTAAGTGCCTCTGGGTTGGTTCAATCCCTGGTACCAAAAAAAATTAAAATAAAGAAAAGAAAAAAGCAGCAGCAAAAGATTTGAACAATATTATAAAACAACGATACTTAGCAATTATGTACAAAACACTCCAGTAATGAGAGCAGAATACACATTCTTCTCAAATGCAAATGAAATATTCTCCAAGATAGACTATATTGCAGAATGGGAGGAAAAAAAATTCTAAATTATATATCTGATAAAGGACTTGATCTGAATATGTGAAGAATTTACAATAAAAAGGCAACACTTTTTTATTTTTTTGGTGTGGTACTAGGAATTGAACCCAGGAGCACTTAACCATTAAGCTACATCCCACTCCTTTTAATTTTGAACAGGGTCTCACTAATTTGTTTAGGGCCTAAGTTGCTGAAAGCTGGCTTTGAATTTGAGATTCTCCTACCTTAGCCGGAATTACAGGAATGCATCACCACTATTTTTTAAATGGGCAAAGAATATATGTAAATAGATTTTCCTCCAAGAATGTATAAAAATAGTCAATAAGCATATCAAAAATATCCAAAATCACCAGCTCCCATAATACTACTTACTATTACAGCTAGCATGACTATAATGAACAAGGCAGACAACAGCAAGTGTTAGCAAAGATGTGGAAAAACCAAACATTCATATATTGCTTGTGGGAATATAAAATGGTATAGCCACTGCAGAAAACAATTTGGCAGCTCCTTAAAATGGCAAAAATACAGTTACCATATGAGTTAGTAATTTCCTTCTTAACCATATAACCAAGAGAATTTTTTAAAATGTTCATATAAAACCTGTACATGAATATGTTCATAGCAGCATTACTCTTGAAGGAAAAACAGCAAATTCAAATGTTCACTAAATGATACATGGATAAATAAAATGTACATCATATAATAAAATATTAACCCAATAAGAGCAATCAAGTGCAATTAGTCTTCCATATCGTGGGTTCCGTACCTATGGATTCAACCAACCACACACTGAAAATAAATATCTGAGGAAAAAAACTGCACCTGTATGGAACATGTAGAGACCTTTTCCTTGAATACAGCGTAACAACTACTTTTATAGTATTAGATGTAATTTAAAAGGATTCAAGTTGTATGGGAGGATATGCATAGGTTGTATGAAAATATTACACCAATTTACCTAAGGGATTTGAACATCCACAGACTTTTGTATTTATAGCAGAGCACGAGGAGGGTGCAAGATATTAAGGGATGTTGCACTGAAACATGCTACCAAGAAGAGATAGCCCTGAAATCATTTTAAGTGAAAGAAGTCAGACACAAAAGGGCCACATACGATGATTTGTTTTACAGGAAATTTCCAGAATAGGCAAATCTCTAGAGGTAGAGAGTAAATTATGGGGAGTGGATAATTAGTAAATAAATATGGGGAGTACTGCTAATAAGACAGGAGTTTCTTTAGGGGGATGATGAAAATGTTCTGAAATTAGACAGTGATGATGGTTAAACAGTCTTGTGCAAACTATAAAAACCACTGACTTGTACACTGAAAAGTTTTTTCTGTAGTCAAGACAATTCATTTTCAGTCTATGGATTGAGATGATGATCTATGGACTCTTGGCAATGCCTCAGTATCATCCACTTATCAAGAATAATGTAAAAGAATATGCAAACAGTCTGTCTTTTCATTCCTTTTCATCTCCTTCCTTTCCATGGACACTTACCTGAATAATTCCAGTAGGTTATGTGTCCCTCTACACCTTGGGACGTTTTGTTTTTAAAGTAGTATGTACTAAGTAAAGCAGTATTTCCCATACCCCCATTATCTAAAAATCCATCATCTCTTGTGTGTGTGTGTGTGTATGTATAACTACATAGATGGTTTGTTTTTTCATAGAAAATGGGAACTTAGATATTTTAGTTTTTAATGGAACACACATAGCATGGATGTAGAACTTTTTATTATCCAACCTCACACTGGCCCCACAGTTATCTCTTGTAAAGCAGAACTGTTATTACATTCCTTTTTACTCTCCACACTCCAGGTTCCACTGTTTACACTGTTGTGGAGGCAGTATGGAAGCTAGGTCTGGGCTCTCGAGCGGACTGAGTCAGCACACTAAGCTGTCCAGGGTTTGAAGTCCAGTCTCATCATGTACTAGCAATGCAACTTTGGAGAAGTTACATATACTTCCTGTACCTTGATTTCTTCAGTCTAAATACCTAACAGATCTCTGTAAGGATTATATGCTGTCCTGGAATAAATATTTATGCTGTACCTCCTGAACAACGCCAGGCACAGAAGCACTCAAGTGTCAGCTATCGCTACTAGGATACACCCCCACGGGCTTTATAATTTTTACTCCAACCTGTTCCATCATTCCTCAACTATAAAAAAAAAAAAAAACTATAAAACTGTAACTATAAAAGTGCAACTATTCCTTGCACTTTGCTACTTCTTTTGCTATATGTCTCTCAGCCTGTAATGACTTGGCCATCCAATACTCCTGATTCTGAGTATCACTCAAAACCTAATACAGTGTCAGGCAGCCTTTTTTTTAAAAATATTTTTTAGTTGTCAATGGACCTTTATTTTGTATTTTGATGTGGTGCTGAGAATCAAACCCAGTGCCTCACACATACTAGGCAAGCGCTCCACCACTGGACTACAGCCCCAGCCCTCAGGCAGCCTTCTTAGTCAACCTCTTCTAGTCCTGGGGGACCTTGCTCACATACATACTGATTGACACTTGTATTACATATCTGTAAAACCATTCATCTCCACAGTTGTAAATTTTATGAAGCCAAGGACACAATTTTTTAATTTTATATCACAAAGTGTGCCAAGATGTGCTTGGCATTCATTCAGTTATATAATACATGTGGAGTGCCTGTTCCGGGGAAAGGAGTAAACAAAATAAATGTTCCTATTTGATAGAGCATATAATTTAAGAATACAGAGATGACAAACAAGTAAACAATGTATAAAATGAAATAAGGTGAGAAAAAATAAAGGGTAAGGAAGATGAGGAGTGCCAAGAAGACTGGGAAGCACACACCTATTTTACACAGAGTGGGAGGAAAGTTTCTCTGATAAGAAACTTGAAAGTATCAGAATGAGCCACGAGAGATTCAAGCAAAGAATAGTGTTCAGACAGCAGTAAAAGTACAAAGACCCTGGGAAGGAACACGCTTGGTATGTCTGAAGAAGTATTAGGAAATGAGACTTTGATAAGCAAGGTCAAAAGTGGTAGAACATAAGGGATGGGGAAAATCATACTTGTTGAAGTAAGGATTCAGGTTTTTAGTCTGAGACAAGGAAGGACACCATAAGGTTTGAGCAGAGGAATGACATGATTCCTTTGAGCAGAGGAATGTGTGGATTATGATCCCTGTGGCTGCTAAGGGGAATATCAAACAGTAGATGAATAAAAGTAATGACTGGGAGACAAGGTAAAGTCAGGACTGACTGGAAATTCACATAGGGTGGCAGCAGTGGAGATGGTAACAAGCCGAAGATTCTAGTAATATTTTGTGGAACTGACAGAATTTACTGACTGAAGAATACGAGGTAAAGAGTCAAGAAGACTGTAAGCTGCCATGGTCTTAATCACTGCTTCTCAAACTTTAGCATGCACCAAGATCTGCAGAAAGGCATATTTAAACACAGTACTGCTGGCTCCTTTCCAGTGCTTCTGAATCAGAAGGTCTATAGTTGGGCCAAGACAGATTAACTGAGCAAGACGACAACCAGAATTGCCATGTACTAAGCTAGAAAAAATTGCAGAGATGGAAAAACTACAGAGGTCAAGAGATCAACTATTCAATTCTAAAAACATTAAATTGGAATGCCACAACATCACCTCTGCACTCTTTCCCCCAAAACCCATGACTTCAATCTAATCACGAGACATTATCACACAAACCCAAATTGAAGATATATAAGATATCTGACCAGTACTCTTCAATATATTATGAAAGGACATGGAGACTGTGTCAGACTGAGGACTAAATGCAATGTGAGATTATGAATCAGATCCTGGAACACCTGTGGAGAAACTAGTGAAACCTGAATATTGTTCCAAATTTAGTGGTACTGCACTAATATTAATTCTAGTTTTTATGATATATCATTGTTAGGTGGGGCATTTACAGGGGAAGCTAGAAGAGGGAATATGGGAGCTCACAGCACTATCCTTGCAACTGTTCTGTAAGCCTAACATTATTTCAAACTGAAAAGGGGTCTTGATGTTTTTAAATGAGACACTTGTAACAGATACCCAAGTAGGGAAGTCGAATAAGAAGTGGGATATTTGGTAATAAAGAGATCCAAGTTGGTAATATAAGTGAAAATGCCAATGTGTAGATGGCATCTAAAAGCATAACACTAGATGAGATTACCAAGAAAATGAGTTATAATAGGGAAAGTCCTAAAACAGGGTTATTAGGGAAAGGAGGAACTTGCAAAAGGGACTAAAAAACAATGGCTAGAGGTCAGAAGACAATAATAGAGGAGTATCCCTGAGCTAAGGGAAGAAAAAGTATTTTCTGAAGAAGGGAGTGAGCAACTGTTTTGAAAGCTAATAAGTTCACTGAAAATTAGTTATGGGATGAGAAATGTGGGAGTCAGCAGTGACCTAACAAAAGGTACCTCACTGTTTACACTACTAGTCCATGAAAGCCCTTGTGTAAACAATGCACCTCTTGCAAAATTGTCATACAACAGACTGATCTGATGGATTTTTTAGAGTACCCAAATCTTACTGCGTCATTCTAAAGATTTCCAAGGGTTTTGCTAGTAGTGACCCCAAAAGAATTAGTGGTTCTTATCTCCTAACTCCTAGAGAGTTTATAATTGAATATGTAATCCCTGAAACTGATGGCTGGGGTACAAACATAGCTTTGTTTTTGTGGTTTTTTTTTTTTTTAGTTTTCGGCGGACACAACATTTTTGTGTGTGGTGCCAAGGATAGAACCCGGGCCGCACGCATGCCAGGCGAGTGCGCTACCGCTTGAGCCACATCCCCAGCCCTTTGTTTATTTTTTTAAAATTTTGATAGGGCCTCCCTAAATTCCTGAGGCTGGTTCACTACACTGTAATCTCTTCCCTTAGACTTTTTTTTTTTTTTTTTTTGGTACGGGGATTGAGCCCACAGGCACTTAACATCGGAGCCACATTTCCAGCCCACTTTTGTATTTTATTTAGAGACAAGGTCCAAGTTGCTTAGTGCCTTGATTTTGTTGGGACTTTGAACTCATGATCCTCCTGCCTCAGCCTCCTGAGCTGCTGGGATTACAGGCATGCATCACTGCTCCTAGCATAGCTTTATTTTTTAAAAGCTCTTCTAGATGTTTCACATCCATCCTGGAATGTTTTCCCATAAAAACAAAACAAAAAAAAAAATCCCCCCAGTACTAGGGGCTGAATCAATGGCTTGAAAGCAAGCACTATGCCACTGAGCTACAACCCCAAGTCATCCCCCCCAAATTTTCTCAATACTACTTTATTATTTCCACAAGGTAAAATCAAGTGAGCAATCATCACCAATCTATGATCTCAACTTTATTTATTTTCTTTTATTCTACACGAATAATTTTTTAAAAAACAATTTTCATTTACTAACAATGATTAGGCAGATCTTTGGACAAGACCTTTATCAAGAAATATGCACTTAAGAGCTGGGGTTGTGTCTCAGTGGTAAAGCGCTTGCCTAGCATGTGTGAGGCACAGGGTTCGATTCTCAGCACCACATATAAGTAAAATCAAGGTCCACTGACAACTAAATAATTTTTTTAAAAAAGAAATATGTACTTAAGTAATGCTGGAAACAAAAAGTAAAAAACTGATTTAAAAAAAAAAAAGATACATGCACTTCCCCTCCAACCCACTCCTGAACTAGGGACTGAACTCAGAGGAACTCTACCACTGAATTCTACTACCCCTAACCCCTTTTAACTTTTGTTTTCAAACAGGATCCCACAAAATTGCCCAGGCTGGCTTAGAACTTGCAATCTTCCTGCTTCAGTCTACTGAGCAGCTGGGCCGAGCAAAGAAATATTCTTTTTATAAAAGGAATATACACTTTCTTAAATGCCAACCATAGAATGATTTGTCTCAATTCTTCTTTACTAAAACAAAACTGGAGATGGAGCTCAGTGGTAAAATGCTTGCAAGCAAGCGTGTGTGAGGCCCAGGTTCAGTCCCCAGCAATGCAAAAAACAAATGAAACTTCCTTCAATAACAAATAAGAACTACAGCTGTTGAACCTGTTCAAGGAGGAGGAGGTATAGGTTTATTACACCATTCAGGGAGTCTTCAGACACAATCATGGAAGAATGTTGTTCTCTGGATCAGAGACCTCTTTTACAGGCCAATATAAACACAATGCTGAACAGCTGTCAGGAACAAACTAAAGAGCTCACTCAAGCACCACCACCTAGAACCAAGGCCACAACTACTTGTTAAGAACAACAGAAACCTTAGGTAATTACCTAATAATGAAAAGAATGTGAGAACAATTCCCTCAGGAAGAACAGAAATACATTTTTATACCTAGCAGAAAAACAAGTATCAATGAAACTGCCACAGAAAATTTTTTTTCCTTTCACCAACTTCTTTAAAATTTTCTCTTCTCTTTACTAATTATCTTTATGAAGGCTAATATGTATGTTACTCCTCAACAGCCTAAGGAGCTGAAGTATATTATTAGCAAAAGACAAAAATTGATGGAAGAAATGAAGCTAACATATTTTACACAGAAAGTGATATGCTCCAGGATTTTCAAATTCAGCTCTCATGTAAAAGCATCTCCTATGTAAGCATTTAGAACATTTCTGGAACCAAGAAATAAATTGATGATGTGGTATAATTTATATTAATCTATATGAAGAAAGTATATGGTGAGGAAGAGATTTAAGTGTTATTGACACCAAAATTTTATTTTTGCAAATACATATGATAAGCACTATTACCAAGGATAAAAAATATTAATACAATTTGATATTGTTTTCAAACCAATACTCAAAGCCTAACAAAAACAAAATAATGGCCTTCAAAACAAAGAACTATGGTTTAGAAATGAAGAATTTGCCCAACCAAAGCAGTTCAAGTATCATGGTTCAAACTTAATGTATCCACCATTAGAGGTGCCACACTAATAAGAAACAACCATCTCTCAACTTTTTCAGTTTCAACTTGCAAACACAAAGGAAAATAAGAGACCAAACCTGAAGGATTAGTCTTCTTATGCCTGTGAAGCCAGTCCTTTCCACAACATTCTTTCTCCTCAGAAACACAAAGACACCATATTGTCCACTCTACCTTCCTGTTCTATCTTAATGTTTTTGGCAAAATGGAAAGATGAAATCATGACACCAAGTACACAAAAGTGATCAAGTATCCAAATCATTATTAGCACATCAACCCACTAAATATGTAAAAATCCAGTAAATTAGAGAAACTAGGGCTGGGGTGTGGCTCAGTGGTAGGGTACTTGGCTAACATAAGAGAGGCCCCAAGTTCCAGCCCCGGCACAGGGCAGGAGGTAGGGACACACTATTACTCTGTGAGACAAGTCACTTCCCTTTGCTCCATTTAAGAGACACTTCTTCTGTTTTGTATCTTGACATAGTTATGAGATACCTTTCATAACCTGGACAATTGCAACAATAAAGATTCAGGCAAGAGTTATAAAAAAATAAATTTAGGAGAAGCCAACACTTTAAACACTCATAAAAAAAAGATGTTTTGAATTTAAATGATTTTATAGTATTAACATAATTGTAAAAGAGCTGCTTTTCAAAAGATATATAGGGGCTGTGGTTGTAGCTCAGTGTTAGAGTGCTTGCCTAGCATGTGAAAGGCACTGGGTTCAATCCTCAGCACTGCATATAAATAAGTAATTAGGGACAGGGTTGTGGCTCAGTTGTACAGCACTTGCCTAGCATGCGTGAGGCACTGGGTTTGATCCCCTGCACCACATAAAAATAAACAAATAAAATAAAGGCATTGTGTCCACCTACAACTAAAAAAAATTTTAAAAAAATAACTAATACAATAAAGGTATTGTGTCCATCTACAACTTAAAACAATTTAAATATATATATATATATATATATATATATGTACACACACACACAAGACAAATAATTTAAATAATTCCTGTTTTTCTCTGTAAATTCAGTTAAGAGTGAATCTATGATTACCATATCAACTGTTTTATCAGATAAAGAAATAATGATCTTAAGCATTTTTTCATGTTAGTTAAAGTGTGAGGGTCACTAACTTTGCTGTATCTCTAAAAGTCTCCCTAACCATAAATGGCATGGCCAACCTAACTCAAGACTGTCAGAATTACATTAAATAAAACTTAATTTCAAACCTTCCAAATTTGTGAAGATTCTGTTAAGATACATATAAAGTAATTATATTAGCATTTGACCTTAGATTTTAAGATTAAAGTCAAGAGGAACAAAGTCAAGCCTTGGGACTTTCTAAAGACCAGAAAAGTTTTGTTACTCATGATGCCTCTTTGATTTCTATTACGAATATAATTAAAGATACTGGTATTTCTATATCTATGCAATCTTTTCTTGAATGGCACAAATCAGAGCCACTGTGCTCCAAATTTTAAGGAAAAAAATTACCAAGAAAACATTTAGGAATTAATTATAAACTAGTGCTATCTGAAGTCTTAAAAACTATGAAAGTGATACATTAGTGGCCATTTTTTAAAAAATATTTTTTAGTTGTAGTTGACCCAATGCCTTTATTTATTTATTGATATGCAGTGCTGAGGATCAAACCCAGGGCCTCACACGAGCCAGGTGAGCGCTTTACCGCTGAGCCACAATCCCAGCCCCACATTAGTGGCCATTTTTAAGAACAGTAAAGGACAGGCCAAGAGGTCAAGAGCTGGGATATTTAAAATATGCATCCATTTATATTGAGAAGGATGCATAAAGAATACTTTTGAGTATCCATCCCCTTATATATGATAGTGGTAAAGTCAGGCTGAAACCTGCCTACAATTTTCATTCATAAATATTATTTAGTCCTGTTTAATTACATCTTCCATTGACAAGTTGTATTATATTCACAACTAACAGTCCAATATTAAATCCCTCTGAAGTCTCTATTGTCTAGCAGAGAGAGGATTTGTGTGTTAAAACAAAACTCTTGAAGTAAGCAGAATGAGTTATAGGGACTAGGCTGTTTATAATAAAGCATTATACCTTGAAGCATTATGAATTCTCAATATAAAGTACCCTCAAATTTCTATTTACACAATTTAAAAGTTAGGAAATATTTATAAAACTTGAAAAAAAATTGTAAAAGAAATGTTTCTCTCCTAATCACTTCTCATTCCGTCAGAAATGTACTTTTTCCAGCTAATTTGCCTCTATGCACTAAATAAAAAATCTTAATCACATCCCAAAGTTCAAAAATGGATCAGAAATAGTAATACATATCCAATCCATCCAAAAACATTGTTTTGACTTTAGAATTTTATTTTAAAGGTTGTACAAGGTCAGATTCTGAAATTGTTGCAAACCTGTCAGGCAAAGGAGATGAAAAAGAAAAGTGAAAAGACAAAAGTATATTTTCCATTTTGTACAACCATTTAATAGTAATGAAACTATTCATTTAAACATGGTTTTTAACTGTTCAAAGTTACCATCTGGATTTATCTATGTGAATCCACTATTTATATGATTTCTAGACCTGTGATAACTTGAAATATTTGTGTTTATTGAAAAGTAAAACTGCATTAATAATTTTATTAATTAAAATTTTAAGCATGTAAATAAAATTAAGGCATGGGACATTTTTGAAAGCAAAATAGTATATGAGAACATTATATAAATATCATGAAAGGCTTATACATAATTACTGAACATGCTTCCTTCTGGGTGTGCTTTTAGTGTGTCTGATTCTTTAAATTTCAATTTATTTGGACATTATGTGGTGAGGTGACAACTGGCAGTCTGTCACAAACACGAACATAAACCTTCTCCTGACAGATACTTTGAATGATGTATTAACAAGCTAAAATCATAAAAACCCCTTCCAAAGTCACAGTGATATACATTCTTTTCAACACGACAATGTTTGTCATTATCATTGATGGCATACAGCTTCTTCAGATCCTCTTCCCTTCTACAGAAGAATTCAATCACAAATAGCACTATACAACTAGTGACTCAGTATAAAATAAATTCTTCCAAATATGCCCAATGTGATCAATCCTTTATAAACACCAGGAAATGTATACCATCAACTTGGATGACAAAGAGTCCCAATGCCTAAGAGGCTTAACACTCATATCTCGGTCATGGCTGCATAACCAGGAAAATGAACATCATGATGGGCTCCTGCATTCTTCACATTGTGCTCATGAACAAAGTCAGTGTAGTTTCTATGTGCGTTCTGGGGTGGGGGCAAAGGCCTTGTGTTCCACTGGTTTCCACCACGTTGACAGCAGTCACTGGCCGCAGACAGCCTGGATGGTTGGGGAGTTGGAGGGGAGCACAGTTAGTCAATAGGAATAGGAGAAAATGGATGTGTTAAGAGGTAATAAAGGAGAAAGGCAATGTGAACAGCATGCACCACTGGTATGAGTTATTACCAACATCTACTCCATGCAATGATAACAATCAAGAATAACAAAGGGGAAATCAACAAAGTTACTCGGTAAGAGAAAGCGTCAATACAGAAAAGTAATGAGAATCAGCTAAGTGAATTAATTAGAGAAGAAAATTCACAGCAAGACACCCTGTATCTGTGCCTGATGTTATGAAAATAAAATGCAGAAATGTTGTTTGGGATTCTAAAGAGGAGAAAAAATATTCATAATCTACTTAATTGAAATACTTGAAAGAAGAATTTTACATAAAAACAAAGGCATATATGAAATAGGGCAATTATTGAAAATTATTCCCCAAATTATATGATTTCACAAAATTAAAATTTGAAAAACAAAATTTCAGAAACCGAATTAAAGAAAAATCTGCCCTCAGAGTTCACATGATTTTTACATCAATGTTCCCTAATAATAGAGAACTGCTGATCCTTCTAACTGTAGAAAAAGTTCATAGGACAACAGGATCTCAAAATGAAAATCAACAGGTACAGATAACATGTAAGATTGTAAGTCTCCAAAAAAGTATTTTTTCAAAAAACAAACGTTTAATAAGCTTATTAGATGTCTTTCATCACAGCCCTATAGAACTAGAAGAGTGAAACATGCATACATGTAATTCCCAGTTAAAAGTGCTAAAAGTGAGTCCTCTGATAGAAAACACTTGCAAAGGTTCAGCAAACCAAAATTGTGTGATATGGCAAAAAGGGCAACATATATTTCAAATAACTGCAAAAGAAAAAAAAAAAAGTATCCCAAATCTGAGCTATCTAAAAAATAGATTGTAAAATGTAGTGTTATCTTTATAACTCAACCAAAACACTAATCTTTAATCTTTTTTTTGCTTTAGGGAAACTAAAAAGGATGTGAAAGACAATAAAATCATCTTCCTTCCTTCAACCAAAATGATCTGTTTATCAGATCTAATCCACAAAATTCAAAAAACTCAACTTAGGGTCTCTAAAAATTAAGAAAATTAAATGAGATTTATGCCAGATTTTCTAAATAGTATTGTTTTGTTTTCGTTGTTTGCAAATGATTTATGTATTTAAATTGCATGGATTATTTCTCAAAATTTGACATACTATTTGATAAATTCTAAATTACTGATACATCAAAGCTTTGGCCCAATTAATGGGTCATTTAAAATATATCAGCAAGAAAAAGCTGAATTCATAGCTGGGCGTGGTGGTGCATACCTATACTCCCAGC
The DNA here is from genome assembly GCF_045843805.1 of Urocitellus parryii. Lineage (NCBI taxonomy): Eukaryota > Metazoa > Chordata > Mammalia > Rodentia > Sciuridae > Urocitellus > Urocitellus parryii. Next base: position 181,889,763 of record NC_135531.1, on the reverse strand, counting down.
TGCTGTGGGGGCTGAGACAGGAGGTCTGTGAGTTCAAAGTCAGCCTCATCAATTTAGAAAGGACCTAAACAACTCAGTAAGACCCTATCTCTAAACAAAATACAAAAAAGGCCCGGGATGTTGCTCAGTGATTGAGTGCCCCTGGGTTCAATTTCCTATACCAAAAAGAAAAGAAAAAGCTGAAGATAAGAAAAGGAACTAGATTAAGTTGACTAAAAGTTATCTGCCAAAAATAAGGTGCTCATGAGCCTAGCATGGTGGTATATGCCCGTAATCCCTGAGACTTTGGAGGCTAAAGCAGGAGGAATTTAAGTTCAAGGCCAGCCTTGGTAACTTAATAAGTCTCAAAATAAAAAGGGTTAGGGATGGTGCTGGGGCTCAGTGGTAGAGTGCTTGCCTCAAGTGTGTGAGGCACTTGGTTCAATCCTCAGCACCCACATAAAAATAAAGATATTGTGTCCATATAAAACTAAAATATATGTATATAAAAAAGGGGGGGCTGGGGTTTTGGATCAGCGGTACTGTGTGTGTGAGGCCCTGGGTTCGATCCTCAGCACCACATAAAAATAAATAAATAAAAGCAAAGGTATTATGTCCAACTAAAAAAAAAATATTAAAAAAGGGGGGGTTGGGAATGTATCTCAGTGGTGGAGTGTCTCTGGGTTCAAACCTCAATACCAAAAACAACAAAAACTAATATGCTCCATTATTCTGACCAACTTTTCAAACCCATGGAGAATTTCCAAGTTTTATTAATACTTTCTAAAGGAGGACTCTTTTATTCTTTTAGAATAGATTAAATTGGTTAAAAATATGCAGAAACAAAGAATGAAATGCAGCATGCATTTTAAATTAAGGTTGGAGAATCTATTAGCTCTAAGACATGTCTGTATGAGCTCTATATTCAGTTCCATGCACTGCTGACACACAGAGGCTCAATGGGTATTAATGATCACTACTTTACTTCATTTCAGCAAAGGAATCTCAGTACAAGCAGATTAAGGAAGGAAGCCACGAATCTCCAAATTTTTCATTTTTCTGGAAACTCACACAAAATCAATACTCTTTCTAGGGGCTACATCAAAGGAACGGGTAGTGCCTAACAAATCAAACAAATTTAAATGTGTACCCATTAAAATGGAAAACTATTGATTCTGTGTTACACAGGTTACAAAGTAACCAGATTCTCCTTCCATATTAATATAGAAGGTAAGCACTTATTAAGATGGTTCTTTCACAGCTGAAGTCTCAATACTATTTTCCTTGCCAACAGGACTTAATGGTAAATAACAGTAAGAAAGTATAAAGAAATTAATGAAACTTTTCTTAATGGCTTAAAAAAAATAAAAACTAAAATTCAACATTTACAGGCTTCCTTCTTTACTTTTAAGTATGTGCCTACTTGCACACAAAATACCTCTACCATATTCCCAAGTTAAAAGAAAATTTTTATACAAATGAAAAATTCTTTCAATCTTAATTGCAAAGTTATTTGGAACCAAAGTAAAAATATGCCCAACCATCAAGAGGAAAGTATCCTGCAGTTAGTGAAGCCAAAATGACCATAAAGGGGAAAATTAAATAGCAAAGACAGAAAATAATCACCAAACACTGTTGACCCACCACCATGAAGGAAGAACTGCTTGCACAGAAAGCGGACCAAAACCTTGAGATCACCACAGAAACTCATTAGATTTCAGGTACTAAGAAAACTAAGAGCAAAAGAGAAAAATCCTATGAATTATCAAAGTTCAACTATTAAACACGAAACGTGAATAGATGATACAACCAACATGACCACTCAATCAAATAATTCCCAAAGTGACCCGCCTTCCCAAGCCCCATTTATCCAGCTAAAGAGTAAACCCAACTGATTAACTCCAACAAACCACAAAGTATCCATATTTGTGTACTTAATATTAATCTGGAAATGTAAATGAACAAAATATCCTTACTTTTGACAGATTCCTTCTCATTTCCAAAAAATGAAATACTAATGTTTTATTTTATTACACTTTAAATCATATTTCTCTTTGGCTTTATGTTCAGTTTTTAATGAAGAAAACATATCCTAAGTAGAAATAGCATGTTGTATGGAATAACAAATATTTTCTTTATGGATCTGGGAAAGGTTTCTACTGACTAGCAAGAAGTCTTTCAACAGAAAACCACCCATCATTCCCAGATCATGCTAATCAAAACAAAGACAGTCATCTTATGTTCTTGAGACAACTGCTCCCTTCTTTACCCATATACATATTTTCCCCATTTATATGATTGCTCAATATGATACTTTTTTCAGCGCACAAATATGAATAATTTGCTTTCAGTCATACTCACAAACCTTAAAATTGAGAATACAATTAAACAAGCAACAATTTTGATTAAGGATTTAACAAACCATTTCTTGTCATGCTGATCTGTTCCAGAATTCTTTGGAAGATTTTCTATCTCCACCAGCACGGGACCAGAGGATGTGGAAGGAATCACAGACGCAGTAGATCTTAGACCCCAAGTCTTTGGACAAAAATTATAAAAATAATTTATTTTTCTGCATCAATAAATAGAATACTAAAACAGAATACTATATATAGAGTGCAAATAAATGCAATATAAGCAAATGGTTGGATATTATATACTACCTTAGAGAGATAATAATTTAACTGAATACTAATATTTTATTCATTCTCTAGGACTTATAGCGACAAAATGTTTTATAGGTCATCTGTTTTATTTACAATATCTTAAGAGCAAAATAACAGGGGGATAGACATTACTGAGCTACTTAAGAGACAAGGACAAGAAAATGCACAAAACTTGCACACAGTTGTACACTATAAAAATCCAGTTAATAATACTATAATTTACTTAAGTAAACTGTTCTAATATTTTAGAAACTTAATATTGTCTTACCTGTTGGGAATCATTACTCTGGGTAGAAACATTATTGTGAACACTGTAATGGGAGAAAAAAATCTATTTAAAAAACTATACTTAAAATTCTAGGGCTTTATTTTCTAAGATTATACATATATATTAATGAAAGGAGAGCCTAAGACATCAATGTTCTGGTTCAAATAATAAAAAAAAAAAATCAGGATGGGGATACAGTTCAGTTGATAGAGTGCTTGCCTTTAAAAAAATCTACTGCTGGTATCTAAAATTAAGAATGTCAGATGGCCAGAAAACATTTACAGGCAAACACTTGCTTTTCTATATAGGCTGCTCAATTGATCCTTCCATATATATTATAATTCAAGTGTTTTTTAGACACATTTACTTACTATTAATCCTGTTTACTGATTAGACAAAGATGGCAAAACAAAGAGAATACCACAAATGACTCCTTACATTCAAAGCAACCAGCAAAAATAGCCATATAAGCTTATTTGTCACTTCTTTTGTATATTCATACCAGCTCAATATTTTCCAGTAAACAGCTCAGCTTGTATAACTCTCAAGGCCTTAGTATAAACTTAACCTATTATAGCCCATTGTCCTATACATGACACCTATAAAAACTTAAATTAAGCAATTTTAAAGATGTCCTATAAAATTGTTGTCTAATACATGGAACAATGGAACACAATGGGTTAAAGTCAAAAACTTTTGTGTATATACACCTCTTTAAATGATTTATAAATGTTCTAAAATTTTTAGTTTAGTCTGTACTCATTCCTTGCCCTCACAAAAAAATATCTTTAAACCTCAACCAGTAATGACAAAATAAACAGAAACTACAGAAAAAACAAAACATTCAACATAAGGATGTGCTATTACCACAACATTAAAAAAAAAAGTCGCTGACTTCAGACATTCTAACAATTAGTATCTGTGAAGAATTCAATAAAAAAGAAAACACATTCAAAGTTATAAAAAGGACATTCCTTGAAAATGAGAAAATAATCTACATATTTAATGAGACCAATGTGTTCCAGGAAAATAATAATCATATCCACTGTAAAATTACACCTTCAACAATAAGAAAACTTCATGTATCCAAAAGGGATTTAAAGGCAAATTAAATTCTAGTGTCAGGTTGGCATAAATTCCTCCATAGCAATACTCAAGAAATTTACCTAACCAAGACATCATTTTAATAATGGAAAATATGCAAATCTCAAATGGGGAAAAAAAATCACATGAATACAGCATTCAAAAACACCTTCTTAGAGGGTGAGAGAAAATCCAAAATTGCCTAAATATAAAACCCAGCCAATTAAGAAGGAACTCAAGATAAAAGCTTGCTAAAAGACTAGGTAATGAGGAATGATAATTATATAAAATACATGTATAAAGCTGTGAATTTGGTGTCAACATACCTTACATACAGAGATATGATAAATTGTGGTATAAAGGTGTATTAAGAATTGTATGCAAAAAAAAGTAAGAGAGCTCATGAATAATGGCATAATTTGGCTTGAACATACTTTATATACAAAAAATTATGCTGTAAATGGATAATTATGAATGTATCACACTCCACTATTGTCATGTAGGGAATAAATTAAAAAAGAAAAAACTCAGAAATGAACCTATTTATATCTTATTTTTTTACTAAACTACACTTTAATTTCAAGTTGAATTACCAGAATTTGCATTACTGATATTTATGATCAAACCCAAAGTATTGGGGCTTGAGATGGGGCTTGGTAGTAAAGGTTTGCCTAGTATGTACAAGGCCCCGAGTTAAATCCTAAGCAAAATACACACATACCAATAATAATCCTACTTCTAACATAGGCATACATGGTACCCTAATCAAATCAGAGTAATTAGCTTTTCTTTTTCTCAATTATTAATAAACAACTATTTTGTTCATTTATTTATATGTGGTGCTGAGAATCGAACCCAGTGCCTCAGACATGCTAGGCAAGTGCTCTGCCACAAAGCCAGCCCAGTAATTAGCATTTCATTGTCCTAATTTCTTTACTTTAAAGTCATCCAGCTTCTCAATTCTTTGTCTTCACAGATTATAAAACAGCTTAGTTTTTTTAAAAAAAATCTCTTAAGAAAGCCTAATTCGTTTCTCCTCCCCATCTAATTTATTAGTCAAAAGTTTATTATTGTTTTTATTCATACTATTTGAAGTATTCAGTTTTATGAAATTTGTGCAGAATCAGCCCATTAGTCTACGTAATAGGTGATGAAATTTATGTTTTGCCATTAACACCATCTTAATAGGTTTTGCAAAACATCTTGTTTTATTCAAAATGACTTGATTGAATTTTAAATATATATAGTATTTAATTTGTGTAATGGAACAAAGGATCTAATTTTTCTACATCATAAAATTATTCATTTTGTGTTTTAATATTGTTGAATAAAATTAAAACATTATTAAAAAGAAACTGTTTAGTGTAGATAACATTGCCAAGGCAATTGTATAAAGAATATAGTTACCAGGCATAAGTACAAACCATGTTGTTTACAGAATACATTATGCTAGTTTAAGTAATTCATGATCCCAAACATTAATGAAATCTTATCCAGTCTTCTTAGTAAAGAGTTAGTTCACTACTAACTGAGGTCCCTTTGTTCCTCTATGAAGTTTTCCTTTAACTGGGAATAACTTCAGTAAGCAATAAAGATGAATAACATGAGAAAATAGTACTTATAATAAGTGATGTTAACTGAATCATATCTTCCTATTTCTAAATAATATGGAATGTAGAAAGCATGACTTTCTCTTATTTATATAGGTTATTTTACTTTTAGGAATATTAAAGAATTACTTATTATACCTAGTCTTAGCTACCCTTATTAAAGGATTACAAGGAGGGAGGGAATAGTAAAAGGGAAGCAAAAGTACTAATAAACAAAATGTAAAATGTCCTTTAAAATGTCACCTCTTCTAAATATATTTAATATTAGTTAAGACACACAAGTGAGTAGTTAGGAATAGGATAAGGAAAATTACCAATATCAGCCAATTTAGATAAAACTGCAGAGTACAAGGTGAAGAAATATTTTAGGTCAAATAGTTGTGCTCTTTCAAAAGCTATTGTTTTCCATGGTTCACTGGAGCAAAACTGTTCATGCAAACAGAACAGCAAGGGCAGGAGTGAAAGGGCATGCATGCAAGCGCAAGCTCAGATCCTCTCAAGCACTGTGATGAGTGGTGCTAAACAACCTTCAAGAGTGTCGGGCCTCCCTCTTATTTCTAGAACTCTACTGAAAAAAAATAATGAGAGTATCATAATCACTCAAATATCCCATTTCTGTTGTTCCCAGTGCTAAAAACATCATTAATGAAGAAATAATATTTAGCAATAATTTAACATTTAAATTAATTTTAATTATAGAAAAGACTATAATTTTAATTATAGAAAAGATGCTCACTTTTTGTTGAAAAATGTATATTTCAGAACATCTTTTGGGGAAAATCTCTTATTTTGCAAATAAAAGCCTTAAGTTTTCTACATAATATGACTGCTTAAATACTATGTTTACATTTCTACTAACTTCACTAGATATTCTTTAATATTCTGTCCCAGTCTTCCTTTTAAGAGACAGTTCATTAAACAAATGTGTTTTAAAAAATGCAAAACACCTCTAATCTCTTTCCCCCTTTTTATTAAAAGTGCTATTTGTAAATAACTTTAAGGAAAGAGAAGTGTATAGTCCAGAAAAGGCACAAATTCTGTTTTGTTTTCTTGTTACATAAATAAATTCTTACAACAGAATTCCCTGCTTCCTCCTGGCTCTATTTATTTATTTAGTTTCAACAGCCTAGCAGCTGAAGAAACTCCATAAGAGTCCTTGCTCGAACAAGCAGAGTGCTTTTATAATGAATTGGTCATCACAGCCTGGTTTTAATAGCTTTCCAGGTGAAAAAAACTGAACATAAAAATTCAAGGTGAGACTGACCGCGCTCAAGAACACAAAACCAACCAACTTCTTTTGGAGAAGTTCTAGTATAAATTCAAAAAGAACCTAGATTTGTGGATATGGTCTCACTATGACTCTTTCAACGGGTATTCCAGAATTTTCAAGTAAATAATCAGTTTTGAAAAGCATTCTATGAGAATATATACTATAATATACACAATTAAAATTAACAAAGTTCAGATGATCTCTGATGAATGTAGACACATGGATCAACAAAATATTAGCAATCCAAATTCAGCAATGTAAAAGAAAGGATTATATAATCAAGTGGAATCCATCCTAACAATAAAATTGCTTTATTTGCAAATCAACCTTTGTTCTTTGAGCTCCTTGCATGTAAAAATATTTGCAAATCAACCTTTGTTCTTTGAGCTCCTTGCATATAAAAATAGTCTATCTTTAAATCCTCAGTGACTTGCCAATAACAAATGTCATTTTCTCATTAAAAAAAGCATACCTACTCCCAGCTCTATTTCTTTAAACTTGTTTATTTTTCTTCATATCAATTTTATCTGGCATTATCGTTTTATATGTTCCCTACTCCTTCCCCCAATGCCTATGGACAACTCTGACACTTCAAAAAGTCTTCAACAAAAGCTTAATAACAGTGGGCTGGGTGGGGATGTGGCTCAAGCAGTAACTCGCTTGCCTGGCATGCGAAGGGCGCTGGGTTCTATCCTCAGCACCACATAAAAATAAAGATGTTGTGACCACCGAAAACTAAAAAACAGTAACAAACTAAATTACCAAAACATTATATATCAATTTCTAAGTAGTAAAACATTACTCACCTGAATTCTTCAGATTTTGCTGTACTTGCTGTCAGAAGAAAAAAGAAAATATCTCATTAGTTCAATCTTACAAAGTAAATTGCTTCATTATTCAAAATAGAACTTTGACTTATAACATTTGACTTGTTAACAGTTTTCAAAACTTCATACAAAAAGTGTTCTGGAATTAATACTAGTAAAGTCAAAGTGGCAATTACTTCTTTTTCTTTTTTTTGGTACAGGGGATTGAACTCAGGGGACCTGACCACTGAGCCCCATTCCTAGCCTTATTTTGTATTTTATTTAGAGGCAAGGTCTCACCGAGTTGCTTAGTGCCTCACTTTGCTGAGACTGGCTTTGAACTCGTCATTCTCCTGTCTCAGCCTCATAAGCCTATGGGATTACAGGCGTGCACCACTGTGCCTGGCAATTATTCCCATTTTTTAAATAAAGCAATAAGTATATATAACTTTAAAAAAAAATCATCTGCAAGTCTCATAGAGTGAGCTGATTTTGAACCTCAGAGAGGAAACCAAGAGGTTACTTGAGGATTTTAAATTACTGCCAACTGAAATGGTTTCATTTCTAGTCATATACTATTGATTTATAGTCACACCAACAATTATGGATATAAATCAGTTTGTTTTTTTTTTAAATTAATATTGCCAAGAAATTCTTCAGAAAACTTGGAATGGAACCATTCCCAGCTATCCCATTCCTCAGTATATAGCCAAAGGACTTAACATCAGTATACTTCAGTGACACAGCCACATCAATGTTTATAGCAACTCAATTCATAATAGGTAAGCCATGAAATCAACCAAGGTGCCCTTCAACAAATGAATGAATAAGTTATGGCATGCTAAATGAAATAAGCCAATCCCAAAAAACCAAAGGCCAAATGTTCTGATATGTGGATGCTCACACACAGTAAGGGGGGCCAAAGAAAAAGGATTAGACAAAGGGGAATGAAGGGAAGAGAGTGGGATGGGAACAGGAAAGACAGTAGAATAAATCAGATATAATTTTCTTATTAAGTATATATACAAATACACAACTAGTGAAACCCCACACCATGTACAACCACAAGAATGGAACCCTAATTAGAATAAGTTATACTTCATGTATGTGTAATACAACAAAATACACTCTGTCATGTATATCTAAAAAGAATAAATTTTTTAAATTATTATTTTTTTAAATTAATACTCCCAAATATCACATCATGGCAGTGTCTGGGTCAATTAGTAAAGACCCTGACATTGGACATAATTAAAATTCAACCTGTATTTTAACAAATTCAGAATTGAAAACAAAATACAAGCTTTATTTATCAGAGTAAACCATGCTTTTACTTCTATAAGTGCAACTTAGCAAACAGCAAATAACATTTATGAATTTGGAAATATCTACAAATGATATTTTAAAATTAAAAACTGTATTTAACAGAATTTTAGTAATATTACAATACAATATAAAATAACTTAAACTGAACACAATCTCAGAAATATCAGCTGAATTGGAATTAATATCAAGTTTAATCTCAGCTATAGGTATAGGCAATTTCCCCCATGTAAGCTTATGAAACTTATTGCACTAAAAGAGTACTTCAGTGGGTTAGAATAGCCCTAAAAAGAGTCAGGGTTTCCCTCCCAAGTAAACAATACCAGAATATGACTTATTATCAAGAAAGAACAGTCCTTTGAAACCGGGTTGCACTTCACCTTTCATAGGCAATGTTCGTCGAGAATATCGTTTGCTAGGCCTTCTTTCAAAGGACGTCGATCTTCTTGCTTTACTGGTTTTTGTGGTCTGGTACTCAGTTTTCCCACTAAAATAAATAAAGGCACATCAACAAAAATAAGAATTTAAGGCCTACAATCTTAATAAATACGAGAAAGTCTACATTCAGATTCTCCTTAAAAGAAGTATCCTGATCATCATCCTGAAGGAACTACTACTATTAGTTTTGATTTCCCTCTTAACCACATCATCTTTCACTCTTTAGGCTTTTGAGAATATGTAACAGATTAATTATACTGTTTTTTTCTCCTCAAGTATAAATATTATCTAAAAACATAAAAAAAACTACTTCAGAATGTCTATGCTCTTACAGAGTTTGGAATCTCTTCCTAGCCAAATACCTCAAAGTGTATAATTAATAAGATTTTCACTTACTTTTTGTTAATTGTGATATACTTTTCAGAATTAATTTTCCAGAAACATTTTTAAAAATATTACCTGCTTCTTTGATTTGCACTTAAATTCTGTTAAGAAAATGCCTTCCCACTCTGTTAAATAAATTCCCCATGGTTGACTACTGGTACTATCCATTCTTCCTTCAAATCATATTGATTCACATAGCATGTTAAAAACCAAAGAGGGGCTGAGGTTGCGGCTCAGTGGTAGAGCGCTCGCCTTGCACATGAGAGACCCTGAGTTCGATCCTCAGTACCACATAAAAATAAATAAACAAAATAAAGATATTGTGTCCATGTATAACTAAAAAGATATTTAAAAAAAACAAAGAAACTAATAATCTAATGTAATGTAAACCAAAATATTTCTAACTCACGATAAACACACAAGGGGTCTGTAAGAGTAATGGAATTTCAGGTTTACTTTTATTTATTTTTTATTAGTTTTTTAATACATTAATTTATGTATGTATGTATGTATGTATGTATGTATGTATGTTGTGCTGAGGATTAAACCCAGGGCCTTGCCATGCTAGGCGAGGGCTTCACCACTAAGCCACAACCCCAGCCCCAGAATTTCAGGTTTATAGAGGACAGAAATATTATTCAAATTAATACCCCCCTTCAGTGTGAAATCTTTTTTCAATATGGCATATAGCTGTTGAACAGAGAAACCACAAAACACTTATTGAATCAATTTTAAGAGGGTTATTTATTATAATAAATAAAGGTCAAAAGGGATTATAAAATCCATAAGTTACTCTGATTTTCTATCTATTTAAGAAATCATAACCAATAATACATTTTCTTTTTTATTTTAGCCAATGGAAAGATTTGGCAAACCACTTTATTTCTCCATGCCTTAGTTTCCACATTTGTTAAAGGAGAGGGTTGGCCTAATATTCTGGGCTTGGATGAAAAAATGGATGATAGAGGGCTGGGGTTGTGGCTCAGTAGTAGAGCGCCTGCCTAGCATGTGTGAGGCACTGTGTTGGAGCCTAAGCACCACATAAAATAAATAAAATTAAAGGTATTGTATTCATCTATTACTAAATTTTTTTTAAATGGATGATAGATGTTAAAGAAAACAGCAATTAAACTTGACCTATATCTAAAACGTGATCCTAGTCGAATAAATCCCGAGCGATGAGAACTTTTTTGGACAGGGCCTCGGAGGCGGAAGAAGGCATGATGTTCCACAGCACATTTCCATAAATGTTTGCATGCTTTTGGATGATCCAGTCTAAAAACAAATGTATGTTCCTGCTCTTTGCCCTAGAAAGAAAGAATATAAAAAGAGGTGATTATTAAGCTGGACATGGTGGTACATACCTGAAATCCAAGCGATTCTGGAGGCTGAGGCAGGAGGATTTCAAGTTTAAAGCCAGTCTCAGCAACTTAGCAAGGCCCTAACAACTCAGCAAGGCTCTGTCTCAAAAATGAAACATAAAAAGGGCTGAGGACACAGCTCAATATTAATCATCTCTGGGATCAATCTCTAGTACAAAAAAAAAAAAAAAAAAAAAGGTGATCATTAGGTCAAATAGTCCTGTCTCCCATTTCTGTGACACAAATAACAATAACAGCAATACCAAAAAAGAAGCAATAAAGTATCTAGTTTATTCCCTGAAATTCACTTTTCTCTCTTTTGACAGTGCTGGGGACTGAACCAAGAGCCTCATATATGCCAGACAAGAATTCTATCATGAGCTACACCCCAGCCAGAAACTTATTATTTACAGCTATTACACACACACACACACACACACACACACACAGTTAAAAGTCAAACTATTTTCTAAGCTAGTATAAAATTATTCCTAGGAGGACTGGGGTTGTGGCTCAATGGTAGAGCGCTCACCTCGCATGTTCAAGGCCCTGGGTTTGATCCTCAGCACCACATAAAAATAAATAAATAAAATCAAGGTATTATGTCCAACTACAACAAAAAAATAAATATTTTAAAAAAATTATTCCTAGGAGTAACCCCTCCACTTATATACTCTCATTTGTCAGAGAAACAAAATTCACCTACCATTCTTTGTGGTAATCATAATGTAGGAGCTGGGTATAAAGCCCGGTGGTAGAGTGTTTGCTTGTCATGTGTGGGGCCCTAGATTTGATCCCAAGCATCACAAACAAAAACAATTTAAAGCACTATATATGATCTGGCAATGTGTCAATAGCCCTAAAAAGGCTCACATTTTTTGTCCTACTAACCATAGTCCCAGGAGTCAAATTATAATAGCTAACATTTACAGACTTTTTTTTATGGATTTCACATGAATAAGGAATAATATCATTAGACTCATTTCATATAAGGAAATAGGAAAGGAAACTAGAATTTGAATCTAGTCAGTGTTGCTCCAGAAGCTATAATTTTAACAACAAAGTAATACTGTGTCTCTAGGAAAAATGATTCTATAATTAAACACTGGCACAAATCCACAATGTCCAAAACTATAAAGAAATGATCATGTAAATAATGGCAAAATTTTAAAACTATACAGAAAGATAAAGGATTAATGTAACATTATTTATTCATATTACAGAACACTGTATATTAGTTAAAATGAATAAACTAAATCTACACAGTCAGAGTGTTTAAATAAAATAAGCAAGCTGTAAGTATATTTATGTTTATGTAAATTTTTCTTTTTTCATTTTCGGTACTGTGGATTAAAACCAGAGGCACTCCACTCTCGAACTACATTCCCAGCCATTTTTGTTTTAAGACAGGGTCTTGCTAAGTTGTCCAGGCTGGCCTCAAACTTGCAATCCTCCTACCTCCACTTCCTGAATTACCGGGATTAAAGGCAATGTACCTCTGCACCCAGATATATCTTTACTTATCTATTTGTAAAAGAGATCTTAATCAAAATGCTATAATCCTAGATCCCGAGAAAAATGGGTATTATAATTTTTGTATTTTTCAATTTGCTTGAAATATTTTATAATTTAAACTGTTTTCTCACTTAAAACTATTTTTCAATGCCAATTTCTTTATCATCTTGTTATAGGAAAATATTAAAATATTCTTAAATTCTAAGACACAAAAATGCCAACCAACCACAAAGGAAAATAAATTATGAGCTGTATTACATTGATAAAGTTCTGTTCACCCAAAAGATACTTTAAAAAGAAGGAAAAGAAAGTTAAAGAGAAGATACTTGTATGCTATACCTGACAAAGAATCCCTGAGTTCAATCCCCATTACCATGAAGAAAAATCTAAATCATCCAAAGCTGAAATCGACTTGCAATAACATACCCACCCACTTGAAGTTCATGTAAATTTCTCTACACAAAGTATTACCATTTTAAAAAATTCCAGGCATAAAAATATTAATGTACCAAAAATTCACTTACTATATCATGAAGTGCTTCCCATGTCAATTACTATTTCTCTTCACTAAATAGCATTTTTGTGCACAAAAATGAGAACACATGACCATATTATCTATGCACACTTGCAAAGATTATGCACTCCTATCTTACCAAACTGTTGCAATTGCTTCTCTACTTATTTCTCCCTCCCACTCCATTCAAATCTGCTGGAGAATATAAACATTTTTTCATTCATCCTGTTAAGTAAAAAATCTCACACTGTGCCAGGACCATAAGCACTCATCACCTTTATTCATAGATGGATAACTGTACAGTCAAAACAGACTACCAAAACGTACCAAGTGAAAAGCAGTACTTCCCATTAAGCACCAGCAATCAACACAACCATAACAGGCTTCTAACAAACCACTGCTTCTTTTATTTTATTAATGTTTTTTTTTAAAGAGAGAGAGAGAATTTTTTAATATTTATTTTTTAGTTTTTGGCGGACACAACATCTTTGTTTGTATGTGGTGCTGAGGATCGAACCTGGGCCGCACGCATGTCAGGCAAGCACGCTACCGCTTGAGCCACATCCCCAGCATTTATTAATGTTGACCAGATGATAAACTCAAAGACTGTTTGCCAACATGGGTGTTTGTGCTCTTATTAGAGAGATGTGACCAGTGAAGTATCGTTATTAAAAATTTGACAAAAAACCATACTCCAAGTTATATAGTAGTAACTTTAAATAATTGCTACAGTCTTAACCATTTTTCCAGTTAACATATTTAGTTATGTAATAAGCACAGAAAATCATCTGTAAATTATTACCATGATACAGAATACCACCTGATCTTGGCTTTCTACTTATTAACATTTATGTTGAAATTTATGACATTTTCATATTGCACCTTTGTGGGGAAAAATAGGAAAAGAAATGAACAGAAAATGCTGACCAAAAAAAAGAAATATAAGTATGACCAAATATTAACTACTAAAAGATCAAGTTTAAAACAGTAATATTCCATTATCATAAGTGAAATTTCTTTTAAAAATTCAAGAATGGCAAAGTTTTGGTAAAACTCCCATCCTTGTACTTTCACCTACTTTACAATGGTACATCCAAAATATATTACTAATAATAATCAGGAGGAATAAACAAATCATAAATTATAAACATACTGGAAACGTGAATATATGTCTAAATATGATAAAAATATATAGGAAGTATTTGATTTTTAATATTTTTTAGTTGCCAATGGATCTCATTTATTTATTTATTTATTTATATGTGGTGCTGAGGATCAAACCTAGGGCCTCACACATGCCAGGCAAACGATCAACCACTGAGCCACAACTCTAGCCCCACAGGAACCATTTTAAATGGAAGAAGTACAATTTACCTAGGAAAGGAGAGAAAAATCATAACAAAATCTTAAAATCTCTCCAACATTTAATCATAAAAATGTTCAAACATATACAAAAATTGAATACCCATAGAGATATCATGTACTGTCAACAACTATTAGCATTTTACACAGTGTGCTTACATCTGTATCTTTTCATATATCTTGTTAATTTACATATAATTTTAGATGTACAATTCTGTGAGTCTTGACAAATATACAGTTGTATAACCAACAGCAAAATAAAGCTATAGAATAGTTCCCTCAACCACCAAATATATCCCTCAGACTTCTGATCTTTGGTAGTCAACCCCTTTCTCAACCTTTAATCCCAAGTAATCAATGACCTATTTTCCATTCCTACAAGCTTGACCTTCCCAGACTGTCATAAATAAAATCATATAGTATATAATGTTTTTAACTTTTTGCAGTACTGGAGATGAAACCCAGGGCCTTGTATGTGCTGGGCAAGCACTCTACAATTGAGCTCTATTCTTTTATTTTGAGACAGGGTCTTTAATAAGTTGTCTAAGCTGGCCTGGGACTTAGACTATCCTGTCTCATCCTCCTAAGCAGCTGAGATTATAGTATCCCCAACAGTACTTAATCTTTTTTTTAATATGACTTCTTTTACTTAGCATAATGCATCTGAGATGCATCTATGTTTGAACTGATTAGGATCTACATTTTACTGATAAAATCCTGAAGAATATTATTAGGTAGATCTTTTAATTTTTTTAATCAGATATGAAGGGGATATGGTTGCTTAAATTTATATTTTTGCATACCTCATTTATATTATAAATGAAGAAACAAAGAACAAACTTTAATTATATTAATTATATTATCTTTAATCTTAATAGCAGAAATCTATCTATCTATCTATATATTTTATATTATATAAAATTTTATATTTTATATTATATATAAAATACATATATTTTAGATATAGATGGACACAACACAATGCCTTTATTTTTATGTGGTGCTGAAAATCGAACCAGGGTCCTGCCTGTGCTAGACAACCACTCTACCGCTGAGCCACAATCCCAGCCCAAATTTTTAAAATGGTATGACCTAAATCAGGAACTTTTTTATACAAAGTTTTTTCTATGACTGTGTAAAACAATGAAACACGTTGTGATTGGTATCCCCCCTTATAAAGATATGTTGCCAAGGTCATGCATCTAGAATCCTTGGAAGACTAAGACAAGAGGATCACAAATTCAAAGCCAGCTTCAGCAATTTAGCAAGAGTCTTAGCAAGAACCCAAGCAAGATCCTGTCTCAAAAAAATAAGGTGTGTGGTTCAGTGGTAAAGACCCCCGGGGTTCAATCCCTGGCAACAAAAAAAAATAATAATAATAAAATAGATATTAATTACTATAACATTGTTAAGCAGTTAATACAACAAAATTCCTACCTGATCATCATCTTCTACAACCACTAAGGTTATTTTATTCTTCTTAAAATCCATTCTGGTTATCTTGGGCCTAAAATATAAGACAAACAGCCAGATTAAAAAATGTTTTTATTTCAAGTGTATTTAATCATCTAACTCCTGAACTGAATACTAAAAGGGTAAATATAATCTATACTACCTATCAAAAAAAGTCTAATCTAAAATAAAAAGGAAAATACATATTTTAAAAACAATACCTTTATCAAAATTGATGCTGCATATACATCAGAGATTAAAAATGTAAAGGAAAAAAAGAAAATGAAGAAATTTATGTATTTCACAGACCCCCAACTATGGTGTAAAAGATTCCCCAGGCACAGAAAAAATTATTTCAGTGTTAAAGAAATATCACAGGAATTGGATACAGGAAATATCATAAAGCTTAAAATGTCATGTAGGAAAATATTACTGATCAGGGTCTTCAATTTTTGTCTTCTACAGCAATTTTGTAAATCAAAGTGCTTAAACAGGATATACATGTTTTTAAGTTTTTTTTTTAAACCTCACTGTATGGTCCACTTTCTAACTCCATCTCTCCAACCTGTACCAGAAATCTAAACCACTTGCCACATTTAACTCTGTATTTCTATGAATTGTGAATGTCAGAAAATTTGACTCTCACTCCCAAAGACTAATCTTTAAATTTTTACAACTTTATGAGGAAGCACAAAAGGTGGCCTCTTTTTCTCTCTGCCTTAGAGTATCCTCAGGCCACAAGGCATGTTTCAAAGCAAGCCAAATTCCAAAGAATTAACAACCAAGGACTGAAAAGATAAATGCTCCAGCTTCTTCATCCATCAAGGTAAGATTGTAAAGATGTTCCACTCAAATCTCAAGAAAATCCCTACAAGGAAGACCTGAATGTACATTTCAGTTTAAGTAGAGGGCTGTGAGCTAACTATTCTGGCCTATTTTGTTTTTGTTTTTGGTCCTGGGAATTGATCCCAGATACTTGGCTACCAAACCACATCCCCAGACCTTGTTCTGGCCTAACGTAAAGAATTCAATAACATCAAAGAATCAAGAGGCTGGTGTTGTGGCTCAGCAGTAGAGCGCTTGCCTCCCACTTGTGAGACCCTGGGTTCGAGCCTCAGCACCACATAAAACTAAATAAATGAAATAAAGGTAATATGTCCAACTACAACTAAAACATAAATATTAAAAAAAGAATCAAATAACAGGGCTGGGGCTGTAGCTCAGTGGCAGAGTGCTTGCACTGGGTTTGATCCTTAGCACCACATAAAAATAAATAAAGGCATGCTGTTCATCTATAACTACAAAAACTCTTTTAAAAAATCAAATAACAGAGAGGCCAATACACATGAGTCACCTTTGACTCATGTCTATAACACCAGTACACTTCTAAGCATGGTACAAGTTGTGACATAATAATGTAAACACTATTTCCTGATTTTTAAGCTTTTAGAACACCAGATAAAACCTGAAAGACTAATGGTTATAAAATCCATAAAATCTATCCTTGATGTAAAAGTAAAATGTAAAGTATGGATGATAAAAGTGAGAACACAGAAAAATGAACCAAGTTTAAAAGAAGGGGTAAAAGTACTAACAGCTCCCCTCCCTCTTACATAAGAAAGGGTAAAGAGTATGTCTACAGAACAAAAAACAAACTAAACCCTTAAAAATAAAAATAGTAATACAGCAGCATAAAGGGAAGGAGTGCCCATGAAAAACATTAAATAAATACAAAAATATATAATATTAAAACATACTTTGACACACTTTGAAACTAATAGAGAATACAGCTAGAAAAAAGGGCTAGGGATGTAGCTCAGAGGCCCAATCCTCAGCACCACAAAAAAAAAAAAAAAAAAAAGGTGATGAAAGAAGACAGTTGCTTTTCATTTACAAACTTTTTAGAACTACGTGATTTTCCAACTATATTTCATGTATTCATCTGACATAAATGTTTTTGTTAGCTGGGCATGGTGATGCATGTCTGTGTGATCCCAGAGACCTGAGAGGCTAAGGCAAGAAGATCCCATGACCAAGGCCAGCCTCGGTAATTTAGCAAAATCCTTAGTAACCTAATGAGACCCTGTCTCAAAATTTAAAAAAATCAAAAGGACTGAGGATATAGCTCAGGGGTCAAGTGTTCCGGGGTTCAATTCCCACTACAAAAAAAAAAAAAAAAAAAAAAAAATTTAAATAATTTTACTCATTAAAAACAAAACAGTAAGTATCTGTGAACTGTAACTCTGCTTACCAAAAAAATAAGCCAATCTTGGTGTCTCCTTCAAAAACAAGGACTCCTGTTGGGGTCAGTCCCAAACTATAGTCATTCCCATCTCTAGCCTAATTTAACAAGAAAAAATGTGTTAGTTCTATTTGCCTAAAACAGGTTTCACATTTTCATGTAACTGTTCAATTTTATTTTCATGCTGAATATATTAATTACATCCATACAGCTAATATTAATATGAAAGATGTTTTCAACAATTAGCATATCCAAATCCATTCTCTGGAAAATCCATGCATACATACAGTGTCTGAAATACTACACAGTAATCCCATTTATCCACAGGGGCTATGTTCTGAAGTTCCCAGAAGATTCCTAAAATCACGCACAGTACCTAGTGCTAAAATTGCTACGCTTTTTTCCAATACATATATACTTATTATAAAATTTCATTTATAAATTAAGCACAATAAGAGGTTAACAATAATGGAACAATTTTAATATGCTGTAATAAAAGTTATATGGTCTCTTCTCTCAAACTGTATCTTATTAGTTGGGAAAATTTCTATGTAATATTTTTGGAACTTGGTTGATCATGGATAAATGAAACTGAAGAAAGCAAAACCACGGGTAAACAATTACCGAAATTGTAAGGCATGTCTTCAATGAGAGTGAGTAGTTAAACTCCCAATATGAAGAAAGCTCTTTCCAGGGTCCTCCTATATTCTACCTGCCACTTAAATGACAAATTTCGAAATGTTGCTAATTTACCTAGAAATAACACAAATCACTATTGTTTATATTTTATCAAAGACCTCTCAAGTTATATTTTCTTTTTTTTATATACTTTTAAAAAAATAATTTGTTTTATTTATTTATTTTTAGTTGTAGATGGTCATGATATCTTTATTTTTATGTGGTGCTGAGGATCCAGTGCCTCATATGTGTGAGGCAAGTGCTCTATCACTGAACTATAGCACCAGCACCTCAACCTATATTTTTCAACTTCACTTCCTTAATTATTTTAACAGAGCCTACTGAGTAATGAAATTAAGTGGCATAATATGAAGTAAAAAAAAAAAAAAAAGTGGTTTAAAAATCTTAAAAACAGCAATTTTTCCCAGCTAAAAATATTAAGAGCTTAGAAACACCTATATACTTCTTTTAAATTTTTTTCTTCTTTCTTATGAATTGTCCTATGCAATTCCAGTCATTCAGTATTTAATCTCAACCTTGTTTTAAAATCGTACCTCTATCCAAAAGTATCCTTTGCTAGCTAGCATATGTAAACTCCATGCTCTCGCCTATATATAAAATTCATAATCACCTTAAGTTCCAAAGGAACCAAATTTTTTTAAAGGCACCACAACATAATGCTTACCTTGACCACATGCATGTCAACCCCATACATTTCTAGCCATTTGGCTTTATTCAGATAATTGGTTTCAGCTTGTGCTGGTGTCTGACCTCTAAAAATTAAAATATAACTTTTAAAATAATAATATAAAATGAAACTCTATCAAAGAAGAAAACTGGTATGAAATAACTATTGTGGTGATGTTAAAAAAGTGTGATCAAATGTCAAGTACCTGTATTCTTTCCATTTCTCAAAAATAGCCAGTTCCATTTCTTCAGTCTGAATGGGCACAAACCTGAACTCAGAGACAAGTTCAGGACTGTGTTCAGCAAGATCATAGTCACCGAGTTCAGCTACAAACATAAGTTACACAAAATTACATCGTGTTAATACTAATTAAATTTCCTGCAGAATCCTTCTTCAAAATCTGTTTTATAAAAAATTGTTGGGGAGATTAGATTCTTTTACCAGTCTGTACACAAACATTTCCTCCCTCCCTCCCTCTCTTCTTCCTTTCTTCATATTTCTTCTTTCTTTCTTTTTGGTACTAGGGATTGAACCCAGGGACACTTAACCACTGAGCTACATCCCTAGTCCTTTGTGAGTCAAGGTCTTGCTAGGTTGCTAAAGGTCTCACCTGAGGCTGGCCTCAAACTTGATATCCTCTCTACCTTAGCCTTTGAATAACTAGAATTATAGGCGGACACCACCACACTCAGATTTTCTGTTGTTGATGGTGGAGGGATACTGGGGATTAAACCAAGGGGTACTTTACCACTGAGCTATATCTCCAATCCTTTGAGACAGGATATCACCAAGTGGCTGAGGCTGGCCTCAGACTGACTCAACTCCTGACTCAACTTCCCAAGTCACCGGAATTACAGGCATATTTTTCTTTTCATTTATTCATAGTCTAATGCTTAGCTTTTTTAAAATTTATTTATTTATTCTACTAATGCTTAGCTTTGAAAATTACTTTCTAGACTTACATAGAACAATCTTGACTTGATAATGAGTAAATTAGCAATTCTCAAAAAAACATTTAGCTGGTATCTATAAAGAATCAAAGTAATGTCACAGAACACAATACCATGTAACATTGTAAGGTATAGTCCCTGTGTTCTTAGGATGTAAAAATATTAATCCTAAAGAAGTAACAGGTTGGGCATGGTGGCACATGCCTGTAATCCCAGCAGTCAGAAGGCTGAAGCAGGAGGATCTCGAGTTCAAAGACAGCCTCAGCAACAGCGAGGCACCAAGAAACTCAGTGAGACCCCGTCTCTAAATAAATACAAAAAAGGGCTGGGGATGTGGCTCAGTGGCTGAGTGCCCTTGAGTTCAATCCCCAGTACCAGGGGAAAAAAAAACAATAACTCAGAATTAATGAAAATAAAGTTGGGAGAGGGAGAAGAAAAAGAGCAGTGCATAAACATTTACATACTCATCTGTGCTTTTCTGAACTTGTTGGTTTGGGGAGAAAAGAAAAATACCATATCAGAGTTTTCTATATTTTTGACCTGTTCTTTTAAAAGAATATTTCACTTGTATTAGAAAGTTAAAATTTTTTCATTCTACTAAGTCTAGTTGTGGAGATTATATATATATATATATGAAGTATCTCGACATATTAAATAACAATGGTAACCACTCATTTTCTATTGAGTTTCTATTCCACACAGGGCATGTATTTACTGATCACTACTGTGACTCAAGTTATGTTAAAATTAAAAAGGGGAGCTGGGATTGTGGCTCTGTGGTAGAGTGCTCGCCTAGCACTTGTGAGAGGTCCTGGATTCAATCCTCAGCACCACATAAAAATAAATAAATAGATATTGTGTCCAGTTATAACAAAAAAATAAATCAAAAAATTTTAAAAAATGTTTTCTTCAACCCTATTTTCAAGAAGCACATACCATATTCCATGTGTATATGTCAAAATACACTGTCATGTGTATCTAAAAAAAATTTAAAAAAGAAGCGTGTACTCTGGTTGTCATAAAACTTACAGAATGAGATATAAAAAGAATATATGAGGCAACAAATAGTATAACATTCTGAAAATGACAGCTTTAACAGTGTATCAAAGCTTTTAGAATTAACAATCTTATATAGAAATAATGAAATATAAGTGTGCTTTCAATAAAATATTTGTGGGTGAGGGGTGTAGCTCAGTGTACTTGCCTAGCATGCATAAGGCCTTGGATTCCACCCCTAGCAGCATAAAAATAAATGGGCAACTAAACTTTTCTTATCATTAATAGCAGCATTTCCAAACCAGCATCTATCTGATATTATGTAGTTGAGAACACTAGTTTTAATTTGGAGATAGAGTAGAATCGTAAAAAGATGCAGGACAATAAAAATTTACATTAATGAAAAATTTCTGAAATGCAAAAATTTCATTACCAATCCCCAAATCAATGGGAAAATGTGCTTTCTTCAATAATGAATGCACAAATGGGCAAACATTAAGTTTACCATAGGACATTAAAAAAATTAGTACTATTATCTACACAATGGCAAATAAATACTACTGATCTTAGGGACTACGGAACACTAAAAAAGCATAGAACTAGTCTTGATCATCATCATTAAGTACTATTTTTTTTCTTTTAGTATGTATAAAGATGTTGCTAGCAAAGTATTTCCTTTCGCCTTGGGAAAGACTAAATTTTTTTTTTTATATTCTTTAATAATGTCTTAAAAAAAAAAAAGAATTCTTTTTTTTTTTTTTTTCCTGGTGCTGGGGGATAGAACCCAGGGCCTTGTGCGTGTGAGGCAAGCACTCTACACCAACTGAGCTATATATCCCAGCCTTTTAGAAGAGACTTCTTAAGCTTAGTACTGTTTAATCAATGTAGCAAGGTACAAAAATAAGCTTTTCATTCTCATTTATTAGAATTAAGAGAATACTTTATAAAATGACCATCAGGAGCTTTTTTGGGATGGGGAGGTAGATACCGAGAATTGAACTTGGGGATACTCAACCACTGAGCCACATCCCAGCTCCTTTTTGTGTTTTATTTACAGACAGAGTCTCACTGACTTAGTTGCTTAGCACTTTGCTGTGGCTGAGGCTGGCTTTGAATTCTGGATTCTCTTGCCTCAGTCTCCCAAGCAGCTCAGATTACAGGCATGCACCACTGTGCCCAGCTCAACAGGAGACTTTAAGTATACTCTAAACAATTCCTTCACGGATTCATTTTTAAGATTAAAGAGTCTAATGCAGTGGAACATGCCTGTAATTCCAGCATGTTCCACTGTGAGGGACAGTGAGGCAAGAGAATCCCAAGTTCAAGTCTAGCCTCAATAACCTAGCAAGACCAGGTCTCAGATAATAAAAACGGATAAGGATGGAGCTGGGGTTGTGGCTCAGTGTTAGAGCTCTTGCCTAGCATGTGTGAGGCAATGAATTCAATTCTCAGACCCGCATATAAATAAATAAAATAAAGGTCCACTGACAACTAAAAAATATTTTTAAAAGGGGGAGGATGGGGATGTAGCTTTAGTGGTAGAGCATCCCTAGGTTAAATCTCCAGTACCAAAAGAAATCAACAACAAAGAATAAAACTAAATACACCAAAGCTAGCAGCTATAACAATAACTTATTCGTGTATCACTGCATTCTTTTTAAGGAGGGAAAAAAAACAGCTTAGGTCCCAATCATGATATTTATTACACTGTCAGACTGTAACTGTTATTTGACAACAATATAGATGGAAAGGGGCAAAGAAATGAAAGGAAATAAAAAGAAGATAATCCTCTAAAACAAATGAAAATAAAAGTCAGAGTTGGACACTGACAAGTTTAAACAAAAACAACATTCTTTTCTTACACATGATTATACTCTTGAAATTCTTTCACTAAAAACAAAAAAGAATCACGCTTTAGTCTTAAGAGTAAGCACAGGAACTGCTTACTTACCTTGCAGATTATAAGCTGCCAATTGTACTGCTGTATCAAAAGGACATTCTAATCTAAGAACAAAATAGAAATTTGTTGTCAATTTCATAACCTACATTTTAAGGTTCATTTTAGCCATCACTTTAAGAAAATAATACATATATTATGTTAACTATTTCCTTTTCATAATTATAAACTTATTTTGAAAATCATTGTTTGACTACTCATAAAAATGTACAGTTATTATTACTAAGTAACTAATACTTACTTTCCACTGAGAATATCTTGTTTTAACTGAAGAACAAATAAATACCTAAGAAAAGATAAAAGGCAGAAATTTAACTAAATGTAACAAACTACTCTGAAAAAAAAATCCATCCGAATTTGAGAACACTCTTAATTCTAGAATTTTACCCACAATAAAATATTTAAAAAGGTTGGGGATGTGGCTCAAGCAGTAGCGCACTCGCATGGTATGCATGCGGCCCGGGTTCAATCCTCAGCACCACATACAAACAAAGATGTTGTGTCTGCCGATAACTAAAAAATAAATATTAAAATTCTCTGTCTCTGTCTCTCTCTCTTTAAAAAAAAAAAAAAAAAGAAATGTTAAAAAAAGAATGGGCTCTGGAGGCTTGGTTGTGGCTCAGTGATACAGTGCTTGCCCAGCATGTGTGAAGCACTGGGTTCAAGCTCCAGCACCATAAATAAATAAATAGATAGATAAGATAGACACATAAATAAATAAATAAATAAATAAATAAATAAATAAATAAATAAATAAATGTGTTGCGTCCAACTACAACTAAAAAAATGTATGTTACAAAAAGAGGGCTGGGGATGTGGCTCAGGCGGTAGCGTGTTCGCCTGGCATGCGTGCAGCCCGGGTTCGATCCTCAGCACCACACACAAAGATGTTGTGTCCGCCGAAAACTAAAAAAATAAATATTAAAATTCTCTCTCTCCCCCCCACCCCTCTTAAAAAAAAAAAAAAAAAAAAGAATGGGCTCTGAGGCTGGGCACAGTGGTACATCACTGCAATCCCAGCTGCTGGAGAGGCTAAGGCAGGAGTTCAAACAGCCTCAGCAATGGCGAGGCACTAAGCAATTCAGTGAGGCCCTGTTTTTAAATAAAATACGAAACAGGGATGAGGTGTGACTCAGTGGTGGAATGCCCCCGAGTTCAATCCCTGGCAAAAAATAAAAAAATTTTAAAAAAGAATGGGTTCTGTGACAACATATCCACCTCATATCTGAAGGGATACAGACATGGGCATGACTCTGAATAATAGCTATAATCTCACTGTTTATACAACAGTATAATAGAGTCAATAGAGTCAATAAATCAATATTAAGAAGGCAGAATAAAATGAAGTGTATATAACCTAAAGTTTGTTCAAAACTATTCAAACTAACTCAGGATCTAACATTTTCATTCATCAATGGCATCTTAATGAATAAGCAAAGAAAGAAGCCACCCAGGCATTGTGATATAGGCCTGTAATCCCTATGACTCAGGAGGCTGAGGCAGGAGGATCACAAACTCAAAGCAATTTAGGGAGATCCTGTCTCAAAACAAAAAATAAAAAAGGGCTGCAGATGTAGCTCAGTAGTAGAGCACTTACCTAGCACCCAAACAAGGCTGAGGCATTGAGTTCAATCCCCAGTACCATAAAAAACAAAAGAAAGTCAGGCACCAACTTGACTAAACCCCCAATGACCAAAGATAGATTATTTTCAAAGTCAATAAACACAATATTGCAATGTATTGAAAACAGTACATAAAAAAAGAATTTTCTATAGTTGCCTTTGGAGGATGCTCGGGAATCAGCTATTTCAAAAGCCTACTCTGGAAGCCAATAAATAAGCAGAAAAAAATCATATGCATTAAAAACGTTGTTCCATAATAAAATTCTACTGTCTAAGGTTTTGTTACCAAGGGATCCATTTCATTAGTTTTATATAAACTAGAAAGAATCCTAAGACATTTTTCCAATACCATCAAAATAACCCTATATAAGGGGATGGTGCTGTGGCTCAGTGGTAGAGCACTTGCCTATCATGTGTGAGGTACTGGTTTTGATCTTTAATACCACATAAAAATAAATAAAATAAAGGTATTGTATTCAAAAATAAATAATATTTGAAAAGGTATGTTCATCTACAACTAAAAATATTAAAAGAAAAAAAATACAACTCCACATAGTGGTCTTACCGGGTTAGCTCTTCACGAAGATTATTTGGTTCTGAGGAATAAAACTTAACTCGAAGATGCAGACAATATGGTGAACCAACTGCAATTATAAAAGAAAGAAAAAAGTTTTGACTTTTATTATTATTATTTTTATTTCACTATTTAATAATTTTCAAGACAGGTATGGTGGTGCATGCCTATAATTCCACCTACTCAGGACACTGAGGTAGGAGGATTCCAAATTCAAGCTAAGTCGGTAACTTGGTGTGATATGTCTCAAAACAAAACAAAAAAAGGGCTGAGGAGGTAGCTCCTGGGTTCAACATCCAGTGCAGCAAAAATAAACAAACAGAAATAATTTCAGCTAGTAAATTTGCTGAAAATATACTGGAATTGGACAGGCAATAACAGGTGCCTGTGATATTATTTAAAGTTTGCCACAGTCTTAAACTTGACACAAAAAGATCAGATTTTTTTTTAAGAACTAACTATAACATAGTATTATTATGAACACCTGTCATCTCAAGAATAGAAGACTACAGATTAACCAAGTCAGGAGACTGAGGCAGGAGGATCACAAATTTGAGGCCACCTCAGCAGTTTAGCAAGATCCTTTCTCAAAATAAAATTAAAGAAGATTATAGCTCAGTGGTTGGAGCACCCCTGGGTTCAACCCCCAGTACAGAAAAAAAAAAAAAGACTTTTAATATCTTTATAATAAGAGTTTCTAATACAGTTGATTTCCACTTTTCTGCAATTTTAAAAACACTTACTTTTCACTTGCTTTTTGATGCTTTTTGTGCCATCCAACCAGTGCTGAAAACAGATGAAATAATTCAGTATAAGCAGATGACAGAAGTTTACAATTTTAATTAAAAGATTTTTTCATCAGGACTTTGTTGAGAACCACAATGAAATATTTACCCAGGGAAAAACCAATGAGTGAAAATGAAAGAAAAAAAAGAACAGGAGAGAGAGATTTTAGATCTCAATATTCATAGCAAGCTTATCTCATATACAAATAAAAGATCTAAAACCTGATGTGACTTGTTAAAACATTTCCTCTAGTCCTGTATTAACAAGCTTGAGAGTTGAAGTTTGCCCTTAATTTTCCTCACTGCTCCCAAATAAATGAATCTTTCAAAACTGTTAAAATTAGAAAGAAAAGGACCCTCATATTTCAATGCCTGGTTAATCCTTTAAAAAAAAATAGATTTACTGGCAGATCCTAAGAATTAAATGAAACAACAATGTCACCTAAGTTTCACAAAACAGATAAGTTTTACAATACTACTCAAAAATATTCTTTGAAAAAAAAAAACCCTGTAAGTTAAAATATTTTTCTTATAACTAAAGTAATTCAATGAATTACTCAGTAAATTGCTCATTAAATGAAGCACTCATTGTTCATTTGCTTTATAAATAAATAAATGTTTAACACTCTAGCAGATTCCTCGTTGCAAGAACCTTCTGATTTACATAAATAACCTCTTCACCGTAAAACGCCATAACACAAACAAACCTAAAAACCCATTCCAGAAACTTCTACTGACAAACCATTCCCAGCTCATTTCCCATTATTAAACCTTTACACTACAAAGTCCTAACAGTGACAGTATGTACTCATCTAAGAAATACGTGACTGAGTTCTCTTCAGCATGTTTTTAATTTCAAGTACTGTAAAGGAAAGGAGTGTTCTTGTGCTAAGTAGTTCACAGAGCCAAGGAATCCAGTTTCAGAATCCAGATAGGCAAAGAGTAAACAAGGCTGCATTGTTAAGAGTTGTAATTATTTGCTCTCCTTGCCAATTATGTGCCTAGTTTACTCTTTCTTTCCATTCCCTTCCCAAATCCAAAAGTGAAATTCAAAGAACCACCAGTATGCCAGAAGAGTGCTTTTCTACCTTGAAATATGATGTTCAGTAAACATTTCAAAAGGCAATTAAATTCTGTCCAAAGTTTCTTTGGATTCCAAGTATGTAGGCTACTTGGGCATCTCTAATTTTTAATATTTCAATCTACTAAATGTTCAGTTGAAACATCTCTCCATATTAACAAAACATTAGTCCTGCCAGTAGGCTGAACATACATCAATCTATTAGTAGAGAACTTGAACCTAGAACAGCAATTAGTACACCCATCCCTAATCAAAAAGCCAAAATCCAAAAATCCCAGATGTAAGCATCCCCCAAAACCCACTACAACCTAACTAATGCCAATCACATACTGGGTATGAAATAAAACTAGTTTTCATGCTCAGAATGTTTTCTCCAAAAAACCATGGATATGGGAATTGCTCTGTTTTCAGGCTTTATCCTTTATCTTACACTGAAAACACTAAGACTGTAGGCTAGTCACCTGGATACCGTCTGATGTAGCCTTGGTTAGGGAGATTCTCATACACCATAATGAGTGCAAATAAGCACAATCCTTCCAGGAGGGGGGAATCTGGCTGGACAGTAGCTAATGTCTCAAAAGTATCTATGTGTACTTGATCCAGCAATTCTACACCTAAAATCATAATGTATGTGTATAGATCTACCTACAAGAAATTAGATAAAGTTGAAACAATCTATATATACAATAATAATGAGTAAAATAAAGTATTTAAATATGCTAGAGCAACATGCAGCAATTAAAAAGAATGAAGGTTAACACTTAAGATCTGGAAGATAACTTTTTTTAATATAACTAGTATATCACAAAACATAAATTTTTTTGCCAAACTGTACAAAACTGTATATTTTTTTATTTTTAAGAGAGAGAATTTTTTAATATTTATTTTTTAGTTTTCGGCGGACACATCTTTGTTTGTATGTGGTGCTGAGGATCGAAGCCGGGCTGCACGCATGCCAGGTGAGCGCACTACAGCTTGAGCCCCAGCCCCAGCCCAAAAAACTGTATATTTAAACATGAATTTTCTTTCAGGCTGAGACAATATAACAGAGATGTTATCTCTAGGTTAATTAAGATGCTGATGATTTTTTTCTTCTTTGTGTTTTCTTACTCTATAATAAACATTACTTAAAACAATAACCACAAACCCCTTTAATATTTTATATAGCAATAAAATTGATATATGGATATTGCCTAAGATTAAATATGTGGTAAAAAGTACAAGGCCAACAGTCCCCTCACACAACCCTGTTCCCCAAATTGGACATACACCCCACTGCAGTGTTATTGATTTTTCTGTTTCTTCAAACAGGAAAGAAAAAAATATTTTAAAACATATGTGGGTTAAGCCAGGCACAGTAGCACATGCCTATAATCCCAGTGGCTCATGAGGCTGAGTCAAGAAGAACACAGGTTGAAGGCCAGCCTCATCAATTTAGTGAGACTGTGTCTCAAAATAAAAAAAATAAAAGGGGCTGGGAATGTAGCTCAGTGGTAAAGTGCCCGTGGGTTCAACCCTAGTACTAAATACATTATTAAAAGGATAAGAACCAGTAAAGAGTGAAGAACATTATAACAGTGCATGAAGGGGCTAGGGATGTGGTTAAGTGATACAATGCTCGACAAGCACGTGTAAGGCCCTGGGTTTGATACCCAACACTTCAAAAGGAGGGGAGGGGGCAGAACAATGCCCTCCCTGAAAAATCAAAAAGGCTAAATATAAACTTTGACATAACAAATTTTGAAGAAGAAAACATTAATATAGACCAGTTATACTAGAATCTTTCTTAAATTTTTTCCCTGGTCAGAACTATTTAGGACTAGTCTCATAATACACCTTTCTACTAATTCATACAGTCCTACCAAGAAGCACATTACACATAAACTCATTCCAGTGAGGAAAAGGTCTAGAGCTATCTTCCAAGCAGGCATTTCAGCCTCTTGGCTACCTGCATGTAACAGCTTCTAGTATTTGCCCTCCCTTAAGACTCTAGATAAAGCATCAAACACATTTTACAGTAAAGATACAGGAGCTGGGGGAGTTCTGGGTGACTTTCTTCTGGGAAAGGTCCGAGTTCATGTTTGCATATTCTCAAATCTGTTTTCTTTCATCCCCTCCACATTCCATGTCCAAGGACTGGAAAATTCAGAGCTCCCAGATAGGCACTCATAGTATTTTCCTTAAATAAAGGTCTTTAGGAGTTGAGTTTAAATTATGTGAGAAGATGAAAGTGAGAAGATGCAGATACAGATTCTTGGGTGCTTGGTGTGAAACTAACAAGGTTCTCTTTCCTTGCTATACTTTAAAAAGGAAACAAATTCCCTTCTAACTTCCTGTTTTTAAAAATTTAATTGATAGATATCAAAGGATACAGAAACCCATATTTCTTTCCATCCTATTGAGTTATGGAAGAACAATTGTTGACTTGTGTGTCTTAAGATATGAATAATAAGCCAGGGGCAGTGGCGAATGCCTGTAACCCAGAAGCAGGAGGATCAGCAACTTGGCGAGGCCCTAAAGCAACTTAGCAAGACCCTGTCTCTATAAATACAATAAAAAATAAAAAAGGGGGTTGGGGATTTGGCTCAGTGGTTAAGTGCCCTGAATTTAATCCCTGGTACACCCCCAAAAAAGTTATGAATATGTAATTATAAGCACAACAGAAATAACTAAACCAAAGAACTACACAGGAATTTGTACATATACAAATCCTCATCCTAGGCCCTCCAAATCAAATAATCTGTAGACAGCTCTTCAAAGATTCCTGCTTACTAAACACCTGCAGGGCTGACTAAAGAAATGCATCATTACCCTTGTTCAAAGTGCAAAGAGCATAAAATCAGTGAAATGTTAATCATCTCTCAAAACAATTGCCTCTGCACAAAAATTTTTCTTCTGTGAGTAGGGACTTATACTTTGAATTTAAGAATTATTTTAAAACAAATTTTAACATCTTAAACAATTCTAGAAGATGTTAAAAATCTGCACTACAAAACCAGAATACCTGGTATTGCTATAATCTAACCAAAAACAATCAACTACATGCAAAACCACCACTAAGCACACTGTCTATAGTGAAAACAGCACTATACTTATAAAATACCTAAACTGAAATCCAATCTCAAAAATCACTAGACCACACTTAGTGAACAAAACTAAATTAGTGAACAAATTAGAACAAAGTGTTACCTTTCCTACACCCACAATTACTAAGTGACATAATAAGTACAATGAATTATATACAAAAAAAGGGTTGGGAGTGTGGCTTAGTGGTTGAGTGCCCTTGAGTTCAATCCCCGGTACTCCCCGCCCCCCAAAAAAACAATACACATAAAAAATTAAAAAAGAATATTTAGGGCTGGAGATTTGAGATACTAGGTTCGATCTTCAGCACCACAAATACAGAATATATATATATATATTCTTTATATATATATACATATATATGTATATATGTTAAGGTATTGTGTCTATCTACAACTAAAAAATATTTTTAAAAAATTATTCACAACATAGCTCCTTATAATACAGCAAAATAAATATTAGCTGAAACAAATCAACACTGTATAGATAAGAGCAATGATATCACTACTCATATGCTTACATGAAATTTAATTTGGCAACACCATCACTTAAAAAACAAAGGAAGCAAAATCAGAGTACTGAAAAAGATTTACAAAGATGACCAATTTCAGAATATTCCTAGTCAAAAATTATAAACAATCAATATTGGGCAGCAAGAAGTCCGATAGTTTTTGTGAAAAATTCAAAGTTATTCTCTTTTGGGGAGGGCAGGGGAGAGTACCAGGGATTGAATTCAGGGGCACGCAACCCACCAAGCCACATCTCCAGCCCCTTTTTTTGTATTTTATTTTGAGACAGGGTCTCAATGAGATGCTTAGCACGTCGCTTTTGCTAAGGCCGTCTTTGAACTCACGATCCTCCTGCCTTACCCTCCTGAGCTGCTGGGATCACAGGGGTGCACCATCACACCTAGCAACAATAGAATTTTTAGAAGAAAATGTACATGTAAATCATCGTAAGCTTATAATACACACAGGTTGTTGGTAGGACACTAACAGCATAAGCAGCCAAAGTAAAAGTAAATGAATTAGATTCCATTAAAATCAAACACTTTTGTGCAAAGAACACTCAAAAAAGTTGGGGGAAAAATACAAAATAAGGAAAATATTTGCCAATAATACATCTGAGAAGGACTTGGTACCAGAAAATATGAAGAACTCTTATAATTCAAAAGTAATAAAGGCAAACAATCCACTTAAAAAGGAGACAAAGGACGTGAATAGACATTTCTCCAAATAAAATATACAAATATATGATAAGTGCATGAAAAGATGCCCATGTCATTAATCATGAGGAAAATTCAAATCAAAACCACAACGAGATAACCACCTAAAACTAAGATAGTTAAATGAAGAAGAAGGGTTCGGTAGATGGAGAAACAGCAAACACAAACATGAATAAACTGACATGTTGGAAACCTCAATACAGAATGGTGTGAACACAGTAGAAAACAGTTTGGCAATTCCTCAAAATATTAAATAGTTACCATATGACCCCAAATTGCACTCCCAAGTACATATCCAACAGAAATGAAAATAATGTTCACAAAAAACTTGTTCAAAAGAGTCCAGAGCAGCATTATTTATAACAGCCAAACAATAGAAGAAATAAAACCCAAACAAAATGTGGTATATTTACAATGGAAAATTATTCAGACATAAGAAGAAATCAAGTATTAAGAGATTCAAATACAAGATACGGATGAACCTTGAAAATATTATGAGTGCATTTCCAAATTTAAAAGGCTACTAGCCAATCAGCAGCTTGGGAGACTGAGGCAGGAGGATAGCAAGTTCAAAACCAACCTCAGCAGCTTAGCAAGGCCCTCTGCAACTTTGCAAGACCCTCCTGCTAAAAATAAAAATTAAAGGGCTGGGGATATGGTTCAGTGGTTAAGCACCCTTAGGATCCATCCTTAGTACTAAAAAAAAAAAAAAAAAAAAAAAAAAAAGTGCAGGGGACTACTAGCCAGGTTTGGTAGCACCCACCTGTAATCTCAGCAACTCTGTCCAAGGCCTACATGGGCAATTTACATGGGCAATTTAACAAAATCTTGTCTCAACATAAAAAAATAAAAAGACTGGGGATATAGCTCAGTGGTAAAGCACTTAGGATCAATCCTCAGTACAAAAAAAATTTTTTTTTAATTTTTAAAAGGTTATATGATCATTTACACAAAATTTTCAAAATAGGCAGATCCACACAGAAACATCAGTGTTTGTCAAAGGCTATGGAGAGAGGTGAATTGGGAGTGACTGGTAATGTATACAGGGTTTCTTTTGGGTGTGACAAAATGTTCTGGAATTAGATAATGATAATAGTTATAAAACTCTGAATATACTAACACACAGCTATAATCTCAGCAACTCTAGAGGCTAAGGCAAAAGGATTATAAGTTTGAGGCCATCCTCAGCAAGTTAGAGAGACCTCGTCTCAAAAAAGAAAGGGAGAGGGGATAGTGTGTAAATTATCTCTCAATCTTTTAAAAGTGACTTAATTTGGATTAAACAAAAAAAGATTTGGTATCCTAGGTAAAACCAATTATTTCTTAATTCATCCATGCTTTCTCTCTTCCCTTTAATTCTCCTCCAAACCATACCTCTAGGAGATAATTCTTCAAAACTATCTTCTCCCTCTGTCTACTACTGTCTTGACCTTAATATTTCACTTATACCACAAACGTGTTGGTATTAACTCTTCCTGACTTCAATCTCCACCCATTCTCAAAAAACCTATGCAATATTTTCTACATAAAACCTTTTGAAGCAAAACATAACCTCCCTGATTGAAAAATATTTAATTCCAATTATTAGAGAATAAAAATTGCCAATTATTTCATAATCTTGGTACACTGATGGGATGAAATGGCCACTAATCCACCCTCCAATTTTACCATCCAATACTACTTTCTTTCAAACACCCTTTGGTGAAATCCTAATACAGAATTTAATTCTTTGAACAGCCTCCAACTTTCTAGTGTTATATGGTATTTTCTCACCTGCAATGTACAAAGAACAACTATTTACAGACACAAAATCCAGAGTTCAATCCCTGGTACTTCCCCCCATCTAAAAAATACACATAAAAAAATTTAAAAAGAATATTTAGGGCTGGGGATTTGAGGTACTAGATTCGATCCTCAGCACCACAAATAAAGAATATATATGTATATATACATACACACACATATAATATATACACATATACATATATAAAGGTATTGTGTCCATCTACAACTAAAAAATATCCTAGTCCACTCACCTTAATTTACAAAATACAAACTTAACACATTTGTTACAGTAATTCATAAGCTCGTGCGCCCAAAAACCAAGCCAGTGGTTTTTAAAAACAGAATCCTAAGTTCCATCTTCAAAGATTTTCCTCTAGTAGTTCAGTTTAAGACTAGAATTCACAAGAACTGCAGGTGATTCTAAAGCAAGAGGTAAATTTCAGATCTCAGAAAATCACATGAAATAAAGAATGCAGTAAAAAAATGTAGCTTTCTAGCACTTAAGACCATCCTCAGAAATTTTCCATTTCCATTCCCTTAAGAGAACTTCCAAAGGTTACTCACTGCTACTTGTGCAGAATCCATAAATCTCAAACCAAAATAGTCACTTTCAATAAGGTCCAGGTGATACATAATCTGATCAAACAGCTCTTGTCCTTTGGCTTTTTTCTGAAATGGCAAGAAAATAAATCCATCAGTAAGTAGCTTATAAGGTCAAAAGGACTAAAAAGGTGATTTTAGTTATACACACTGTCTTACAGAAAGTACAATTTACCACACAAAAAGTATTATGATACAGCAGATAATTAGTAAAATAGTATAGTTTCCCCATAAACCATTTGAGGCCAAAAGAAAATTTGTGATCTATATTTATTTTCCTGGAGAATACCTTCTTACCAACTAACAAATATTACCTACTTTGAAGTACAAATATTTATACAAAGTTATGTGTTTGTAAGGAGAAATTATTTTCTGTCTTCACAATTTTCTTTTTTGGGATGCTGGGAGTTGAACCCATGGCCTATCACGTGGTAAAAACACATTCTACCACTGAACCACACCACCAGCCTTATCTTCTCAATTTTTATAGATTCTTGTTTAAAGGAGTCAATAATACAATTGAAAAAAGAAAACAGAGTACATAACTATAAATCATACAAAACTAACCATACCTGCAAACAAATTTTAGGAAAAAAATCAGTGACTAGAATTATCAGTGAAGGCTTGATGAAAAAAAAAAATCAGAAACAAACAAGAATGTAAGATAGGGAGTGGTAGGGGGATAGAAGGGAACATGAAAAAATTAGAAAATTACTTTGCGGATACAGAAGACACCAAATAATGAGGGTAATAGCAAAGATGATGTCTGAAAAATGAACAGATAAAATGTGGTCTCAGGACCACTGAGGGTTCCCAAGACCCTTTCAAAAGATCCATGAAGTCCTAGGATTTCCCTCAGATATTCCAATCAAAACAACCAACATATTGGGGATGCTGAAGATGTGTCTCAACAGTAAAGTACTTGCAAGGCCCCCAATACTGGGGAGGGGGGGTGAAGGAGAACCCACATTTTAGGACTAGGAATATAGCTCAGTGGTAAAACACTTGCCTAGCAGAGACAAGACCCTGGGGTTCAATCCCAACACTGTAAAAAAGAAAAAGCAACATATTACAAAGCAGTACTATTACAACACAGTATCAGACTCCACAGTCAGGCACTGTGGTGCACACCTATAATCCTACTTCAGAGGCTGACGCAGGATGATTCCTAGTTTGACACCATCCTGGACAACTTATTGACACTCTCTCAAAAACAAAAGGGAGGCCAGGCACATGGTGCACACCTGTAATCCCAGCAGCCTGGGAGACTGAGGCAGATGATCACAAATTCAAAGTCAGCCTTAGCAACTTGGCAAAGCCCCTAAGCAACTTACTGAGAATCTGACTCAAAATAAAAAATAAAATGAGAGCCATGGGTATAGCTCAGTGGGAGAGTGCTTGCCTAGCACATGTGAGGCACATCCTCAGCACCACATAAAGATAAAATAAAGGTAGTGGGTCCATCTATAACTAAAATTTTAAAAAATAAAATGGGCTGAGGTGTGGTTCAGTGGTTAAAGACCCTTGGGTTCAATCCCTGGTTGAAAAAAAATTAACAGAAAAAAGGGCTTGGGATGTAGTTTAGTGTTAGAGCACTTGCCTAACATATGTGAGGTCCTAGATTCAATCCCCCAGTAAAATAAATAAATAAACAAGAAAGAATCTATTAAACCAGACATGAAAAAGATTTGTAACAGCATCAATACAATGCCACTCTAAGTTCTCAGTTATTTTGGAAAATATTTTTCATGAAAACGTTATTACTTGTGTTAACATACAAGGGGTATGTTACTGCTATTTGAAATTAACAAACAGCTAATTTTTAAAAACTTCTAATAATAGTTACCTTATTAGATGTTACCTTATTAATAGTGACCTTACTAGAAGTTACTTTATTAATAGTAACCTTATTAGAAGTTACTTTATTAATAGTTACCATCAGCTGGCAGTCTGAAGGGCAGGGAAACAGCCCAATGAACATCACTGCAGAGGAGCCAATCAGCTAGATGTTGCTGGGGCCACTGTGAGCCAATCATCAGCCGGCAGCTGGAAGCTTGGAATCCCATACAATCCACAGGGACAAGGCATAGTTGAAAGAGCTCATCAAACTATTAAAATGTACTTATTAAAGCAAAAAGATGGAATTGGGAAGGGGTATATATTCCCCAAAGATAAACTTAAAATAACCCTTTTTACTCTAAACTTTTTAAATTTGGATTCATCAGGACTTAGTGCTGCAGAAAGGCATATGTGTCCAAAAAATGTACATAAGCCCAAGGTACTTTGGAAAGATATTCTAACAGGACAATGGAAAGGTCCTGACCCAGTAATTGTCTGGAATCGGGGGTCTGTTTGTGTGTTTCCACAGGAAGAACAGCAGCCGATTTGGATTCCAGAGAGATTAACCAAGGTCCTGACCCAGTGATTGTCTGGAGTCGGGGGCCTGTTTGTATGTTTCCACAGGAAGAACAGCATCCGATTTGGATTCCAGAGAGATTAACCAAGGTCCTAACCCAGTGATTGTCTGGAGTCGGGGGTCTGTTTGTGTGTTTCCACAGTGAGAACAGCAGCCAATTTGGATTCCAGAGAGATTAACTAAAGCGAATTCTACAGACCAAAAAGAAGATGATTTGGCTCAAATCAATAACAGCTGATATCCAAAACTCCAATTTGGCTATCCTTACATCTGCGACAGAACCAGGATGCTTTTTTCAATATCTGTTTTATTATTGCCCTTTCCCATATCATGAAGTTCTATTTTGTTTTTTGAGCTCATACAGACCTAGGTTAATGTTTTGCTGATCAGTTCTATTTTTTTTTACTATAGAGTTTTTAAACATTGCAATGGAGATTTCACCTGTAAAAAGTTATAAGGCCTTTACTATTATGTTATGTGTTGTATGTATTATATTATGTGTGCACACTTGTGTTATATGTTTGAATGTACATATGTCCATATATCATATATGATGAGCGCTCATGAAAAAATGGATCCAAAAAAAAAAATTTTTTTTTATTCACGTGATTTAAATGGTTTAATTTAAATTGGGTAAATAACTGTTAAGAATTGTTTTAATATGTAAACAAAAAAGGTTAACAGATCTGTTTGTTTACTTTCACCTATCCTTTTCATTATATTTAATAATTCTTTTCAAGATAATGTAAATTGTTAAGAAAATTGTTTTCTTTTAGTGCCTTCTGGAATGTTACACAATGTTTTCTTTAGCTATTATCGCCAGAATTTCTATCTTCATCCCAGTGCCAGTGAAGATAATGTAAATTGTTTTTTTTTTTTTTTAAACTTTGATATTTATTTTTCAGTATTTGGCGGACACAGCATCTTTGTCTGTATGTGGTGCTGAGGATCGAACCCGGGCCACACGCATGCCAGGCGAGCGCGCTACCACTTGAGCCACATCCCCAGCCCCGATAATGTAAATTGTTAAGAAAATTGTTTTCTTTTAGTGCCTTCTGGAATGTTACACAATTTTTTCTTTAGCCATTATTGCCAGAATTCCTATCTTCATCCCTGTGCCGGTGAAGACAAAGATAAAACTAATCTACAGTTTCTGCAATAGCCATCACTGAACCGCTTACAGAACTTGCCTAAACTATGTGTCACTTGTATGCATTGTGAACTATCTGTTGGTGCAGCGACTTGTGGTACTGTTGGGGTATTTTTGCTGATAATGTCATCGGTGGTACAATTTTCCCAAAAGGAGCCATCAATTGGCTTGGTATGTCTTCCTCCCTTCTGCTTGTCATGATCGTTCAGCTAAAATTTGGGGGCCAACAGAGGTGAGGCAAAGAACCTTACCCCCCCCCCCCGTGGTACCTCTCCACAGGTGTGGCTGTATACTGGACCGGTAGTCAATGACAGGTAAGATCCAATTACAATGGTACCAACCTAAGACAGGAGGCTGACGCCCTGAGGTCAGCTCATCTGAAGACGGGTAAGGACCATATGTAGTATTGGACAACCTAAGGCAGGCACGGTCCCTAAGCCACATGTTTGTTGTTTAAACAGAGAGGGGGAGATGTTGAGAGCCACAGCCAAAGGGGCCCCAGCAAACTTCCAGCTGCCAGCTGATGATTGGCTCACAGTGGCCCCAGCAACATCTAGCTGATTGGCTCCTCTGCGGTGATGTTCATTGGGCTGTTTCCCTGCCCTTCAGACTATGGAACTGCTCATTGGGGGACTTCTTTGGCTCCGCCCACGCAACCCAGCCAATTGGCCTCAAGAGCAGGAGGATTGGGGGAGGTGGAGAGGTTGGTGTGAGAGAGAGGCTTGTGGAAGCCGGTGGTGGCAGTTGGGCTCTGAGGGTTTCTTTTCCTGAGGAGCTGTTTTGCTTGGCGTTTGTAGTTCTAAAAATAAAGTTAGTTTCTTTTGACAAGTGGCTCCTGAATTGTGCCCAGCCAGACTGCGGCAAGTTACCTTATTAGAAGTTTTTAAAAATTAGATGTTAATTTAAAATAGCAGCAACATAACTGTTGTATGTTAACACAAGTAATAACATTTTCATGAAAAATATTTTCCAAAATAACTATCAATAGATATAAGCCACATAAGCAAAAGCACTAAGGGAAAACAATTTTCATGCACATTCTTATCTAGGCCTCTCCCATCTAATTCAAATTTGTGATTTATAGTATTTCATATTTTTAAAAAATATAGTTGGGGCGCTGGAGCTGTAACTCAGTGGTACAGTGCTTGCCTCCCAGATATGAGGTCCCAGGTTTGATCCTCAGCACTACATAAAAATAAATAAATAAAAATAAAGAATGAAAAAAGAATTGAAACTAAGGATTTAAAAGTATGTGCATGTGTGTGTGCATGTGTGTTTGGATTCCTTTTAGCATATTATTAATCTCTTTCTTGTTGTTGCTTTTTTCTGGTGCCTTATAGTTGTACATAAGAGTCGGAATCATTGACAGTCATACACATATGGAATTTAATTTACTTCATTTCATTCACCAGTAACCCTGCTTTTCCTCTCCTCTCTTCCCATTCTCTACTGGTCTACCTTACATTCATTTACTTATGTTTTTGAAACCAGAGTATTACACTCTGCTTTTTAATTAAGTTTATTATTTCTACTTGTTCTGTTCCCCTTTTTTAGTGTAGTGCTAGGGATCAAACCCAGGACCCTAAATAGGCTCTACCACTGAGCCAGACCATTTTATTTTGAGACAGGGTCTCACAAGCTAGGCATGGTGCACATGCCTATAATCCCAATGACAAGAAAGGCTGACTTCCAAGTCTGAAGCCAGTCTCAGGAACTTAGCAAAGCTACAAATGTAGCTTAGTGGTAAAGGTCTGAGAGCCACAGCCTAAGAGGCCCCAGCAAACTTCCAGCTGACAGCTGATTGGCTCACAGCCAGCAAACTTCTAGCTGCCAACTGATTGGCTCCTCTGCAGCGATGCTCATTGGGCTGTTTCCCCGCCCTTTCAGACCACGGAGCTGCTCATTGGGGGACTTTTTTTGGCTCCGCCCACACAACCCAGCCAATCGGCCTCAAGACCTGGAGGAGTGGGGCAGGTTTAGAGGCTTGTGGGAAGCAGGTGGTGGCAGTTGGGCTCTGAGAGAATTCCTGAAGAGCTCCTGTGGTCTGGCGTGTGTTCTAAAACTAAAGTTCTTTTCTGCTTGATAAGTGGCTCCTGAATTGTGCCCAGCCAGACTGTGACAGTAAAGTGCCGCTGGATACAATCCCCAGGGGGTGAAAGGGAGACAGGGTCTTGCTGAGTTGCCAGGCTGGCCTCAAACTTGGAATCCTACTGCCTCTGCAATTACAGGTGTACACCAACATGAGCTCCTAAACTGATTTTTAAAAAACATCTTTACTTGGGTATTTGGTCACCTCAATTTATATATCTTACATGTGTATATAACATGTCTTATAGCATTGCTCTGCAATTACCTCTGCAATTACAGGTGTACACCAACATGAGCTCCTAAACTGATTTTTAAAAAACATCTTTACTTGGGTATTTGGTCACCTCAATTTATATATCTTACATGTGTATATAACATGTCTTATAGCATTGCTAGATTTGCTTCTGTTCATTTGAATTCTCCATGAATGTTTTTCAAGCAGGTCTTTGGCTGATTTTCTAAGGCCTTCTACATTTGAGAATTTTTTACTCATCCCTCACCCTTGAATGATGACTAGAAATAAAATTCAAGGTTTGAAATTACTTTCAATACTCTTTTTAATACTTAAAAAATATTACTCTATTAATAGTCTTTTTGAAGTCAATACTGTTGAATATGTTAATTTGAATTTGCTCCTTTGTAATGTTACCTTGTTCACTTTTAGACTTTATATCTGATAGTCTTTTTTTTTTGGTGATACCAGGGATTGAACCCAGGGGCACTTAACTATTAAGCCGCATCCCCAGCTCTTTTTGTATTTTATTTACAGACAGGGTCTCAATGAGTTGCTTAGGGACTCACTAAATTGCTGACAATTACTTGCAATCCTTCTGCCTCACCTCCCATGCTGCTGGGAGTACAGGCCTGAGCCACTATGCCCAGCTTATATGATAGTCTTAAATTTTACTGTACCATATACAGTAATTCTGAGGTATTCTATTTATTTGTTGACTATTGAGATGCTAGGGATCAAACCCAGGGCCTTGCATATGCCAGAACTATACATATACCAAGGCATTCTATGGTATTATATATGGATTTTTAAAATCCAAGAAGATGTTTCATCTTAAATTCTAGGAAATAAATATCTATTATTTCCTTAAACATTTTTCCTATTTTTCCGATTCCAAGTTTCCTCCCTAAGTGTTGGCACTTTTTTTTTTTTTAAGTTGTAGATGGACACAATATCTTTATTTTATTTTTAGTGGTGCTGAGGATCGAATATAGGGCCTCAAGTGTGCCTCTGCCACTGCGCTACAGCCCCAGCCTTAGCACTTCTCTTTTTTAAGCATACATTTATACAGTAATCCTGATGATTCTGTCTTATCCACTTTATATACATAATTTAAAGTTCAGAAAGATGTTCACATGTAACACTATCCTTTCCCAGAACCTGTCACCATTCCAATCAAACTATGCCCATTAAACAAGCACTCCCCCATTCTCTCTCCCACCCCCCAGATCCTAGTAACTTATTTTCTATTGTCCATGAACTTGCTTATTCTGTATAGCTCATATAAGTAGACCAAATAATTCTTGGCCTTATGTTTCTAGCTTACTTAATTCATGTTTTTAAGGTATCACTCATGTGATGGCATGTATCAAAATTTCATTCTTTTTAAAGCTCAAAATTTTTCCACTGTATGCAAATATGACAGGGCAGCTCCTTTGGGAAGTCTTCCCACCCATACCAGACTGAACCCACACCAGGCAAGCTCTCTATCACTTAGATACATACCTCATTTTTAAATTTTATTTTAATATACGGTCACATTAAATTGCCCAAGCTGGTACCCTAACTTGATTTTCTGCTTTAGCCTGTTCAGTAGTTGTATTTCATCAGGAAGTTGTTCTTTGAGGTTACTTTTGCCTCTCCCTCTCTTTGCCCCTTTTAAGGTTCCTCCTCCTCCCTAATCCTTTTCAAAGAACTTTTCCCTCCCTTTTGCCTTTTGCTTCTCTAAAGAGAAGCCCTACCTATTCCCCCGGGCTCATGTCTATCTTTATGCTAGTACCACACTACTTTTGATTGTTATAGTTTTATATTAAATTTTAAAATCAAGAAGTTTGAGCCCCCCCAATTTCCTTCTTTTTCAAGATTGTTTTGGCTATCTGGGTCCCCTGAGATTCCATATGAACTCAGAAAAGGTTTTTCTATTTCTGCAAAAACCATCATTAGGATTTCAACAGGAATTGCTTTTAATCTGAGTAATACCATCTTAACAATTATCTTTTTATCCTTTAACATGGACTATCTTTTATTTAGGTATTGTTTCATTTCTCTCAGTAATGTTTATAGTCTTCAGTGTGCAAATCTTTTGCCTCCTTGGATAAATGTATTCCAAGTATTTCATTCTCCCTGATGCTATTGTAAATGGAATTGTTAATTTCAGATTGTTCACTGCTCATGCACAACTATGCAACTAATTTTTTTTTCTAATTTACCTTGAGATGTTGCTGTATCAATTTATTAGCTCCAATAGATTGTTTTGCAAAATCATTACTATTTTTATATGTTCGATATCATCTTGAACATATCTTGCTTCTTCTTATCTAGATGTCTTTTGTTTCTTATTTTTGCCTAATTTGACTTTTTTTTTTTTAAAGGAGAAAAGCACTTTTATTGGGATTTCCAGAATACATTAGACTCAGGGGCTTTTAAATCCTAAGTCAACATTAATTATTCCTCACAATCTACAGATTTTTTTTTTTAGTTGTTGATGGCACTATGTATAAATAAATAAAATAAAGGTCTAAAAATCAAACCCAGTGCCTCACACTATCCCAGCCCCCAGATTTTTTTTTTTTTTTTTAATCCTCAGACAGGGTTTAAATTGCTGAAGCTGGCCCTGACTTGACTCCTGCCTCAGTCTCCTGGGTTGAGGGGATTACAGGCATGCCACCAAGCCTGACTAATATCTACAAATTAAAGTGCAAAATTAACTGTTCTTGCTTACAACTTTGTCTTGGTCACTTCAGCATTTTTCTTTTTTTAAGATGGACACAATATATTTATTTATTTATTTTTATGTGGTGCTAAGGATCAAACCCAGTGCCTCATATGTGCAAGGCAAGCACTGTACCACTGAGCTATAACCCCAACCCCTCACTCCAGCATTTTTATATTTTAACTTCCTAATAAGTCATGCCTCTGAGCCTTCGCAAAATGCATTTCTTTCTGCTTAGAAGGTTCTTTATACTCCTAATAAACTCTTGACTCTTGTGTCTCAAGAATCAAAACACTGGTATGGCTCAGTAGTGGAATGCTTGCCACACACATAAGAGGCACTGGGTTCGATCCTCAGCACATTTAAAAAAATAAATAAATAAAGATATGTGTCCATCTACAACTATAAAAAATATTTTGAAAATTCTTTTTTTTAGGTTAATGATTTTCCTTTATTTTTTAAGAAGTTGGGAAGGAGAACAATCAATTTGAAAATGATTTCTTTTTTGAAAATTCTTTTTTTCTTAATTTTTTTAGTTGTTGGTGGACACAATATCTTTATTTTTATTTATTTATTTTTTTATGTGGTGCTGAGGATGGAACCCAGGGTCTCACGTGTGCAAGGCAAATACTCTACCACTGAGCCACAACCCCAGCCCTTGAAAATTCTTAAAAAAAAAAAAAAAATTGAAACACTGGGGCTTGGGTTGTAACACAATGATAAAGTGTGTGCTTGGCCCTGGGTTCAGATTAGTGAAAAATAAAGAAAGACAACACCTGTGTTGCCTTCCAGTAATGTGACAGACTGGATCTTCCCTCCTCCATATTTCTTTGTACCTGTAATTCTGGTTAGTATAAAACCTATGTAAAGGCTCAGAGTTGTAAAGTGGCTCATCAGTTTAAGCAATGGTAAAAAGATCTTAAATGGCCAGTCTGTAGATTACAGATGTGAGATTCTTGATTCCAGGGCCAATATTCTGTTTATTTCTATATACTCTTTCATGTTGTAGCATTAAAATTGGGAAAAGTGAAAACACAGACTCACTCAGCTCTTATTGACTATAAGTCCATTTTTCAGCTGCCTCAACACCAGAACTTGCTATTTACATTCTTCTGTTTTCCTCCTAACAAACTATTTCAGGTCACCACCTCTTTCAGACCCAGTCCTCTTTGTATATTCTTTTATACAGATTAAGAACATCTTTGATCAGCTTTCTTTCTCAGCAGAACATATTCCTTCTTGAATGTCGCTCCCTCCCATCTCTACCTGTGAATATAAAACCAATGCCTAAAGAACATCATTAAAACAAACTCAGATCTTCCCTACCCAGCCATTCTCTAGCTGCTGTGCTATTTCCCTCTTGGTAATTCCTCATTTTCTCTCCATGCACTTCCTTAAACAACTAATCAATATTTTAAAGCATCTACTATGTGCAAAGGACTATAAGAAGTCCACAAAACATAACTGTTTCTAATAATTCCTTAAACCTTCTAAAACAGCTTCTAAAAGTACTCTCTGAAACCTTCTTGATTTCCATTCTATTAACACCCTCTTCATGATGGCTCATTTACTCTCATAATCTTCCACACAATTTATATTACCCCATCCAGCAGAGTTAAAACTATGTTTTACTCATTTCTAATCTTTATTCCTATGCTTGTACTGGGAATTTCTTCCTCTGCAATCTCACTGCCAGTGTAAGTTTGAAACCCCATCATCACTGCTTTTTATCCTGTAACAAATCAAGCATACCACCTTTAAATTAAACCTATACCATTTTTATGTTTCTTAAGAAATTAAAAGCTTGGGGCTGGGGATGTGACTCAAGCAGTAGCGCGCTCGCCTGGCATGCGCAGGGCACTGGGTTCAATCCTCAGCAGCACATAAAAATAAAATAAAGATGTTG
Source organism: Urocitellus parryii (assembly GCF_045843805.1). Classification (NCBI taxonomy): domain Eukaryota; kingdom Metazoa; phylum Chordata; class Mammalia; order Rodentia; family Sciuridae; genus Urocitellus; species Urocitellus parryii. The sequence goes on along the minus strand of NC_135531.1, from coordinate 181,844,960 downwards.
TGTCCACCAAAAACTAAAAAATAAATATTAAAAAATTCTCTCAAAAAAAAAAAACTAAAAAGTTTAAGTGGAGTTAAACAGAAATACATAAAATTTGCTTTTTTGTAAATAGTTTTATTAAAATATAATTCACATACCATTTTCCATTAAAGTATATAATGAATTTTTAGAATATCCACAGATATGAATAACTTCACCGAAGTCAATTTGAGAATATTGCCATCACCTAGGTTGGGCCTGGTGGCACACACCTATAATCCGAGTAACTCAGGAAGCTGAGGCAGGAAGATTCCAAATTAAAGGAATTTTGGCAAGAAACTTTCTCAATAAAAAATAAAAAGGGCTTGGGGGATATAGTTAAGTGGCACCATGTGCCATCATGCCTGATGTGCAGCTCTTTGATCTGTACATGGTATGAAGTAACGGCTCAACTTTATTTTTTCTCATATGGATAACCAGTGGGCCTAGAATCATTTGTTAAAACAATTATTCTTTCCCCATTGAATGCTCTTGGCACCCTAGTAGGGGGGTGTGTGGGGAGGGGGAAATCAACTGACCACAGATGGATCAATTTACCATTCTGTTCCATTGACCAGTCTATCCTTATGCCAAAAGCACATCATCTTGATTATTTTTGCTTTGTTGTAAGTCTTAAAATTGGGAAGTACTTAAAAAGTGAGTATTCTACTTTTAATACTGTTTTGGACATTCAGGGTCCCCTGCAATTTCATATGACTTTTAGAGTCAGCTTGTCGATTTCCACAATATATCAGCTGGGATTCTGGCGAGGACTACACTGAATCTGCAAACAGTTTGAAGTGTACTGTCATCCTAATTACTTTAAGTCTTCGAATTCAAGAATATGAGATGGTTTTCATTTATAATAATCCCCTTATCCTCAAGGCATATATTCCAAGACCCTCAGTGTATGTCTGAAACCACAGACAGTACCAAACCACATAAAAAGATTTTTTTCTATGTATACATACCCAGTGTAAAATTTAATTTATAAATTAGGCACAGGAGAGAGTAATAAAAATAATAAAACAAGAAAATTATATCAATGTACTTTAAGAGTTATAAATTATCTCTGGAATATTTCACAATATTTTTTGACCATGATGACCACAAGTGACTAAAATCATAGAAAGGGCTGGGGATGTAGCTCAGTGACAGAGTGTCTGTCTAGCATTCATGAGGCTCTGGGTTCAATCTCTAATACAAATATAAAATAAAATCACAGAAAGTGAAGCCACAGGTGAGGGGGACTACTATATTTAAAAGTGTAACTATACATGGCCTGTATAATTTAAAAGCTTTGACATTGCTATCAGTAAAGTATGTATATGAAAATTATTATCTATTGATTAGCCAAATATTTTATTATTGATATAACAGTTATTGAAATAACACATATTGATTTAACACTTAGAAGATGCGAATTTTTGTACGACATATTGTTTACTTGATAGAAATCTAAACTCTCAAAGGAATTCGAAGAATTTACTGCAGCATTTTATTTTATTTATTTATTTTTTTTAAAGAGAGAGTGAGAGAGGAGAGAGAGAATTTTTTTTTTTTTAATATTTATTTTTCAGTTCTCGGCGGACACAACATCTTTGTTGGTATGTGGTGCTGAGGATCGAACCCGGGCCGCACGCATGCCAGGCGAGCGCGCTACCGCTGAGCCACATCTCCAGCCCTACTGCAGCATTTTAAAAGAGAATTTAAAAATCAAAGAGTTAAAAATTTCTCTCTGATGTCTCTGAATCACTGAAAGGTATTCTTACTATATTTAGTTGAAAAAGGAAGAGCAGAGAAAAGGGAGAAAGTAGTTTTCTCAGTTTTCAAAAGGAAGGAGAGCAGGAATAAGAAAATAATCACTACTACCTGTAACCCCAATGACTCAAGAGGCTGATACAGGAGGATTTCAAATTTGAGGCCAGCCTCAGCAACTTGGTAAAGCCCTAAGCAAATAAGCAAGATCCTGTCTCAAAATAAAAAATTAAGGGCTTGGGAAGAAGCTCAGTGGCAAAGCATCCCTGAGTTTAATCCCCAGTACTCTCACTCCCAACCAAATGATCAATACCACTAGTATACATTAATTCAAAGTCCACCAATTAAATTTTTCTATGTAATCAGAGTTTGAGAGTAGCCCAGTGGTAGAGCACTTGCTGGGGATGTAGCTCAGTGGTAGTGTGTCTGCCTAGCATATGTGAGTCTCTGGGTTTGATCCCTAGCATTGCAAAAATAAATACTCAACAGATAATCCCTTATATATTACCTGGGCAATCATCTTAATTCCATGCTGGCTAGCTATAATCACTAGTGACCCTAATCCTAATAGGAAATGAATATGTGCTTCATTCAATTTCCAAAATCAATTCTAAATCTCCCAGAATCACCCAGACTAGTTGAAAAGCTAAATGAGAAAAAACAAAAACTTACATTTATTTTTTAAGAAATTAATAATCCTCTGACCTACCTTTTCCTTTAGTAAGATGGTTTTATTTGCAAGAAAATGTCCATTTTATACTCAAGCAAGTATCTCTAGAGTTACGTTACTAACTCTAAGATTTCACCAGCAAGACTAAAAAGGCTATTGTTCTGGCTGGGGTTGTGGTTCAGTGGTAGAGCACTCACCTAGCATGTGTGAGGCACTGGGTAAGATCCTTAGCATCACATAAAAATAAATAAAATAAAAGTTTTGTGTCCAACTAAAACTAAAAAAAAAAAAAAAAAGGCTATTGTTTTTATTCCATATGGACTCAAATCTAAAATTCTGGCTGTTTCATTGCAACTGCCTGGTGACAAGCCAGCTAGTATTTCTGGACTTGATCAAGCATCACATACACCGTACTGAGTATACCACACCTTAGGAAACTATTCTAGACCAGTCACTAGACATTTATTCCACTACTTTAAAGTCTAGTGCTGTTTCTCTTTTGAAAAAAAGCTTTACAAATTCTCCTAGTACCAACCTATCCATCAACAGTCCTGCAAGTTCATACTTCAAACATTAGGTAATAGGAAACCTTTTCCAGGAACCAGTAATCTCAAGCTTTTCACATATCTAATGATATTTTTATGGATTGGTACACAAAACTCAAGATTCTTATCAAATGGGATAAGAAGTTAACATGAGAACTCTTAAACTATCTCATGTTGGAATGTCTCTCAATCCTTGAGAAGCCCTTATAGAAAGAAAACTTTCCTTTAAGTTTTACAGCATCAAAAATGTACAGACTAATATATAAAAATAGCAAGTACACATAATGACAACTCCAAAAAACTTTAAGAAATCCTGAGTCTTTCATTAATTTTATCATATTCCAATATTTTTAAATGTATAAGGTATGGCTGGCATTGTAGCTCAGTGGCAGAGTGCTTGCCTAGCAAGCATGAGGCCATGAGTTTAATCCCTAGCACCCAAAAAACAAAAACAAAAAAAGATGTGTAAGGCACATCCCCAGTACATTTCAAATTATTTAATTAATCTGAAAAGTCTTTAGAACAAACTATCCAATTCCTTAAACTCACCAAGTTTAAGGGCTTTCAGAGCCCACTTAACTAATGTAGCAACATCTAGGCTACATATATAGCCTTGCCTAAAGAGACTTTCGAAATTGAAATTCAGGTATATGAGTGGGTACTAAAAAAGTGTGGACGGAGGAAAGACATCAAAGGACCACCCATGAATCTATGTCAAATCACACAACATACATAAAATTTTTGAATGAAGAACAAAGACACTTGAAAGAGATCTGGTATTAGTAAGTACTTCAAAAAGAAACTCCAATGCTTCCCGCCGGCCTTTTAAAGCCTGTGAATTAATGATGATGCTTTTGGAGATGGGTGGGGGAACCACCTAAGACACAAATACAATTATAATATCCTTTTCTGAAATAAAGATTGGTTCTTTTTTAAAAAATCTATAATGCAAGGTACTTTGGGAACAAAGAGGCAGTTAGATCTTAGTGGTATGAAGAAAGTTCTTTTTCTCACTTCATTTCATTAAAATTTCTACAGGCACACAAGACTGTAGAGAAGTGTCCATTTTGTTTTAAGGAAAGCAAGAGGTTTCACCAAGTGCACTACTGCACTCCTGTAATCCCAGCAGCTCAAGAGACTGAGACAGGAGGATGGCAAGTTCAAGGTTAGCCTTAGCAACTTAGCAAGGCCCTAAGTAACTTAGTGGGACCCTATCCGCGCCCCCAGACACATACAAAAAAAAATTTTTTAAAGAACTGGGGATGTAGCTCAGTGGTAAATCACCTTTGGGTTAAATTTCCAGTGTGCAACCTGCCCCTGCCAAAAAAAGTATTTGGAAAGTATAAAGAACTGAAAGTCATACAGTACACATGTAAATTTGACTATGGTTCCCAAAGACATTCATTGCTTTAATAAATGCTTAACAAGGATTGTAAGAAATTCATTAGATTATACTATCTACAGTTATCATCAAGAGCACACATGAACAGGCACAGGTTAATCCATACCAATAACCGCCCTATCACTTAAATGTTTCAGGTTAGTACTCCAGAGGAAGTATTATTCCAAGTATTTTTGGTCTAAGATTACCTGATCCATGTACCCAAACATTAAAGTGCCTGATGCATACTAACCCAGACTGTCTAATTCCCCCAAAAGTTATCATCAATAGAAAGCTCAAAGAAAGAGAGACAGTAATCTCGTATAGAATTTGCAAGCTCGGCAAAACCCACATACCGGCAAGTCCACGCTAACATCAGTGCCATCCAGGAGGGACACCCGACATGTGATGATGGACTTAGAATCTCCAGCTGCAGGGATGTGTGTGGCAGCTCTCTGTGCTTCTCGGAGTCGTTCCTTCTCAGCATGTTTACGCATTGACCGGCGCCCAAGAGTTCTACGGAGGAAGCTCAGCATTTTTGTCACTACAAAACCAGAGAGAACAAAATCATCAGGAGAAAAAATACACTCCACCCAACTTGAAGTGAAATAAATATTTAGTAAAGTCCTATGAACACTATTTTGAAAAGAAAAATAAAACTAGCTACTTTTTACACATACATCAAAAAATCATGTTGTATATATTAAATATAATTTTTCCCATATAAAATTAGTTTACTTTTGGGCTGGGGTTGTGGCTCAGCAGTAGAGCGCTCGCCTAGCACGTGCGAGGCCTTGAGTTCAATCCTCAGCACCACATAAAAATAAATAAATAAAGGTATTGTGTCCAACTACAACTAAAAAATAAATATTAAAAAAATAGTAAGTTTACTTTTAAAAACCCAAGTTTTTAAAGGCACATATAAGACAGCCCCATGGCTTGCAGTTTTCTAAATTTACTGAACTATTTTACAAGCTGATTTGGCAAGGAAAGGCAAACATTTATAAAATTAATCAAACCCCTGGATCAATAAATTATATATGTACAGTAATATCCCCACAAACATTGGAAAATGTTAGACAGTACCAAGTTACAGTTTGATGATTCAACAATTCTGAGAAGTTCCATTTCCTTTCTAAGCACTTATGAAAATAATCACCTACTTTAGCTAAAATATAAGCATAATTCAAACATTATATATTATTAAATATTCTATTTTTTTTTCTTTCTTTTTGTTTTAAAGATAGGGGTCTCACTATGCTGCCCAGCCTGATCTCAATCAAACTAGAGTCAAGGGATCCTTCCATCTCATCTCAGTCTCTGCAGTGCACATGATACCATGCCTGGCTCTACAGAATGCAAATTACTACCTAACAAACATTTATGTCATATTACTTTAGTTACTTGTTTCCTTATCTCTACTAAGAACATTAAGGCTAAACAAAAATAGTAAAAACAGATGTTAGCAATTTTAAAGATACAGTACACTATATTATGTTTGAAAATACCAACTAGAGGGGTGGAAACACCATAAAAACAAGGTCAAACCCTGCTTTATATGCTTAAAAAAAAAGTCAACTTGCTAACATAATGTGCTTAATTTTCACAACAAAGAATTTGAGAATAAGTATATATAACTAAACAAAAGATTATTAATTGCAGAAAAAATAAGTTGCACAGCAAATGCAAATAATCACAATACACTATATGACAGCTACTAAAGTTCACGATCAACACTAAATATTGATCTAATCATAACCACAAATTGCAACTGAGGAGATATAGTTTATATTGGAAATGCCCAAAGAAATACATTATAAAAACACACATTTGAACACTAACCAAAGAACTTCAGCCACTTTTTGTACTGATGTTTGATTTTTAAAAAGATCCTTATCTCTTAGAGATACATACTTAAATATTTACATAAGGAAAAGATGTTTTGCCTGGTATTTGGGTCAAACTAACAGAGAAGGGAATTAAGTCCTGAAAGAGATGAAACAAATTGGTCAACAGCTATTGAAACTGGGTCATAGGTACGAGGTGGGGGGGGGGGGTCATTACACTCTCGTGACTCTTATATATGTTGAATTTCTCCATAATAAAAATTTTTAAAGGAAAAATATGTTCGAAATGTACTGCAATTTTGTGTTTCCTAGGAAACTAAGTGTAAAACGATTTTTTCTTCCATATTATCCTGACACCTTAAAAACTGGTTCACTACACGAGTTAGCCTGTTTAAAAAAAAAAGTTTTTAGATTTAGAATTTAAAATTTTTTTTAAACAGAGTCTCCCTATGTTACTCCCAATTCCTGGATTCCCACCTCGCCTCCTATATAGCTAGGACTATAATTTCTTAACAGGTGCCACAACTCCCAATAAATTTAGAATTTTAATATCTTCATTTTGAATGATAAAACACAGAATCAGCAACAGTAAGTTATTTTTACAGGAATATGAACGTGCCTCCAAAAAAAAATTACAGATGCACTAAAGATTTAAAGTGAAAAAGAAATGAAAAGGTACTAGTACTTGACATGGTAGGCAAGCAAGCACTCTACCTCACAATTTGACTAAACTGCCCAGGCTGGCCTCAAACTTGAGATCCTGCCAGGACTGATGGCCCACACCTGTAATCCCAGCATCTTGGGAGTCTGGAGACAGAACTGCATATTCAAATCCAGCCTTCCCAAATTTACAAGGCCCTGTCTCAAAATAAAAATAAAAAGGACTGGCAATATAGCTCAGTGGTAGAGCACCTCTCAGTTTAGTCCCCAGTACTGCAAAAACAACCAAACACAGGCTGGGGTTGTAGCTCAGTGGTACCTAACACGTTCAAGAGACACTGGGTTCGATCCTTTGCACCACATAAAAATAAAAATTTAAAAAGGTATTGTGTTCAACTACAACTAAATCAAAAATATTAACAACCAAAAAAAAAAAAAAACCTTCGTGATCCTCCTGCCCCAGCCTCCCAAATAGCTAGTATTATGGTTTATAGGTATATACCACCATATCTAGCTAGTGTGAAGAGCTTTTAAATAATCTGAAAAAAATTTTTTTGAAGGATTAATATGCAGTTTAGTGAACAACTATTACAAATCATTTAGATAAAAAAACACAATTTTTTTTAAATGGGCAAGATAAGAAACAAGGCTTAAAAGATAATAAAAAGATTCCTGGCCAGGGGCAATGGCGCATGCCTATAATCCCAACAACTCAGGAGGCTAAAGCAGAAGAATCGCAAATTTGAGGCCTGCCTGGGCAACTCAGACACTGTCTCAAAATAAAAACTAAAAAATGGATTGAGAGGCTGGGGATATAGCTCAGTGGTAGTACTTGCCTAGCAAGCACAAGAATCTAGATTCAATCCCCAGCACCACACAAAAAAAATAAATAAATAAACAAAATAAAATATTTAAAAAGGCTGGGAACTGGGCATGGTGATGCACACCTGTAATTCCAGCAGCTGGGGAGGCTGACGCAGGAGGATTGCAAGTTCTAGGGCAGCCTCAACAATTTAGCAAGATTTTGCTTCAAAATAAAAAAAGCTGGGAATATAGCTCAGTTGGGTTCAATTCCCAGTACCAAAAAAAAAAAAAATCATAAAAGATATTTACATGGCTCAGCTGTGGTCTAGTGGTTGACTGTTAACCTGGCATGCTCAAAACTATGGGTTCCATCCCCAACACCAGGGGGAAAAGAAAACTTTGTAAAAGACATGCTCAACAAACCCTCAAAAATCCATATTAGAAAGTAAGATAGGGCTGGGGATGTGGCTTCATGGTAGAACCTGCTTAGAATGTGTGAGGCACCGGGTTTGATCCCTAGCATAGGGGAAAAAAATAAAAGATAAAGCTGGGCACAGTAGCCCATGCCTATTGTCCCAACTGGTATGAGGGAGGCTGAGCTGGAGGCAAGATGGGTTGGAACCAGAAGTTCAAGGACCAGAATGGGCAATGTAGTAAGCCCCTGTTTCAAACAAACAAAAGAAGATATTGCTTGTCATTAAAAGACTTAAAGTAGTCAATGTTTAAAAGGCTGAGAAAAACAATCACTTTCATAAACTGTCTTCTTTAAATATGGTTTTTAAACTTGCTGTTAAAAAATTTAATATGCATATCTTTGCATTCAGCAATTCTATTTCTGGTGGATGGCCAAATAAAACAGTAACTTATGTGATCTATTGTAAGATTAAGGATTTTTCCGGGTATAAGTGATTTAGGAAATTTTAAATTATGTCCATCAGCATGTAAAGTTATGGTACATATAACAGTATATAATACAGTTATTCTTTTAAAAATACAGTTGACTTAAATATTGATAAAATTCCTAAGTGAGGGGCTAGGGTTATAGCTCAGTGGTAGAGCACTTGCCTCATTCACGTCAGGCACTAGGTTCAATCCTCAGCACCACATAAAAATAATAAAATAAAGGTATTATAAAATGAGAAAATATACCCACTTGATTCAAATGTATGATATGTCAAGATCATCGTATCGTCATGTGCAACTAATAAAAAATAAAAAAAAGGTATTATGTCCAACTGCAACTAAATATATATATTTTAAAAAAAATGTTCAGTGGTTTATAAAGAAAAATCTTTTTAAAAATTTGTAAGTGAAGGGGCTGAGATGTGGCTCAAGTGGTAGTGCGCTCACCTAGCATGCCTGAGGCACTGGGTTCGATTCTCAGCAGCACCACATAAAAAATAAAGATATTAAAAAAAAAATTTGTAAGTGAAAAATCAAACCAAAAAAAAGTTACACGTTATTATTCTACATTAGGGGGAGGACACACATGCATGCACACCTGCACATACACAGGGACTGGAAGGATATGCAACTGTAAAGGTTCTCTCTAGATAGGGTCAATCTGGAGCTCATATGAATACACAAATGTGTCATTGAGCTTTTATCATTTTTTTTAAAATAACTTTTGTGTTGTTTGCCTCTAATTCCAACTTTGCAGGAAGCTGAAGCAAGTTGATCACAAGTCCAAAGCCCGCCTGGGCAACTTAGTGAGACTGTTTCAAAATTAAAAATTTAAAAAAGGGCTGGGGATATAGGTCAAAGTAAATAACCCCTGAGTTCAGGGTTCAGTCCCCAGTACTGAAATGTGTGTGTGTGTGTGTGTGTGTGTGTGTGTGTGTGTGTGTGTGTGTGTTTGTTCCAAATCAGGCACACTGGTGGTATGCATCTGTAATCCCAGCTCCCTGGGAGGCTGAGGCAGGAGGATTGCAAATTAGAATCCAGCCTGGGGAATTTATCCTGACTCCATCTCAAAAAAGGGCTAGAGATGTAGCTCAGTGATAGAGTGCTTGCTAGTATGTGCCTGGCACCAGCTTCAATCCCCAGTATCACATTTAAAAAAAAAAAAAAAAAAAAGTTTCACTCTTTCCCCATCCCACCCACACTTGCTCAATTTTTTTTTTTTTAAACACTACAGCCAGTAAATTTTTTTTAGCAACCACAAATCTGGACCTTGTTTCTCTCTAATGACAGTGCCCCACATACACTACTCCCACCTGCCTGCCCACTCTAGCTGCTCTCTGCTCTAGTAGTCAGCCAGCCCAGAAGTCTTGATTATGTTCATTAGTTGTTTCATCTTTCTGGAATAATCTTTTTCCATTTCACCTCTCTCTCTTTCTGCTCCTCCTTCGAGTAGTTATCTTCAGATTTACAGGGGAAATGTCTTTTCCTCAGAAAAGCACTCCCAGATTTCTGAGTCTAAATTAGGCACCCCTGTTGGTACTTAGGCATTTCTTTGTGTAATAGTAAAAAACAACAAAAAAAAAATTGCTTAATTTTTTTTTTTTAAACTGACTAATTCCCTACTGAGACACAAAGATAGGGACCTAGACAGACTTCCTCACTACTTTGATCCAACATACACCATGGCAACACGCATACTGGGCTCACATTAATGATCCAGTGGAATTTCTGGATGGTAAAGTTTCAAAGAATTAAAAAAAAAAAACAACTAACTTTCAACAACAAGGGTTTCCTTTTGAATCTTAGAAATGCAAACTGAAATAATAGTTTACCACCTGAATTAATAGAAGTTGTTTTAAAGCATATCCAAGATGAAATGTGTATATATATTTATGACTGGTGGCCACAACATGGTAAGTAATTGCTTCTTAATAAAACAATATACCAGGGCTGGGATTGTGGCTCAGCGGTAGAGTGCTCAGATTCTCAGCACCACAAAAATAAAAATAAAGGCACTGGTTGTATCCATCTACACCTAAAAATAAATAAATAAATATTTTAAAAATAAAAATAAAACAATATGCCAATTTACAGCAAATGCCATGAGGACATTAGCATTTTTGTCCCAGTAATCCCAGTTTAAAAAAAAAATCGTCAACTAGTAATTCAACAGCTGCGAAACTGCGTGTATCGTTTTCTAATGAAGTCAGAGATTTAAAAAAAAAAAATTTTAAATCCTGTGAGGGCTGGGATTGTGGCTCAGTGGCAGAGCGCTTGTCTAGCATATGTGAGGCACTGGGTCTGATCCTCGGCACTACATAAAAATAAACAAATGTCCATCTATAACTAAAAATAATTTTTTTTAAATCCTGTGAACTATCTTACTCCAAATAATCCACCTAAGGCACGTAGAGCTCAGCCACTGGTTAGTTATGTCAGCAACAGGGTTAATGGAACTGCGGGTTGCATAAGAAATGTAGTTATGTTTACTTTTCTCCTAATTCTTAGAAAAGAAAAAATTTGAAATTAGTTTAATATACTAGCAAATAGAGCTATGTCTTCCAGCTCTAAATAGAATTCACCAGTCTAACCCTAAAAATGAGAGACCCATACAATTAACTTTACCCTCCAAGGAGCTCATCATTAACACGACAAAAGCCGGGCGGGGGCGGGGAGGGTGCCTTCGCCCTTCCCAGGACCGGGGACACCTGCCTCGCAAAACTTCCAAGTGGCGGAAGTTTTACTCAACACAATCAGCCAGACGCGTCCTATCGGGCGTCTGCTCCAGGACCCTGACGGGAACTCGAGGTGTTTCCCTAGCCCGCCACTCTCCCCTCGCCGGCTGGCCGGCCCCGCGCCGCTCCTAGAAGCGCAGTGCCCAGCGCCGCCCCGGGCTGGCTCGGCCCGGAGCGCGGCCGCCGGGCAAGCATTCACCCCGCCGCGCCGCGGTATCGCCCGAAACTCCGCCGCCGCTCCTCCCCTCCGGCGGGCTGCTCGCGGAGCCGGCCGGGCGGGGAAGGCCGGGGCAGCCCAGAGTCCCGGAGCGGCCCCCACCCACCTCCCGGGGACGAGGCCGCCTCGGGCGAGGAGGGGTCCGCGCGCCGGGAGAGAAGGGGGTTTTGCAGCCGGGGCCGCCGGGCCTCACGCTTACCTGAGACAGGGGACGACGGCGCGACGGCGATGGGGGCTCCGAGAAGCTGAGGAGGGGGCGGCTCCTCAGGCGACGCCAAGAAATGGCGGCCCACAGCGTGAGCCCACCCTGTGCTAATCTCTAGAGGACCCCGGTCGCCCGCCGGCCCGCCCCTTAAAGCCCTTCCGAGCTCCGCCCTCGAGGGCGGGGCGCTCGGCTCTTAAACTGGACATGACCCCGCCCCGGAAGTCAATCCTCCTGGAGAGGCTCTGGTCAAACCCGCGGCGCCGGACGGAGCAGAGCTGGAGTCGGCTGTCGCCGACCGAGAGCCACTGCCGAAGACGTCTTCGTATCAGACTGCACTCGCAGCGTGGGTGCACGAAGGCGGCTGTCGCTACCTGCGCGACATCCCTAGGTGCCTGGAAAACTAGCTGCTAGATTATTCAATCACTCATTCGAGAAATTAACTGAGGCTGGGAGCGGTGGCGCACGCTGTAACCCCAGCCCTGTGAGAAACGGGAAGGAGGATCACAAGTTCGAGGCCAACCTCAGCAAGTTAGGTAGGCGCTACGCAATTTAGTGAGACCCTGTCTTGAATTAAAAAAATTTAAAGGGCCCAGTGTGGTGGTGCATTGCCTGTAATGCCAGCTGCTGGGGACGCTGAGGATCGTGAGTTCAAAGGCAGCCTCAGCAATTTAGGCCCCAAGCATCTCAGCAAGACATTAACTCTAAATAAAATATTAAAAAGGACTGGGGTGTGGTTCAGTGGTTAAGCTCCCCTGGTTCAATCCACAGTACAAAAAAGAAAAGAAAGAATGGATTTAGTGCTGAGGGTGTGTAAAGGGCATGCCTACCTGTGCACAAGGCAAGAGGGTCCATCCCAACACCGCAAAAAATGAAAAAAATATCTGTAAATATTTACAAGTATCTCCTCTCCCCACACTTCTTAGGGATTAAAAAAGACTTAAGCCTCTGCTGTTTTATTATTATTATTATTATTATTATTATTATTATTATTATTATTGGCTAACCCAACCGTAATTCACCCTTGGGGTTTGGAGAAGAGCCTTCCCTCTCTGAGATCAAGGACACTCCTTCAAAGTTTTTTGGGTTTTTGTTTGTTTTCCTTTCTTTTTTTACCCATTACTGGGATTTATACCACTGAGCTATAGTTCCCAGTCCTTTTTATTTTGAGGCAGGGTCTCATTATGCTGCCTAGGTTGGCCCTGAACTCCTGGACTCAAGCAATCCTCCTTCCTCAGTCTCCAAAGAAGCAGGGAATACAGGTATATGCCACCATATCCTGCTTCCCATTAACTTTTTGAACAAATCCAAGTACTGTTTGTAGGAAAGAGGGGATGTTGCCAGGAAGATTGTGGGTGGCTATACAGGATGCCTGCCATACTAGACCACTGCATGGTGGAATCCTCCTGGTTCTTGGAAAGATATTCCTTTATGGAAAGAACATCCTCATCCCAGATCTCCATTTATATCTTAGGTCCTGGTTTGCTCTTTGGAGCCACAAAGAAAGGGGTAATTCCAGATTTTGTGGTTTCTAAAACCCTAATTAGTAGTGGAAATGTGTGAAAACACAAACTTAAGTATTCAAAATTAGGAACAGGGTCTACAAATGAGGAGCGCTAAGGCTTAAACTCAATTATCTTAACAGTAAATCTGCCCCTGTCCACAAGAAGAAACAATCCCTCCTCACATCACAATACTTTATTTGTTTATTTTATTTATTACTTTGGGTACTGGGATTGAACCTAGAGGCACTTTACCACTGAGCTACATCCCTAACCCTTTTTATTTTTTATTTTAAGATAAGATCTCACTAAATTGCTGAAGCTGGCCTTGAACTAGTGATCCTCCTATCTCTGTTTCCCAAGTCACTGGGATTACAGTGTCAACTGCCACACCCTACCTACCACCCTACCACCCTACCTTTAAATAATTAAGGATACTCCAAATCAGGGCTAGGGTTGTGGTTCAGTGGTAGAGCACTTGCCTAGCATGCCTGAGGCACTGGGTCAATGCTCAGCACTACATACAAATAATTAAAATAAAAGTCCATCAACAAATAAAAAATATTTTTTTTAAAAAATCCTACAAAATCATCTTCTCTTGTCCTTAGTTCTAGGCTCTTTGCTTTCTTGATCAGCCTTCTCTGAATTGGTTCACACTGATAGGGCCCATTTATGGCCAAATATTCTGAACAGACTGGATCATAGAAAATTCCAATGTGAAATTAAATCCTCTTGAAAACTGAAGAAGCTGGGCATGGTAGCATATATCTGTAATTCCACGACTTGGGAGACTGAGGCAGGAGGATCGCAAGTTCAGGCCAGCCTCAGCAACTTAGTGAGGCCCTAAGAAACTCAGCAAAACCCTATCTCAAAAAAAAAAAAAAAAAAAAAGGAACTGAGGATGTGGCTCAGTGGTGAAGCACTCCTGGGTTAAGTCCCCACTTACAAAGGGGAAAAAAAAGGAAAAAGAAAACTGAAGGGGGCTGGGGATGTGGCTCAAGAGGTAGCGCGCTCGCCTGGCATGCATGCGGCCGGGGTTCGATCCTCAGCACCACATACCAACAAAGATGCTGTGTCCACCGAGAACTAAAAAATAATATTAAAAAAAAAATTCTCTCTCTCTCTCTCTCCTCTCTCACTCTCTCTCTCTAAAAAAAAAAAGAAAAAGAAAGAAAAAAAAAAGAAAGAAAGAAAACTGAAGGGACCCTGAATTCCAAAAATCTCCATTGAGAAGAAAATATCCTCAGGTTGGTGGGTAGCATGAGAATTTGTTTATCATAATACTGGGTCTAGGAGAGCACTAGGTTTGCATCTTAAATATCTCCCAAAGCCCATATGCGAAAGGTGTGGTTTCCAGCCTTTGTGCTGTTGGAAAGTGTTGGAACGTTTGGGAGGCAGGGCCCAGTAGAAGAAAACTAGATCACTGGGGTCGTGCCTTCAAAGGAGATATTAGGGTCTCCACCCCTTCTCCTTCCCTTTGATTCCCTGCCATCGTGAAGTGAGCAGCTTTCCTTCATTGTGTGCTTCCCACCTCACCACAGGACCAAAGCAATGGAGCCAAGCAACCATAAACTGACTCTGAAACTGAGCTAACAAAAATCTTTCCTGACCATAAACTGATAGTTTTCAGGTATTTTGTCACAATGCCAGAAAGCTGACTAACATAACTACCTATTCAAACATATAAACAAATAAGATAAACTAAAACACAAAGCCAGTCATCAAAAAACACCCATTAGGGGAGTTTTATTAGGATTCTGTGAAAAGCCTAGACTTGGCTCAGAAGCTAAAAGTTCTAAAACATCTGGAAGGTCCTTAACACAAAGATGATATACCATCTTCTTCCCAGACTAGTTACAAGCCTTATCTAAAACAAATTACCTGAAAAGGTTCTTTTCTTTCTGTTTTCAGTACTGGGAATTGAACACAGGGCTTTGGGCATCCAAGGCAAGCACTGTACCTCTGAGCTAAATTCCTAGCCATTTTTATTTTGAGACAGGGTCTCACTAAAGTGCCCAGGCAAGCCTTGAAATTGTGATCATCTTGCCTCAACCTGAGATTACAGGTGTGTGCCACTACATTCAACTAAAACTGGGTTTAAGCAGAAACCACTTAGTTCTCTGAATTTTATCACTGGTGAAAATCTTTGTCCTTTGAGGGTGCATTTGTTTCCTGACAACAGAAAAAAGGCAATCAGAACACAGTTGGGTGAATGTTTTGAAAACAAGGCTTCTAAAAAAAAAAAAAAAATGTTCTGCATGACACAGTGGTGCACATCTGTAATTCCAGCATCTGAAAAGATTGAGGCAGGAGGGTAGCAAGATTAAGGCCAGAGTCAGCAATTTAGCAAGGCTCTGTCCCAAAATAATAAAAAAAAAAATTTAAAAAGGGCTAATAATGTAACTCAGTGATAAAGTGCCCCTGGGTTTGATCCCCAGTCAAAACAATGTGTTGAGAGTGAGGACAAGTGCATGGAGTACTACATACATGGCATACGTTAAGGGCACCTGAGTGGCAGGCCACTCCTCTCGTACTAGGCATGTGAGCGGCAAACAGCTTACCCCGTAGACACAGCCCTGGGCATGAGGCTGCCTGTTGCAGTCCCTGCACTTGCTCCATAGCCCACTCTTCAATGTGTCACCTTATAGATAGTTTGCCAGAAATTGTATTGGTGGCTGCCTGTAATCTGCTTAGCTACTTCTTGAGTATATATAGACATGGTAACTGCGCAAAAAAATCTACCTGCTTCCTGCTTGGTCTCCAGAGGTCTTGATTAGCGACTCCGCAGCCACACACTCCTCTACCCTGTTCTGTGAACCTCCTCGTAGGACGAGAGAGCCCACGCAGTTGAGTGAAGTTGGCAAAAAAAAAGGTAGAGTGTGGCAGTGCTTACCTGTAGTCCCAGCTACTCAGGAGAGTCAGGCAAGAGGGTAGAAAGTTGGAGGCCAGTCTGGGAAACTTAGTGAAACCCTGCCTCAAAATAAGATAAAAAGGTTGGGTGTATCAAAATGGTAGAGCACCTCTGGATTCTTTCAATCTCCTACGTGGAGTTAGTGGGGAGGGGGAAGCAATCAATATTTACATATAAGACCATACAAATATTCCAGACCAAGAACAGAAATACTTTCAAATAGAAGACTAGGATCTCCTACAAAATCTTTCCTGAGCTAGCTTCTCACATTTGAAAGTCTACCTTCCCTCTCTTGTATTTAGACTAATTCATACTAAACTAATTCATACTAAAGTATTAACCACATCAAATTGAGGGACAGAAAGAAGACTGGCTAGGGTGGAAGGATACCAAGAGAGGAGGCAAAGGAACTGAACAGGCACTTCCCAGAAGAAATACCAATGGCCAACAAATATATGAAAAAATGTTCAACATCTCTAGCAACTAGAGAAATGCCAATCAAAACTACACTGAAATCCCATCTTACTCCAGTCAGAATGGCAATTATCTAAAACACAAGGAACAACAAACGTTGATGAGGATGCGGGGGGAAATGTTCTTTCATACACTGCTGGTGGTCCTGCAAATTGGTGCCACCAGTCTGGAAAGTAGTATGGAGATTCCTTAGAAAACTTGGAATGGATCCATGTGCTGTGGCACATGTCTATAATCCCAGCAGTTCAAGAGGAGAGTTAAATGCCAGCCTCAGCAACAGTGAAGCACCAAGCAACTCAATGAGAACCTGTCTCTAAATAAAATACAAAAAAAAAAAAAAATAGAGCTGAGGATGTCGCTCAAGCAGTAGCGCGCTTGCCTGGCATGCGTGCGGTCCGGGTTCGATCCTCAGCACCACATACAAACAAAGATATTGTGTCTGCTGAAAACTAAAAAAATAAGTAAATAAATATTAAAAAAAAAAAGAGCTGAGGATGTGGCTCAGTGGTTGAGTGCCCCTGAGTTCCCTCCCCGGTACCCCCACCAAAAAAAGAAAGAAAACTTGGGATGAAACCACCACTTGACCCAGTCATCCCACTCATTGGCTTATACCCAAAGGACTTAAAAAAATCAGCATACTTCAGTGCTTCAGCCACATCAATGTTTATAGCAGCTCAATTCACAATAGCTAAGCTACGGAACCAACCTAGATACCCTTCAACAGATGAATGAATAAAGAAAATGTGGTATGTGTACACAATGGAATATTACTCAGCCATTAAGAAGAATGGAGTTAAAGAAGAACGGGCTTGTCAATAAGAAAACAAATAACCCAGTCAACAAATGGGCCAAGGACCTGAACAGACACTTCTCAGAGGAGGACATACAATCAATCAACAAGTACAGGAAAAAATGCTCACCATCTCTAGCAGTCAGAAAAATGCAAATCAAAACCACCCTAAGATACCATCTCACTCCAGTAAGATTGGCAGCCATTATGAAGTCAAACAACAAGTGCTGGCGAGGATGTGGGGGAAAGGGTACACTTGTACATTGCTGGTGGGACTGCAAATTGGTGCGGCCAATTTGGAAAGCAGTATGGAGATTCCTGGGAAAGCAGGGAATGGAACCAGAATTTGACCCAGCTATTGCCCTTCTCGGACTATTCCCTGAAGACCTTAAAAGAGCGTACTACAGGGATACTGCTACATCGATGTTCATAGCATCACAATTCACAATAGCTAGACTGTGGAACCAGCTTAGATGCCCTTCAATAGATGAATGGATAAAAAAAAATGTGGCATTTATACACAATGGAGTATTATTCTGCACTAAAAAATGACAAAATCATGGAATTTTCAGGGAAATGGATGGCATTAGAGCAGATTATGCTAAGTGAAGCTAGCCAATCCCTAAAAAACAAATGCCAAATGTCTTCTTTGATATAAGGAGAGCAACTAAAAACAGAGCAGGGAGGAAGAGCAAGAGAAAAAGATTAACATTAAACAGGGACGAGAGGTGGGAGGGAAAGGGAGAGAGAGGGAAATTGCATGGAAATGGAAGGACACCCTCAGGGTTATACAAAATTACATATAAGAGGATGTGAGGGGAAAGGGAAAAAAATCAAGGGAGAGAAATGAATTACAGTAGATGGGGTAGAGAGAGAAGATGGGAGGGGAGGGGAGGGGGGATAGTAGAGGATAGGAAAGGTAGCAGAATACAACAGTCACTAGTATGGCAATATGTAAATCAATGGATGTGTAACCGATGTGATTCTGCAATCTGTATATGGGATAAAAATGGGAGTTCATAACCCACTTGAATCAAATGTATGAAATATGATGTCAAGAGCTTTGTAATGTTTTGAACATCCAAAAATAAAAAAAAATAAAAATAAAAAAAAGAACGGGCTTGTGACATTTGCCAATAAATGTGTGGAACTAGAGACCACCATGCTAAGTGAAATAAGCCAATCCCCAAAACCAAATGCCAGATTTTCCTTCTGATATGCAGATGCACACACACAACAAGTCAGGGATGAAAGAATAGCAGTTCATTGGATTAGTCAAAGGGGAATGAAGGGAAGGGAGAGAGGATGGGAATAGGAAAGATAGTAGAATGAAATGGACATAATATTCCTTTGCTCATATATGAATACATAACCAATATAACTCCACATCATATACAGCCACAAAAATGGGATCCTAATTAGAATAAGTTATACTCCATATACGTATAATATGCCAAAAAGCACTCTACTGTCATGAATATCTTAAAAGAACAAGTAAAAAAAATTGTTTTAAGATAAGTCAAAGCTAGGGATGTGGCTCCATGGAGGAGCACTGGCCTAACATGCATGAGGCCCTGGTAAACTCCACAAGCAGGAATGGGGGGAAGGCAAGTCAGTTTCTTCACTAAAGCCTTCAGGCTTTAACCTGCTTTAGGAAATTCAGGACAAGGGACCTATGTAGTCATGTTCCACAAATACTCCATATGCCATACCTCACTTTGTGCAGAGTTATCTGAAATAGAGCCTGATTTATCTGGTGTCATACACCTTATTTACACACAGAGGAGGAAGAAGATCAGAAAACTTCTGATGGCTCCAAGGAAAGCTCATACTATTGGGTAATAAAAGAAGTGAAAACACTTTGCCATCAGGTCTGCCTAATGGTGAAACCATGATGAGGCTTAAAGACTCAAGAGGGAAAAAAGGAAGGAGGCAACTCATTGCCCCCAGAAGTTAATATGCATGAGTCACCTGGGGACCTTATTAAATGGTTGGAGACTGGGTGGGGGGCTGAGATTCTGCATTACAAACCAGCTTGCTGTTCATACTGCTCATCAGTGGCCTCACCTTGA
Source organism: Urocitellus parryii (assembly GCF_045843805.1). Lineage (NCBI taxonomy): Eukaryota > Metazoa > Chordata > Mammalia > Rodentia > Sciuridae > Urocitellus > Urocitellus parryii. Next base: position 181,825,471 of record NC_135531.1, on the reverse strand, counting down.
GGAGGAAGTCTTCAGGGAGTGCTGCAACACCTGTGACCAGTGCTAGACACCAGGGCCTGTGGAAGTCTGAGAAGCAAAACCAGTGTGGCCACCCTGCTGCTACGTCACTCAGACAAGGCTTCATCTTTTATTTTGGTAGGATGTACTGCAGATTAAACTCAGGAGCGCTCAACTACTGAGCCACATCCCTAGCCCTATTTTGTATTTTATTGAGAGACAGGGTCTCACTGAGTTTCTTAGCACCTCACTGTTGCTGAGGCTGGCTTTGAACTCTCCATTCTCCTGTCTCAGCCTCTTGAACCGCTGGGATTATAGGTGTGAGCCACACCCACCAGCTAAGGCTGCATCTCTCCTGGTCTTACTTTTCTCATCTATAAAATCAGGTCATTAGAAAAGAGAATAAAATCTATGACACTAAACTTATTCCTATATATGAAGCTTTTATTTTACATCAACCCAAGATACCACACACACATAAAAACTTGGTTTTAGATATGTTGTTGAGTTGTGTTAAAAATAACCCAAACCTCTTATGAAGACATGAATTGGTTTCAACATACTTTATATACAACCAGAGATATGAAAAATTGTGCTGCCTACATGTAGTAACAATTATAATGCATTCCGCTATCATTTTTTAAAATCAATATAAAAAATAACCCAAACCTCAAGAAATATGAGGTGTAGGTTAATTATGACAATGATTTTTCAAACATATAAACTGGCATTGTTTCTTCAAAAATAGTTTCTCTCAAAGAAAATTGAATTTGGTTTTAGAGTTGGGCAGGTCTAGTTTGGGTCAGTACATTCTATGCACTAGCTATTGAACTGCAGGAAAGATCCTTAAATTGTATCAGTCTCAGTTTCCTCATCTACAATAGATAATAGTTGAGAAGAACCAATAAAATGGTGGTACATATACAGTTTAGGAACACTGCAGCTTGTTCCTACCTCTCTTAATGCCAGATAGAGCTGCTGGGGAAGAGGGATCTGGGCATTTATTGACATATTTATCTTTGTGTACTGGAGACTGAACACGGGTGTTCTACCATTGAGCTACATCTCCAGCCTCCCCTTTATCATTTTTTTCAATATTTATTTTTTAGTTGTCATTGGACATAATACCTCTATTTATTTATTTATGAGATTTAATGTAGAAGTTTATTTTGAAATTTTTCAAATTAAAAAATATATTTGCTTTATTTTAAAACCAATTGATTTTCACATGTAGGACCATACCCAATTCAAAACAATTCATCAAATACAAGTAATTTTATGATTACATACTTTGTTCCTTTAATTAACAACCTCAGACATACACATTTAATAGTAATTTTATAAAATAATATTGAAATCTTTTTATTTAATTGATAAACATTGAATTGTATTCTTTTGAAATTTCTGTGTGAATGCAATAGTGTGGATTGTATTGCATTATTGGTGTTCACACAATACCTTTATTTTATTTATTTTTATGTGGTGATGAGGATCAAACTCAGGGCCTCGCACGTGCTAGGCGAGTGCTCTACTGCTGAGCCACAACCCCAGCCTCATTATTATTTTTTTTATTTTGAGGCAGGGTCTTGCTAGGTTGCCCAGGCTGGCCCCGAACTTGTGATCTCCTTGCTTCAGCCTCCAGAGTCATTGGGATTACAGACAGGCGCCACCTTGTCCAACTGAAGTCGGAACCACTTCTTAGGTTTTGGGGTTTTCTTACTAGAGGAAAATCCTTTAGTGAAAAGGGATAGGAATGTGGTTCAGGCGTTAACAAAAACCCAGCAGCCTGACATCCACTGGTGGGGATCAAAGCTTATTCAAAACCCCATTCTCAGAGACTGGCAGGTTCCCTGCAAGACCCCACTCAGAGGCTGATTCACAGCTCACAGGGCAAATATATCTCTTTCCAGGAGTATGTGCTAAAGACAAACACAGGCAATTATTTAACATCCTGGGGTTCTGAGGCAGTACATAACAGGTTAGGGTAAATGCATACCCTGTGCCTGCCATGCCATTATATATTTTTTATTTCTCCTAATTATTTGTACATGACAGAAGAATACATTTTGACACATCATACATAAATGGAGTATAACTTCTCATTTGTCAGTTGTACATGATGTAGAAGTACACGGGTCATATAATCATATATGCACATAGGGTATTAATGTCCAATTCATTCTACTGTTATTCCTACCCCCATGCCCTCTCCCCTCCCTTCATGCCCCTCTGTCTAGTCAAAGTATCTCTATTCTCCCCCACTCTTATTGTGAATTAGCATCTGCATATCAGAGAAAACATTTGGTCTTTTGTTCTTTGGTATTGGCTTATTTCACTTAGCATAATATTCTCTAGTTCCATCCATTTACTTGCAAATGCCATAATTTCATTCTTCTTTAAGGCTGATTAATATTCCATTGCATACATATAAAACATTTTCTTTATCCATTCATCTCTTGAAGGGCACCTAGATTGGTTCCATATTATGAATTGGGCTGGTATAACCACTGATATGGTTACATCACTGTAGTATGCTGATTCTAAGTCTTTTGGGTAAAAACCAAGGAGTGGGATGACTGGGTCAAATGATAGTTCCATTGCAAGTTTTCTAAGGACTCTCCATACTTCTTCCCATACTGGTTGCACCAATTTGCAGTCCCACCAGCAATTATATGACTGTACCTTTTCCCCACATTCTCACCAACATTTTTGTGGCCTGTATTCTTGAGGATTGCCACTCTTACTGGAGTGGGTTGGAATCCAAGTGTAGTTTTGATTTGCATTTCTCTAATTGCTAGAGATGTTGAACATTTTTTTCATATATTGGTTGATGATTGTATTTCTTCTTCTGTGAAGTGTCTGTTCAGTTCTGTAGCCCATTTATTGATTGGGTTATCTGGTTTTTGGTGTTAAGTTTTTTGAATTCTTTATATATCCTGGAGATTAATGCTGTATCTGAGATGTGTGTGATAAAGATTTTTTTTCCCCATGCTGTAGGCTCTCTCTTCACATTATTGTTTCCTTTGTGCTGAAGAAGATTTTTAGTTTGATTCCATCTCATTTATTGATTCTTTTTTTAAAATATTTTTAAAATTTGTAGATGGACACAATAAATTTTTTAAATTTATTTTTATGTGGTGCTAAGGATCGAACACAGTGCCTTATGCATGATGGACAAGCACTCTACCCCTGAGTCACAACCACGGCCCCCCATTTATTGATTCTTGATTTTACTTCTTGCGCAGTAGGAGTCTTTTAAGGAAGAAAGTTCCTAAGCCAACATGGTGGAGATTTGGGCTCACAGTTGAGTTTCCTTGAGTCTTTTTCTTTCTTTCTTTTTTCTTTTTTTTTTTTTTTTTTTTTTTGGCCCTAGGGATTGAACCCGGGACACTTAACCACTGAACCACATCCCCACCCCTTTTTATTTTTTATTTTGAGGTAGGGTCTGGCTAAGTTGCTGAGGCTGACTTTGAACTCACAATCCTCTTGCCTCAGCCTCCCAAGCCCCTGGTGTTACAGGAGTGAGCCACTGTGCCCAGCTGTGTTCTCAGATTTTTGACCTGTGCTGGAACAGTTAAGACTTCGGGGAATCTGAGGATGGAATGGATGCAGTCTGCATTGTGAGATCTTGGATCTTTGGGAGCCCCAGGCAGAATGCTATACCTTAGATCTGAAATGTCCTTCAAAGCTCCATGTGTTTAAGGCTTGGTTCCCTGTGTCGTTATTGGGAGGTGGCACAAACTTCAAGAGGTCTAATGGGAGGTCTTCGGGTCACTGAGGGAATGCTTCTGAAGGGGTTAATGGGACTTCATTCCCTTCTTCTTCCTCTTTTTATTTCCTAGCCATGAGGTGTGTGGTTTTGATCTGCCACACTTCTGCCATGATGTGCTGCTGCACATGGGCCCCCAAACACCAGAGCCAACCAACCATCAACCAAAACCTAAAAACTGTGAGCCACAGTAAACCTTTTCTCTTTATAAGGTGATCAGCCAGGTTTTTGTTATAGTGATGGAAAGCTTAGTATTTCCATTCAGTAAAGTTCATTTAACTTGATAGGAAAACTTCAACTTCTATTTTCTTCAAACATTTTTTTTTTTGGAGATGGGAGTCTTGCTGTGTTGCCCAGGCTGACCTTGAACTCCCGAGCTCAAGTGAGCCTCCTGCCACAATCTCCCATATCTCCCAAATAGCCAGGATGATAAGCATGTGCCACCAAGCCCAGCTCCTTCTACATTTTGATAGGGAATCCTCATGATTTCCAGCAAGAGAAAAACATAAAAAGACCATTGTTGATATAAATTTTAGTGTAATGCTCAATATTGAGGTTTACTTTATCTCAGAACGTGTGGTTTAGTGAAGGCTAAGAATATTAGGCAGGGCTCTTTCTAGGTTTAGACTAAGCTACTTTCACTTATGATGAAGCCTTAGTGCATCAAGTCATTTCCTTTTAGTAGCCAAATTTTATCTAAGGTAGTGAGCCCCACTTTTTTTTTTTTGGTACCGGGAATTGAACTCAGGGGCACTCGACTACTGAGCCACATCCCCAGCCCTATTTTGTATTTTATTTAGAGACAGGGTCTCACTGAGTTGCTTAGCACCTTGACATTGCTGAGGCTGGCTTTGAACTCGCAATCCTCCTGCCTCAGCCTCCTAGGCCACTGGGATTACAGGTGTGCACCACCCCACGCAGTGAGCTCCACTATCTTAAAGCATTAGAATCTAATCAGGAAAATAATTTTAAGCCACAAAAATAACCTTTAAAAACCTAAAAGAAGAAAAACATAAAACAAAATCCAGCAGCACTGTAATCAAATAGTGATCATGTAAAGAATGTATAGAAATTTCAGCTGTATGAAGCCATTTGTAAGATGCATAGAAATTCATATGAGGGGCTGGGGATGTGGCTCAAGCGGTAGCGCACTCGCCTGGCATGCGTGTGGCCCGGGTTCGATCTCAGCACCACATACAAACAAAGATGTTGTGTCCGCCGAGAACTAAAAAATAAATATTAAGATTCTCTCTCTCTCTCTCTCTCTCTCTCTCTCTCTCTCTCTCTCTCTCTGTCCTCTCTCTCTTTAAAATAAATAAATAAATACATACATATTAAAAATTCTCTCTCAAAAAAAATGTTTTTTTTTTTTTAAAAGAAATTCAGGTTTTCGACTGATTGCAGCTCATTCAGCTATAGAACAGGTAATTTCAGGCTGCCATTCGCCTGCGTCTCGCAGACAAATTACTCAGGCTCAGTGCTAAAGAACCCGCGGAAACTGCTTCTTGGAGCCTGCTCCTATCAGAACATACACCGAGCCCCGAGCGGCTGAATTCTGGCTCCTGGAACTGCTCTGGCCCAGGGCTAAAGAACCCGCGGAAACTGCTTCTCGGTCTGGGTCCTGCTGAATACTGTGGAGGTAAATACCAACCAAGCCTTCATAGGCAGTGGCAACAGGATTGAGACGGGGCTTGTGAGGGCCGGTCAGGACTCACCCGTTGCTTTGATCACCTGGCAAAGGGAACGAAATGCTGCCATTTGCATGGGATACCAACATGGCAGAGATCTGAAGTCATCAGAAAGCAGCGGAGGAGATAACTTCATCGATACCAGCGGCGACAGAAACAGTTGGTCTCCTGGTAAAGAAAGTGAGTCACATACACCCGAGTCTCTCTCACTTTGTCATCAAGCCAGAGGGGCAGAGCAGAGCCATCGCCTGCGCCCGGAACAGGCCCAGCGACCCGCCGACATGGTATCGTGTCACCCCAATTGGAGTAGGGGCAGAGCAAAGCCGCCGCCCGTGCCCGGAACAGGCTCAGCAACCCGCCGGCGAGGTAGTCACATCACCTCAATTGGAGTAGGGGCAGAGCAGAGCCGCTATCCTCGCCCGCAAGGTAGGCAGACCTGTGACCGACCTGCCAGTCAGGCCCAGCAGCCTGCCGGTGTGGTAGACACGTCACCCCATTTGGAGTAGGGGCAGAGCAGAGCTGCAAGGTAGGCAGACCTGTGACCAACCTAGCGGCCTGTCAGCGTGGTAGACAGATCACCCCAATTGGAGGAGGAGCACAGCCACCGCCTGCCCCTGCAAGGGAGACTTCAACTATACAAGAGCAATATAAATATATAGGGGGAAATTTTCAAAAACACAACAGTTTCATAAAGCAGAAAGAAACGCGAGCAGTATGAAAAAGCAAGGAAAGAAAGGACCACAAGCAATGCAGGTCAACTCAACTTTAGAAGAGGTAATAGCTGCAACAGATGGAATGTCAGATAAAGAATTCAGGATATACATGTTTCAGATGATCTGGAGTCTCAAGGAAGACATTAGCAAAATCAGACAATGAAAGATCACTTCGACAATGAATTACATAAACAAATCCAAGAAGCAAAAGATCAACTATACAAGGAGATAGAGGTTATAAAAAACAAACAAACAGAAATCCTAGAAATGCAGGAAGCAATAAACCAACTTAAAAACTCAATTGAGAATACTACCGCTTGAGCCACATCCCCAGCCCTTCCCTGTATCTTTATGGTATCTTATCGTTTGTACCCCCTTTCCTTTATTTTACCCTTCCACATGTGAAAGAAAATACTTGAGCCAGATGTGGAGGTACATGCCCATAATCCCAGCAGCTCCGGAGGCTGAGGCAGGAGGATCTCAAGTTCAAAGCCAGCCTCAGCAATTTAGCAAAGCCCTAACCAACTTAGTGAGACCTTCTCAGAAAAAGGCTGGGGAAGTGGGGATGACACATGGCAGTGTTGTAGAATGACAATTTGATGATATTAATTCTGCCTATCCAAGAACATGTGAGGTTTTTCCATCTCCTAAGGTCTTCAATTTCTTTCTTTGTTGTTCCATAATTTTCAGTGAAGAGCTTTTACCTCATTGGTTAGATTAATTCCCAAGTATTTTATTTCATTAGGTTGTTGTAAATGGGATGGTTTTCCTGATTTCTTCCTCAGCTGAATCTCTGTTGGAGTATGGGAAAACTACCGATTTTATGGGTGTTGATCTTGTATTCTGCTACTTTGCTAAACTCATTTATAAGCTCCAGAAGTCTTCTGGTGGAGTTTTTTGGGTCGTCTATATATAGGATCATGTCATCAGCAAACAAAGATAGTTTGACTTCTTAAGAAGCCATTTTATTAATTTTTTAAATTAAAAAAATTTGTTTATTTAGTTGTAGTTGGACACAATACCTTATTTTTTATTTTTATGTGGTGCTAAGGATAGAACCCAGGGCCTCACATACCCTAGGTGAGTGCTCTACTGCTGAGCCACAAATCCAGCCCTTTAATTTTTTTATATTTTAAGATAGGTCTCATTACATTGTTCCAGCTAGGCTCAAACTCCTGGACTTCAGTGATTCTCTTGACTCAGTCTCCAAAGTGCTGGGATTACTATCCTGCTAAATTACCACTTCCCACCTTTTCAAGTTAACATAATAAATATATAGATTGAGCATTTCTAATCTAAAATCCAAAATGCTTTAAATTTTATGTATTTATTTGTTTTTTGGTGGTACTGGGGTATTGGGGATTGAACCCAAACAGCACTCTACCTCTGAGCCACATCCCTAGCCCTTTTTATTTTATTGAGACAGGGTCTTGCTAAGTTGCCCGGGCTGGCCTCAAACTCACAATCCTACCTCAGCCTCTCAAGTAGCTGGGATGATAAGCCTGTGCAAAATTAAAACTTTTTTTTAGTACTAACATGTCTAGTGTCACAAATGGAAAATGCCACACCTGACCTCATGTGACAGGTCAAAATGCAAGTGCACTAAAAATATTGTATCATATGACCTTCAGGCTATACATATAAGGTATATATAAAACATAAATAAATTTTGTGTTTAGACTTGCATCCCATTCCCAAGATATCTCATAGTGTCTATGCAAATATTCCAAAAATTTCTTTCTTTTTTTTTTTTTTTTTTAGAGAGAGAGAGAGAGAGAGAGAGAGAGAGAGAGAGAGAGAATTTTAATATTTATTTTTTAGTTTTCGGCGGACACAACATCTTTGCATGTGGTGCTGAGGATCGAACCTGGGCTGCACGCATGCCAGGCGAGCATGGTACCGCTTTCGCCACATCCCCAGCGCCCCCCAATTTTTTAAAAATCTGAAATCTGAAACACTCTGGTTCCAAGCATTTTGGATAGGGTTTACTCAACCAGTATTTAGGATGCATAAGCTTAAAATCCCATTTATGATATCAAACTCAACCTTCACTCTGGGGGAAATAAAACCTTAATATTCAAAACCTAAGTAAAGCCAGAGAGGTGCATTTATGAGGTACTGGGTTAGATCCCAGCAGCATAAAATAAATAGTTTTGATTTCCTTTTCAGATAAATCATTATTGATATAAGGAAATGCAACTGATTTTTGTAGGTTGATTATGAATCTTGCAACTTTCCTGTATGTTTATTCGTTCTAACAGTTTTATGTGGACTCTTGTTTTTTGTTTTTTTTGGATTGAACCCAGGGACACTTAACCACTAAGCCACATCCCTAGCCTTTTTTTTTAAAGATATATATGTATATGTTTTTTAGTTGTAGAAGGACACAATACCTTTGTTTTTATTTATTTATTTTTATGTGGTGCTGAGGATTGAACCCAGTGCCTCACGTGTGCTAGGCAAGTTCTCTTCCACTGAGCCACAAGCCCAGCCCAATCCCTAGCCTTTTTTATTTTGGGGGACAGCATCTTACTAACTTGCTTAAGGCCTTGCTAAGTGCTGAGGCTGGCTTTTGAACTTGCAATCCTCCTGCCTTAGTTTCCCAAGCTGCTGGGATTACAAATATGTATTGGGCTGGGGTTTTCTATCTATAGGATCATGCCATCAGCAAATAAGGAAACATTTTCCACCTTTCTGATTCAAATGCCTTTTTAGCACTTTTCTTGTGTGATTTTCTCAATAGCACTTCCAGTACTCTGTTGCATAAAACTGGCAAGAGTGAATATTCTTGCCTTTTCTGTTTTTTTTTTTTTTTTTTTTTTTTTTTTTTTGTGGTACTGAGGACTGAACCCACGGTACTCTACCCCTGAGCTACATCTCTAGCCCTTTCTGAATTTGTTCTTGCAATACTGAGAATTGAATCCAGGGCTTTGCAAGGCAGGTGCTCTACCACTGAACTATATCTCCAACCCCCAGCCCTTTCTATTCTTTATTTAGAGGCAGAGCCTGAAGCTTGCAATCCTCCTACCTCAACCTCCCAAATTGCTGGGATTATAGGCCTGTGCCACAAACTGTGTTTGAGATTATTTTTTTCTGTGGTGCTGGGAATTGAACTCACACATGCTAGGAAGTACTGTACCACTAAGCTACATCACCAACCCTTTCTTGTGATTCTTTTTATGAAAGGCAGGTATTTTCTTCCTCCTTCTTTTATTCATTTAAAAAAATATTTTATTAGTTGTTGATGGGCCTTTATTTATTTATATGTGGTGCTGAGAAATTGAACCCAGTACCTCACACATGCAAGGCAAGCACTCTACAACTGAGCCACAACCCCAGCCCAACTTCTTTTATTTTTTATGTTTCAGCCTCATTATAATCCCTTAGTTTTTATTGGGAAGAAAAAATAAAAAGGCCCTAAGTGTTACCATCTTGTTCCCTATCCACTCCCCCTAGAGGAGGTACTAGAGATTGAACCCAGGGATGATTTACCACTGAGCTATATATCCAGTCCTTATTTTTGAGACAGGGTCTCAATAAATTCCCTGGGCTGATCTTGAACTTGTGATTCTCTTGCCTCAGCCTCCTGAGTCACTGGAAAAGTGTACACTAGTACACTAGTATACAGTAGTGTACATTACTGTGCCTGGCTATGTTTTTGTTTTTCATTGTTGTCTTGCCATCTTTAAAAAAATCTTTAAAAAATCAAGAAGATAATCCTTGCTGAGCATGGTGGCACACCCCTTACTTCCAGTTACTTGAGAGGCTGAGGTAGGAGGATTGCAAGTTGGAGGCCCTCCTCAGCAATTTAGCAAGGCCCTGAGCAACTTAGTGCAACCCTGTCTCAACACAAAAAGGCCTAGGGAATGTGGCTCAGTGGTAGAGCACCCCTGGGTTTAATCCTCAATACTAAAGGGGAAAAAAAAACCCTTAAAACTGTAATGACTCATCTTTATAAGGTTTTTGGAAAAACCAACTCTTTTCACTCTGTCATAGATTTATGTAATATACAATCATTTGATATAAGTAACTCTGCATACGTATAATAGCACACAACTTAATGGGTTTTAGAAAGTTTATGGTTTAACTGGTAGAACTGAAAAGAGCTCTGGCATAAAAGAGAGCAGTCAATAGATGTAAGGGGAGATCAAGAGTATGAAGCCTCGGGATGGGGCTATTGAGCGCTTGCCTAGCACTGAGTTTGTTCCTAACCGCACCACATAAAAATAAAGCAAAAGTTAAAATAAATAAATAAATAATTAGAGCATGAAGCTATGTGCCAGTCTGAGTAGTTTATCTGGGTGGTGATTAAGAAAGTGTCAGCTGGGCTGAGCTGTTGGGGGCTGTTGCTCAGTGGTAGAGCACTTGCCTTGCACATGTGGGGCACTGGGTTCGATCCTCAGCACCACCTAAAAAAATATATTGTAAAAAAAAAAAAATGTCAGTTGCTGGCTGCAGTGGCACATTTGCAACTCAGCTGCTTGCACGGATGAGAAAAAAGGATTGCAAGCTCCTCACCAATTTATTTTTTATTCTTTTGTGAGGCTAGTGGAAGTGATGGGGTGACATTTTTAACATTTGTATAAACCTATCAGCCAGGTACCAGTAGTGCAGCCTATAATTTAAACCATTCAGGAAGCTGAGGTAGGAGGTTCACAAATTCGAGGCCAGTTCCAATTTATCAAAAGGGCTGGGGGTGGGGAGGTAGTGAAGCTCGGTGGTAGGGTAAAATCTCTAGTACCACACACAAAAAAAACAAATTATGGTATATTCATATTTGGGTTTAAAGGTTGATCAGGGCAATCTTTTCCTCAATTAAAAAGAATTTTCCTGATTAAAAAGAATGAAGTAGGGCTGGAGGTGGATCTCAGTGGTAGAGCACTTGACATACACAAGGCCCTGGGTTCAATCTCTGGTACTTCAAGGAAAAAAACAAAAAACAAAAAACAAGGAATGAGGTAGAACTGATATGGAAATATTCAAAAATAAAAGTTATATAGATTAGATTGTACAATCCTGTCGGCATTAACGTATTGTGTATGTATATGCAAATTCACAAATATACCCCTCCCCAATAAAATATAATTGAAAGGAGGTTGCCTTTGGCTTGAGGAACTCCTTTTAGAGATGGGGCACGAGGGAAGAGGCTGTCACAAATCATCTCGGCTCTTCCTCATACTGCTTCTCATAATGATTTTTTTGTGATAGGGTCTCAAATTCCTGGGCTCAAGCAATCCTCCTGCCTCACCCTTTTCATAAGCCGGAACATAGGCGTATGCCACCCACCTGACACACTAATCATCATGCATATAAGAACGGAGGCATGGCATAATCAGATATCTTCATTTTTGCCCTTTTGTCCACTCTGACTTCATGCATAGAAAGAGGGGTCCTTTATTTTCAATCACAAGGTCTTATATCAGGATTACTAGAAGAGAGGGGCTGATACTGGAAGAGTCAGCAGTGACCACAAGGAAGGAAGGAAGGAGGGCTCTTCAGACATTCTTTAATTTTCTAAATTCCATTTAGTTCCTAATCATCCCCTTCCTCAAAAATTGCTACTATGTAAAAACGTAATTTCTAGAAATAAATTTTATGCTTAGTATCCTCCCCAGCCTAACTGATGGTCCATTAATGAACATGAGCCATGTCAGAAAAGCCCGATAACAAAAACCTCCCATAAAGAAGCCTTGAAAACTCCTGTACTTTAGATGACTGAAGCACATCTTTATTTTGCAATTGAACATTGAATCACAGCTAACTATTTTTCCCCCATGTTTGGACCTTAACAACTACTCAATTAAAATGAAATGTAGTCAACAAAATATGTATTATAGCACTTCACAGAATGTAAAATGTTCTCAGGGCTGAAAGTTTTTAAATTCAGCTTTTTTATCCTGTTTGTTATCAGTATTTGTAGACTTTTAAAAAACATGAATGGCAGGAGTTCTAATTTATCAATGAAATTTAGACAAAGATACAAGGTCTTTTCAAGTACACCAAACTTCAGTGACAAACTGAAGTGATAATTTCAAATTATCCATTATTGACCAAATTAATCCTTAGTTTCTTTGCCTCTAAATTATGAAAATAACCACATAAAAAGGGATAATGGGTTGGGGAAAAGTGATCATAAAAGATTAGGAGACTAATTCAATTTTGATACAAGTTCAGCGAAAACAAATATGAATGGCAACCGAAATGTAAAATTGTACATTTTGGTCAGAAAATAAACTAGACCTTTAACTAGGCAACTTTCCTACTTCATACGTACATATAGCACCAGTTACAAGAAAATATTCCAAATTAAAATACCCTCTATGTAATCATTTTTAAAACTACTGTTTAAAGGTATCATTGATGAGGATATAGTAAACTATCAGTCCTAAAACTAAACCTATACTGTAGAAAATAAAGACTGGCCTTTTTTATTTGAAAAGATCACAACACAGTTCATAATTGCAATGTCCTGATGCTGGAGTACACTTTAGACAGTTTTTATTTTTTTAAGCAGATATATTCTGCTGGCAGAAGATGAAAATAGCTTAATGTAAACTGTTTTAAGTCTCCTAAATCCTCCATTTCATTATAATCTACCAGGACTTTTGTCCCCTGAATCTTTTTTTGCAGTGTAGTAAAAATTAAACCATAAATACTAGACTGAAAACATTTCCAAGTTTTCACATAATGTACACAAAATACAAAGCAGAATGATTACAGAAAACCAAACTTGGTAGAAGCTAGCTGAGAGAACTCGAGAGTCCAGCAACAGTCAATGGTGTAGCCTTTATTGTACTGTATAAATTACAGAAAGGTGGCAAACCTAAAATCACACAAATTACCTCTTAAATATCAAATAAGCTATTAAGAGATCATTGTAAAGCATTTAAACTTGGGTCCAATCTAAAGAGCTCTAATACTAATCATTTTTTCCCTGTATTTACAAAACTCGTAGATTATATCTTTAGATGTATAAATTAAGTCAGTAGTAAGCATGAAATAAAGTGCTATTTGAAATTCAAGAAATCAATTTGATAATTGAAATGTGACATATTCTACAGAAAACAAGAATGAATAATCTTGTCAACTCATCGAAGGATTGGAAAAGACAGGTGCCAGAGAATCACAGAATGAGGTTGAAATTTTCTTGCCCAGGAATGCAAATAATTGGAACACTAAAATTCAAGAGTAGAAACTAGAAAGCCTTATTTTATTAAAAGGTAAAATGGGCTCAATTTTGACTATAATGGTTTGGGGGACACCATAAATCAGAAACTATTTGTTTTAAGGGTTGAGCAGGGCAATCTTTTCCTCAATCGCTTCCTGATAATTTTATTAAGCAACACTGCATTTAAGGTTAGCACAAGTGACAGTGTTGAATCTTGGAACCTCTCAGGGTTGAGGGAGTCTAATACTAATTTCTTTTTTTTTTTTTTAAGAGAGAGGAGAGAGAGAGAGAGAGAGAGAGAGAGAGAGAGAGAGAGAGAGAGAGAGAGAGAGAGAATTTTCAATATTTATTTTCTAGTTCTCTGCGGACACAACATTCTTGTTGGTATGTGGTGCTGAGGATCGAACCCGGGCCACACGCATGCCAGGCAAGCGCGCTACCGCTTGAGCCACATCCCCAGCCCACTAATTTCTTATAACTGTTGCAAAAGGTAATAAAGGTAACACCTTTTAGTTGTTCAGAGTATTTATTTCATAGTGATTTTTGGAGTGGGGGCGGGAGTACTGGGGCTTGAACCCAGGTGCACTTAACTACTGAGCCACATCCCCAGCTCCTTTTATTTTTGAGACAGGGTCTAAGTTGCTATGGGCTTCTCCAAGTACTTTGGCTGGCTTTGAACTTTCAAATCTCCTGCCTTGGCCTTCCAAGTCACTGGGATTATAGGCGTGCACCAGTGTGCCTGGAAGGTGAGTGATTTTTTTTTTTTTTTTTTTTTTTAATGCGGAGGACAAAAAGCAGGAAGCTAAGAGAATGAAACTCTAACTGAATCAAGTCCTTCTCCTGCCAGTACTGGGGACTGAACACAGGGGTGCTCTACCAGAGTGACATCCTTAGTCGTTTTTTATTTTGAGACAGGTTTCACTAAATTGCCTTGGCTGGTCTTGAATATGAATGCTCCTGCCTCAGCCTCCTGAGTGCTGGGATTACAGGCCTGCATCACTGCTTCCAACCCCAACTGAATCAAGTTTAATGAGTGACAGTAAATACTACTTTTTAAAGCTGCTGCTGAACAAATCATGCCTGTAGTAGTTGGCTTAAAATAAAGTTTTTTTTTTTTTTTTTTTGTCGTTGTTCATCAGCATTAATAATCGTTAACATATAAGACACCACTGCTTCAAGTCAGAGTTGGACCCGATGGTCTGTGACTTTGACAATAAAAAGGCAGAACCACTTACTGGGTCAGGGACCTTTACACATAATTAACTGTAGTGGATTTCAGGCAAGGTTTTCAGGCTTTAACTAAATCACATTCTTACAATGATGTCCTCACTTATGGTGTCCCAGTGACAAAGCTTGGGAACTTTTCTCCGTGGCAGACACACGCAGCAGCATGTTTAACCTCACACAAAAATTCATCCAGAATTTTTAACCTCACACAAAAATTCACCCCAGAAGCCTAGAATTAGAATATTTTACACTTAAAAGGCGTATGTGTGAATTTTCTGGAAATTTCTAGAGCTAAAACAAAGCAATATGAAAAAGAATGCACATCATGTTTGTAATATGTTTCAACAATTGCTCTTTTATAATGAAAATTACTTTTCATCTAAAATTGCATTTTTTATAATGTGTAATACTCCTCCCTTTCTTCTTTCCAATCCTTTTGCAGGCTTTCTTTTTTTGTTAAAAAATAAGAGTATCCTTAGAATCAAGTCATAATTCTAATAACATTTGAAAGATACATTCATTTTCTTTACAGCATGAAAGACATACAAATATCATTTTATCCCTTTTTAACAATTAAAGAAGTTAACATTTTCAACTTTTTTTCATAGAAAAATATTTTCTATATCATTTACACAACAACAGATAGGAAAACTCTGTTACAGTGTTTAACTTTTGTGAGCTAAAGAAGGCTTTCAAACATTTCCATTCTTGTACTGGAAATTTTAAAAGGTTAAAAAAAAAAAGTTAAATGTTTGAACTCTTCCCTAAAATTGTAGCTTTAACTTGCAAGATTGCTCGTAACTTTCACTTTGCAAATTAAAAGAAAAATTTGTTTATTTATGCACTGAACTATGTCTAACTAATGCAGACAGATTACACCCAAGCAGATAGTACTATGGCTGACCACTTAGCTTGGATGACTAAAATAAAAACAATTTTAACTTAAATTTCAGAAATCAACAATATACTAAAGTAGAAAAACATAAAAATAAATAGCAGCAAATTTATATATAGAAACAAGTAGTATTTTGTTGTCTACCCAAAACAAATTCACCAATATTGTGAAATAAAAGTGTCTAATTTTGGGCAGAAATAGGGATTGCTATTTCTAACAACATCAAAAGGCTTATAATAATAATTGCTACTAAAAAATAGTTGAAGACTGCATATAATAATGTTGATAACTGTTGTAGGCATTGTAAAGAAAACTGAACCCCAAACATACAATTTAGGAATTCATTTCTTGGGCTCTTCAAATTGATGAAATATGGATCAGCAAGCAGCCCTCAAAATGCTTTAGGATTAAGAAAATTCCTTTTATCTATATGTTTAAGACTTATAAAATAGTTGCTACAATTTGTATTGTGACCACACTGAGACACTAATAAATCTTTGCCAACAGATCGGTAAATCCAATATTTGATTAAATTAACCTAGTGGATTGTAAAAACAGCTATTTCATTCGGAAGAAGCACCACAACAAACAGTTCCAGAAACTGTGGTTGTACAACTGAAGCAAATGTGGGAAACAATCTTCATATGAAGTACTCAGTTTGTTTATGTGGCAGCTTATATAAAAGCAGGCTATGGTATCACTCATATACATCTTGTCATATCAAGATGTTTATTCAAACAAACATTTACCATAATGTACTTACTACAAATGACTTTAAATGCAAATTAATCTGAACTATGAAAATTACTACCAAATCAAAGAACCTGTAAACATATCCCACATTATTATAACTTTTATGAATTCAAAACTACTTTGGCAACCTTACCAATAGAATATTTTAAATATTTTCAAAATACAAATATTAAATAGCACATTGTTATAAATTCGTATTCCCTTCTCCATTCATGATCAGATTATAAGACAAATAATGCTTTTATTCTATTACATGTTCACATTATGAACATAAATTATTTCACTATAAATGGACATACATTTAAATCTTAGTTCTGTGTCTTAAGTGTTTTTAAAAATTAGTCTTCTACTTGCAGTCCAGAATGCTTTTATATTGCATTTGTATCAGCCTCAATACTTCACAAAAGCTTATGTTCTCTGACAGGGAAGCATGAGTGAGTCAGGGTCCTAATTAGGATCACTACTGCAGCCTACTTATTTTCTAACTTAAGCGATATCTCCTAAGGTTGTCATAGTTATGAAGCAAAAACACTGAGTATGCTTCTCAAGTTGAAACAGACTAAAATTCACAAGAATTTATGATATTCACATAGGTTACAATTACTGAAGTTCTAGTATAACATAGAGAACACCATATTGAGAATTAGGAAACTTAGATTGTACAAAATGAGACTTTGCTAAATCAATTACTGTTGCTGGGTCTCTGTTTCCTTGCTATAATAAGGGAAGTGGAGATTGGGGGAAAAAAATCTTTCCATTTCCTTTCTGCTCTCAAGTTGTACTTGAGACAGGAGACAAGATTTTTTCTCAAATTCCTGATTAGACCTGATCAGACCTGCTAACTGATGCTCAACAACCTTGTACTTTAAACAGTCTGTTCTTCCTGTTTGTGGGCAGTAACTTTAACGAAATGTGTAAACAAATGCACTAAAGTATCTCTATGTATGTATGTACGTGTATATATATATATATATATATATACACACACACACACACACACACATATATTTGTACCTGAAACTTTCAAGCAATCATCTTAATGCCTTAATGTAACTTTGTGCATTTGAAGTCAGTTTTCATATAATAAATGTTCTCTTTATTCTTAAATCAAAATGATCAATCATTTGTCTTCCTTCTATTTGACCTAATAGGCCAGACAACGGAAATTTTTCTGAGATGTTTACTCTGCCTCAATTCTGGATGGTTGTATCAGTTTGACAAATCCAACCAATTCTTCTTGTGAATGCAAAGATTATTCCAAAATATTCTTCAGCCTGTCTATACCATGCCGACAAAAATCAGATGCTAATAAGATACAAATAAAAACAACTTGAAATGAACACAGAAAAAACATTTGAAATCGGAGAGGGAAGTTCTCTACAAATACTTGCATTTATAAAAGCTCCTTGAATCACCAATACCGATTTCCACTTGTCAGAATAAAAGTCAGCATTCTTTCTTGAGTGTATAATGGTATGGAGGCAGGGGTGACCAGGACTGGGACAGCAGCTTAGACACAAGAAACGTGAAATTTACCACACAACATTACATTGATATGGATGGAGTCTAGAACTACTCAACTTGGTGTACAAAAGCCACCATTATTTCTAGAAACTTATTTAGATTAAAACAGGTTAAAAAATTCTTATGTGTAATGGATAAAGACTTTGCTGTTAGGTAAACAGGGAAGCTTAATTAGAGTAGTCATTTTAGAAGCTGTGAAGGATAATTTAAGTAATATCCTAATATATTTTTACAAAGGATCCTTTTGTACATACAAACACTGACAAAGCGTAGCTCCCAGATGAAAAATGCATACATGATAAATTTAAATGTAATTCTACACCTCTAACACATTGGCATTTCAAGACAGGCATTAATGATTGAAAAAGGCAGCAGTGCTCATTGCCAACAATTAGTTAACCTGGGAAATGTAAACAAAGCCATAGTTAAAGAACATGCCAAGCAAGACATTTGTCTGTTTATGTCTACACAACTGTTATCTTTTTGACTGTGACGGTCATTTTCTGTCCAGTTAGCAGAGACTTTTTTAATACACACAAAAAATAAGTGTAAAAACAGTTATTTCATATGTAGATCCCCAACGTGTCTTTCCTTTTTCATTTTTCAACTTGTCATATCATACAGCAGCCTTATTTACATTTATCTGTTGGTACAGAATGGAATGTTCAAATAAGTCAATAGTTCATTTACTATTTTATACTGTCTTGACTGAAATCAGGAAATAGATAAGAACATAAAGATTATGTTTACTTCTCTCTTTAAAAAAAGACTTAGAAGTATTTTAGTATAATTTATTTGGTATCTTGGCTATTAATGTTTAGGAGCTTAACTTTCTGAAATGTATTATGATAGATTTTTGAATGTGAAATGACATCATTTAGATTTTACTAAAGATTTTCAAATGTACATTTTCCCCTTCATACTAAATGGCATTCCAAAATACCAACCATTAGACTCTAAACTTTATCAAAACTATAAATATTCAGAAACCACTAGTAAATGAATCTACTTTAACCATATCCATATAAAATATTTATGTAAAATAATATTTAAATAGGCAGGCAAATTTTCACTTAAATTGGGCAATATTAAAGTTCTATCTCTGTAGACTTGAAATCCAAAACACCTGAAGAGGTTAACAGATATATCCTTAATGGGAATCAGATCCTCAATCAGATTGGATAATCAAAAGACTCCTTATATAACATGCTTATAATTTAATAAGTATATATAAACGGAAATAATTTAATTGTACACAAAGTGACAAGAAAACCCTCATTTTAGTTAAGGAAGGGTTATATTTAGACTCAATAATATTTAATTTCTCACTTGAAGAATCCCAACCAAAAGACCAGTGCGAAAAAGGCTTCGTATTAACTAAAATGAATGCTAAGGAGAAATATTTTAGTTATGGATAGGAATGAATCAAAATTAATTAATTGCTCTATAGCTTAGAGTCCCAGTATTTTATCAGATGCCACTTCTAAAGTCAGGGATAAAATAAATATGAAATTTGAATAATAAAGCATCTTTTTAAGTTGAGCTGCTTAACTGTAACCCCTGTCCCGCAGTAAAGGAATGTGCATATTTTGAACAATTCTGTAGCAGCAGAGCGTGCACTCAGTAGAACACGAAGTATTTTTGCTTCTTATGGCAAAATACAAGTATTGAGTAAGAAATAGAATTTTCTTACCCTTTTTTGACTGCATAACTCTCAATACAAGAAGCCTGTTTTTAAAATGTGAACTTATTCAAAATGCATAAAAATGTAAGAATGTACAATATACTTACATACCTCCTAGTGGGGTCAAATGAGTGCCTTTCATTAGACATAAAGATGTCTCAAGGCACTTAAGGGGTTAAGACACAATGCATGCATTCCTTTACATCAAGTATATGAAATCACATGATTTGGAATAAGCCAACCTTATGATAAATATAATTACATTATTAAATTCAAGAAAATTTGTAGATTCATATCTATACTTTTTATAAGATGCTGGTAAATGGACAATGTGCAGCATTTCCTGGGAATAGCAAATTCCACCTTTCTTCTTCTGAACAGCAGGTCTCTAGAGGGGGTGCGTAGGGAAAGATGTGCTGCATCCATAGGCAGTGTATTGGCTAATATTGAGAATGATATTGCTAAAATCTTAAAAATAAAATCTGGTAATCAGTTTAGTAAGTACATGATCCACTGGAAAAAAAAAAAGCCAGAGCTGACTCCTGATATTTACTTCTTTTTGCTTTCAAGATACAGATGTACAACAAAGATGATGAGGATTCTGAGCCTCGCTTGTGGCAATTCTACCAGAAGGGGACTGCATGGCACCACCACAAATTTTCATAAATTACCCTGAACATACTCAGTTATTCACTATTTGTTCGGAGCAAAGCATGAAATAGTCTTCCAACACATGAGTTATAGATTCTGAAGGGTTGACTTATTTTTAAAACATAAAGTGCAACAGTGCTGAAGTTTTCAAAGTTCTTTTTTTTTAGTTCTTCATTTTTTTGTGAGATGCCATTTCCTGCAAGCAGTGTCATGGCACAGTGAATATAATGAAATATAACGAATAGCAGTTTTCCAACATGTATTTCATATCTTTTCTTATTTATTTGACGATGTTGTTAAGGGTTTAATAAAGCCTTCTTCATAAACCTTCAAAATAGCTTCACATACAAATCTGTATTGACTCTGAAAAAGAAAACATAAAAAATAGAATTGATCAAAAAACCCTCAAAACAGACCATACCAAAACATAAACATCTCACCTGGCTTGCTTATAAAAGGAATTCAGGGCTGGGGTTGTGGCTCAGTGGTAGAGCATTTGCCTAGCATGTGTGAGGCACTGGGTTCGATTCTCAGCACCACAGATAAATAAATGAATAAAATAAAGGTCCATCAACAACTAAAAACATATTTTTTAAGAAGGACATTTCTTAAAAAAAAAAAGAAATTCAAAGTGAAAAAATATTGACAGCATTTTTTTTTATCAATAAATGGGCAAAACCTAAAGTCTGAAAATAGAAGATTTTGTTGGCAAAACTCACATGTTGTTGATAGGGATGTTAAAGTGCTGTAACCCCTAAAAAGAAGAATTTGAAAGCATATATAAAATTACATTAATTTACCTTCTGACCCATCAATCCCACTTCCAGGAAGTCCAAAAGACAAATTGTGATTATTGTAAATAATCACAAAGCGAATATGTGTTTTCAATTTCTTTTTCTAGTTTGTAGAAAACTAGTATTTTTGTTAAAGAAAAGAGGAGATATGATGTAAGATAAAAGAGGTTAAGTAAAATTACTGTGGTCCTAGATGGGCAAACTCATGGTAAGTATACTTTCCTAGCTCAGTCAGTCAACTGAGCATTTCTAGAGACAAACAAAACCCAATAACAATAGAACTCTCTAGTGCTTAGAGGGTGGTGCCTAAAAGCATCACTCACTAGTAAGCACCAGGACTTTTTTTTTTCCCCCCTTAGCCTTTTTTTTTCAATTTTGATATAGGCTCTAACTGTCCCAGGCTGGCTTCAAATTTGTGATCTTTCTGCCTTAGCCTCCCAAGTCATTGAGATAACAGGCATGTGACGCCAGGCTGGGCAAGAACCAGGACTTCTTGAGGTCCTGGGTTTTATCCCCGACCAAGGAAAGAGAAAAAGAGAAAACTTATAAATAAATAAAGGGTAAGAATCAGGTAATCACGTTTACATTGCCTTTCATACAAACACTATTCCACTCACTGACCAAGATGAGAAGTTTCACTTTATTTATTTTTTTGAGGTCTTGCACAAACCAGGCAAGCACTCTACTACTGAGCTACATTCCTAGCCCAAGAAGTTTCTCTTTAAACAATTATTCCAGCTGATAAATGAAGAAAGATAGAATGAGAATACAATTTTTCAAACCTGATGAATTAATGGATGAAGGCATTGATTACTTGAGGGTACTAATATCACAAAAAGACAGACAGACAGACAGATATGTGCTTCTGAAGAAACAAAAAACACACTGCTAAAGTCTATGGATCCACTTATCACTTTTAGGAAATAGAACACCACTTTGATGATGTAAATCAACAAAATCTAGATAGTGGAGAACTATATGGCAAAAATAATCAGGGGAGGAAGATTTCACTTAAGAGGCACTTAGGAAACATAACTAATCAATGTGAGTAGACATATCTGACTCCTGATTTTAAACAAATTATAAAAACAAAAGCCCATCATGAGGGGCTGGAGTTGTGGCTCAGTGGGGCTGGGGTTGTAGTCAGTGGTGGAACACTTGCTTGCATGTGTGAGGCACTGGGTTTGACTCTCAGCACCACAAATAAATAAATTAAATAAAGGTCCTTCAACAACTAAAAAATTTAAAAAAAAAAGCCCATCATGAATGTTATGATCCTATAATTCTACCTGTTGGTGTATACCTGAAAGGAATGAAAAGTGGGGTCTTGAGATATAACCCATGTTCATAGCAGCATTACTCACAATAGACAAAAAGTAGAAAAACCAACATAAATGTCCACTGATGGATTTTGCTGATTTACATCAAGGTGGTGTTCTATTTCCTAAAAGTGTTAAGTGGATCCATAGACTTTAGCAGCTTAGGTGTTTTATTCTTTATTCAAAAACACATCTGTCTTTCTTTTTGTGATATTAGCACGAAGTGATCAATGCCTGCATCTATTAATTCATCAGGTTTGAAAAATGACATTCTAATTCTAAAAAATTTACTCTCATGCACACCAAATTACTGGTTAATAAATGATTCCAGCAAGGTTGAAGGATATGTGATCAATATACAAAATCAATTGCATTTCTATACCTTAGCAATAAACAGTTCTAAAATGAAATTAAGTAAATAATCCTACTCACAGTAGCTCCACAAACACTAAAATATGACACTTTTACAGTGAAAACTACAAAACATCATTGAAAGAAATACATAAATAAATAGGACAATCTTGTGTTTGTCTAGTTGGCTTTTTTAGGTAAAAAGGACAAACTGATTCTAAAATTCATATAGAATTGAATATAAGAGATTCAGAGGAGTTATAAAAATCATAAAAAAGAAAGAGAAAAGTTGAAGATTCTTATTTCTTGAATTTAAATTCTGCAACAAAGCTATATGAATTAAGACAGCTGGAAAGGGAGAGAAAAGGGAAATTGCATGGAAATGGAAGGAGACCCTCAGGGGTATACAAAATTACATATAAGAGGAAGTGAGGGGAAAGGGAAAAAAAATACAAGGGGGAGAAATGAATTACAGTAGAGGGGGTAGAGAGAGAAGAGGGGAGGGGAGGGGAGGGGGGATAGTAGAAGATAGGAAAAGTAGCAGAATACAACAGACACTAGTATGGCAATATGTAAATCAATGGATGTGTAACCGATGTGATTCTGCAATCTGTATACGGGGTAAAAATGGGAGTTCATAACCCACTTGAATCAAAGTGTGAAATATGATATATCAAGAACTAGGGCTGGGGATGTGGCTCAAGCGGTAGCGCGCTCGCCTGGCATGCGTGCGGCCCGGGTTCGGTCCTCAGCACCACATACCAACAAAGATGTTGTGTCCGCCGAGAACTAAAAAAAAAATAAATATTAAAAAATTCTCTCTCTCTCTCTCTCCTCTCTCACTCTCTCAAAAAAAAAAAAAAAAAAAAAAGAACTATATAAGGTTTTGAACAACCAACAATAAAAATTAAAAAAAAAAAAAAAAGACAGCTGGACTGGGGCTGTAGCTCAGTGGTAGAATGCTTGCCTAACATGTGTGAGGGACCGAGTTCAATCCTCAGCACCACATAAAAATAAATAAAATATAATGTCCATCTACAACAAAAAATATTTTTTAAAAAAGCATGGTATTAGTTAGTAGTATCTGACTACCGAAAAGGTATTTATTACATTATATTGTCTACTTCTGTGTATGTTAGAAATTTTGTATAACAAATGTAAAAGCAAAACAAAAAACAGGCTTTTAGGTCACATGGGTCCATCTGTTTAGAGTATAATCCTCAGTTGCAGGAATTACAGGGGAGTGCCACCACATCTGACTCCAATGACTCTTAAGTATGCTCCAAGAAACATGAAATTTTATAGTATTAAGATTATGATGATTTTGGTACCAGAGACCGAACACAGGTACTCTACCACTACATCCCCAGCCTTTTTAATTTTTTATTTTGAGATAGGATCTCACTAAATTGCTGAGACTGGCATTGAACTTGAGGTCTTCGGGCCTCTGCCTCCTGAGCTGCTGGGATTACAGGCATGTACCACCACACCAGGCTAAGATTATTTTAGCATTACTAGTGTCAATAAGATTACTTGACCTATGTGCTCTAAATGTGAAGCAGGGGCAAAGCACCCCTGGGTTCAATCCTCAGTACAAAAAAAAAAAAAAAAAAGTCAGTGGAGAAGTGGAGAATGATAAGTAGCTTGATTTATAGAATATTTTTGTTGGAGGAATTTAAGTTCTTATGTGATAAAGAAAGGCATTCCACCACAGCTGTTTCACTGAAAGCAGGCCTACCAGGATTCTCCAGTTCAGTTGTACTATCATTGTGAGCATTCTACTCGACTAAGCAATATAAGACACATTCCTCTGCATCTGTTGTAATACTTAAGAAATAATATGCTAGGCCACTTGCATGTTGGCAAAAACTGTCTCTGTAAAAGGCCAGATGTTAAATATTTTAGAAATTGCAGGCCATAGCTAGGCATGGTGGCACATGCCTGTTAATTCTAGTGACTCAGGAGGATGAATCAGTGAATCAGGAGGATCAAATTTTTGGGGCAAACTCAGTGACTTGTTGAGCCCCTGAAACAAAATAAAAATAGAAATGGCTGAGGATATAGTTCAGTGGTAAAGTGTCCCTGGTACCTTCTGCCAAAAAGTAAATGAATAAATAAAAACAAGATTAGACCATATGGTATCTGTTGCAACTTGTCAACTATGCTCAATGTTGAAGTGGTATAAAACCAGCCAAAGACAATCATTAACAATTGAACATGGCTGGGTTCCATTAAAGATTCAAAAAAAAAAAAAAAAGCGGGGGAAGTCAGATGTGATTCACAGGCAAAAGGTTATTAGCTGCTGATAAGGAATTAAAAAGATAAAAATATGACTCAGAATAAAACTTAAAATATACACTGATAACAAAAACCATCATTGAAGATTCACATGTGCACATGAAATACAGTACTTACAGGTGTTTGGATCATCATGGCTCGTTGATCTCTCATTGTTCTTACAATATCTAGTGGATAAACTGGCTGATTGCATTCAATGAGACACATGGCTGTTTCCATAGTAATAAGAACCCCAGTTCTTCCAATTCCAGCACTAAAAAAGATAAATATGGGCAAGGTCTTACTGATAATATTCTACTAAAATTCTTGTGATTTTAGTGCAGAAAAATCAAAATACTGAATAATAATATTGAAGAATAATTTCATTTTAAGGTTTTATATTAGAGAAGTAGTAAGTTAACTTCTAAACAAGGTATAAGCTTATTGGAGCAACTTCCCTTAAAAAACATAACAAGAGAATTATAATAATCATTAACAAATGTGTAGAAGACAGCACTATTTTATACCTTAGACAAATTAGGGTTTTCTAAAAAAATTAAGTTACCTCTGGATAGTTAAGAACTCTTGGAAGTATGATCTGTAAACAAGAATGTGGTAGCTACTAGAGTCTTAGGATATGGGATGGCCATGTGTTTCATCATTCTTGTCACTTTGCCTCTCAAATATTTGTTCTATGATCTGTTTTAATGATCCGAAAGTTTGCTCTTACAATGTGCTGAAAAGGTGAATTATCTCAAACTATCCTCCAAATAAAGCACTTTAAAACATGGTTATGAAAGGAAGAAAATAATTTCTGTATCCCAATCTCTGGGTCAGTGGAAGTGAAGGTTGGAGTCACAGTGTTTGGCTCTTTGAGGACTGAAGGAGACCTGGGGTGAAAGGAAGGAAAGGTAGCCTGCCACTGTTCACCTAGAAATACTGGGAATGGCATATCCTATAAATCCATTTGGTAGGCTCATTCCAAGAGAATGAGTGGGAGCACTCAATGAGTATCCTAAGAGAGGTCACAGGAAAGACAAGAATACCTCGCTGGGAAGGAGAAAATCTAAACTGCAGACTGCATCCTAATGTATAGGTAATGATCTGAACGTATGCCTCAAAATGTGTGCCTCAAAATTCATGTTGAAATTGTGTGTGTGTGTATGTGTGTGTGTTTTGCTGGGGATTGAACCCAGGGCCTTCTGCATGTGAGGCAAGCACTCTACTAACTGAGCTATATCCCCAGCCCCATGCTGAAACTCAATCACCAATGTGATAGTATTAAGAGGCAGGGCATTTAAGAAGCGATTAACTCATGAAAGTACAACCCTCACAGATGGCATCAGGGGTCTTATAAAACAGCTTGGGGGAGTGAGTTCACATTTCTATATCTTCTATCCCTTCTGCCATAAGGACACAGCATTTGCTCTCTCTGGAGAATGCAGAAATAAGGGACCATCTTGGAAGCAGAGAATAGCCCTCATCTGATACTGAATTTGCAGTATCAGATCCTTCATCTTGGATTTTCCAGCCTCTAGAACTCTAAGAAATAAATTTCTGTATTTTTTGGGGGGTGGCGGGGGTTTTATAGGGATTGAATTCAGGGGTACTTAATCACTGAGCCACATCCCCAGCCCTTTTTATTTAAAGACAGGGTCTCACTAAGTTACTTAGGGACTCATTATGTTGCTGAGATTATAGGCATGTGCCTCCACACACCCAACTAAATTTCTGTTATTTATAACTTACTTAGTCTTAGGTATTTTCTTTTTCTTTAAATATTTTTTTAGTGGTTAATGAACCTTTATTTTACTGATTTATATGTGGTGCTGAGGATTGAACCCAGCGACTCAAATGTGCTAGGCAAGTGTTCTACCACTGAGTCACAACCCCAGCCCTTTAGTATTTTTTTTAGAGCAGCACAAATAAACTAAGACAATCTATAATATTTCTACAATATTGTATATCATCAGATCTAAATTACAATTTCAGCAATGCTAAAATACAAAAGCTTTTAAGAATCCGTGCAATAATTATTATTTTTATCTCTTATCATAAAGTTTCTGCCAAATATTAACATTAGAACATATCCTTTGTTTTCTACATCAGAGCACAGCTATGAGTACTTAGTCACTGTGGCAATCACAACATAAGGGTGCAATAAAATACCTATTCCCTTATAATAAAAATAATATATCAAGTCAGTTATTCATTCATAAAAGACAGGAAATAGAATACCTGCAATGAACAACAATAGGTTCTTCTTTGCCAGCCCTCTTATTTCGTACATGACAAACAAAATCCAGAAAGTCACTTGAATCATCAGGGACTCCATGGTCAGGCCAGGCTATGTACTGGATCTGAGTGAGTTGACGACTCTCATTTTTCTAAGTATAAAAGAAAAATTATTTACCTTGACTTAGGAATTATCTTTAAAATATAAATATTCATGTCATTTTAATTTTAGAAGGAGAGCAAAACCAACTCCTTTTCCTCCCCACAAAGAAGTAATGCATAAACCGACTAATATCCTAAATTGCAACAAATAAGAGAGAAACTATTTTATGGAAACAGGTATATCTATCTTATCCGCTACTTACATGGATGCCTTTTTATAACTCAATATCTGTATTTATAGTTTTAAAATGATGATAATCAAGCAAACTTGCAAAAACAAATTAATATCCAGAGGAATGCTTAAAGATTTAACAACAGACACTAGTATGGCAGTATGTATAAACGTGGATGTGTAACCAATGTGAATCTGCAATCTGTATACATGGTAAAAATGGGAGTTCATAACCCACTTGAATCAAATGTATGAAATATGATATGTCAAGAGCATTGTAATGTTTTGAACAACCAATAAAAAAAGATTTAACTAAAGATCTGTTAATTGAGCAAAAATGGTAAAGTAAAAAATAAATATATTTTTTGGACGGGGCACAAAGCTGAGCTAATCCTGACACAACTCAGATAAAATTAAAAAAAAAATAAATGTAGATTAAAAACTGGAGATCATAAAATCACGAGACATTAATTAATCCCTAGATCAAACCAGTGATTATTCCTTTTGGGGAGCTAATAGAGAGAGTAAGACTCTTAGATACATCTTGGTACAAGTCGTGACTATGTCAGGGTGGAATTTAATATTTCAGAGCCTCACTTCTTCCTTCACTTGAAAAATGAAATAACATCTATACATTTAAGGGATAATCTTAATGTTGAAAAGACTCCATAAAATGATCTGTAAATCACCCCGTTACTTGACATCACATACACAATTAACAGGTAGCTAGTCGTTCAACATTATGAAAACTGGTTATTGCCATTTATATTAAAGGGAGCACAATTGCCAGTGGTGCACACCTGTAATCCCAGCAACTCAGGAGGCTGAGGCAGAAGGATTGTAAATTCAAAGCCAGCCTCAGCAACTTGTGAAGCCCTAAGCAATTCAACAAGACCTTGTTTCAAAATAAAAAGAATAAAAAGACTGGGGATGTGAGTCTGTGGTTAAGAGCCCCTGAGTTCAATCTTCTGATACCAAAAAAAAAAAAAAAGTGTGTGCATGCGGAGAGGTTTCCAGAAAAATACTATGAAAAGTAATGGATGGCATGGTGGTGCATGAGTGTAATCCCAGTGACTTGGAAGGCTGAGACAAGTTCAAAGCCAGCCATAGCAAGCCAACCATTAACAAGACCATAGGCAACTTGGGGTGACCCTGTATCAAAATCAAGAAAAAGGGTTGGAGATGTAGCTTAGTGTTAAGAAAGCAAAAGATATATAAGACTAGGTAGTGTTGTCTGTCTGACCAGTGTCCATCAACGTATGAATGCATTTACATACACATGCAAATTTATTTTCCCAATTATATGTGGTTCAAACTTTAGAAACATGACTTAGCATAGTTTCTAAGGTAGTCAGGGTATATAAAGAAAAGCCACTATTCAATAAACTACTATTCAGGTGCTAATCTACAGGTAGAGTATAATAAAAAGACTGTTTTTTACTTTTTGCAGTATTGGGGATTGAACCCAGGGCCTCAAGCATGCTAGGAAAGTGATCTACCACTGAGATAAGCCCACAGTCATTTTTAAAAAGTATTATTTTGAGACAGAGTTTCATTAAGTTGCCCAGATTGGCCTTGAATTTGCAATCCTCCTGCCTATATCTGGGATTACAGGCATACACTACTGCACCAAGTAAAGAGTCTACACTGAAGACAGATATTATTTTTTAAAATATTTTTTTAGTTGTTGATAGACCTTTATCTTATTCATTTATTTATATACAATGCTGAGGATCAAACCCAGTGTCTCACACATGTGAGAGGCAAGTGCTCTACCACTGAACCACAAACTGAGCCCCAGCCCCAGATATTATTTTATATAAACATACAGACTATCTTTCATTATCAATTAGGGAGAATATATTAGACCATGAGTATATCCCCCCAAGCCCCTTAAATTCATTCTGATCTGAATAAAATTTAACTTTTTATTTTCAGACTTTACCTTCATTCAGTAGCTGAAGGCTTTTCTTTTCTTTTCTTTTGGTACTGGGGATTGAACCCAGGGGCACTTTACCACTGAGCTACATTCCTGCCCCATTCTCCTTTTTAAAAAATTTGAGATTGGGTCTTGCTAGGTTGCTGAGGGCCTCCTAAATTGCTGAGGCTGGTCTCAAACCTGTGATCCTTTTATCTTAGCCTCCTGAGTCACTGGGATTACAGATATGCACCACTGTGCCCAGTAAGACTTTTTTCTTTTGTGGTACTAGGAGTTGAACCTCGGGCCTCAAACATTCGAGGTAAGTGCTCAATCACTGAGCTACATCCCAACCCACCAGATTCCTTTTCTATAAGTAACACAACTGCTGGTTCCTTCCCTTTTGGCAAGAAAGGTTCTTGTTTCTGGTCTCTCTTAATCATAATTTTGGAGAAGGGTTGTAGTTTCCATTTCCAAAGGTTTAACCATTTATGGGAGAGGCATAGGCCTTTATGGCTTATACTGTCTGCTTTTCTCTAGCAGTTACTTCTTTTGGCTCCCTCCAAAACCACAGGTGGCCGGCACCAGAATACCTAGCTGCCGGCAGTGAATATGGGATACTGTCTCTAACAGCCTCATCATGCCCTCTACACACATCTTCTAATTGGAGTACTGAGCCATCATTTACTAATCAATCCCCATTTCTGGCTTTGGTAGCCAATGTGCGTAACCCAGTTAGAACTAAGAAGAACTAGCAGGTAGAAAGCTCTAACCTATAGGAAGGTCTTGCCTATGAATTTTTCTTCCTTAATATTGAGGGGATTGTGTTCGCCTCTATTCTTTTGAAAAAAGAAACAATTTGACAGTTTTCAATTACTTTTTCATATTAACAAATACACAAATATTTTACTATATTACTCCCAGAGAGAATTTTTTAGTAATCAAACAAACTAAGGCAAAGTAGTAAATAGTAATAAATAATATTTACCAGACTGCTTTTATACTGACAACTAATTTTTGGCAGTAGAAATTGAAAATGCATTTATTATAGTATAGGAAAATATACTCTATAAAATTCCAGAGTGTCCCATCAAAACAGGTTAGTGATTTTTGTGATGTTTTTCTGGCTAAAACACATTTCAGCTTTCAAAGTCTTTACTTTAAACACAGTTCTAGCAAATGGACACCCTGCCTTCTTACCTCTTGGTTGAACAATGTCATATTCCTGAAGATATAAGCAGCATTTCCTTCTTCTGAATGGCAGGTAACTTGATAGCATCCATAGGATGAACTTCCTGTGGGTTCTGGCCAATACTGATGACATTTAACCTGGTATCAACAGAATTATATAAACAAAGAAATTATACACACACACACACACACACACACACACACAAAATAAACAAAGAAAATCACACCCACACATACATATATATATATCAACTTGAGTTCTTTTTTTTTTTTTTCTGTGGTTCTGGAGATTGAATACAGGGCCTTGTGCATGATAGGCAAGCAATCTACCACAAAGCCACATCCTCAACCCAGTTTCTCCAAATTTTTAGAATATTTTAATTTTTAAGAACTTTCAGGGGGCCAGGTCTGTAGCTCAGTGGCAGAGCACTTGCCTAGCACACATGAGGTACTGGGTTCGATCCTCAGCACCACATAAAAATAAATAAAGGAATTGTGTCCAGCTACAACTAAAAAATATATTTAAAAAAAGAACTTTCAGCCTGGTGTGTTGGCACACGCCTGTAATCCCAGTGGCTTGGGAGGCTGAGGCAAGAGGATCATGAATTCAAAGCCAGCCTCAGCATCTTAGCAAGGACCTAAGCAACTCAGGGTGACCTTGACTCTAAATAAAATATAAAAAGGGCTAGGGGGCTCGGGAATGTGGCTCCAGTGGTAGTGTGCTCGCCTGGTATGCGTGCGGCCCGGGTTCGATCCTCAGCACCACATACAAAGATGTTGTGTCCGCCAAAAAACTAAAAAAAAAAAATAAATATTAAAAAAAATTCTATCTCTCTCTTTAAAAATAAAAAAAATAAAATAAAAAGGGCTGGGGATGTAGCTCAGTGGTTAAGTGCCCCTGGATTCAATCCCCCATACCAAAAAAAAAAAAAAAAAAAAACAACCCAAAAAACTTTCTGACTTAAGAAAAGGGTGCAAGAATAATTTAATGAACTCTCATAATAATTTAACTAACTCTTTTTCAAGATCCACCAACTATTAGCAGGGCATGGTGGCATATGCCTGTAATCCCAGTGGTTCAGGAGGCTGAGGCAGGAGGATCATGAGTTCAAAGCCAGCCTCAGCAAAAGTGAGGCACTAAGCAACACAATGAGACCTGTCTCTAAATAAAATACAAAATAGGGGTAGGAATGTGGTTCAGTCAAGAGCCCCTCAATTTAATCCCTGGTACCAAAAAACAAAAACAAAAAACTATCAACTATTAACATTATGTCATTTTCACCCTTTGTAACAATAATTAATCTATTTGGCCATATTTTGAGACTCCAAATAATCTGATTAATTTTTAAAGATTTTCATTTTTTGGTGCTGGGGATTAAATCCAGAGCCTTTGAGCTATATACTTCCAGACCCTGTGTTAAGATTTTAAAATTAGCTTTAATGACCATATAGCTTACCCATTAAAAGTATACTTTATTTTTTGAGAGGTTACTGGGGATTGAACTGAGGGACACTTTACCACTGAGCTACATCCTCAGCTCTTTTTATTTTGAGACAGGATCTTGGTAAATAGCTGAGCCTGGACTCTAACTGGGATCTTCTTTGCTTAGGCTCTAGAATTGCTGAGCTTATAGGCATATGCTACCATGGCTGGTTTCAGTATATCCACACGTGTGTAACCATGAACACATTCACTTTTAGAACATCTTCATGACACCCAAAACTATCCTTATACTTGTTGGTAGTCACTGTGCATCCTACCTGATCCTATTTTCCTTTCCCCAACCTGAATTTAGACAATGAATAATCTACTTTCTGTCCCTATTCTATTCCATATAAAAATAATCATATAATATGTGGCCAAAAAGGAAAAAAAAAGAAGAAAAAAAGAAGAGGAAAACTCTTCTTTCATTTGGCAAAATGTTTTCTAGGTTCATCCATGTTGTAGCAAGTATATATAAGTACTTCATTTTTTTATTGCCAAGTATCCAACAATACGAATATATTACTGTTTCTTGGCACATGTGAGTCTTTCTATGTTTTGGCTATTTTGAGTAATACTGTTACAAATGCTCGTGAACAAAATTTTTGCATGTTCATGTTTTCAATTCTTTTGGTACATCTAGGAATGAAGTTGATGAGTTGTAGTAAAGCCACGTTTAACTTTCTGAGGAAGTACCAGACTTTTCGAAGGTGACTGTACCATTTTACAAATCCACAGGCAGTATATGAAAACTCTGTTTTCTCTATATCATTAGCAACACTTATTGTTACCTGTCTTTTTAATTTCACTCTTGTACTAATTATGAAGTGGGGTCTCATTATTATTGATTTGCACTTCCCTGATGACTAATGTGGTCAAGGTTTTTTTTTTTTTTTTTTTTTTTTGTGGTGCTGGGGATTTAATTCAGGGCCTGTGCATGTGCATGTGAGGCAAACACTCCACCAATTGTGCTATATCCCCAGCTCTGTGATCAAGTATTTTTTTATGTGCTTACTAGCCACTGGAATATTTTCTTTGGGTAACTGTCTATTCAGATGCTTTGCCCATTTAAAAAACTAGATTGTCATTTTATTGTAAAGTTATAAGAGTTCTTTATATATTTATATACAAGCTCCTTACATAAACATTAATCCTTTTAAATAATAACAATGGTAATAATAATAGCTAACACTTATGTCACAGTAGTATGTGTCAATCGTAATTTTAAGCACATAATCGTAATGATTGAAATCATGAAATCATAAAAAGATTAAAGGTTACAAAAGATTAACTCAATGAAAATATTTTTATTATTCAGTGTAATTTGAAACAAGCCCACGCAATGTGCAAGATTAAACTATAACTTACTCTGCCACGTTCAACTTGTGTGGTCAACATTACAACCATGGAGGAGCCTTGTTCCCAAGTCATTTGCCAAAAATCTGCACAAGTGTGTGGTAATGGCCCTTGACAAGCAATGTACTGATTGATAATGCTTGAAGAAGGAATTTCCATCTAAAAAGAAAAGAACATTAAAATAAAACTTTGGTATTACAACTTTTTATTATGATTGGCAATATAAAAATGATCCACTAATTAATTGTGAGACTGAGCATAATTAATTTCAATAAATTGCAATCAGTACAACAATCTTTTTTTTTTTTTAATTTTATTTTCGGTATTGAGGATTTAACCCAGGGGATTTTACTGATGAACTACATCCACATGCTCCCCCACCCCCTTTAAAATATTTTTTTAGTTATAGATGGACACAATACCTTTATTTTATTTGTTTATTTTTATGTGGCACCAGGGATTGAACCCAGTGCCTCACGCATGCTGGGCAAGCGCTCTACCACTGAACCACAACTCCATCCCCCTGCATACCTTTTTAAAATTTTTTATTTTAAGACAGGGTCTCCCTAAGTTGCAGAGGGCCTTGCTAAATTGCTGAGGCTGGCCTCGAACTTGCAATCCTCCTGTCTCCCAAGTCCCTGGGATTTTAGTTGTGTGCCACTGTGCCCAGCAGTAAAACAATCTTTATCAGTATCGTGGAAGAAATTTCTTAGCAATATCCAATAGTTATACATATTTACCTTTTAATTAATGGAAAGCAGGATTTAAATACACTAGCATGGTTGTAAAAGTAGCTTGAGAGAGAACCTTGTTTCAAATGCAGAGAGTTAGTGAATAATTAAAAAAGATTTACCTGTAAACAACATATTTGTAATCTTGTGAGGAAGCAAAGCCCTGCCATTTGTTATAGCTTGGATTTTACATATATAACAATTTAAAGGGTATTAAAAGGTATTTAAAATTTTTCAGAATGAGTCAAATATTTGAGAAAAGAATCATACTACATTTGAGGTTGGAAAAAAAATAAAGGTGATATATGTGCATACCAAATTGAAATTCAAAGCATACCAAAGGGTGAATAGAAAAAGAAGTCTGCCTTCCATCCCAGCCTTTAGGATGCAACATCCTAATAGGGCAATCCAGGAGGGTAATCTTTTTTCTCATTTCTTTTTTTTAGTTGTCAATGGGCCTGTATTTATTTATTTATATGTTGAGATTTCAACCCAGTGCCTCACACATGCTAGGCAAGTGCTCTACTACTGAGTTACACCCCCAGCCCTTTTTTTCTTATTTGTGATCTACGCTTTCAGATATATTCTGCATACAACACACCAATGTTAAAACTATCTTCCTTTTTGTTCTGTAAAGCTATTTAAAAATGGCAGTATAATATTATTCTACATCTATATGATATCATCAAACTTTTTGATTTTTCAGTCTCATAGGTAAAAAAACAATAAAATAAAACAAACAAACAAACCCAGGAATTCCTTGCAGTTTCTTTTTTCTTCTTTTCTTTGGCACTAGAGATTGAACCCAGTAGCACTTAATCACTGATCCACAACCCTAGTCTTTTTATTTTTTATTTTGAGACAGTTTTCACTAAGTTGCTTAGGGCCTTGCTTGGTTGCTGAGGCTGGGCTTAAATTTGTGATCTACCTGCTTTACTCTTGGGTTGCTGGGATTACAGGTGTGCATCACCACACCCAGCTTCCCTGCAGTTTCCATTTGTACTTTTACTTTTTAAAAAATTAAGCTGAATATACTTTTTTGTTTAACTCAGTTCTAAGTGTTACAATGGTATTGTGGTTTTGCTAAAATAAAATAAAACAATCCTTATCAGAAGTACACATTAAAGCAGCCAATCCTGAGTCACAGATTCTGTATTTGTAAATTTGACTTCTTGCTGAAATTTATATGTAACTTTCGAAAAGTTGAGGTGCTTTCTTGGTCACCTGTAAGCATGTTCAGAGTTGTGAAACATCTGAGTCACAAGATAGGCATATTTCCAACTGATATCAAACAAAACAACTCGGTGCCTTCCTCTTTCTGCCGTCGTATCTGTAAACAAGTAATCATTCTGCATGCTATACACTGCCATATTTTTCATTAGGTGCTTTTTGTTGGTGATTTCTCTGTTTATAAATGCACAACACTACTATGTAGTGTTCCTAGGAATGCTTTGCACTTTTTTTGCATGTTTTTTTTATGCCCAATGGAGAATATTTAGATTAGTATTCTTCAGGCATGAGTTACAGCAGTACTATGGGCTATAGGTTCAGTGTCAATGAATTAATTATATATTTAATAAAATACCTTAAATGGCAACAAAGTTATGATGAAAATGTTGTGATTTGGCTTATATTTGAATCCTAATTCAATAATTGCTCTAGAAGCAATGACTCAGTATTCACTAATTCAATATTTACAAAAACTTCAACTACTTCAAATACTCAGAATTGACAAAGTGGGCTTAAAAATTTTAGAGGGTACTGCTCAGATGAAATCAGACTAGCCATCTTTTGAAAGTTCCTGAAGCTGATAACATAGAGGACTCTTCATACCATTCTACTTTTGTATTTGAAAATTGCTGTGAAATTTAAAACATCATCTGCATTTCCTTTTCTTTGAATTTTCTATGTTCTACGTTTACTTTAATAATCATTTTTCTAAGGCTGGATTTGAACTTGGGATCCTCCTGCCTCAACCTTCTGAGTCACTGGGATTACAGGTGTATACAACCATGCCAGGCCCATTTTCTCTCTCTTTTTTCCATCTTTAAGTGCACATCTTTATTTATTAGTGCACTATACTTATACATAATAGTGGGATTCATTGTGCTATATAACATAATTTGATTAATCTCATCCAAGTATTATGTATGTATATATGTATTTATTTATTTTTGGTACTGGGGATTGAATCCTGTGGTGCCTTACCATTAACTACATCTCTAGTCCTTCTTTATTTTTTAGGTTACTGAGAATTTAATCCAGGGGTGCTTTACCACAGAGCTATATATTCTTGGCCCTTTTTTATTTTGAGACAGGGTCTTGCTAAATTGTCTAGGCTAGCCTCAAGAATGTGTTCCTCTTGCCTTTAGCCTTCTGAGTTGTTGTGATGATAGGCATGTGCCACCATGGCTCACTTCAAGTCTTTATTCTTCTTAATCGTTTATAGAGCTCTTCTATATTTAAGAAATAAGCCTTTTCTAGCATTTTAAAAATTCAGGGCATAACTAGATTTTAGTACTTTTTAAGCATACCAAACATTACAAATTTTACACTGCCAAATTCATCAATATTTTTTTTATAGATTAGACATGTATCTAAGCTTATAAAACCTCCCCCTTTCTGAAATATTAAAGAATTCTCTCATTATTTCTCTCAAGGACTTTCATGGTTCTGTTTTTAACACTTACATTTTGATGTATTTCAAAAGATGTCAGCATCAAGAGATGAATAGGTATTCATAGAATGATATGACATACAGATTTAGCTCAAACAATCTGAATGTGGGGATATAGGTGAAACAAGATTGGCCCTGAACTGACAACTGCTGAAGCTGAGAGATGTGTATATGAAGGTTCATTTTACTTTTATCTTTTTTTAATGGTGTGGGAAATTAAATCCAGGGCCTCGCACATTAGGCAAGTGCTCTACCATTGAGCTACACATCCTCAGTCCTTCATTTTATGTTTTGCTCTAACTTTATACCTTTGAAAATTTCTATATTACAAAGTTAAGAAAAAATAGGAGTGATCCTTTTTTTCTCTTCAACTGGGGGCAAAGAATCTTTCTTACAATTGTAAATTCTAGACAGTTCACCAAATTTCAGATAGACTGTTGTATTCCCAATGATTTAAAAGGCTACATTTAGCATAAAAAGTTTTAACATTTAGGTTATCTATCTCTGAACTGAAGTAGTGTATTTCAATGTTCAATGTATATACTAATATACCAACATCAAACTATTCAACATTTCTTTTATAATATTGTTTTAATATTTGCAAGTTTAAATATTCCATCTAAGTTAGATTCCTTATCCCAAAGCTTAGAGTGGTCCCTATTATTTCAAATACAAAGACATAATTTTTAAAAAAACAACTTACATTTATATAGTTTGCATTGATGTAGTCTTCATTACCTTTTAAAATGACCCGTGTAGCATCATCTGTAAAAATTCAAAAGAAATAATGTTTTTGTTCTGTTGTTTGCTTTGGTGCTGGAATTGAACCCAGGGCCTTGCACATGCTCTACCACTGAGCTAAACCCCCAGTCTAGAAACAATGTTCTAATAAAGTTATGTTAAAAAGATCAAATTTAGGAAAGATTATAGATACTCACAAGGCGAAATGTCTCTGTATCTATTTTTGGAAATATTCTGAGGTAATTTGGCACAAGACATTGTCATTCCAGGTTTTTTACGATACAGTTGCTATAAAAAAAGAAAAAAAATCTTCAGTCCAACAACTTGTTTTATTTTTTAGAATTGTTTCTGTACTTTAAGGAAATAGATTTTTTTCCTTTGAATACTTCATCTACATAATGATGTACCTGGGCCTATTAGAGTATTGAACCAGAATTTGAAAGCTGAATTATGTAGTTCTGAGAAGAATTAAATATATGATATTTTTAAAAAACAGATAAAAACAATTTTGTATACAGCAATAGTACCTAAAATTTTAAGTACCACATCTGCAGAGGACACTTGACTTTCATTTAATTTGGAGGTGTTTGCAGCACATGAACCAAGACTTAAAAAACCGACATGTGTCTTTAATGTTTTATCATTACAAACACATGACTCATACTTCAGAGCAATAAATACTCATAATGGCCATTTTAAAAAACATTAAAAACCTCCTGCTTTTCCTAAATTAAGCAAATTAAGTTCACATACTCTTAGCAAAGCATTTAAAAACCCTCTGTATGCTTACTAATCAAAATACAGATTATAAGTACTGAAGAAGCATTCATGTTCTTCTGATTCAGCAATCTATTTAAGAGTTTTAAGGACTGCACTGATCAAAGTTAGAAAAAGATTAAATATAACAAGGTATAAACTTCAAAGCAGGTTATTTTTCCTTTAATTCATAATTTTAAAGTCTGTAATAGCTTATCTTCATCTTCTACTTTTCATAAAAACAGATGCTTAATTATTGAAAAAAAATGTAGTCTGATGATATAGATATAAAATTCCTTTATGCCTCTTTTTAAAAACAAACCTGTACTTATATAATCATAACTTAATTATTATGGGAACAATTTTTTAAAAAATTGTGTTTTGGAACTTCTTATTATCAGACATTTCTAAGGATACCATTTTATTTCTAAATTATAATGGAAAGTAGATTAGGCAGTTAGAAACCATGAGACTAATTAGAAAATATGGGCAAACACTTTTTCTGTACAATGATATCACTCACATCAAATTGTGTCAGGACCGTTCCAGTAATAAGCCCCTCAGCTAGCTGGACCATTGACTCCCGCAGGGAATGGTCATCTTGATGGACACTATCTAGTGGGGCTTTCTCAGGAATGTACTGGAAGTCTGGTTCATTTTCTAGTTTTTCTTCCACTACATCATACACAGCTAAAACAAAACAAAAAATGCACATAGAAATCTTAATGTAAATCATTATAAGAATTAGATATGCTCTTCAGTTTTTTGTCAGAAAATAATTCACTTTGACTAATTATATTAATCTGATGTAGGGTGTGGGAACTGAGTGGCTGTGAAATTGAAGGGCTTTTCTGCACCTGTGGGGGAAACAAAGGATTTTGTCCAGAAGCCTAAAAATGTCTGTAACTTGAAGAAACATCAAGGAAAAAAAATGATGCTGCTAAGATGTAGCTATGAATAGACCTATTCTTAAATTGTGGGGACTGAGGACAAGAATACAAATAGAAGTTCATATGACAAATGTCTAAATGTAAGTTACAAATATATTGGACAAAGTGATAAGCAATATATGCTCTATCTTTTTTCCTTGACACAGCAACAAAATAATCTGAGATGCCAGATTTAAAAAGAGAATTCTAAATCAGAATCCATGGTCATGATAGTATGAGCAGATTCAGTACCTAGACCCTAAGCCTATAGAATACACTATTTCTTTTCACCTTCTTAGCCCCATTCCATAACATGGGGACCTATAAACACACATGTAAACATCCTGGCCCACATGTGTGCTTTGTCTTCACTACTTGTCTAACTACTTACTGATCTTAATTACCTTGCTGCCCTGAGAACACATATCACAAGATCCACAGTTGGGAGAAATGAGACTGTGGAAAATGCTTACAAAGGCCTAAGAAGTGGCTTCAGGGTTATTTGGACAAATAATTGAGGGGTAAAAAGAGTGTTTAAGAAAGGAGAGATAAGTTAGAGGTGATGGCTTGACATATCTTCTCGGCCTTGCAAAATCCTGACCCTGTTGGAAGGAACATGGCTAAAGAAAAGACAGAGAAAAGCTTTCTAAAATATGGAGTCAAGGCTGAGACCTCTGCTACTCTTGTCTGGAGACCTGGTTCCTTCTCAGATATGTATGCATTTTTTGATAAAAATAAATTTCTGAAATGAAGAACACAAAGACAAAACAAAACAACAACAACAAAAAAAGAGACTAGTTTACCTAAGAAGAAATAAGACTTAGAGGGAAAAAGATCAGAAAATAAAAAGCACATTCTTGGTAAGCATACTTAATTTTGATTATAAGTTGTTTTAAGTTCAAATGGACATGATGGACCCACAGTGAAAATGAATAGAGGTCCTGGCCCAGATTTTGACTACAAAACAATGTTAGAAAGATTTAACATTTTGGGCTAGGGTTGTGGCTCAGTGTCAGAGTGCTTTCTTTGCACATATGAGGTACTGAGTTCGATCCTCAGCGCCACATAAAAATAAACAAAATAAAGATATTGCATCCATCTATAACTAAAAAATATTTTTTAAAAATCTAACATTTTGCAAGAAAGGTGGATTTCTCTCATAAATTAAAGTGTAAATCAGGCAATTTGAAATTTCAAGAAGGCCATGTCTTTGCCATCATATGGGCTTTTGCTCATATTTTGGCTCTGCACTAGTCATGAATCCATGAACAGAAAACTGAATGTCTTGTACCAAAGTGTATTCAATTTTAAAATGAGGATTATTTTCAACTATCACACTGGATGGCCATGAGGATTAAATGAGAGCATACAAAAGAGCCTATGTACATAGAAAGTTTAAAAATCACATTATTTTTAAGTTCTTTAGGAGATATTATCAAGAAAAAACAGAGTAAGTAAAATTCAAAGAACAGTATTCTTGGTATAAAACTTAGGAAGCTTTAAGTGACAGAAAATGCCTAGAAATGAATAAGTCACCTCAGTACCAGGTCTAAATAAACAAGTTTTTTGAAAAACCAAGATAGAATGATCTGTGTAAGTCCTTATAACTGACTATGAATAGAGAAGTCAAAGTAGAGAAGATAAAATTAAAGTGCCTTCTTTAAAAAACTTAATATTTTTTAATTTTTTAAGTTGTAGTTAGACACAATATCTTTATTTATTTATTTTTATATGGTGCTGAGAATTGAACCCAGTGCCTCACACATGCTAGGTAATGTTCCACCACTGAGTCACAACCCCAGTCCCTAAGGTGCCTGGTTTTATCCGAGAGATTGAGAGGTTTTTTAAAAAAATTTTAATTCATTTTTTAGTTTTCGGTGGACACAACATCTTTATTTTTATGTGGTGTTGAGGATTGAACCCAGTGACCCGCGCATGCCAGGTGAGCGCGCTACTGCTTGAGCCACATCCCCAGCTCTGTTTTATTTTTTAATAAAAAAAAAAAAAACTTGGCAAAATTTTGTAGGGTTGGGTGTGCTGGACAATAGGTTCAGAACAAAACTAGAAGAATATGTTCAATGCTATTACATAGGAATTTTTTCTTGAAACTTAAAAACAATGCCCTATGAACAATGGCTCCAGGCTCTGTGACTGTTAAATTGGTGACCATGGAGGGTATTTTTGGTAAAATTAGCTCTTGCCAAAAAAATTGAAGGAAGAGAGATTAAAACTTATTCTGCATGATAGAATTAAATGATAGAATTAATAATGAAGGGATTAAAGGAAGATAAACTTTAATTCAATTTACAATTCAAACTATGTAAAGGCGGAATATACTGCTTCAGCAACCACTAAGTACTCTACATTGATAGGATGTTTTTGAGGCTGCTGTAGAAGAGACCTGTGCAATTGGCAAAGGGGCTAGAACTTATGAGGTCTGACATTTCTTCAAACCTAGGAATCTGTGGTTATGAATTAACAAGTCCAGATAAGTAGATGATATGATTAGGCAAGTGCACATTATCTACTGAAAAGTTAGACAAGATTTAAAAACACAAATTGTTTAAACTAGAGATTATTATGGAATTTTCTAGGAGTGGAACAGAATTCAAAATTTATTCATGCATCTACTGAGAATTTACTGGGTACTTAATACTACTACTAAACTAATTAGGGGAAGTGGAAAGCTATTTTAATGATAGATTAAGAAACAGAAAGCCTTTCTGAGATGACCTTTTAGCAGAGACCTGAATAAAGTGAGGGCAAAAGTCATACAAAAATCAAGAATAGTTTATCAGAATGGATGAAACTGGAGACTATTATGCTAAGTGAAAAAAGACAATCCCCAAAAACCAAAGGTTGAACGTTCTCTCTGATATGTGAATTCTGACAAAAGGGAATGAAGGGGGGGGGGAATGGGAATAGAAAAGA
Source organism: Urocitellus parryii (assembly GCF_045843805.1). Classification (NCBI taxonomy): domain Eukaryota; kingdom Metazoa; phylum Chordata; class Mammalia; order Rodentia; family Sciuridae; genus Urocitellus; species Urocitellus parryii. The sequence goes on along the minus strand of NC_135531.1, from coordinate 181,783,379 downwards.
TGGCAGAATGAATTGGACATAACTTTCCTATGTTCACATATGAATCCGTGACCAGTAAAACTCCATCATGTACAACTGCAAGAATGGGATTACTAATTAGAATAAGTTAAACTCCCTGTATGTATGTGTCAAAATATACTCTAATGTCATATATATCTAAAAAGAACAAATAAAATAAAAAACAAAAAAATAGTTTATCAGGCAGAGGGAACAGCAAACATGAAAACCCTAAAATAGATCAGAATATTTAAGAAACAGGAAGCTGCTACATAGTATATAACCACAGAAATGTAAAGTTGTGCTGCAATCGTGTGTAATAAATTAAAATGCATTCTGCTGTCATATATACCTAATTAAAATAAATAAATTAAAAAAAAAAGAAATAGAAAGTCAGTATAGGAGGAAAAAAAAAGAAAAAAGAAAAAAGAAAGAAAAGAAAGCCACTGAGTGTAGTAGAATAGAGGAGAGTGAGCAAGATGAGTAAAGAAGTAAGGAAACCAAGAATTTGGATTTTTCTCCAAGTATGAATGGAGGCCATTGTGCTTTGATCAGGAAACTGACATGATTTGTGTTTTAAAAGCCCACTCTGGCTGTTATGTCCAGTAATAAAGAGTAACTAATTATGACAAATAGCCAGTATTGCATAGAGTACTTACCATTGGGTCGAACTAGAAGCACGAGTTCCCCAGAATGTCTTTCACAGCTAGCTTTAATAAATAGGACAACTTGATCATGGGTATGTTCTGTAATGTCCCGACCATTAATTAGTACAACTTGGTCCCCTTCATTCAATCGAGGGACACAGAGGTCAGCCTGTAATAAAAGGCAAGTAAGGTTTCAGATTTGCATGTGACTTTCTGGAAGTACTGGGTTTTATTTTTATAGAATTCAGAACAGGAAAACCAAAAGCATCTATGCACTCATTCATCATTTAAAAAAAATTCTTTTTAGTTGTCAATGGACGTTTATTTTATTTATTTGTATGTGGTGCTGAGAATCAAACTCAGTGCCTCACACATGCTAAGCAGCACAATGCTCTGCCACTAAGCCACAAGCCCAGCCCTCAACCATCAATTTTTAAAATATTTTCTTTAGTTGTAGATGGACATGATACCTTAATTTTTAAAAATATTTTTTAGTTGTATATGAACACAATACCTTTATTTAATTTATTTATATGTGGTGCTGAGGATTGAACCCAGTGCCTCACACATGCGAGGCAAGTGCTCTACCCCTAAGCCACAACCCCAGCCCATGATATCTTTATTTTTATTTTTATGTATTTATTTTTATGTGGTGCTGAAGATCAAACCCAGTGCCTCACACATACTAGGCAAGCAGTCTACCACTGAGCCACAATCCTAGCTCTCATTCATCAATTTTAAAAAGTAGAAACATAGAGGTTGTTGTTGTTGTTGTTGTTTTGTTTATTGTACTGGGGATAGAACTCAGGGGCACTTTACCCGCATCCTCCGGCTTTCTAAAATTTTTAGAGAGGGTCTCACAAAGTTGCCTGGGCTGTTCTAAAACTTGTGATCCTCCTGCCTCAGCCTCCCAAGTCACTGGGATTACAGGCATGGGACGCTACATCTGGCTTAGAAACCTAATTTTCTCATGGAGATACTATTTCTTCCCCTTCTTCCTTCCTGATGACCTATTATGTGCCTAGAGATACAGATAAAACTAAAGGTTTAAAAGTACATATACACATGCAGCTCTAACTTTATATTGTCTATATACATAGAAATTTCAGTTACCATGGTTTAAACGACACCAGTCCCCCAACAACATGGTTTAAATTTTAGTTACCATGTGTTACTTGTGGATAATGCATAAATAAAAACTTCACTGTAAGGTTCTCAGTCCAAAAATCTCTACATAGATAAAGACATATATTATGATGAGTGGCCAATCAGATCATTTTTTTTTTTTTTTGGTACCAGGGATTAAGCCCTGGGGTGCTTAATCACAGAAGCACGACCCCAATCCCCGTCCCCTTATAAAATTTTTTACTTTGAGATGGGGTCTAGCTAAGTTGCTTAGGGCCTTGGTAAATTGCTGGGGCTGGCTTTGAACTCACAATCCTCTTGCCTCAGCCTCCCAAGCCACTGGGATCACAGGTGTGCGCCACTGTGCCTGGCCACATCCCTTCTTTCAAAATCTGAATGATATGTCAATGCATATCTGTCATTCTTTACATGCACAGAAAGTAAAGCATGTAGTTTTGGCTCCTCCTTCCTTTCAGTGATTAAGCCATACAAAAATGGATAATCTAAAGAGGGAATTGACCAAAAAAGATGAGCAAAGAAATGAAATTTGATTAATCCTGGAAATGAAATTTGAATTGAACATAAATGAAGTTAAGAGAATAAAAACACTCAAAGTTCAAAGTATAAAATGTTAAAGGAAATCTAAAAAGATAATTATCAAGGCAAGAAGAAATGCTCACTCTGTACAAAAAGTTTTATAACAAGAAGGAGGTAAGTACTTTATGAGATTGTGCTATGCTTTCATAAAGAAAACATTTTAAATCTCAATATTTCTGATGTTTTGAATCACAGGATACTAAATCATTTATTAGTTTTAATATTTTCTCATTTATCTATACTTTTGTAAGAAACAGGAAGAGATTTGAATGTTTAGACAAAAAAAAAATAAAAGTTGTGGGATGACTGTAATTGTTCCAACTAATCAAGATTACTCCATGATTTCATCACACATTGTCCTGCACTACTGTGCAAAGTGAAGATTACTTGTACACACTTTATTGAGAAAACAAGCCAGTAATTAAGATAAAAGATATAAGAAAAATAGAAGCAGAACTATGAAGATTGTGTTCTGGGAACAGAGCAATAAAAACATGAGAGTCAAATATAAAGGATGACAGATAAAAGTAGAGAAGGAAAAATGAGGCAGTACCTTAACAAAAAAGGGAAACTCCTGTGACAAAGGCAGTAAGAAATGACAGCAAGGTTGGGTGAAGTGGTGCATGCCTGTAATCCCAGGGGCTCGGGAGGCTGAGGCAGGAGGTTCATGAGTTCAAAGCCAACCTCAGCAACTTCGTAAGGCCCTAGCAACTAGCAAAACTTTGTCTCTAAACAAAATATAAAAAGAGGTGGGGATATGGCCCAGAGGCTAAGCCTCCCTGGATTCAATCCCCAGTACCAAACAAACAAACAAAAAAAAAAAAAAAAAAAAAAAGCACAACTACTCAGAATTCACTAATTCACAAATTCCATAAAATCCAACAAGGTTGTCACTGATTTGTTCTAAGTACAGTCGAAGTTGGGGCTTGGGATGTGGCTCAGTGGTAGAGAGTTTGCTTGGCATGCATGAGGCCTAGAGGTTCAATTCCTAGAATTGGAAAAAAAAAAAAAAAGGTCAAAATTCTTCCTCTGTTGTTTATGAAATGTGATCTTTGATATCTAAAATTCTGAAAACACAGAAGATATTTGCCTTGATTATTTCACAGAACTGTTGTGAAGCTAAAAATGAGAATACTAATCCAAAGTTTTAAAATCTGAAATATTAAAATTTAAGGTGGGCTGGGGACAGCTCAGTGGTAGAGGCCTGCCTAGCATGCACAAGGCCTTGGACTTAATCCCCAGAACTGCAAAAACAAAAACAAACAAAAAAGTAAGATTATGTTCATTCTCTCCAGTTGCTTTTTTCTCTCTACTTCTGTAGTAAAGTAGAAGACATTTTTCATATATTCTCTTTGCATTAGCAGTGTGATGCTTCTGCATACCAATTTGGTTCCAAGTTTTTCTAAATGTCTTTGGAATACCTGAAGTGAGATGGAGTGGGAGTTAATGGTAGAAAAAAGAGCAATCTTTTTATATTACTTTGTGGATGGTGTAGTTGGTAGAAAAGAACAGATGGTTTGTTAGAGATAACTATAAGTATCCCTTACTGTACCTATTATTATTGAAGGAAACTCATACTTAGCCTGCCTTCTTTCAGAAATAAATTCTTATTTATATTTTATTCTGATTCTAAAAATTTAGATAAAGAACATATTAAAATGAATTTGTTGGAGCAATAGCCACTGACTAAAAGATTATCAGACCAGAAAGAAAAACATGATTTTTTTTCATTGGAATTTATCCATTTCAGAGGTGTCCAAAATAGAAAAAAACATCAGAATACTTGAAATTCTGTTTCTCCTTGTGTCATCTTTAAGAAAAGGGGGTTGATAAAACACAATGTCCCTGAAAGCTCCCTTCTGTTCCCAGTCAAATGAAATAAAAGGAACAATGAAATTGGGTCTAGGCCAAGATGTCCAGATACATATTATCTTGAGGGACACTTGGCTCTCTGAGATGTATGCTGGGAATCAGGGCAAATTAGCATTATCTGTAGAAACCCATTTTTTTTTTTTCCCACACATGCCAGGACAGCTGCTCCTTGGTATGCTGGTCATACAATGAGACAAAGCAAGCTAAGCTGATTCTGCTTCTGTAACTAAACCTATAAAACCTATACCTTCCCTCCTGTGGTAGCTGGTACCAATCAGAGCACCTTGGAGAGAGAAGCACTGCCCAGGGACAAAGCAGAGGTACACTTGTTGAGCTTATCACCACAGGCCTTTCTGGAGAAGAATCCATCTAGCTGCTTGTCACTGAACCTCCCCCATAAGCATTTCTTAATAAATCCTGTACTTCATATCACATCTCTGAGTTTCTTTCTTGGTCTCTTGGCAACCTACAGCCCCAGAACAAAATGGGCAATAGACATAACACCCCCAAGTCATCTAAAAATGTGATTTCTAATTCAAAGACTGTGTTGGTCTTGAAATTAATAAAATAATATAAAATGAGCCTGTGGCACATGCCTATAATCCTGGCTACTCAGGAGGCTGAGGCAGGACAATTGCAAGTTTGAAGCCAGAATGGGCAACTTGGCAAGACCCTATCTTAAAATAAAAGGCTTGAGGATATAACTCAGTGGTAGAGCAATTATGGGTTCAATCCCCAGTGCTGTGAAAAAAAGTGTGTGTGTGTGTGTGCGTGTGTGTGCGTGTGTGTGTGTGTGTGTGAGAGAGAGAGAGAGAGAGAGAGAGAGAGAGAACATGCATATATAAAATGACAAAATGACAACAAAACTCTAATTTGTATAGTTTAAGAAGAGAATTTGGAGTCACAGAATTGTGTTGATCTATAGAATGTTCCCTGAACATCTTAGACTTAAATAAAGTATACTATCTTTTCTAATAATGTGAGCAATACATATTAATCGTTATGTTTTGAACAATTAAAAAAGGAATAAAGAAAAATGCAAGAATTCCAATAATTCCATTATCCAGGCAAAACACAGTAACATTTTTGCATGTTTCCAGACTTTTTCTATACAATTTACATTTTTATACACTGGGTTCAAACATATATGTAGATTTATAATGTAATTTTCAGTAAGACCATTTTGTGGATATACTTCTGCATTTACAGAGACACAGCATCATTTTAATAGCAGTAAAGCAAGGCATAATTTATTCCACTAATTTTAATGATACATATTTTGATTTTTTCAATTTCATATCATAATGAATATTCTTGTGTATTTTTGTTCTATAGTTTAATTATTCCATTAGAAACAATTCCTAAAAGTCAAATTGTCAGATCAAAAGGTATAATTTTAAAATTTTAAAAATCAGTTTTAGAAAAGTTATTAATCACAATTTAAAAATCTGACTGTGTCTATAAGATTATTAGAAACCATTTCTTCTGTAATTCCAGCAGCTCAGGAGTCTGAGGCAGCCTCAACTTGGCAAGGTTCAAAGCCAGCCTCAACTTGGTGAGATCCTAAGCAACTCAGAGAGACTCTGTCTCTAAATAAATATAAAAAAGGGATAGGGATGTGGCTCTAAATATAAAAAAGGGATAGGGATGTGGATAGTTAAGTGCCCCCCCTTCAACCCCCTGGGGAGAGGGAGAGAGGGAGAGGGAGAGAGACAGGGAGGGAAGAAGAGAGAGAGAGAGAGAGAGAGAGAGAGAGAGAGAGAGAGAGAGAAGAAGAAGAAGAAGAAGAAGAAGAAGAAGAAGAAGAAGAAGAAGAAGAAGAGAGAGAGAAAGAGAGAGAGAGAGAGAGAGAGAGAGAGAGAGAGAGAGAGAGAGAAAATGAAAGTTTCTGTGTTTCTCCTTACCATTTATCTTCCTGTCTCTAGAAGCAACAACTTTCAATATTTTAGCTACATCTTTTTGTAATATTTTTTTAACCTCTATCTCTAAATAACATTTCCCTTTTTTCTATTTTACATGTTATTTATAAACTTTCTATATGACAGATGAGAATTCAGCAAACATTTATTTCTTCATCTGTAATCTCAAACACATAAATATTTCCTATTGATTAAATAATTTGGGGCTACTTCACCCAACCTTCATATGCATCTCTGAATAATAATTTCAGTTTTTCCAAAGATATCTGATCCAAGCTTGATCTATTGAGGATTTACTTCTTAGGGGTTTACAAATTAGACTGAGAGGTTTAGTCCCTCTGGGTTACTGAGCTGGTAATATACAAATCTCATGCCTACCACCGAGAATTGAGGATTAGAATAGTGGTAATAGCTGTGTAATTTCTGCCTAGTAGAGACTCAGGAGGAACAACTGATAGAGATCAAGGGAGAACAAGATAGACACAGACAGAGGTATTGGTATTGGTGTTATAGAACTTGGCTTGAAGCTGCTGCTAGTATACTATAACTTACAGGTGTTCCTGGTGCTACTCGGGACACAATTACAGGCATCTTCTGATCATATCCTCCCTTGAAAAGAAAACAAGAAAAGTATTGGTCAAATATTGTCAAGATAAAGACAACTTAATGTAAAAACTGAATACAATATAAATTCCAGCTTACCTTTACATTGAATCCAAACCTTCCATTTTCATCAGGTTTCATTCTGATTAGAACAAGATTATCATGTGGAATACCACCATTAGGCTTGAAAAGACAAAAATAATATATAAATTTCTACATTTATAGTTTATCCTACAGACATACATAAAGCATGCTTTTCATTTGCTTTTATTATCTATAGAATATAAAGAATCATAATTCTACTCAAAATGTTAGTTTAAGAAAATAAATTTCTTTGAATAATAACTTGCTGTTATATTCTCTCATGCCTTCTTGCCACTATATTAATAAGAACACTAGCAAACCGAAAGAAATTCCTGTCTCTATTTCCTCTAATCCCATCCTACTTCTCAGATTTTCATCCCTACCAATCTATCACAACTGTTAATTAAGGACACCAAAGATTTTCACATTGCTGAATCTAGGGTTCAATTTTCAGTCCTTATCTTACTTGACTTACCTGTGATATTTGATAAATTCACTTTCCCACTTTTCCTTCTACCTTTCTATCTGCATTTTCTCAGTCTCCTTTGCTGGTTTCTTTCAGTTCCTTCATTTTTTAAAATTGGAGGATGGAAGGCTTGGTATCTAGAACCTCTTATTTACATAAACTTTCTTGGTAATTTCTCTATTTTGTGGTTTTAAATACTACTACATGCCAATGTTATAACTCTGGCTTAGACCTCACCCTTCAAGTCCAGAATCATATATCCAATCGTCCTCATCTCCAAAAGGATTCTTAATAAACATTTCAAACTTAACACGTTCTAAACTGAGCTCCTGACATTCTAACTGTACCTGCTTCATCTGCAGCCTTTCACATCTCAATAAAAACACTGGCATTATATTTGATTTCTTTCTGTAGTACTCCACATCTAATCCATGAGCATATCATGTCTTAAAAATACATCCAGAGGACAGTCATCTCTCATCCCCTGTATTGCTATCACCCTGGTCCAAATCACCATTACATGATGGAAATACTGCAATGCCTCACAACCAGTATCTCTTCCTCTGCCCTGCTTTCAGTCTACTTGAAATACAGCCAAAGCGATACCATAAAAACCTACATGGACATCATGTTACCTCTCTTCTCAGATATGTCCATTTACTTCCTATCTCACTCAGGGTTAAAACAAAAAGTCCTTACAACAGAAGTCTTTGAGAATCTAGCTTATCTCCTCTTTTACTACTCTTTCTGTAGCCACACTATCTCCCTTGGTATCCCTTGACTATATCAGTCATATTCTTTTTATATATATATTTAGTTGTAGTTGAACACAATACCTTTATTTTGTTTATTTATTTTTATGTGGTGCTGAGGATTGAACCCAGGGCCTCAGACATGGGAGGCAAGCGCTCTATCGCTGAGCCCCAGCCCCTCAATCATACTCCTGTTGCTATAGTTTGAATGTGTCCTCCTAAAGTTCACATGTTCACATGCTAGCAACAAAATCCCCAAATTCATATGTTAATGGTATTTAAAGGTGAGCTCTTTGAAAGGAAATTAGGATTGGAAGATGTATGAGGGTGGGGCCCCTATTATGGCATTAGTGGCTTTACAAAATGAAGAGACCTGAGCTAGCACACTTGATCTACCTTGCCATGCAATGGCCTCTGCTATAATATGATGCAGCAAGAAGGTCTTCACCAGATGAAAGTACTATGTCCTTAAACTTCCCAACCTCTAGACCCATGAACTAAATAAACCTCTATTCTTTATAAATTACCCAGTCTATGGTATTCAGTTATAGCAACAGAAAATGAACTAAGACATCTGTCTTTGTATCTGGTATTCCATTAGATAGTTACATGGCTTATCACAAATTTCATTCCTAGTTCAAACTATCTAAAATTGTAAGAAGACTTCTGGAAATTCCCTAAATACCTTTCTTTCTTTATTTTTCCTCTCTAGCATTTAAATTAGTATGCTATATATTTGAATTATTTATATCTTACTTACTATTTAATCCTCAAGTTCAAAGCCAGCCTCACCAAATTAGTGAGGCCCTAAGCAACTTACTGAGACTATATCTCTAAATTTAAAAATTAAAAAAAGAGGCTAGGGATGTAGCTCAGTGGTTAAGTGCACCTGGGTTCAATTCCTGGTACAAAAAAAGAAAAAAAAAAAAGAAAGAAACAATCTAGATTATAAATTATGTCACAGCAGGGACCATGTTTTATTTGTCCTTGCATATCTCCTACCATCAAAGTGCCCAGCATTCAGCAAGACCTCAATGACTATGAATGAATGCATGAACAAATGATATGCAAGTGACCACAGAGGTAGTACTAGAGTTCTTTTTTATTTTTATTTACTTATTTTTATGTGTCAATAAGAATCGAACCTGGTGCCTCATACATGCTAGGTAAGCGCTCTACCATTGAGCTACAACCCTTGCCCACTTTTTTAGTTTTTGTAAGGATTTTCATCTATTTTTTTTTTTTAAGAGAGTGAGAGAGGAGAGAGAGAGAATTTTTTTAACTTTTTTTTTTTTTTTTTTTTTTTTAGTTGGCGGACACAACATCCTTGTTGGCATTCGGTGCTGAGGATCGAACCCGGGCCGCACACATGCCAGGCGAGTGCGCAACCGCTTGAGCCACATCCCCAGCCCCTCATCTATTTTTTTATATCCATGATATTGGAGCAGTAAGTGTGGGATAAGAGAATGGTTGCCTTTCAATTTCAACTTCAGATAATGTGAGAGGCGATGTATGGTTGAAGAAACAATAGAGCAATGACTGTAATGGCCACTGCAGGCTTTTGGCATACATGCCAATATCTGCTGTGGTCCTTCCCTTTTTTACATCTTATTCCATTCCTTGATGTCTCTTAAGTTTCCTGAAACACACCAATAGTTATCTGTTTTAAAATTTCTTCAGGAGCACAGTATTTCCTCAAAATATACTGACAATCTCATTTATGGATTATTTAAATCTACTTGAAAAAGCAATGAAAATTCATAAACCAGGGTATTCTACCAACTCACCATTTTATTGTGGTAAAAGCATATTCTCTAAGGCAAAAGCACTAAAATACTTCTAAAAACCTGTACTCAATTTCAAAAGATGATGAAAAAGATAAAGTCTCTGCTCTAAGTAAGTAGTAAAATTAGTGGTAATTAATGGATTATTAACATTTGTTCTGGAAGTGTAGATATGTTTTGCATTAGCCAGCCACCCCCAAAGAAAAAGGAATTTTCTTTCTTTCTTTCTTTCCACTAGGGAATAAACCCAGGGGCACTTAACCACTGAGCCACATCCCTTTTTTATTTTGAGACAGAGTCTCACTAAGTTGCTGAGGCTCCTCCTGCCTCAGCCTCTAAAATCACTGGGTTTACAGGCATGTGCCACCACGTCTGGCCCTGGTTCTATTTTATTTTGAGACAGGGTCTCTTTAAATTATTCAGGCTGGCCTAGAATTTGCAATTCTCTTGCCTCAGCCTCCTGAGGCCTTGGGATTATAGGTATACACCTCTATGCCTAGGGGAAAAAAGAAAATTTGTAAAGGATAATTTATGACTACAGAATATGATGAAAAAGATGAAGTACTATAATAAAATTTATAGTTAAAATATGCTAAAGTACAAAAAGAAACTCAATTTTGGATTTGAGAAATTGAAAGAAAAGTGAGAATATGTAAAGAAGCTTCTTACAGTAGATTTTTCAGGGGAAGAAGGTATGTCAAATGCTTCATTAGTATGATTTTCCAGGTCTTGCTGAGAATGTGAGTATTGAATTTGGTTCCAACTATTTTTCTTAGATTGTTTAGGTGGTAAAGCTGGGGGTTGCCCATCTTCAGGTGTTTCTTGTGATCTAGGAAAAAAAGGGGAAAAATATTTTAGAAATTGTCTCACACAATTATTTTTTTAAAATGCATTTTTTAAAAAGTTCAAGTCAAATAACCCAAATATTTACAATGTCTAGGTGGAAACAGGCTTTAAATACCATAATTATCTGAAAGTACCACTTTTATTTTATTATTTTTTATAAATAAATATTATTTTATTTTATTTTATTTTTTTTTAGGTATAGATGGACACAACACAATGCCTTTATTTTTTTTTTTATGTGGTGCTGAGGATGGAACCCCGGTCTCGCCCTTACTAGGCGAGCGCTGTACCACTAAGCCACAATCCCAGCCCAGTACCACTTTTAATAAAAACTTTACCTTTAAAGTAGAAAAGTTAATTTCTTTTCCAAATCAGTAAATAATTATGATAAAATGTACTTCAAAAATATTCCTATGAAGATATGTTATTTTGTTTTAGCATTTCACATAACTTTCTAAAATATATATATTTTAAGGTTTTCAGTGTAGTCATGGTTAGTCAGAGAATAAGGTAGGTAGGCAAAGAGAAACCAAACCTGAGAAGCGGGCTGTGCCACACACAAAACAACTGAAATATTTGGCCTATTCTTTTTTTTTTTTTTGAAGCCAGAGGTGCTCTACAACTGAGTTACAGCCCTGGCCCTTTTTATTTTGAGTCAGGATCTAGCTAGGTCATCCAGGTTGGCCTCAAACTTACAGTCATCTTCCCTCAGCTCTGAATTGTTGGGATTACAGGTATGCACCACTGCATTTAGCTGGCCTATTTTCTTTAACATGATTCAAGGAATGTAACTTAATAATGTAACAAGATTATAACAGGGCAGAGATCATCACTGAAGAGACAAAACTGGATGAAATAAGTGTCAGATACATAATTTAAGGTAAGAAAGCAAAAATACAATTAACATTAGGGAGCATAACCCTCAACTTGTGGCAGCAGGAATTGATAAAAAAAAAAAACTAGATATTACAGGAGAAATTTCAAGGTAGAAATTGTAGATTATATATACTGTGATTGTTCTTAAAATCTATCTGAGTTTTCCACAAAGGCCAGAAGGGGGAACCAGAGGTTTTGTTTCCCTTGGAAGTGGACACTATAGAAATTGAGTTTGGAAGATATAAAAGAACAGGAAAGGGAAAAATAGTTCTCCACAAGAGCACTGACCACCACTGAGGTTATCATCTACCTCTGAGATGGCAGGAGGCCCTCTGGGGAAACATAAGGATTACGATCTCATTGCCTAAGTACAGATAAGAGTTTTAACTCTGTGTATCTGTATATCAAGCCACATGGCTGTGGCTGTGGAATTCAGATACATACTTCACTTAGTATCTACCCAGTTTTGTTGACTGACAACAGATGCCTAACACTAGGCCTTAAAGTCTTGAGAAAATAAAACTGTGTTAGATTTTATCATTTTTCAAAATATTCCTTACACTCACCTGGCTTCACATCAGGTTTGGCCATGTGACTTGCTTTGGCCAATAAGGTGTAGACAGAAGTGATACATATAATTTTTTTTTCAGTTGGGGATCAAATTCAGGGCCTTGCACAAGCCAGGCAAGGGCTTTACCACTAAGCTACACCCCGAGTCTAGTAAGTGTTACTTCTGGAAGGGAGCTTTAAAAAACACATGATTCCTTATGCTTCTTTCCTTCCCTTGGCCATGAGACTGGTCACATTCAAACAGGGACTACTGTCACCCTAAGACCTAGCATGAAGATACTGTGAAGCAGTCACAAACGTAAGAGAGAAATAGCATTTGTTGTTTTAAGTCCCTGTAAATTTGACTCATTTGCAAGCACAGCATAATTTAGCCCAAGATAATAGAAAGGTCACTGACAGAGTGATCCTTGGATATATTCTCTGTTAGAAGATGTGGGAACTTGTTTAGAGGTTGGCTACTAGAAACCTGGTAGATATGGGGATTAACAATGAAGGATGTCATTACATGGTTTTCCAGGGAATTTGCTTTTTTGGGGGTGGGGTGTATTTCTCCTAAGGAAAAGAGTTCTGAAATTTTCTAGTTTGATAAAATATAACCACTCAGTAAGTAAACAATAGTGCCCAATTGGCCTGGACATTTGCATACCAGTATCTCAGGGCACAAATGTTCTAAATTCTGATAGGTCTATGACTCATCAGCACACACACAAACACAAACACACCCTTCTTTTCAGCAAAAGCTTCACTGGCACCTGCTTTTAGGCAGGGATCCCAGGTCCAAAACATAGCAGGTTTTTGTTCTACTACTTTCCACTGCCAAGAACCCAAGCCTCTTGGACAATACATTTAAATGTTGCTACTCCAAGGAAATGTTTCCAGGATCTAGAATATAGACTTCCACCAGGGTCTCCTAAATGGATTACAAAAGATCAAAATGGACATCCTTTGACAGAACTCAAGATTTCTAAAAGTCAGTGAATAAAGTCTCCCAAACTTATCAAAAACCAGAAGTTACTGGACTCCATATCCAATGAACAATAGGTCTCCAACCTAACTTAGGTCTAAGTATAATCATTTAGGTAAGACGATTAGAAGCTTCCCACCCCACTGATTGTGCTAACAACTATCATACTCAGGATGCATTTATCCATTAAACTGAGTGGAGAGGGTACCAGGTTGGGATCAGATGGAAATGCAGGAATAACTTCACTTATTCTTGGTCTAACAGTCTAAATATAGTACCAAAATATATAACAGGACAAACCCAAGCCTGATCTACTGTATAATATCTAAGTCAGCCAAACCTCATGGGTATGGGCATAATCATAGCAATGCTCAGTTACACTCCAGAGAGATAACACTGATATAATGGTATTTGGCTAAGCAGTTAAATCTGAGGATAAGAGTTTAGGCACATATTGTCAAAGAAGTTTCAGAGGTGATTTTTACTGTGTACTTCTAATTAAAAATCATTGTCCTAGAACAGTAGTTATAAATTCATGGCTTGTAAACCAATTATGTCCATCCATTGTCTTTGTAAAAACAATGTGAATCAATTATCATATTTTCAATATTTATATACAAATCTAATAAATAAATTGTAAAAATAATTATATACAATACAAATCTGGATTTTCAGAATGAAAAATCTGTAAGCTTTGGAAGAAATGGGTCTCCATTACCAATTGTTCAAGAGTAGATACAGCCAAGTGACAGCAGCTACTTTTTGATGGGGGATGGGTACTCCAATCCACTGAGTCCCCACCCTGTCTTAGTTGCCAGATTTCACTGGGTGTTTGAGCACAAACTCTCCCTAACTTTTGAACAGGAGGAAGACAGAGACAAGAAGGGAGTCCACGTATATACCTGGGTTGGAGGTCTGTAGTCCACACAAAGGTAGCAGAAGAAAGAAAAGTAAAACTGTTTCAGGATATAGGCTACCTGCCTTCTGTCCTATGTAAAAGTAACTTCTCAGAGTGACAGATAAGCTCTTCAAATAACTGCTTCTGACAGGCTGGGGAGCTCTTATACTCTAATTATGTGCTCTGCCAGAAATCTTGGTAATTATTTCCCCCTTCTATGTTTCCAACTTAGCAGTCAAAACTCTGTATACACACATGTACATACACACTTTCACATACCCATACACACTTAAAATCTATAAAATTAATCAAGGTGATCAGACTCTTGAAATTTATATATTGGGCAAAAATGATCAAGTATATTTTTAAAACACATTCCAAACGTATTTATTTATCTTAATGAAGGATAATTTTCTTCTTCGTATCTAATGTATAGCTATCCAATGTAACCTATTACTGAATTATCTAGAACCATGCATTATGATTAGGAATTATAATACAGTTAAAAATAATACCATGAAAATAAGACTAGTTCTTTAAAAAGATCTGGTTTCTATGTATACATACATACAAATATCTGGCAAGTATAACAGAACGCAGAGGCCCTACATATGTGGGAGAGAATAAGCAAGCAGCACAGTGAAACACAGCCGCATCAGAAATAACAGCTGGTACCTTGAAGAAAGGGCCCTATAATTTAAAAAGGTTATCATCTACTGACAGATAGTTTGGACGGGCCTTGGACAAGAGAAATCAAAGAAAGAAGCCAGGATCAGGGCTGTGGCTGGAGTCTTACTAATGGAGGCCATCATCTATCTGTTTTTAAAGCTGACAGTTAAAAATTATGTTTCATATAGGAAGTTAGAAAGAAATGAAATCCTGAAATTATTATTTTAGTTTATTTTAAGAAAGACAAATGAGCAAGACAGACCTTTAAAGTTGTGAATTAAAAAAAAACTTAGTTCTCAAGCTTCAATTGTACATACCTATCTAATATAGAAGCAGCATTAAGCTCTTAAAATTTAAGACTAGGAAACAAACAAAAAGTTCATTTCTTGGGAGACGCTAATACAAACTTGCCAGGAATGACGTCTCATTTTGAAACTACTACTTTTTTTGGAGATATATGCACCAGAAGATCACGTCTCATTTAACAATAGAGTCATCCTAGTCTTCACTGGGATTTGGCATGACTTATACTTTATCTATATTACATTAGATAAAGAATTCTGGTTTAAAATTCAAGCTTTGACTTTTTGGCTAATTTATACTGTAAAAGTAAAAACTTTCAGTGGATTACTAATTAATGCTCAAGGCAATTTAAAAAGTGCATATGAAAATACACATACATTTTTCAGGGATATGATTAATACACAATAAAACTGATGCTATTATATTATTTTATCACTAAGAATCTATTCTAGAATAAGGCTCCTAGACTTGAGATTCTTAGTTTCAACCAAATTCAAAGTCCCTGACCTTAGCTGCGAAATACAAGTCATAGAGACCAGCCAGAGATGGGAGGCAGGTAAGCAAACTACAGCTAGAGCAACCTAGACACCTACAATTAATTTTGCTATTAAAAATATAGCTTCTAAGTCACCTTTGAGCCTCCACTGCTTGGTATCTCGTTTTATCCATACTCTCGTTGGTTCTTTTATTTTCTTATCCTAAACCAGCCAAGAATTTGCATGGTTCATAATATATTGCAAGACTTTATTGATCAAGACTGGAATAGGAATTGGGTAAAGCTGGCTGCAGAAGGAACTCATCAGTGCCAGTAGCTGAGAGGCAGCAGAGGAGAAGCAAAGCTTTGCAATCTAACAAAGGGATTTCATGAGGATGGACAAAACTGTGGGTATTCAATAGGTGTAATTCTAGAATGTTTGATTCAGGAAACAATGGTTTAGGGAAATGGATTTAACACTTGAGGATTATGAAGTCTTCATAAAGTCTTGTGATTAGAGACCTAAGGAAATATTGAGAATTTGTGGAATTCCTTACTGTGTTTAATCAGATAATCACACTTCAAAACATGCAGACAAATAGTTTTCAGTCTCTCTCTCTCTCTCTCTCTATATATATAATATGTATATATATATTATATATATATATCTAAATATTAACTGAAGAAAGTTATTTATATGCTAAGAGCAGCTCTATGAGGTAGACACTATTATCATCTTGGTTTTCAACATGTGAGAAAATTGAGGTTTCTGGAGATAAAATAACTCATTAAAGGTCACATAATTAGAAGTGATGTAACCTAGTTTAAATCCTGTCTGAATCCAGAGCTTGTGCTTTTTCTTTTATCTTTTTTGGGTACCAGGGATTAAACTCAGGGGCCCTTAAGTGAGCCATACCCCCAGGCCTTTTTATTTTGAGACAGGGTCTCCCTAAGTTGTATAGGGCCTCACTACATTGCTGAGGCTGGCTTTGAACTTGAGATCCTCTTGCCTCAGCCTCCTGAGCCCCTGGCATTACAGGTGTGCGTGTACTGTGCCCAGCCACTTGCGCTCTTCTACATAACTGCACCTCAAAGAAACTAACTGTAAAAAGCAGCAGATAAGTTCTCTTTTTTTAAAACAACAATTTAATTTTAATGTGTGTGTGGTGCGAGGAGAGACTGGGGACTGAACACAGGGCCTAGTAAATGCTAGCTAATCCTTCTACACTAAGCTACAAGGTCGACCGTTATTTTAAAAAAAAATCATTCTGAGATAGAGTGTTGCCAAGGCTGGCTTTGAACCTGCTCCTCCTTCAATCTCCCAAGTTGACTACATGTATGTGCCACTGTGCCCAGCTGAAAAGTTCTTTTTAAAGCAGAAGTTTCTAAACTTTTTTGTAGCAGTGGAATATTTTCTTCAAATGGAATGTTTCTCAGAAGACAACTTATAAAAGGCTAAGAACCCCTCCTGTCTGCCTTTACGTGAGGCCTCAGCAGAACTCTTGGGACTTAAAAAAGCATATCCTGAACCTGACTATTTTAAATCATTCTGAGGCTGGGGTATAGCTCAGTGGTAAAGAGCAGACCTGGGTTCAATCTCCAAACCCCAAAACAATCAAGGTTATAAATGGTAATATCTTAAATTTTAATAAAAACTATATTTTAATGAGAAGAAGGTATATAGTAGAGATCAGGGATTTAATACATCCATATTTATTTTAACTGATAATGATCCAAAGGATGGGAAGTCAGAGCTTGAAACATACTGCACAAGATTTACTGCATATAAAATCTTATGGTAAACTTTGTACATAGGTAGTTAACTTTCACATGTTAAGAGAAAGGGGAGGGCTAGGGTTGTGGATCAGTGGTTGAGCGCTTGCCTTGCATGCATGAGGCATTGGGTTCAATCCTTAGCACCACATTAAAAAAAAATTAAAAATTGTGTGCATCTACAACTAAAAATGTATAAAGAGAAAGGGAGATAGGAATATAATTCTAAGAGGGTTCCAAACATTCATATTTCATATTGGATTGTTTTTGTTTTACCATAAGTGACTGGCTTATCTTAAACTGACATTTTGTAAACTGTTAAGTAGAGAACAAATAATGAAAATTTCATGCTTAAGTGCTGGTGACAGGGCAATATCTTGTCACATAGAAGCAAAAAAAAAATGTTAAAGCTGTCAATCAACATGGGGGCCAAAACTTGCCTATTTCAGTCCATTCAGCTTTAATTTCTCAGAAAATATTTTAACAGCAGCAGTGAAAGCAACTTATTTTGCAGTCAAAGCAGCTCTCTGTTGCTGCCTTTAACAATTTGCTTCCTAATAAAAAATAAAATTTTAATCATGCAATTCACATGCTCTGTGATTATTTTTATACAAATACCCTGGCTTCATTGTTAAATATCGTGTACTAGTATTTGTGGTGTAAATTTATTACAAT
Source organism: Urocitellus parryii (assembly GCF_045843805.1). Classification (NCBI taxonomy): domain Eukaryota; kingdom Metazoa; phylum Chordata; class Mammalia; order Rodentia; family Sciuridae; genus Urocitellus; species Urocitellus parryii. Next base: position 181,765,484 of record NC_135531.1, on the reverse strand, counting down.
AAACATCTGTTAAGTTGTTAAAATTTAATTGAGGGTAATTATTTATATCTCATAAAACTACAAACTAAAACACTCTAATTTTCTGTTAAAGAGAAGAAAATGGTAAACTATGGTCTCTGTTAGACCAATGTATAAATGGTGACTATTCTACACAGTATAACCAACGTCCTATACTCCTCTTAAAAATGACAGAATTGGTAAGATGATCTCAAGATCTACTTCACTACAATTTCATCTGTCAACTTAAAAAAAGTGTAAGATCTTAAAAACCATTATATGCTGAAAAGCTTCCTGCTTAATCCAACATTGTCTGAATTTTTTTTTTTTCACTTTTAGCCAATGGTCAAACTAAAATCTACGGAATCTACACAACAAAGAATTTTTTTTTCTAAATTGCAAAAAACAAAAGAAAAAAACCAAAATCTTGTTTGGGGTAAAAAGTTCTCAATAGTTTAGGTAGAGAAGGCTTAAATTTCTGTTCTGTAAATTGGGATAAATGCTTTAAGTGTGGCTTCTCATCTATACAATGGATATTACATATCTTTCCTACTTCTTTAAGTTCTTCTAAGTAGAACAGAGATAATTTATGTGAAAGCCAACTGTAAGCAACCAATGTATTATTATAATTAGGGGAGGTGTCTTGAGAACTTACAGATAATGATTCTCTCTGAAACTCTAGTGGCGCCTCATAAATTCTGATATTGGGATCTAAATTTACTCCCTAAGTGTTGGACCATTAAACCTACTACCTGCCTTTGTATTATGCTTGTCAAAATCCTGTTTTCTGTAAGTTCTCAAGACACCTCCCCTTTTTTGCAACTTTCTGTGCCATAAAGCTGCACTCCTTGAGAGCTGCAGGGCTGTCTTCTATTCCCATGGGTTTCGGGAGAGACAGCCCCGGCCAGTAGGAATTACAAACTTGCTTTAATTTGATTTAAATTGGAGTCAGTGGTCTTTTCTTTGCAGCGTGGTTTAACACTTATCTTCTTGGAACTCATTATTATTCAGGTTAAAACTGGTCAAATTTCACATGCAATGTTATAAATTCAAAATTGAATACAAACACATAAACTTATACCTCATGTCCTATGAGAAAGCTTCAATCATTTTAAATTCTGTGAACCAAGGAGAGGAGGAAAAAACACTGCATGGTTATACTCTCTTCTGAATATACTTCTGCACTTTAGATCAGAAAGCAAAAGAAAGGAATTTTGAGGGGGCAAATGATTTGGGGGGCTTATAATCTATATATGTGAAAATATTCAATTGTGTGCGTTTTGTTTTTCTAAAACAGGTTCTGCAAAAAAGCCAGATGTGGTGGTGTACACCTATAACCCCAACCTCTCAGGAAGCTGAAACAAGATTGCAAGTTTGAGTCCAGTCTCAGCAATTTATAACAAGATCCTATCTCAAAATAAAAGGGATTGTAGCTCAGTGGGTAGAGAACCCCTGGGGGTTCAATCCCCAGTACCTAAAAAAAAAAAAAGAAAGAAAGAAAATAAGTTGTGTGTAGTGGTACATGTTTATAATCCCAGTGATTTGGGATGCTAAAGAAGAGAATCAAGAGTTTACTGAGGGCAGCATGGGCAAGACCCTATTCTCAATGTCTCAAAACAAAAAAACAACAGAGAGAGAGAGAGAGAGAGAGAGAGAGAGAGAGAGAGAGAGAGAGAGAGAGAGAGAGAAAGAGGGGAGAGGAGAAGAGAGGAGAAGAGAAGAGAAGAAAGTAGATTAAAATAATTTGGTTAGGACTCAATATTTATACTTTAGCTGGGTGTGGTGCCCCCCACCCATAATTCCAGCAACTAGAGCGATTGAGGCAAGGAGGATTGCAAATTTGAGGTCAGCTTGGACAATTAAGCAAGAATCTGTCTTTTTTTTTTTTTTTTTTTTTTTTGGTACTGGGGACTGAACTCAGGGACACTTGACTACTGAGCCACATCCCCAGCCCTGCTTGCTGAGGATGGCTTGAACTCTTGTCCTCCCATCTCAGTCTCCCAAGCCACTGGAATTATAGGCATATGCCACCACCGCCTGGCTGAGCCACTGTCTTTTAAAAAAAATGGTGCAGGGGTGCTGGAGATGTAGCTCAGTGGTAGAGCATCCCTGAATTCAATATAGGGGAGAAAAAAAAAAAAAAGAAAATTTACTTTATACTTTTTAAATTTTAAAAGAAGAAAATGATTATTTAAAAAAAACCCAAAAGTTTAAAATTTTAATTTTTAACATAATAAAACAATAAATTTCCATCAATCCTATCCTTTGCTAACTCATTTATGGTATGTGTATCTGTCTTACTCATTCATTACTCATAATATATACAAACCATCAAAATGTTTTACCCAAGATGTAAGTTACCAAGGCCTTGATAGCTTAGCTAGTGTTCTTTGGTTGGCCTAGTCTAAGGATAACGATGGCTCAGATATCTAGTCATGTTTTTCTAGAGTACCTACAACTGCATTGCTGACCATTCATCTCTTCTGTCACTTTAAGCTGTTCACATTCACTATATCTTGTACTCCTTTCTCTTTCTCAACAATTAATGAATCTTCTTACCTATCTGAATCTTGTACATATTCTACTTTTTTAATATTTATTTTTTAATTTGTTTTAATTAGTTATACATGACAGTACAATGGTACATATTCTACTTTTTGTAAACTAATTTTCGCACATATATAGAAACTATATTATATAAGCCAATAAATTAAGGTATTGAACATTAATGTGAGGATATCATTAGTATATTAAATTGATGGACTAAATACTAAATTAAGGAGTTGAATTTATATATCAATCAGGTGCAATGTGATGTAGAAATGAACTTTAGAAATTATGCGTGCGTTGTGTGGCAGTGGTGGCCTGAGAGAATCCAAGTAGTTTAAGGTGGAGATGTATCCCCAACCCTAGGTTGCAATAAGCACCCTAACTGTGCCCAATAGACCCATAGCTGCTCCTGAGTCAGAAGGCCTGGACCATGTTCAGAGAGCAGACGACAAAAGCTCAAGGAACATTTGTTAACAAAACAAAAACAAAAAACATTTTGCATACAAACAGAAAAATCAGATATCCTGTAGAGGACAGAGAATAATGACATCTGAGGACCAGGTCAAAGGGACAAAAATTCTGAAACTTAAACAAAAATGGGTAAAAAAGAAAATATCAAAAGAAGCATGCCTCTAATCCCAGTGATACGACAGGTTGAGGCAGAAGGATCCCAAATTCAGGGTCAGCCTAAGTAACTTTTATGTCTCAATAAATTAAAAGGAGTGGAGATGAGGCTGGGGTTGTGGCTCAGCAGTAGAGCGCAAGCCTAGCACACGCGAGTTGCTGGATTAGATCCTCAGCACCACATAAAAATAAATATATTGTGCCCATTTACAACTAAAAAAAAAATTACAATAAATAAATATCTTGGCTACTTGGGAGGCTAAGACAAGAGGATCACAAGCTTGATCCCAGACTGGGTAACTTTGAAAAACCCTGTCTTAAAATAAAAATAAAAGGGATGGGTTATAGCTCCAGGGCACAGTGCCCCAGGGTTCAAATCCCAGTACCACATTCAATCAATCAAAATAAAAAAATACAATAATGTAAAAAAAATGTATTTCTTTAAAACCTTTTAATGAGTTAACCAATTCTACTACTGCAACTGAAACATAATTTTGAGGATGACAAACTCTGCAGTCATTACAAATTAAGGTGATCCCCAAAGTCAAAATAAGACATTAAAAGCCAGGTATTTCACCCTAAAAGCAATAATAAAAAGTAACAAATGACTTCAGAGAAACCAAAGCAAGATGTTATACACCCAAGAAACTTGTACTAGGATCTTATCTTGGCCAAAATATTCAGTCTAAGATTAATTGATTTAGAAAACCTCTACAAGTCAAAGAGTTGTGCAACTACACAGATTTTCAACTACTCTCTCTAAAGCCACAAAGCCTTAGCCTGTAAACACCAGTAATGGGAAGTGAAAGAGGAGCCTCCAGTATGAATGCTACCATTAAATTTGTAAGTACTACATCCCAGAACACAACATATGTGACATCCTATTAGAAGTCACCATAATAATACCCAGGATATCATGAAGTAAGGAACCGGCAGAATCCCTGCTAGTGTTAAAATTCAAAAAGGGCCTCATGAAAAAGAATTATTACAGTCAAAAATGATTTTCTCTAGTGTCAAACCAGTTCTCAGAACATAAAAAGAAATAAGGCATTACCATAGCATCTGAAATTGTAGCCAGGCCTGCTTCATCGTCTAATATCGAACTGATAGAAAAGCTAAAAAAAAATACACCAGTAAAGACATACTAGAATAAAAGCAATTGTTGAGAGAATCAGCTCAGTCCAGAGAAACTGCAGAAAAGAGAAAAGCTCATCTGAGTGATTGGAAAGCTGGTAAAGCAAAAGTGATGAAGAGCTATCCTAACTCAGTAGTTACCCAGCCTGAGCCTAAGTTCAAAATGAAAAATCATTTGGGTCCTGTCAGGACTACCATGGCAAAAGAAGAGAAACAAAGATTGCTTATGGAAAAAATTCTAAATAAAACATCTTTTGAATGCCTGAACATAATTAAAAAGGGATGCCTCAAAGAAGAAATGTTACAAACATTGAATAATCTGGTCAAAATATATCAGTTGCATTATGAGAAAATGAGGTTTTAAAGATAAAATTTATGTTTTTACATTGACCATTTATCTATCTATCTGTCTGTCTGTCTGTCTATCTATCTATCTATCTATCTATCTATCTACACCAGGGATTGAATCTAGGGGTGCTTTACCACTGAGCTATACCATTAGCCTTTGGGTCTCACCAAGTTGCTGAGGGGCCTCGAACTTGAAATCTTGCTGCCTCAGCATCCCAAGCTGCTGGGATTACAGGTAAGTGCCACCACACCAGCAAAAATTTTTAAAATAAGTCAATGTCATCTGGGCATGACGGTGCTCACTGTAATGCCAGCAACAAGGGAGACTACGGTAGGAAGACTGTAAGTTCGATACCAGCCTTGGCAATCTGATGAGATACTGTCTCAAAGTAAAATGGGCTGGGGGTATATGTCAGTGGTAGAACACCCCAGGACTCAATCTCCAAAACTAACAAACAACCACCAAAACCAAATTTATAATATACCTTCCTGCTTTTAAAACAGAATGGCCACCCGCCCCTTTCTTTGATTAGTATGAAAGTAAAAATGAGGCTGGAAGTATAGCTAATTGGTAGACTGTATTGCTGAACATTCCTGAGGCCCTAGGTTGAATCCCTTATGGAACAAAGAAAGATCAACCCACTTCAAATGTTATGGGTTATGAAGTTTTCCACCAAACTTAATTTAACTAGACTGTTGTGCTCTGTTTTATCCCTTAAAATGCCTATGGTTCTTCATTATCTCTTTGTGTTTGTTTTTGGTACTGGAGATTTAATACAGAGGCACTTTACCATTGAGCCTCATTCCTAGCCCTTTTTATTTTGAAATACGGTCTCACTAAGTTGCATAGGGTCTTGCCAAGTTGGTAAGGCTGGTCTCTAACTTGTGACCCTCCTGCCTCAGCCTCCAATGTTGCTGGGATTACAGGCATGGACCACCATGCCTGGTTCACTATCATTTTTCATATATGATACTAAGTCTGTATCTGTGCTCTCTTGGCTCATCTTTTGATTGTAAATAAGGTTACCAAGAATAGTTTAACTATGCCATTCTAAGAGAAGGTACTTCGTGTAAGAAAAAAAAAAAAGGTGCTCAATACAGTGAATATTCACAATTTTAAATCTAATGTGAGTTTCCTTGGTAACCTGTGTCAATGTTAAAACCTGCCTAAGCAACATAGAGATGTGACTCAGTGGTTAAATATCCCTGGGTTCAATCCTCAGTGCCAAATAAATTAATAAATGTCATTTTAATTTAGGAAGCATTTCTAAAATAGCCAATACTTGCACTGCTTTCTTCTTCATTATATAATATGTTCACATTTAAATCATGTCCTCTGAAACATAATGGTTACAATAAATACTTTTGTTCTCCCCACATAAATACCACCAATGAAATTGTTTTATAAGGCCAAGAAGTAATATTTAAATGGCATATATCATGTCAACTCACAGTCTCAAATAAGTGAATTATAAAAAGATCAGTTTAATATATAATGTGAATGTGGTTGAAGATCATATACTTGGTTCTTTATGTTCATTCCATTTATATATTATCTTTTATTTATTGTCTTTTCACGTTGTAGAAAGTAGAAGTTTATGGTGTTCTTTTTTTTTTTTTTTTTTTTTTTGCAATGCTGGGGATTGAACCCAGGGCCTATTGCATGTTAGGCAATTGAACTACCGCGGAATTATATCCCGAACCCTTTCTTTTTCGAATTTTATTTTAGGACACAATTTTATTAAATTGCCCAGGCTCTCCTTAAACTTGTGATCCTTTTGCCTCATCTTCCTGATAACTGGGATTACATGTATGTGCTACCTTACCAGCTAGAATTTCCATTTTTTAAAAATTATGCAGCCAATAAGTATACAATAATAATACCTGTATAAAAATTTGATATGTGCATGGTTTCTAAGGCTTATTCAGTGTTGACCATCTTAATAAACATTTTTTAATTTTTAAAAATGTTTTTTCTTAGTTATCAATTATTGTTTATTTACTTATATGCAGTGCTGAGAATACCTCATACATGCTAGGCAAGTGCTCTACCATTGAGCCGCAAACACAGCCCCTTAAAAAATATTAAGGAAGAAAACATCCTGTGCATTGGTACCTGCCTGTAATCCCAGCTACCCAGGAAGTTGAGGCAAGTTTGAGGATTGCAAGTTCAAGGATAGTCTTGGCAACTTAGTGAGACACTGTCTTAAAAAAAAAAAAAAAAAAAAAGCTGTTCCTTTCACTACCCTACTTCCTGACCACAGTGCTACAAAAGCTGCACAAATATCTGAGCATATGCACTTAAAATTAAAGATAGCAGCAAACAGAGGTAGAGGTAGAAAGAGGCAACAAAAAATTCTCAGGGACAAATAGGCTCATTTACAAATACTAAATATTCAAAAATCAGATAAATAACATCCTGTATCAAAAATTAGTTCTAATGAAATAATTTTTAGCATCTGAAAATATAGAATTAGGAAGCAAAATAAAAAAAGGTCTCACGGTGATGATTCCAGAATGATGCTATTAGCTTGTGTAGATGATGGAGATCTCTGACTCACAAAATCTTCACTTGGTGAAGTGTGAACCACATGGTCTACCAAATGACCAACTGAAGATGGTCGTAATCGGGTTCCCTCTTGTGTGAATGCAGAATTTCGACTAAATGAAGAAGAGAAAAAAAGCTTTAATTCAAATATTCCAAGTTTCTTAATTATATGGTTGCATGAGACAGTGGGGATTGTGTTTTTAAGACTAACTATGTTGACTAAGCAAAGTGTCTGACACAAACAAATCTGTCACAAGAATTTTACCCATTCAATCATTTATTATCTCTATCCAAATGTTTCTAGGTTTTAGTCACTACAATTTTATATCTTATCCAAAATTTATAAAATTGATGAGAATAAATGATTTAGAAATATCTTCTAGTCTAAATTATTTTTTAATTCTTCTGTTTTTTATTTATGGGATTTCACATCCTAAGAACAGGCACCAAATACCACATTTCTATCCTTACAAGTGACTGTCATATAAATAATTGTTGTCATTACCATTGTTAGTTAAAACATCTGATATTAGAGAATTTACTATGTACTAGGCATTGTTGTAAGCATTTTGCATATGCCACCTCTTTTTATAATATGTATTTTTTTAGTTATAGGTGGTCACAATACCTTTATTTTATTTTTACGTGGTACTGAGGATTGAACCCATTGCCTTACACGTGCCAGGCAAGCACTCTACTACCAAGCCCCAGTCCCAGCCCCATATACTACCTCTTTAGTCCTCAAAATAATACTATAAGAAAGACACTGTTGGGGCTGGTGTTGTCGCTCAGTGGTAGAGTGCTTGCCTAGCATGCGCAAGGAAGGCCCTGGGTTCGATCCTTAGTACCACATAAAAATAAATAAATAAATAAAACAAAGATATTGTGTCCAACTACAACTAAAAAATAAATCAATATTAAAAAGACACTGTTATAATTTTGTAGATGAGGAAAATTAAATTGCTCAAAGTTTAAAAAGCCTTACTGTCTACCATTATCTTAAATAGAGCAACACACTTAATTACTATTAAAGTCCACATTCTTAACCACTACCTTTACTAGCTATTTAGAATTTAAAAATACCTAAAATTGTTTCTTTAATCAGAAAACTTAATCAGATGCTGTTAAGTACTTAATCATCTGTTTTAATTTTTATTTTGTCATCTATAACTCATTATAATTATTTACTGGTGCTGGTAACAAAATGGAGAAATGTCTGGTTGCAAAAGGGAGCAAAAAAGAAGGTTCCAAAATTTCTTCAAACAAGCTGATGAGCATACACCTTATTTTATAAGGCAAACTAACTCAGTAATCCGCAATGGGCAAGATAGAAACTATGGAGTTCAAACAAACAAACAAAAAAGAAACTACATAGTGCACTTTATATAGCAGGAAGAAAGACACCTAGGTATAAAGTTTTGTGAACCAATTTTTTTTATACATATACTTTTTATTGTCCAGTTGGTAGAAGTTTATTTTTCAGCTGATACTACCCATCAGTGATTTAGCTTTTAGAATTTAGTGAACACTTATTGAACATTAATGTGTATAAAATATTTCTAAAGAAGACTTCTTCAAATATTATATTCTAGCCAGGCATGGTGACTATTGCCTGTAACCCTAAATACTCCGGAGGCTGAGGCAGGAGGATCACAAGTTCAAAGCCAGCCTCAGCAACTTAGTGAGGTCCTAATCAACTCAGCAAGACTCTGTCTCTAAATAAACTATAAAAAAGGGCTGGGGATGTGGCTCAGTGGTTAAGCGCCCCGGGGTTCAAATCCTGGTGCCAAAAAAAATAATATATACCAAATATTCTATACCAAAATTCAAGTATTCTACAAATGAACTTTATAGGATAACAAAGTTTGGTGTATATATATTTGGTTCATGTGCTGATACACATTTGTTTACCATTATCTTAATTAGGTGAACATAATGTTACTATTATAAAATTAAAATAATCAATACCTTTAGTCACAAGCTCATTGTTTTATTTTTAATACCAAAAGCATTTTATGATAAATACTATAAAAAGTGCTAAATCACAAAGTTCTTTTTAGCATAGATATAGCTAAGCTTATGGGGACTGCTGTTGTAAATTCTTCTCTAGGCCACAGAAAATGAATGGGATGTTTTTGCTTTGCTATGGATTGAACCCAGGGTCTTGCACATGCTAAGCCAAACATTATCACAAAGTTACACCCCTATAGTAGGGTGGGGTTTTAAATAAGAGAATAGCATCATTTTGTAAAGCATTTACAAACAATCTTTACACTGAGAAATTCTGTTGGGAATTCACATGGAAAAGGATGTGTAAAAAACAATCTGAAGATATTTTAAGTCCACTAATAGATCTTAATTTATTCATTAGTGACGTTTACTATGAAGGACAACTACTGAGGAAACTGAGGGTCAATGCACTACTTCCTCATTCTCCAAAGCTATTATTCCATGCCACTTTTGCCATATGCAAGGAGGATATAATGCTATGGAGCAACAAAAAACATACTTGATCAAAAAGAGTTAAATTTTTATGTAGACATTCATGGAAATATACAGCTAATAATCTGGCAACTAGCTAAATACAAACTTGGTGTTGGATAGTACTTACTGATTAGGAGTCCCAGGTGGAGATCGAGATGGAAGGCTTTGTGTTTCTAACCTGTCATCAGATATTGAATTTCTGCTTACTACTTCCCAATCCATTAATTTCCGTGCCAAAGGCTTACTTGGGGATCTGCAGAAATAATTTAAATAATACATTAAGAGTTTTATTTTTATAGTCCAAACTATAAACCAAATTCTTAAGTGTTTTAATAGATTACACTCTAGATGAGTCAGCATAAATTACAAATAAATGTAATTTATTTCTTTCTTATATATAAACTTTCTTATAATAGCAAAGTGGATTTTTCTTTTTTACAAAAGCATTTTAGAAGGTTAACTATTCTGTCTTGTGGTGGGGAGTGATTACTTGTCAGCTATCATAGTGATATAAATATGAGAACTAAAAGTAATCTTCAAATAAAAAGATCTTGATATTGATCTGTGCAGAGATCATAAACCCTTAGAATTTTAGGAGTGTTAACAACTAAAAAAACCCCAAACTTTTTAATATGCAAATTCCAAAACTGGTCAAAATTCACTGAAAATGTATGGCATCTATTTAAACTAGCTTTTAGAAATTCAGGGTTATATGGAGGCTAATACAATTAATTAAGCTCCTTATATAAAAATATATAATAAATCATCTTCCAGGTTTTGAAAATTTCTGTAATAAATTCACACCACATAAAATGTTTGTTATTTTCCATTACATCATAATTTTTTAAAAACATTCTATTATCCTACTACATCATGCCAGGCACAGTGGCACATAGCTATAATCTCAGTGACTTGGGAGGCTGGGGCAGGATGACTGCAAGTTCAAAACTAATCTAAGCAATTTAGCAAGGCACTAAGCAATCAGCAAGACCTGTCTTTAAAAAAAAAAAAAAAAAATCCCCATTACAAAAGTAAAAAAGGAGATCATAAAAATGTAGGTAGAATTTTTGTGTGAAATAAAAAAAAAAACCAAAGCTATTTTTAGTTATAATTCATAGGATTTCTTTTTCCAACTTATTAGGACTTTTTCCCTTAAAGTTTGCCACCCCCCCACAACCTGTCATGTACTGTATGCACACTTTTGTATAAATAAAAAAGATTATTAAGGAAGGCATAAGGCAAATTAATATTAAGTCACACAATTACAACTGAAACAGTGTCATGTATATAGCAGAAAGCATTAAAATAATTATAAGGAGAACTGAATACTAGTTCTGGCCTTTCCCTAACAAATCAGTTAAATTTCTATATCTATTAGTATAATATGATCCTTATGCCCTTCATTGCCTCTGAATTTAATGATTTGTGATAATTAAATTTTCAGAGCAATGTTTTAGATTTACTAAACCATGAGTAACTTAATTTACTAATGAATCCAAACCACAAAAATGTCCTAGCATTTCAGGAATTCATAGTCAAAAACTTTTTAGTTTGGTATAATAATATCTCCTTAATTTAAAAAATAATGGGCATTAAAAAAAAAGAGATATAATGTTGGTTAAACAAAAAGACATAGCTTCATTTTCCGTAAGTAAATTCAAAATAATATTTTATTATTTAAGTATGAATTATATTATTTAATAATATTTTATTATTTAAGTATGAATATTTCCCACTATCATGAGTTTAAGTTACAGGATACCATTTAGTTCAACTCCTTCACACTGCAATGCAAATGTTCATATCAATCAAAACAAAATTAATATGTATTATTTCATTCATTTTTTTAAAAATAAACTTACCATAACTTACCATTCATGGCTCTTCTATTAGTGCTAATCCTTAAGGTTTATAAACTATTCTTCCCTCATATCTTAAGACTACTAAATAAAAGCTGTAAGAGAGTTCACTATCTATAGTTAGGACATCAACTACTTTCATTTTCTAAGAGAAGGAAAAAAATCCTTTGAAGGAAGAAAATATCCAGCATACTCACCTACTATAAACCGTCAAAACTCTTTACTCTTCCTCATAAGACTAGGCATGTTTGGAATGCTTCGAATTCAAAGCTAAAGTTCAGGTATTTTATTTTATTAACAGTTTTAACCTCAGAGACCCACCCACTCAAACTTGCTGTCTATGTTTCCTGTTGAGTGTGGAAATTTCAGAGAAAAAAATACCACACTGCAGTGTGTTTGCAATGTGGTAAATTTATTTTCTGACCATGGCACCTATTTTTCTGTTGTATGAGAATGCTGTTTTGCTTTCTTCTTAGATATTATTATATGATAACTGAGGAAGTATGAAAGCAATTTGAAGAGTTGAAATAAGAAAAAAATGCTATAAAATTTATAATAAAAAATTTAAGAAGAAATTTCTTCTATCTATTTATACTGTCAACTAAAATTTCAAAACAGGTGAGAAATTCTGGAATTCTTTAATATTTTGCCAAAATAATTTAAAAGCTGCTGAAATTACTACAGAAATTTGATGTATATGTATCACGTCATCACAACAATATTGTATTAGGAAAACAATCCCAGAAAGTCTAGTCTTTTAAACATGAAAGGATAAATAAAATAGCCCAGTACCACTAAAACCTCTTCCCAGTTGATGACTTCTTACTTCAAGGAGAATTCATAAAATTCCAGCAAAACAGAAGAAATAGAATAGACATTTAAGGATTATCATGTTGGAATTCCAGCTCTACTGTTCACTGAATGCAAACTTGTTTTATAAAATAACCTATTAACTTCACATTTTAATAATGACTACACAAAATGAACAAGTACGATGTAGGTATAGTTTCTAAAAGCTGATATGACCAAAAATATTAAAATGATAATATTAAAAATATTAAAATAAAGAAACTTTGTGGTGCTGGGGAGACAGCTCAGAGAGAGAGTGCTTGCTTAGCATGGGCAAGGCCATGGGTTTGATCCCCAGCACTACCAAAAAACAAATAAACAATAAGTAAATAAATAAATAAAACAGAAACCATTTGCATTTGCTATTAACCTTATGGTAAAAATACACTTATAATACTGTATTCATGGACATAATATTATAGCTATCTTTAAATTTTATCTTTGATTTTTTTTAGTAAATATTAAGTAAGAAAAAAGCTTACTGTTAGGAAAGAAAAAGGCTTAAGGATATTGTTCTGGTGCAGTTGTAACAGGAAAAATATTTTCATTTTAATAAGTACTTAAATGAGTATTACAAAATAAATTATCATACTCAGAGCTAGAAAAAATTCATTCTAAGTTAGAATAATAAAGTTGATAAGAAAATTATTTTTTCCCTAAGAGCAATTGCAAGGAAAACAATTTTACATTAACACTTAACTGTGCATTTTAACTTTGTACAGGTCTTTATTACTAACTGGAAATAATGGTGTCTAGCACTGTAAAAAGGAGGATTTTGAGTAATTTCAGGAATCATGTAAATTAGGATAACCATCTCTGTGTTTTGACTTTTTTCTCCCTTCCAAAATAACCACGCCACTAAAATTTATATTAAATAAAAAGATAACTTCCCCTCATAAATCTAAAACTAAGATATAAGAATAAAATGGATTCAAAACTTTTCTGAACAAATGCTAAAATGAATTATACTATTAAAATTCAAGAAAACTTATCACAGCAAAATGCTATATCCCTAACCTGCTGAATCCTTCCCACCAAGCCATTTTCATAGACTGTTTCCCTGTTAGATTATTCATAGACAAATCAGAAAGAAGGAAACCCCAGAAGAAAGGAAAAAAGGTACGTAAATTTTACTCAAACACAAAATACATCTTTCTATAATTTTCTGCTTTAAATATAAGTAGCTCATAGTTATTATTTATTTTTATAAGCTCTTAATACATATTACTGTGACAGTCACAAATAGTCTTAGCAACAACTCTTACTGTGAAGGCAGGGACATGGCAGGGGCAAAGGAAAGAACCCAAAAGTTAGATTTACATTTAACTGTAAAAGTATTTAACCGTTTATAAAGACATACTGCCATTATAAATGATTAGATTTTTTTCAGCATCAAAGAAAATGTGCGTGATATGTTAAGTGATCAAAGCAAGCAACAAAAAGCATGAAACATTTTTGAAACAAATATATACATACATATATCTATAAATGCACAGAAAAATCTTGAATAAACCCTGGAAAAAATTTAAAATGGTTGTTTTGGGATGACAATTTTTCTTTAGGATATATGACAATGTTGGGATTTTAAATTTAAATATGTATCCTATCTCTCATTTTCATTAATTAGAAAAAAGGATTAATTTTCATTTGGGGAAGGAAGGAAAACAAATCAATTGTGTGAATAAAGAAAAGGACTTGTGACTATTCTGAAATCATTTAGAAAAAAATTTTAATAACTTTAATTCTTCAAAAAAAATTCAGACACTGAAACAGAATTGGCTTACCTTGCAAATACCCTGTCTTTATTTGCCTTTTCTTTGCCATACTGAACTGACTGGACTTCAGTTCTCCCACTGAAATACATAAATATGTACAATATCTTAAAGAGAACTACAAGATAAAATGACAACACACAATATGACTATATTACAATTTTGTATGAGACAAGACATTTCCAACAACAACAATAATGACAACAAAAGCAGAATAAGACTATTAGACTGAACTACATTCCAGTTCTACCTGGATGGATGAAGTTTTCCCATTAATGAACAGACATGTGTTCCACAGACATTTTATTTTCAAATACTTAGAGTATGAGCAAAATAGTTTTGTATGAGAGGAATTCCTTCCTGGTTCTGCCCTGCCAAAACATTCTCTCTAGAGTAAGAAACAGGCTGTTGTGCCCCTAGTTTAAACAAACTCTATCATCCCTGTCCTGTCCCCACAGGTTTGGGGTTTAGCTAGTGTCTCCACTATTCCTTAAGCAAGGAGCTGAAACATGGGGGATGATCTTGGAGAAGTGCTCTTTCTTTGGGCAAGCTTTTCTTCCTTTCAACTGCTAATAATCATACAGATAATGAGGACTGTTACATATATCCTCAACTCCCTACATGTCCAGACGTGGGGCAATTCCAGATTTCCAAATATAGAAAGGAAAACTAAGGACAGAAATAACATTAGGAGTTAGGCACTAAGATATTTATCTTGAAACCAATTAGTTGATCAGTAACACTTTATGCAAGGAATCTGATTATCCTCCTTTGTACACCAGTGTGTTCACACCAACTTTGTTAATAAAGGGTTGATTCTTAGAGAATTTTAAGATTTGTGATATCTCATTACTTGAGTGTGAATACATTTCTAGTACATCAAATATAACCATTTACAAATGTAGATATCAATGCACGTAAGACTAGCCAAATAAAGGTCTCCAAAGCTACTCAAGCAATTTTAAGACCATTTTCCATGATATAAGTGTGATCTGAAGAGCATGCTTGTGAGGTTTTAATGGAAAAATGAGAAACAGTAACATGATGTTTTAATGCTAATAAGTTGAACTTTCCTAAGAAAGTATACCTCTAAGGAAGACATAATAAATTAAGGTTCCCCACTATTTGTATTTCCACATTAGAATAAGATTTAATCCCTTGGATATTCTGGACAAGAGATAACCGGGTGTGCATGGGGAGGCTGGTGGGGAAAATAATACTTCTGTCTAATGTTACCAGTCAAAATAATATTTCAACATTTTAGGTATGACAATAGTACCTGTATTGTCAACCACCACTTAACTATGAGGGAAAAAGTGTTTATTTAGTGTATAGTTATTAGGTATAAGACTGTTAAACATTTGTCATGCTGCCTTTCTTACTTTATTTATAAGACTACTAGTCACTCTAGTGATTAAAAAGTGCTTCAGATAATTTTTAAAGTTCTTAGGGACTATAAACATAAAGCTTAATCTTTAAAACTATAAATATATATGGCAAATATATATGGTTTGTATATACACACTAACTTAATGTGGACTGAGCTGTCATAGTGATGGGGGCAGACAGATGTGAGTAGTGGGAACACAAGGTTAAAAGAATAATTCTATAGTATGGGCCCACTGTGCTGACCCCCACGTGCTTTCTTTTCCAAGAAGTAATTTACCTGTAGCCCTGCCTGGCTTAAGTAGACAGGATATGTTGCATTCCTCTGTAAACTACTTATTATCTGTAGGAGAAATGCAGGCCCAAAATAACATAGATAAGAAAATCCCAAGTTACCCTGAAGAGGAAGACTTCTGTGACTCTTTTCACAGACCAGATCCCAAAACTCAGGGAGATAAGGATAATTCCTTTTAACCATAAAATCTGTAAGAATGCATGGTTAAGAATCCAATTTGAACAGGTCAGTATATGCTAAGGTGACTTAGAGTTGTCATGGCAGTGGAGATTTTAAAGTCTGCCAGTCAAAAGTTAAGAGGTGGGCCTGAGTGGGACTCTCTGGAAATTTCTCTGGGATCTCTAATAAAACTGGAGTGCAGGAGAGGCTAATTATCCCTCTTTTCTCTGACAGGACCCATTCTCTGGCTTGAGAGTATCCTCTTTCCCTTTTCCTATCCCTTCAATAAACTCATGCCTATTGCTCTGAGTGACATGTCTGAAATCTTTCTGACTTGACTGCAAAAATCAGCTTTTGAAGGTTGGACAATAAGTATCAATTCTGTCCTTTTGTGCTCTGCTACAATTAGCAAGGGGTTTTGAGTGAATACACTCCATTTTGTAGATTCCTTTGCCACCTGTCTTTCTGTTACATTCTGTTTTCAGAAGGCACTGATGGAAGATCAGAAAGTAGAGAAAGGCAGAGCAGGAAACAGGAAGGTGCTGGTAGCTGCTTTAAGTTGTAGGAACAGGGCACAGTGGGAAACAGCATCTTATAGATGGTTCCATCGTTGGCTAAAGCAACACTTCTCTGGATGATTCAGAATTGTGAGAGTGGCTCTAACAGTGTAGTATCAAGTCCAGGCCTGGGAATTCCAGCCCAGAAGTGACCCAAGCTTTTGATCCTTGGGCATTCTCCCTTCTTCCTATTTGCCTCTTCACAGCCCACTTATTCCCTATTGCCTTCCCAGTCTTTTTTAACACCTGTATAACTATTTCCCTCGATTAAATTGCTTTTATTTGAAATATCAAAAAGACTTTGTTCCTCTAACTAAATCCTGACAGATACATTAATTATCCAGTGAAGAGGATTCAAATGGCGCACTCTTATTCAAAAGGCTGGATTTACAATTGAATTTCAAAATAAGGAAGGAACAAATTTATTTACTTAAAATATTTTGTAGTTGTAGATGAACAGCATGCTTTTATTTTGCTTGCTTATTTTTATGTGGCGCTAAGGATGGAACCCAGTACCTCACACATGCTAGGCAAGCGCTCTGCCACTGAGTTATAGCCACGGAAAGAACAATTTAAACAATATCAGAGAGTTTATATGTTGCATATTATCTAAACACAGTCTTTAAAGGCTTAGAATTGTTATTAGAATATAGAACACCAAAATCTGACAGTAGATAACTGATCTTTTGAACAATAAGAAAGTGCCAGGAGGGCTGGGGATGTGGCTCAAGTGGTACCGTGCTCGCCTGGCATGTGTGCAGCCTGGGTTCGATCCTCAGCACCATATGCAAAACAGAGATGTTGTGTCCGCCGAAACTAAAAAATCAATATTGAAATTCTCTCTCTCTAAAAGAAAAAAGAAAAAAATTAATTAAAAAAAAAGATAGGCTTGTTAAAAAAAAAAAGAAAAAGAAAAAAAAAGAAAGTGCCAGGAGGTAAATATATATACATATGTCTGTATATAAATATATATGCTTATTATTTATAAGTAATTAAGTAATATAAAAAAGGTTTAAAAAGAAAAAAAAAACTGTTTTTTTTTTTTCTACCAAGAAATCATCATCATTAAGCACAGGTAAAAATCATTTTGAAGAAAGTCTTGAAATAGAGACAGAATCTTAATGTGAATACAAGATATATGCCACTTGTTTAATTTTTACTTTTTTTGAGACAGGGTCTTACTACATTGTCTAGGCTAGCCTCAGATTCCTGGGATCAGGGCTGGGGTTGTGGCTCATTCGTAGAGCACTTGCCTAGTACATGTGAGGCGCTGGGTTCGATCCTTAGCATCACACACAAAAAATAAACAAATATAATAAAGCTAATTAAAAATTTCTGGGATAGAGCAATACTACTATCTCACTCTCTGGATTGGCTGAGGCTACAGGCACGTATGACCATGCTTAATTATAATCCAGTTTTAACTGAAAAAGATAATGCTGATTTCCTTTGAAATAAAAGAAAGGAAAAGACTCTGTTTGTTTAAAAAAAATAAGGAAAAAAGATTGAGAAAGCTTAAGAAGTTCATGTATTAATATTTAAAGCTATACATTAAGAATTCAAATACTTCTTCTCACTTGTCTTTTTTTTTTTTTTCTTTTCTTTTTTGTGGTACTGGGGATTGCACCCAGGGGCCAGGGACACTCTACTATTTAGCTACATCTTCCCTTGCTTTTTAAATTTATTTTGAGATAGGGTCTAAGTTGCTCAGGCTGGCTTTGAACTTGTAATCCTGCCTTATCCTCTTGAGTTTCGGGGATTACAGGTGTGGTTCAATTTATTTTTTAAAAAATTAATTAATTAATTTTAAAGTTACAGTATTTATTTTACATTTTAAAATTTTACCATTTATTTCTATTCAGTAGTTATCATTTTCACAATTGTAAAGTATTAATTCTATTTGAATGATTTAATCTTTATTCTAAGTGAAGAATTTTTCTTGAGTTATTTTGACTTATCTCTTAGTTGGCTTAATTTTACTATGAGTAGATGTTTTTCAAAGGCTCAGAGATTTTATATTACATGAGGTTTAACATACTGAATAATGTCATGCTGACTTTAGACTTGAATGGCAACCTGGGTGAGCTTAATATTTTTTAGTCTCTTATTTTCATTAGGACTTCAGAGTCAAAGAGTGGTCCACAAGCTACATAAGCCCGAAGACAAGTTTCATTTGGCATATTCATTGTTCAAAAAATATTTAATCCAAACAGATAAACTTCTAGCAAGACAAGTTATCAATATCAACTAGACAAGCAACATTGCTAAATTCTGGACATATTAAAAAGATAATGGTAACATTATGAACCTTAAGCTAACAAAGCCAGTAACTTAGATGAAATGGGAAAATCTGTTTAAAGAAAAACTACCAAAGTTTGCTCAGGACTGTCTTATCTATTAAAATTTTTGGACATTTATTCAAAACATTCTAAGAAATAAAACTGCCCAGAAGGATTAATTGGTAAATTCTTTTTCTTTTCTCACTATTTAAAACTCCTTTATAGGCTGGGGTTGTGGCTCAGTGGTAGAGTGCTTGCCTAGCATGCACAGGGCACTGGGTTCGATCTTCAGCACCACATAAAAAATAAAATAAATAAATAAAACTCCTTTATTAGCAATCACAAAAGAGATCAATAATATCCAAGGCTGGTGAAGTGTCTTTCACAATTGGAATGCAATGCCTATTATTTATTTATGCCACTTTCCCTCCATATTTTTAATTGGTGCATTACAATTAAACACAACAGTGGGATTTGTTCTTATATCTTCATACATGCACAAATATAACAATGTAATTTGGTTTAATTAGTAAATTCTATCAAACATTTACAAAGGAAATTAGAGCATTACCACACAAACTCTTCCAGGAAAATAGAGATATTCTAATTTCTTCAATAAGGCCAATATTACCCTGACACAGAAACCTGGCAATGTCACTATAAGATAGAAAACTACATACCAATATCCTTCATGAGCACAGATGCAAAATTTCTAAACAAAATTTTAACAAGTTTATTTAGACAGCATATAAAAAAGAGAGCATTATCCCAGGAATAGAAAACTGGTTTGACACTTGAAACTCAAAAAGTAACTGATCATATTAACAAACTGAAAAGAAAACCATGATAATCTCAATAATTACAGAGTAAGCATTTAACAAAAATCAACACACAATCCTAACAAAAACTTTCAGGAAAGAAGAAACAAGAAGTTCTTTAACATGCATGAATGATATGGGGCATCTAGAAAAAGCCTACAACCAAAATCATAGTTCACAGTCAATAGATGACATGCTTTCTACCAAGATGATTAAGAAGAAGGCAAGGAAGTCTGCCCGCATCACTTGTATTCAACACTATTCAACATGGTAATCCAGATGGAACAATAAGGAAAGAAAAAGAAAAAGCATCAGATTAGAAGGGAAGAACTAAAACCATCTTTACCTTACAGGTAGAAAATCTGTTGGAAACTGCTGGGCTCGGTGGCACACACCTGTAATCCCAGTGGCTTGGGAGGCCAAGGCAGGAGGATCATGAGTTTAAGCTAGCCTCAGCAACTTAGCGAGGCCCTAACCAACTCAGTGAGATCCTGTCTCTAAATAAATATTAAAAAGGGCTGGGGATGTGGCTCAGTAGTTAAGTGCCTCTGGGCTCAATTCTTGGTACCAAAAAAAAAAAAAAATATATGTTGGAAACTATAAGAAAGCTCCTATAATAAATGAGTTTAGCAAGGCTTCAGGAAACAAGGTCAACATTAAAAAAGTCAACTGCATTTCTTCTAATGGCAACCATCAATTTGAAATCAAAATTTAACAAATACCATTTATGGATAAAAATATGAAATATGTAAAGCTAAATTTGACAAAGATATGCAAGACTTGTACATAAAAAAACTAAAATCATTGCTGGAGAAATAAAAGAAGACTTAAGAAAAACACATATTATGCTTCATGAGTTGGAAGAGCCTATATTTTTAAGATATCAATTCTCCAAAAATGGATATACAGATTCGGCATGATTCCAATTAGAATCCCTTTTTCATAGAAATTGGTAAAATCACTCTAAAATTCAAATGGAAATACAAAGTGGCTAGAATATCCAAAACAACTTTTAAAAGAGGAGCAAAGCTAGAGGACTAATAATAAAAAATAAGTTCAACAACAGGACGATACAAATGAGCTACTCATTTTTGACAAAAGTGAAAAGAAACAACTAGATATAAATGTTCAAAAAATGAACTCCAACCCATATTTCACATCAAATATAAGAATTATATCCAAATGTATCACCTAAATGTAAGAACTAAATGTAGGAGCAAAAACTATAAAACTCTTAGAAGGAAACAGAGAAATAAATCTTTGTGACCTTGGATTAGGCAAATATTTCTTAGATATGAGAACAAAAGAAAAGTTGATAAAAGAACAAACTAGTAAGCTTAACTCCATCAAAATTCAAAATCTGTTCTCTTGATACTGGTAAACACTAAAAAGATAACAGCAAGCACTATCTTTGAGGACCTGGTAAAGCTAGAAGTCTATTTTTTTGGGTGGTGGGAGGAATTGATCCCAGGGTTTTATGTATGTAGGACAAGTATCCTATGACTGGGTTACACCCTCAGTCCTAAAATAGAACTTACACTGCAGGAAACTACACTGCATACACTGCAGGAAAGTTCACAAAGGTACAACTGCTTGGACAAAATGTTCAACAGTTCTTAAAAAGTTAAACATGCATCTACCATATGAGCTGGCCATTATACATTTAGGTATTTACCTAAGAAAATGTCCATACAAAGACTTCCACATGCATGTTCACAGTAGCTTTATTTGTAATAGCCTGAATCTGGAAACAATCCACTTGATACCCATCATCAAATGGATAACCAATTATTTATCTACACAATGGACTATTACTCTGCAATAAAAAGAAATGAGCTATAAATACAGGCAAGAATATGGATGAATCTTAAAGTAATTATTCTGAGTAAAAGTGGATTGACTAAAGACTAAAAAGAATACTTAATGTTTCACTTTACATAAAATCCTAGAAAATTTATAAAGACAGAGAACAGATCAGCAGTTGTCTGAGGACAAAAGGTGGAAGAAAGGTTATCGCAGAGGAATATTATAGATCTTTCGTGGGTGATGGGTATGCTTATTATTGTGATTATGGTGAAGGATTCATGGAGATTCAAACATTAATTTTAAATGTAGTAGTTTACTATGTGTGAATACCTCAATAAATCTATTTTAAAGTATTTCATTCAATTTCTAAAAATGCACAGATTCCACTTAATAGACCATAGTCTCAGTTCTGTTGAATGAACAAAGTCTGTCAATTCTAGATCAGTCTTCTCCCAAGGGCAATAACAGTCAAATGGCAGTTATTGTTCTCTCCACCAATCTTAAAATATTTTTTTTGTTTTTAAATATGAGTTTATTTTTTTTTAAATATATATGTATATTTTGTGTATATTATATGTATATTATGTGTGTGTGTATATATATATGTTGTAGATGAACACAATACCTTTATTTATTTATTTTTATGTTGTGGTGAGGATCAAACTCAGTGCCTCACATGTGCGAGGCAAGCGGTCTGCCACTGATATCCCAGCCCCAAAATAGTTCTTAAACTTTTTTTAAAAATTAATGTCTATGGTAGAAATTTCTTTTGGTGTCAGTGATGATCTTCTCCACAATAGTATCTTCAATTGTCTCTTCTATTTGTATTCATCACATCTAGACCTGTGGTATGGTTTGGATTACTTTCTTGAATTTTTTCTTATCTGAGACCTGTTTGAACTGTAGTTGAAGATTGGTTACTGTGTTTTATTAATTTCTTTGTCACATAAGTAAAATGGGTGTGTGTATATGGAGAGAGAGGAGGGTGGGAGAGAGGGAGGGAAATGGATGGACAGATACATATTTCTGCAAGGATATGGGAAAAGAAAAGAGTTCTACCAGAAAGTAAGGTCAGTATTTGGGTGATTACCCCAGTGGTCATTTTGGAATTAGACTCATTGAAGAACACCCTTAGGTTGGTTTTATACTAATCTCACATTTCAAACAACATAAAGCCTTTTGAGATTTTTTTTCTGTAGGGAAGGTTCAATATTTTCCCTTGACTTTCACAATTGACTGCACACATTCACCTTCAGACTTCTTACCTTCAATTTTGCAAATAATTTTTCTCAATATTGCTTTTAGGAAAGTGAGAAAGGAGTTAAAACATATCAAGTCACTGAAGATTCTGTTTTTTTTTTAATTAAAATTTTCCTAATTCTGTTTAATTGTTGCTACTAAACTTTTGTGCACTTTTATTACATTTTCTTGGGATGACAGGCATCTATTTTTAGTGATATACTCTGTAGTAAACTTTATGCTGTTAATTTTTACTGAGATTACAAACTGCGCATATATACATGTCTATAATTTACAATGTAAATTTAAAAAAAATTTTTTTAAGTTGCAGATGGACACAATGCTATTTATTTATTTATGTAGTGCTGAGGATCAAATCCAGTGTCTCATATGTGCTAGGCAAGCATTGTACCACTGGGCCACAACCCCAGTCCCTACAATGTAAATTTTTTAGGACACTTCTAAATATTTTTCTCCTGAACATATAAGATAAAATCAGCCTATCACATAATGGTCAAGGGTTTTATTTACTGAAGATAGAAAAATCTTATTTTGTGAACAGAAACAGACAAAATCAGTAACATTCGTCTTACTAGAAGATCATCAATAACTTTTTCTATACAAGTCTTATCTGGTTTCATTTTAAAACCAGCTTTTAAAGTCCTTTAAAAATTCCATAAATAATACCAATCAGAGCTTCTTCAAATTTAGTTACTCCCCCAAAGACTTTCAGGAAAAAAAAAAGCTGTCAAGAATAAATAAGACAAAGGGTGCAGTTGGATAGGAGAAATAACTTCTAATATCCTACAGCACAATAGGATAATGCTGACTAACAACAATTAATGGTACATTTCAAAATAATTGATAAATGTCTGAGGTGATGAATATGCCAATTACCTTGATCTGATCATTATACATATTTTATAGGTATCAAATATTACATTATACCCCATTATGTGTCCATTAAAAATAAAAATGATTTAAGAAATAATAAATAAGACACTTGTAGGGAAAAGAAACCCCGGAGTTCTTGTTCAACAACTAAATTTGATTTTGCCTAATGAATATTCTGAACTCTTTACAATAGATGGTTTAACAACTCAGAAATATGCTAAATTATAAATTAAAAAAAACTATATAAACTCATGCAGAATCTATCTTAATTTTTACAAATAAAATAAATGTGCCTGAACAAAGAGAAGTTTTTACATAAATAGTAAAGAGACAATGGAAATCTAACCTGTCTAGACTATAAATAAGTTAATGTGGTTAATTTACTTTAGATAATAAGGACCTGAAATAAAGTCAATAGAATGGGTCTCTGAAGCCTGATGAATCTCTGAAGAACACATAGAGCTTTCTGATACATATGTAAGGGCTGCATTCCATAGGGACTCCAAAGGTAGGTATGAGGAGCAATAATTCTATGGTTCTATCAACTAGATAATTGCTTTCATGGGAGGAAAAACATCTAACAAAAAATTCTTAATACAAAAGTAGTACTTACCAGTACCGGAATTTTGAACCTAATGTAAAATAATGTGCAAAAAAATTCTTTTGAGGTGGAAGTGGTCTGTCCAAACGGAAGAATGTGTGATGTTCTACACATGCTTTCCACAAATTCTTACAAGCTCGGTAATTCACCATATTAAATCCCAGTAGTGTTTCTCTAGATTCATGCTGTAATAAACCAAAAATGCAGAGAATATCAGAAAAAAAGTCAGAATCTAATGCTATATTTACTTTTGTTCGGTATACATCTACAGAGCTGTGAAGCAATAACTCATTTATTTTTATTCTTCATAGTATTCTACTGGAAATGTACACACTACAGATACTTATCCACTTTACTGCTGATAGACACTTGATGATTCCAGTCTGAGGGGATAAGAGTAATGCTGCTGTGTATACTTCTGTATGTCATCTGGTGTACACTTGAACACTTTTCTGTTGATGGACCATAGATACGAGTATGTTGAGCTTTAGTACATAAAATCCAACAATTGTGTATGCTCCATATATTCACCAACCACTGGTTTATCAGTCCTTTTCATTTTAATATTCTGGTGAGTATCCAAGGGCAGCACACTTTGGTTATAATTTGTACCTCCTTGATGACTAATGAGGTTCAATATCTTTTCACGTTACTGGCCATGTGGATACACTCTCTTGTGTGAAGTGTAGTTCAAGTTACTAGTTTATTTTTCTATTGGCTTGCATTTAAAACTAAGGACAGAGTGTGTGTGTGAGAGAGTGATACATATTCTGTTATTTCTTAATGATTTCTTTTGATGAAGAGTTATTAACTATAACAGCCCATCTTATCAATTTTTATGTTTAAGGTTAAGAAGATTTCCTTGTATGTACTATTCTACAAATCTTTCCCCATTCAAAGATCATAAAGAGAGCCAGAAGCTGTAGTACATGTCTCCAATCCTAGCAATTCAGGAAGGTCAGGAAGGAGGATCATTAAGTTCAAGGACAGCTACTTAGTGAGACCCTGTCTTAATATGTAAGGGGGGGAGTGCTAGGGATATAGCTCACTGGAAAAGCACCCTTGGGTTCAATCCCCAATACTATATTTAAAAAAAAAAAAAAAAAAGTCATGAAACTATTTTCCATAACTAAATCACTGTAAAATGTCTATGTGTAAATAATACAGTACCATGTATAAAGTTAATATGCTTAAAACATCATTTCTTGACCACCAGAAAATTAATCTCAGTTATGATTATTAGTTGCTTTGTATGTAGTAACACATACAGTATGTATAACATGTACCATAAACATTGGGCAAAATGGAATTACAGGGTACATGCCTGTAATTCCAGCAACACAAGAGGTTGAGACAGGAGGATTCCAAGTATAAAGCCAGCCTTGGCAACTTAGTGAGACCCTATCTCAAAATAAAATAAAAGGGCTGGGCGGTGAGGGGGTGCTCGGTTGTGGCTCAGTGGTAGAGCGTTTGCCTAACGTGTGAAGCACTAGATTTGATTCTCAATATCTATCTATCTATCTATCTATCTATATTTTTTTTTTTAAGAAAGAGCTGGGTGGCTGGGCTTGTAGCTCAGTGGTTGAACACTTGTCTAGCACAAGAGAGGCACTAGGTTTGAGCCTCAGCACTGCATAAAAATAATAATTTAATAAAATAAAGGTATTTTGTCTATCTACAACTAAAAAAAAAATTTAAAGGGGGGGGGGCTGGGGATGTGGCTCAGTGGTAGAGCACCTCTGGGTTCAACTGCCAACAACACACAAACACACACACCCCATGTACTTTTTTGTGCTACATTTTAACTTCAATAGAAATTTGATTAGGAAAACTCTACATTTTGTGAACATAAATGAACAGCCACAGATTAGATTGATATCCTGATAAAATGCAGTGGATTCAAATACATTAAGGTTTCAAATACATTCTACACACACACACACACACACACACACACACACACACACACGTCCAATCTTGAAAACTATATTAATTTGCAAAAATTTCTAAGAAATAATGTAAATAAAAAGGTTAATTTGATGAAATAGATAATCACAATACAAAATTGTTTCCAACACTGTACTGTCCATGACAACTCAACTTATACTTAACATAGAAAAAGGCCATTATCACTTCAACACAGAGAGGAAATGTGCTATATGTTCACGAATTATAAACGAAATGCTCAGCTTTCCAAAAATGAAATGAACTTATGTATGAAATGAAATGCAGTGGATTTAATAGAAAAAAAGGAGAAGGCCATAGAAAATGTTCAGCTATTGCTCTTAGGAATGGACCCTGGGGATGGACAATGAATATCATGTGTTAGAAATCAGTTTGTGAGTAGAGGAAAGAACAGAAAGAATGTCTAGAAGAACTTTAAATCAAAACCACAGAAACACTGAAGAAACAAATACACCTGGTCATAAAAAGTGAATTCATTTACCTTAATAGAGAGTTATCAACAGTATTAATTGTACTTATAATGGTAGAAAAATTCTATCATTAATGACTGGGCATTTCATAAAAGACTTACTTCATTTATATCAATAATTATTAGACCAATACTTACCAATTCCTTTCTAAGTTGAATAAAAAACTGTTTGCACTTAAAAGAAATCTTCACAATCTTCAACCTATACAAAAGAGAACAAACTAGAGCATTTAAAATATTGAATAAAGAGAAAAATATTAACAAATTAAGAAAGTATCTATAAAACAGCCGGGCACGATGGCACAGGCCTGTAATCCCAGTGGTTTGGGAGGCTGAGACAGGAGGATCTCAGTTTCAAAGCCAGCCTCAGCAATAGTCAAGTGCTAAGCAACTCAGTGAGACCCTGTCTCTAAATAAAATACAAACTAGGTCTAGGAGGTGGCTCATTGGTCAATTGCCCCTGAGTTCAACCCCTGGTATCCACCCATCCCCAAAAGAAAGTATCTATTAAATGATCTTTTAAATTTATATTTTCTAATATCTAAACATCTTATCATATATTCTATACATGCACACAGAATATAAAAAAAATCTGAAGTTTTTGGTGCTTCATGAAAAACTAGTTAAAATCTATGAGTTCAACTACAGAAAATTTTACCAAAATATCTAATTGCAAAATATCCGTTTCCCAATTTTATATGTACAGAAATACTTAAATGTCACAAATTAAAATTTCAAAAAATAGGACTGTGAATGTGGCTCAGTGGTAGAGTGCTTGCCAACTAGCATGCAGGAAGCCCTGAGTTAGATCCCCAGCACTTAACAGTGAACGATGACAACAACAACAAAAAAGAAAAAATCCTCAAGAAGTATCAATAAAATAGGTGTAGTTTACTCCTTAAAACTATAAGCAATACTGATAAAATGTAAAATTTCAGCTTTGTGCAATGACCCTAGAACCATTTTTTTATTTGACTTTAAAAAGCTTAATTAAACTAGTACAGTGGCACTTGCTGATAATCCCAGTTACTCAGGAGACTAAGGCAGGAAATCTCAAGTTGGAGCTAGCCTGGGTAACTTAGCAAGACCCCATCTCAGAATAAAATTTTAAAAAGGGGCTGAGAATGTAGCTCAGTGGTAAAGTACTTGCCTAGCATTTTCAAAGCTCTAGGTTCAATCCCCAGTACCACCCCCCACTACAAGGCATAAGTATTTTTTTTTAAATTTCACCTTTCTATGTTACTTTTCTTCTCATATGAAATCCACAATGGTATGCATCCTCAAAGTTCCATTAGTGAAATCAATATGAGCAAAACTGATGTTTCTCTTTATTATAACCATATGTAATATGTTAAGACTCAAGATACTTTTTGACCTTAAGACCTGGTCATAAGGCCAAAGGCATTAAATTTATTTAGTGAAAACTTCTGTGGGATCCTGCTCCAATCTTCTAATACATTTTTTTCATGTTAATTCTAAATTTTGATCTTCATAACTCATGGCCCTATCCATCCAAGAAGCTCTTGGCATTCCCAGATAGATTTCTCACACCTCAAATCACTTGGGGAGGCAAATGAATAAGTCAGCTTCGAGCATGACTAGTTTAGAATAGGAAAGAAAATATATGCTCAGTGGTATTTTTGTTTATTTGTTTGGTATTAAGGAATGCATCCAGGGGCACTTTACCACTGAGTTACATCCTCATCCCTTTTTATTCTTTAATTTCAGACTGGGTCTCAGTAAGGTGCTGAGGCTGGCCTCAAACTTGTGCTCCTCCTGCTCAGCCTCCCAAGTCCCTGGGATTACAGGTGTGTGCCAATGCACTTACTGGTTTATGTTTAGTTTTTAGGCTTAAAATTTTTTGTTTTTTATTTTTACATTCAGAGCTTCCCCACAACAAGGGGAAATTCTTATGTCATATGACAGAGGACGTTAGTTCTAGAAAGTCAAGAAAAAAAAAGACTACATAAAACAAACTGTATTTATGGAAAAAAGAAAACCAGGTACTTCATTTAAAAAATCCTAAAAGCGGTACATATATTTTAGAAGTTATAAATGAATTTCTATTAGGAGTTGTCACAAAAGCAATAAACAAAACTCTATTCAATTCTAAATGATCAGTATAAAGGAAATCTAACCCAGTTTCAAATCATATTAATTTTAAAAACCCAGAAAAACATTAAACAAGGAATAAATAGAAATTCTTACACTGGTTACTCCTTGGCATAAAATTTATTTTATACAACTTGTATTTTCTTACAAAGACATTCTATATGATTTTATTCTATACATAGGCATAATAGTTTTTATATAATTAAACAATGAATAAAGGACTTTGAAATACCTATTTTGTCAAATAATATTATAGCTATAATAGTTTTCTTTTGGTTTCTATATTCTTGGTTTATCTTTTTCAATGCATTTACTTTCAACCATTCTGTCTCTTTATGCTTTTGATATATCTCTAGAAGACAGTATGTAGACTGTTTTTGTAAAAGTCCAGTTTGAATAATCCAGAAAAGATGAAAGAACTACAAACATTCAAAAAATGCTCAGCATTACTAGACATTAGAGAAATGCAAATAAAAATTATAATTACTTCACATCCACCAGAATGACTGTCATATAAAAGACAGACAACAACCACCACAGGGGAGAATATAGTGAAGTTGAACATACATATGCTGCTCTTTGGAATGTGAAATAATGCAGCCATGATTGAAAACTCAGCAAAACCATTCCTTTGTATATGCCCTAATGAAATGAAAGCACATGTGTCCACAAAACCTGTATGCATATATTCATAGCAGCATCATTCCTAATGGCCAAAAGATAGAGTGATTGATGAACTGATGAACAAAATGTGGTATATGACCACAGAAGGGAATATTATTCAGCAGGAACCTCAAAAACATTATGTTAAATGAAAGAACTCAGTCACTAATGACCACATAGCATATGATCTCATTTAAGGGAATATCCAGCACAGGAAACTTCTAGAGAGAAAAAAGTGATTAGTGATTGCCATGTCTAGTGATAGGTGAGCGGCAGAGGAAGGGATGGGGAATGACTCCTAATGGTTGCAAGATTATCTCTTGGGAGTAATAAAAATGATTCAAAATTAAGAGTAAAATTATGTTGCACCTGTAAATACACTACAGACCACTGAACTATATACTTTAATAGGCAAATTTAGAGTATGTAAATTGTAGCAGTGAAGTTGTTAAAAAAAAACATTTTGATAATTTCAATTTGAAAATTCCTTTACTTTGGAGAACTTCTTTTAACATTTCTCACAAGGCAGGGTTGCTAGCAACAAACTCCCTCAATTTTTGTCTGAGAAAGTTTTATTTATTTCACTTCTGAAGGTAATTACAGACTTCTAAGTTTGTGAGCTTTTTCTTGCAACACTTTTATTCCATTTTCTTCCTGCTTACATAGTTTCTTATCCTTGTTCCTTGATGAAGGTGTTGACATTTGCTTCTTTTGAGATTTTTCTCTTTCTCTTTGACTTTCTAAAGTATGAATATGCTATGTGTAGCTCTAAAATCGGAGGGTATTCAATTTGTTTGATATTCTCTGAACTTCTGGGTTTGTGCCTGAGTGGCTGTCATTAACTTTAGAAAGGTATCAACCACTACTTCTTTTGTTCAAATTCTCCTTCTGGTATAGTCTCATTATCTATCTTAACTGCCTTTTTTCTTTTTCTTCTTGGCTTTCCAGTTTGGGAAGTTTATACTGACTTATCTTCAAGGTCAGTGACTATATTTCAGTTGTATACAATGTAACAATGAGACAACCCATGATATTCTTCACTCCTTTTGTTTTTTTTTTTTTTAGAACAGTATAACAAGTATTTTATTTTATTTTTATTTTTTTTTAATTATTTTTTTTATTGGTTGTTCTTCACTCCTTTTGCAGTGTTTCTAATTCCTTTGATTGTTTGACAGGGTTTCCATCTCTCTGGTTACATTACTCATCAGATTTTGTATACTGTGTAAGTTTTCCATTGAAGTCCTTACATACTAATTAGTTTATTTATTTAACTTATTTTTTAGTTGTAGTTGGATGCAATACCTTTATTTTATTTATTTTATGCTAGGAGAGCCACAACCCCAACCCCTAATTAATTACTTTAAATTTGTAATATAATCCTAAAATCTTTGAGATACCTGAATCTGGTTCTGGTGCTTGCCTTTGCCTCTCCTGTTTTTTGTTTTTTTGCCTTTCAGCAATGCTTTGTAATTGATTGATGAATGCCTGATGTGATATACAGGGGTAAGTGGAACTAGGGCAAATATCCCTTTAGTGGAGGTTCTTATTTATCTGGCAAAAAGAAAGGCTGTTTACTGTTTGTTGTAAACAAACTATAGACTTGAGGTTACAATTTCCTCTAGTATCTGTGTTTTTGTTATCCCTATTGTCTTAGGTTTCCATAGGTAAACTTTAAACAGTCTGAGCTTTGCAGTTACTTCAGTTATAATCCTGTTATTACAGAGGAGCCTCACTGACTGTTAAGGTACAGGCAGCGGGGAAACCATTCTTTAATCCTGATTACTTCTCAGTTCTTTAGTGGTTTCTGCCTCTTCCTTATGACCCTCCTTAGGTAGACAAGAAAGCAGGAGGAGTCTGAGTTGGATAATTGCCATCCCCGATTTTGGTAAGATTCTGATAGAACTCATGTTGTTCAAGTGCTGGCAAAATAGTTTCTGAGGGCAGGCCTTGTTAAGGAGAACAGAAAGCTCTAAGTGATTTTAAAATGTTTACTTTCCCCCACCCACTGCCATAAATGAATTTTTTTCTTCCTTCTTCATCCTGAGATCCCGGAGAGGCATGAAAACTCATGAAAGTCTGGAGGTTTTCCTAAGTCTGGGTCCCTCAGATATTTTTTATTTCTTTATCTAGTCAAAACTTGGTATCTAGCTATTAGACAACGGCCCTTTAAGTATTCCTAACAGTTCTGGCTCTAGTAGTTTGCTAACCTTGATTATTCTCTGTATTAATTTGGCACTCCTGTTTTCAAAACAATTTTCTTGATTCTCTGAAGAATCTTAAAAGTTGTTGGTTTGGGGTTGTTATTAGCTTTTTTCTTGTTGTGAGGACAGAAGTGTGAACATCTAAGCTTTTTACCTGTCAGACTGGAAATCAGAACTCTCTCTTCCTCTTTTCGTTGTCTCAATGATGCCTCCTGGTTGATATTCATTCTAAAGAAGTCTAATTTAAAGAATCCACATATCTCCAATTTGTTATTCAACAAATTTAAAGTATAAACCTGAGCTGGGGGATAATCATATATAGAAAATGGACACGAGAGAGAGTATATTTATTATGTGGTACTTTCTTTTTACATGTAGGTCTAATTCTGAGAGAAGAGGTAAATGAAATGAGTTTAAAGCTCTGCTTCATACTTACCAGTTATTTAATTTAAGGCCCACCCAATTTCTCCTGCGTTTCTCCTTATTTGTTAAAAAAATTATAATAATTACCAAACTTGCAGAATTCTAAACTACAGATAAATGGATTGAAATTCATGAGTGATTTTTTTTCTATCAGTTTTAAACTCTTCATTCATGAATATATTTGGTATCTACACCATTTTAATTTTTGGCCTAAGCATCTTATTTGAGATATTACATGAAATAAAGTTCCTGAAATGAAAGATATTATAGACATCATCATTATCAGTACTCAAAGTGATTTTATGGTTTCCTAAAGTCAATTTATGCAGTACTTGCTAAACTATAAATTTAAAGGCAATGGCAATGCCATAAATACCAATTTGATAATGGTTAGGAGATGAATATAATCCATATTCACAAATGATACCTGTGAGAAGTATTTGCTTTTGTGAAAATAAGTTAAAAAATTTGATGATTATCAAAGATACTTGGAAGGGCTGTGTGTATAGTTCAGTGGTATAAGCACTTGCCTAACATGTGCAAGGCCCTGAGTTTGATTCCCAACAATGAAGAAAAAAATATGTATATATTGGATCTTAAATCATGGCTTCTTGTTACCAAATTGTAAATATTTCCCTAATATTGTATTATGTACTGCTGTGATTAGTAAGCTCAGAAAAAATCCTCATGTTTCATAATGAGGCAGACTTAGTAGCTTTAGCACCTTTAAATCCCAACTATTTAGTGTAATTTTTGAAACTAAAATTTAAAAATCCACAGTTTATTTTCCACGTGATACTTTAAATACTCACATCCTCATTGCTACTTTTATTTTTAACCTAACTGGTCTGTTAAGGAATTGGAAATATAAGTTCTATGTCTCAACTTTAACTCTCACTATATGTAGCTATAAAATAAAAATCAACTCCTTAGCATGTAAGACGTATAAGTCTGAGTCCTTTTTCTTCCTTAAGGAATATATTCCTAAATTCTTATTTTCTTCTCAATCAAAACAAATGAAGAAAGGAAAAAGCAACTCAAGTATCCTTCCATTAATGAACTCGTCATCAGGCCTCAGCAAATGCTTGGTACTCCTATCTTGAATGCTCTATACACATTAAATAAACTCTATTATATTTGCTGCCTCTTTCACATTTCCCTTTCAACTGAGAAAATTCCTATTCGCCCTATAAAAACCATTTCAAATATCATGGGGCTTATAAGATATTCCAGAGAGATTATATCCATTTTTGTTTCAACAATAAACTAGGATTCCAATGGATGCATTTAAATGAAATACTGTACTTACAGCTCTTAACATGGTAGAAGACACAAAGTAAATGCTCTAATAAAGCTGCAGTATGAAGTTAGAGATTCTTTAAGAAAAATTTCATTAGTAATATTTTTATGTAGCCATTTTAAAATAAACAAATTTTAGTTTTTTTCTTGAAGGTTCCAAGTAAACAGGATAAAGTATAAGTTGCACCACCTAAGAAAACTGACATTAAAAAGCTAACATACTTGGGCTGAGGATATGGCTCAAGTGGTAGCACTCTTGCCTGGCATGAGTAAGGCACTGGGATCGATCCTCAGCACTACATAAAAATAAAATAAAGATATTGTGCCCACCTAAACTAAAAAATAAATTTAAAAAAAGTTAACATACCTTTACTTAACACAAGTTATTGTATTTGGTAATAAAGTGGTAAAAACAAAAGCATTAATGAGGTTCTTACCATGGAAAGGTATTCATTCGTACCCGGTTCTTATAAATCAGAATTCCTCCTGACATCACACCAATCATAATTTCATTGTTACTTTGATCCTTCAAAAGAAATACATGACCAATCTAAAACAACAGCTTTAGTTGTTAGAAATATATTTTTTAAACAGGATTAGTTTCAATACAATTCGACATTTTCAAAGATATTATAGAATCATGCTATAATGACAAATCCAAATAGCAATTATTACAAATTTATACATCATATTTCCCTAAGAAAGGCAGGTGAAAAAAAAAAGATGATGCAAATGTGAAGTAGAATTATGGAAAATTGTGATCTGAATACTTTAGGGGGACACAGATGGAAGTCATATGTATACCTCTATACTGACAGAAGAGGTCCTTTGCTTGTTCCAAATTATGTTTTTACATTATTTGATGATTCTAACCAAACTGCCAAAAAGTCTTCAAATATATATAGGTTAAAAATGAGGCTTTAGCAGGGTGCATTTCTATAATCCTTTGCAAACTCAAAGCCAGCCTCAGCAATTTAGCTAGACCCTGTCTTTTTTTTTTTTTTTTTAAGTTGTCAAGGCATCTCCATTTTATTTATTAATATGTGGTGCTGAGAATCAAATCCAGCACCCTCAGGATTGAGCCACAATCCCAGCCTGACCCTGTCTTAAAATAAAAAATACAAATGGTTGACGATGTGGCTCAGTGGTTAAAGGGCCTGGGTTCAATCCCTGCTACAAAAAAAAAAAAGAAGCTTTAGAAAAAAGATATACGTTGGTTTTTAAACACAGAAATAGGTATTAGAAGGTAATGCAAATTAACTTTTTTTGTGTATCATTTCCCTCATCTGTAAAGTGGCAGTAAAATATTCCCACCTCAGAGGGCTGTTTGAAGGATTAAAGGATATTAATACATGTAATGCCCTAAGAAGGGTGTCTGGCATTTAGTAAATGCCACATGGGTGTTTCCTGTTGTTATTACCCATGTTGTGGACTGTAGAATTCCTCAAAATTACTGTCCTCACAATCTTTCTTGAAAATTCTCTAATCATCCTGTGGCTATAGTACAAACTTGCTCTTACAAGGTCACCAGTGATTTCCACATTTTTAATTCAGTTCTCTGTCCTCATCCTACTTGACCTAAAAGCATCATTTGATGCAGTAGACCACCCCTGATTCACTTGACTCCAAAGACACACAATTGTATCTTTAACATAAAAAAGAATTTCTTTCTATCCAAATGGCTGTTCTTTCTTGATCTCCTATTCTTCCTCATCTCCAACCTCTAAACTTTGAAGTGTTCCAGCTTTGAGGACCTCTTCTGTTATCTGCAGTATTTGCTCCCACAGGGCTCTTTTTTTTCTTTTTTTAATATTTGTTTTAGATGTTGGTGGACCTTTATTTTATTCATTTATTTATATACAGTGCTGAGAATTGAATCCAGTGCCTCACACATGTCAGGCAGTGCTTCACCACTGAGCTACAACTCCAGCCCCACCTCTCCCAGGTCTCTTATCTTGTAGTCTTAAATATTATCTATAAGCTAACAACTCCCAAATTTGTATCTCAAGCTCAAACTTTTCCTCTGAACTCCAGATCTATATAAACTGTCTATTCTTCTTCATTTAGACTTGTAAAAGTCTTCTCAAATTTAACATCTCCCAAGACTAATTCTGAAACCTGCTCTGCCTGGTCTTTCACTTACTGATTACTTTTTTACTATCCCACTGCTACAACCACCATTTTTTCTCACCTGGATCACCATAACAGTCTCGTCGTTTTTTTTTTTGGTTTTTTTTTTTTTTTTTGTACTGAAGATTCAACCCATGGACACTTTACCACTGAGTAATATCCCTAGCAGCCATTTTTGTTTTTTATATTGAGACAGGGTCTCACTAAATTGGTTAGAGCCTCACTAAATTGCTGAGGCTCGCCTTGAACTTGTGATCCTCTTATCTCAGCCTCCTGAGCTCCTGGGATTATAGGTACGTGCCACTGTGCCTGGTAAATCTAACAGTCTGTTTACTGGTCCCTTCCTTTAGTGTCTTACAATATATTCTCAGAATAGCCATGAGTTTCTTTTAAAAATGTAAAATCATAGCCTATCTTTAAAAATCTCCCAAAACCCTATAAGGAACTTTCTTAAAATTAAAGACCAAAGTCTTTAAGATGTTTTTAAAGTCCTGGTCTGCTTTGACCTCATTTCCTAATATTCTCCTGCCTTCCTCACACAACCCCCAGACAAACTCGTTTTTTTTGCTGTCACCTGAACTGCTGCTACCCATCACCTTCGATTGCTGTTTCCTTTGCTAATAATTATCTCCCCCTAAACCCTAGACATATGTATAGTTTCCTCAGGTCTGTTTATCTTCTCAGTGAGGCTTAAATGGATACTTTATATTTGGTTGACTAAATTCCTTCCTTAGTTTAATTTTTCTTTGTAGCACCTATTGGTTATCTGACCTATTATCTATTTAATTACCTTTTTAAAAAACTGAAATATATACATTATAAAATGCACAAATCTTAAATGTCCAACTTGAAATTTCACACTTATATACATTAATATTTAACCACCACTAATATATATCACATTTTTTAAACCTCAGTAGGTTCCCTCATGAGTGTCCTAGTTAATAATACTACTCCAGAGATGACTGTTATTCTGACTTCTATCAATATTAACAAATGTTTTGCCTATCACTGAACTTTACTTCCATGGAATCAGACTATTCACTCTGATATAATTAGTTGTTGATAGTCTTGTTTTGCCAACTAGAATGAAGCTTTTGAGGGTTGGAATTTATCTGCTTTTCTCACTGCTGTATCCATAATGGCTATACATGGGACTTGGAGCACAGTAGGTACTCAAAACATATTCACCAAAGAATAAAAAAATTAAAAATATCATTATAAGGGCTAGGGTTGTGGCTCAATGGTAGAGGGCTTGCCGAGCACGTGTGAGGCACTGGGTTTGATTCTCAGCACTGAATATAAATAAATAAAAATAAAGGTCCATCAACGGCTAAAAAATCATAAATCTTTTCTTGAAGCTTTGAAGAGCAAAGATTTCTTTTTAGTAGAATTATCTTTATCACTATTACAAATACTTATGGAAATAAGATTCATAATTAAGAATTTTTTAGGGTTAGAATTTGGTTAGAATTTTTTAGGGTTGATTGAAAGCCTCCTGTGCCTAACTAAAAACATAATTATGCTTACCTGTAGATAACTTGGAAACAGTAATTTTTTAATATAATTCCTCTTTTTTTTTTTCTTAATATGTGAGCATTCTACAAGAGAGATTGAGGCCAGATACAATGGCACAGACCTGTAATCTCAGTGACATGGGAGACTGAAGCAAGAGGATTGCAAGGACAATCTCAGCAATTTGGTGAGACCCAGCAAAATAAAAAATTAAAAAAGGGCTGGGGATGTAGCTCAGTGGTAAAGAGCTCCTGGGTTTAATCCCAAATACAAAAAAAGAGAGAAAGAGAATGAGTTTGATGATTCATGATTTAGATATTATCACAGCTCTCTTTCATTCTTTTATTCTATTTTCTTAGTGTAATAGTTATTGACCAATTTTCAAGAAAAGTTGATAGGTGTTGAACGACTGATCCACTATTCATCTAAAAAGTAAGATATTTCAATCAGGCCAGCAGTTTCTACTGAGATAATGCCTTTTCCCTTTGAAGAGATTAAAAATTCTTTATAAAAAATTAAACTTAGTTCCTATGATATTCCTTGCTATTAATTTTATTTTTTCAAATATGTCATGTTCTGCGTGGGCTCTCTCTTATTCAGAGAGGAGGTCCATGGAACAGGGTACAGGAGAGTGTGGCTTCTGAGTTGCTAATCAAGACCTCCGGAGACCAAGCAGGAAGCAGGTCTAATTTTATTGAGCAGTTACCATGTATATATACTCAGGCAGTAGCTAAGCAGATTACAGGCAGCCACCAATGCAAAGTCTGCTAACTGCCCTTGAAGTGACCAACTGAAGAGTGGGCTATGGAGAAGTGCTGGGACTGCAACACGGGGTCTCACACCCAGGGCTGTGCCTACAGGGTAAGCTGTTTGGCACTCACATGCCTAGCACAGAGGAGTGGCCTGCCACTCAGACACCCTTAACATATGCCATGTATGCAGTACTCCATACACTTATCCCCACAATGTTCTGTCTTGATTTGAGGTTTTTCTTTATGGCTCTACAGTGAAAACCATTATCTTGGAAAAATCTTATTCATTCTTTTGACTTAAGTGAATATACTACTTTTAAGAAGCATTCCCTACCCTCTCTTCCTGGGGCGGGAGGGATGTTCTTGCTGTATGATCCCACAGCACTTGGTACTCTCTCCTTCATATTCTCATGTATTTGCTAATATGTGTCTGTTTCTTTCTCCCACTATTGTGTGAGTTCCATGAGGGCAGGAATAACTGATACAATCCTAGTGCTAAGATTGTACCAGGTACAGAGCAGATCCACTGCTATAAATGCACTAAGATTTATATGAATCTTGGGAATTCGATATGAATAACTTGGTTCCACTTGAAGTCCGAAAAAAAAATAATTTACCTTGCTTGCCAAAATAAAATATTTTGCTTCTAATATTCAATTAAAGCTTAGGTTTCCTCTTTTATGCTCCTCCCTCATCTACCTTATGTTCTTTTTTGGGGGTGAGGGGGGAAATTACCAGGGATTGAACTCAGGCACTTGACCACTGAGTCACATCCCCAGCCCTATTCTGTATTTTATTTAGAGGCGGGGTCTCAATGGGTTGTGTAGTGCCTCACTTTTGCTGAGGTTGGCTTTAAACTCAGGATCTTCCTGCCTCAGCCTCTTGAGCTTCTGGGATTACAAGCGTGCGCCACCATATAGGCTATTCTTTTGCTTCTGATGCCACAAAAATTCTCTTCATGTTCATTGAACATCTGCACATTCACTTCTTAAGGTCTCAGTATTCACCAAAAACAAAAAAACAAAACAAAAAAACCCTTTCCTGTCTGTCTTTTTTTTTTTTTCT
Organism: Urocitellus parryii; assembly: GCF_045843805.1. Lineage (NCBI taxonomy): Eukaryota > Metazoa > Chordata > Mammalia > Rodentia > Sciuridae > Urocitellus > Urocitellus parryii. Next base: position 181,726,691 of record NC_135531.1, on the reverse strand, counting down.
TTTTTGTAGGGAGGGGATGTGGGGGGGTGTGCAAAATACACGTCTAAATAACTTTTGACAATTTCAAATTTAAACTTCTTTAATATTGTCCTCCATATTGAGGGCTTTCAGAGAAGCAGTTTTATAATCTAATAATTTAAACAAAGAAAAACTACCTTATTCAAATAAAGAAATAATAACATGGTAAATTATATATGAAATTTATTTAGTCTTATAATACAAGTGAAAAGATGAAAGTTTACCACTCTTCTTATTTCATTGTCAGTAATCTCAGCAGTCATAAAACTATATTTAGAAAACTGCTAAGGAGCTGGGAATGATGGTATGTGTCTGTAATCCAGCTACCAGGAGGCTGAGGCAGGAGGGATTGCCAGTTGGAAGCCAGTCTGGGCAACTTAGGGAGACCCTGTCTCAAAAGATTAAAAAATAGATAGATAGATAGACAGATATAGATAGATAGATAGATAGATAGATAGATAGATAGATAGATAGATAGAATGAATGAAACAAAAAGGGCTGGAGTGTTAGTGCAACTGCTTAACACATGGAAATCCCCAGGTTTAACCCCAACTATAACCCTCACCAAAAAAAACACCCCCAAACAAAAAACAAACAAAAACAACACAAAAGAGCAAAATGTTTTTGGTGGTGTTTTTTTTGGGGGGGGGGTGTACTAGGGATTGAACCCAGGGGTGCTATAACACTTGAGCTACATCCCCAGTACACACTCATTTTTTAAGACAGGATATCACTAAGTTGCCCAGGCTAGCCTCAAATTTATGGTTCTCCTGCTCAGCCTCCCAAGTAGCTGGGATTACAGGTGTACAACACCACATTAGTTGGTCATCTTCTTCTTTTTTTTTTATTATACTGAGTATTGAACCCAGGGGTGCTTAGCCACATCCCCAGCCCTTTTTATTTTCTATTTTAAGGCACAGTCTTGCTAAATTGCTTAGGACCTCTCTTAATTGCTGAGGCTGGCTTTGAACTTGTGATCTTCCTGTCTTAGCCTCTTGAGTTGCTGAGATTACAGACAAGCCAGCTGGATGTCTTATTTTTAAGCATAGCTCATATTTGAAGTTCTATCAGCTGTAAATTTGTTGTAATATAAAACAAAATCTAGTTGCACAAATATTGACTATTACATTTTAGAAAATCGTGTTCAACAGTTGTAAACCCCAAATAAGGAAAGAGAGAGAGAAGAGCATTTTAAAGAGCAAAAAGCTCCAGAAAGACTTAACATTTTAAATAGAAATCTAAAAAACAGATTTCTAAGTCATAACACTCAGAATTACAAGATACATTCCTCAGAAGAAAGCAAGTCTTCTGACCACCAAGGAAGAAACTGACATGAGCTTTATGAAATGTTAAGAAATAAATCTCCTCTCCTAGAACACGGTCAGATGGCTTAATCATTATGAGGAGCAAAACTTTGAGTACTTGAAACAACTATGCAACTGTGTATGTGTGGGTACTAACAGTATATGCTCAAAATAATTACCTAAGGAAAATAACTCCTTAACTCCTTTTCAGATTGATATCCTTTTTTAGGCTCAACAGTCTGTCCTGAGAGAATATAAACCCTATTTCTAAATCAACCAATGATTATTTATAATTCCACAGAACACCTATACTCCAGGTACTTCTAAAGGAATATATAACCTCTTGACAAAAAACAACAACAACAAAAACAAAAACACAAGAAGGAATAGAGCCACAAATGAAGAATAGCTACACAGAAATAGTTATGACAAGAAGTTAACAGTCTCTCATAGGATGAACAGTTTGATGCAAGGAAAACTGAGGTTATATAGTGTTGTACAGGAAAAGCCAGTGATTTATAAATTCTAAATTAATAAATGGACTGGGGCAGATAAAAACAAAACATGTTACTATGCTCCATTTTGTGCTTTACAAATAAAAATTTACGATACCAGAAATGATGAAAATCAAGCTCAGCAATACAAGTCTCAGTGTTGTGAGAACATTTTTATGATGATTATCAAAGAGTAAAAAAATTACTTTTCTTATAACTTAACCTTTACTTTACAGACTAAATATTCTAAATCTATCTCCTATAGTCTACAAAAAACTATCTTTATAAAACACGTTCTGGAAGAAAAAACATGCAAAGTGCACTTTAACAGTCTTAATGTTATTGCAAAAAATATTTCTATTCAGAAGAAATTTTCAGTTCAACTATGTCAACAGCAATTGTAAGTTATTTCATCTGTTACCTAAGCCTTTCAAGGCATTACAGTATTTTTGATACTGAGTAATGAAGCCTAATTCAACAACATTGAAATTTATTTTCTTCACTTACCCTTGCATAGTGGAATTCAACTCCATAGAGTTCTAAGGTACGTGCTGTGTTCAGGTAATTAAATTCTGCTTCTGCAGGAGATAAGCCCCTGTAAAGACATCATCAGGTTATCCATTGAAAATATACCCAAATTAGTAAAAGGTTATTTATCTGGAAAAATGTACAGTCTAATTAAATCTTGTAAAACCACCATCTATGACTCTTCCTTTTAGCTCTGAATAGTAACATTTAATACATTTAGAGAGCACACTTTCAGTAACTCAAACTATTGTCTTCCAGAATGTTTTTGTTTTCTCCAGAAATACATTAATACAGTAAGTTTTAAAAATTTATGAAAACTCTTAAGAAACATGAGTGAATCCATTTTTTTTCTTTTTGTACTGGAGGTTGAACCCAGGGGTGCTTTACACTGAGCTATCATGTACCAGCCCTTTTTATTTTTTATTTTGAGATAGGATCTTGCTACATTTAAGCTTAGGCCCTCGCTAAATTTCTGGGGCTTTGAACCTGTGATCCTCCTGTCTCAGCCTCCTGGTTGCTGAGCTTACAGGCAAGTGCCACTACACCCAGAGTAGATCCATTTCTAAAGACTTGACATCTACAGCAGGTTTGAAAACCACTGCTCTAGATGTAACATCTTTTTTTAAAAATATAAATTTACTCCTATAGTTTTATGGCTCTAACAAAGCCATTTTTATATATAAATTAGAAGCATTATTTCTCGAAAATTGGTTCACATACCACAGCTGCATTTATATCATATGGGGTGCTTCTGAAATATGCAGATTCTCAGGGCAGTGCTTTTCTGAGTGTCATGCACAGACAGATATTGTTTCACACCAAATACAGAAGTGAGTGTCAAAGACTTTTATAGATATTTGGCAATCATTTTATGTTAGTTGAATCTAATAGTGAAAAAACAGGACCTTTTTTTTTTTTGGATAGTGCTGGGGATTGAACCCAGAGCCTCCTGTACACTGGGCAAGTGTTCTACACAGAGACACATCCACAGCTCCTAGGATTTAATTTTTTAATGTCTTTGCTTTATTTCTCCATTTTATTTTCTTGTAAGTCATTTTTATTACATATTTCAAAATATTATAAATAACATAATAATGACAGACTGGGGGAAGACTGGTCTTTCATTACAGATGGTTTTGGAAATAAGAGTTCTACAAAAGGGATAAAGTCAAACTGTTACATTTATCCCAAGTGATTCTTTTTTTAATTAACTTTTTTGTTTTAATTATACATGACAGTAGAATGCATTTATTCACTTTGATATACAGAAATGTGATATAATTTCTAATTTTTCTGAGTGTACATGTTGTAGATGTACATGTAGTATACATCATATTGGTCATGCAGTCACATAAAGTAATAATGTCTGTTTCATTCTACTATCTTTCCTATCCCTACCTCCCCTCCGCTTCCCTCCTTTTACTTCCCTCTACCTAATCTACGGTAACACTATTCTGAACTCTAGTCCCCCCCACTCCCACCTTATTGTAATTAGCATCTTTATATTAAAGAAAACATTCGGCCTTTGGTTTTGCGGGATTGGCTTATTTTGCTTAGCATGATATTCTCCAACTCCATTCATTTACTGGCAAATGCTTTAAAGAAGAGTGAAATTATGGCATTTGCCATATCCATTGAGTATATATACCACATTTTATTTATCCATTCATCTATTGAAGGACATCTAGCTTGGTTCCATAGTTTTAGCTATTATGAATGATGAATGAGCTACTATAAACATTGATGTGGCTGCATTACTGTAGTATACTGATTTTAAGTCCTTTGAGTATAAACCGAGGAGTGGGATAGCTGGGTCAAATGGTGGTTCCATTCCCAATTTTCTGAGGAATCTACATACTGCTTTCCACAGTGGTTGTACTAATTTGCAGTCCCACCAGCAATGTATGAGTTTACCTTTTTTACCAATCCTCACCAACATTTATTGTTGCCTGTATTCTTGATGACTGCCATTTTGACAGGAGTGACATGAAATCTGAGAGTAGTTTCGATCTGCATTTTTCTAATTGCTAGAGATGCTGAACACTTTTTCATATATTTGTTGATTGTATTTCTTCTTTGGTGAAGTATTTGTTCAGTTCCTTACTTAGTGCATTTATTGTTTGGGTTATTTGTGTGTGTGTGTGTGTGTTAAGATTTTTTCCAAATAAATTTTATGATTGCTTTTTCTATTTCTATGAAGAATGTCATGGGGATTTTAACAGGAATTACATTAAATCTGCATAACACTTTTGGTAGTATGGCCATTTTGACAATATTAATTCTGCCTATCCAGGAGCATGGGAGATCTTTCCATCTTCTGAAGTTTTCTTTAATTTCTTTCTTTAGTGTACTGCTGTTTTCATTGTAAAGGTCTTTTACCTCTTTTGTTAGATTGATTGGTTTCCAGGTATTTTATCTTTTTTTTTTTTTGAGGCTATTATAAATGGGGCAGTTTTTCTAATTTCTCTTTCAGTGGATTCAATGCTGATGTATAGGAATGTGTTTGATTTATGGGTGTTGACTTTATATCCTGGCTACTTTGCTAAATTCATTTATTAGTTCTAAAAGTTTTCTGGTAAATTTTTTTTTAAAATCTTCTAGATATAGAATCATGTCATCAGCAAATAGTGATAGTTTGAGTTCTTCTTTACCTATTTGTATCCCTTTAATTTCTTTCTTTTGTCTAATTGCTCTGGCTCGAATTTCAAGGATGATGTTGAATAGAAATGGTGAAAGAGAACATCCTTGTCTTGTTCCAGTTTTTAGAGGGGATGCTTTCAATTTTTCATTTCGAATGATGCTGGCCTTGGGCTTCACATATATAGCTTTTACAATGTTGAGGTATGTTCCAACTATGCCTAATTTTTCTAGTGTTTTGAACATGAAGGTGTGATATATTTTGTCAAATGCTTTTTTCTGCATCTATTGGGATGATCATGATTCTTTTTTAAAGCCTATTAATATGATGAATTATGTTTATTTATATACGTATGTTGAACCATCCCTGTATCCCTGTGATGAATCCCACTTGATTGTGGTGCACTATCATTTTAATGTTTTCCAAGTGATTCTTGTGAATACAAATTTGAGAACCCTGCTCTAGATATGAAGTCATTTAAAATAGATAGGTGTGATGGCACATGATGGTAATCTCAGCTACTTGGGAGACTAAGGCAGGAGGACCTTCATTCAGTTCAAGGCTAACCTGGGGACTTACTGAAACCCTGTCTAAAAATAAAAAAGTGCTGAGGGTGTATTTCAGTGGTAGAGCACTCTTGGGTTCAATTCCAAGTACCTCAAAAACAAAACAAAACAAAACACCCAATTTCATACACAGTTCTAACAACCTTAGTTATCTGATGCTATGAAACTACAGTACAGCAAAAGTGATAAACTACTCAAGAAAAGGTATCAACCTTTTGTTCACTAATGATACTAGAAAAGGGAGCCAACAACCTGCCAATGTATGATAATAACAAATGTGATTCTTCAAAAAGAAGGCAAAACTGGGCACTGCACCACAGTGCCTGCAATCCCAGCAGCTCAAGAGGCTGAGGCAGAAGGATTAAAAGTTCAATGCCAGCCTAAGCAACTTAGTGAGGCCCTCTAGATAAAAAATAAAAAAGCCCAGGGATGTGGCTCAGTGGTCAAGTGGCCCTGGGTTCGATCCCCAGTACCAACAAAAAAGGGTAGATGGCAGGTTATATTTCCCTTTTCTGAAACATTTCATTAAGTTAAATACAGAGCCTATCTCCCCTCCACCCACCCCCATTAAACTGGATAATTCTATTTTTCCTTGTCTGCAGATCTGATGATCAATTCTTTCAACCAAATAGAAATATGTAATCACTGTGTCATTAAATAAACCTTTTCCCTTATAGAAAATATTTTTCATTATTGGTAAGTTTAAAAAATCTACTCTTTGGTTCAGATATGCTATATGTTAAAACTTTCGATATACAGCAATTTAGTGCAAGTCAGCCCCTTCACTACTTTACACTACTCTATTACAATTCTCAGTCATTAGACCCTTTAGATTCCAGGTGAGCAAACCATTTAGTGGAAAGGACTGGATAGTAAGTATTTTAGGCTTTCAGCTGGTCTCTACAACAACAACTTAACTATGAAAGCAGTCATAGTCAATATATAACAAATTGGAGTATCTGTCTCAAAAGGTATTTATTATGGTCATTGGATTTTGTGAAATTTCAATATGTACACATACATAAAAACTACAAGTTTGCATGTGTATGTACATATATTTCTCCATTTATACAAACACCCATTTTTTAGATCGTGGGCCATACAAAAATAGGCAACAGCCAATTTGCCAACATGTTTTAGATACATTTTCAGATACATAGGTTATTACCAAATGAAAGTAAGTTTTCTTAGTAAGAACTAATATTTCTTCTATACCTACCATGTGCTAGGCACCATTCTGAGTACTTCTCCACTGAGGACTAAAAGTAACTCCAGAGATAGATACTTTTATCATCCCCAATTTATATACAATAAAATGGAGAAACAGAGGTTTAGAGCAATTTGGCCAAGGTTATAAGACAGTAACCTTACCATAAATTCAAATCAGACAATCTGGTTCTCTAGCTCAGAGTCTTAGCCAAGTTGCAAGATTGCCTTAGTTCCTCCAGGATTCAGTATTCTGAATCATATGTTAAAGCAAAATTGAACTATGAACCAATCAACAATATTACTGCCTATTCAAAACAAAAAAAAAGTCATAGAAAATCAAACTTATATAAAAAAATCAAAGCTGAATATGGTTGTAATTGAAAAAATGCCACTATTTTTAAAGGAATATTTTCATAAAATTAGTGTTACAAAAGGTGCTTTTGGCTCATTGCCAAACAGAATCAATTCCTTTCATATAGCTAAAAACTAAGAAAGGCTTACCAAGTAGACTGAACTGCAAGTTATGAATATATATTATTAATATTCCAAAATTTATTTGTAAAGAATAATTTTGTATAATAACACATAAATTTCTGTTTACAAATAGTTTTATGGTAGTTAACGGAAATACAAAGAAGTCTCACATATTCTATGAAATAAGCAAAACACATTTTTAGTAGAGATCACATACATTTCTTTATAACAATCTTTATATAATAGTAATTGTTCTGTGTTAAATAAATACAACAATAAAATTAGAAATAATTTACAATATTCCTCTAAAAAGGACACCAATAAGTTTACCAAATAAGCAGAAAATTAAATCCTTACATATGTTGGTGATGTAATTTTGCAATTTCTTTTTCAAAATCTTGAGGTTGATTAGGAATGAAAGAATAATCTGAGAGGTAGCCTGGCAAGTTTTCTGACTGACTGTAGTCTCCAAGTTCAGCTAATAATGTAAAGAAAAAATTTCACATTAAAAAACAAAATTTCCAATTATTATAGTTAAAGCAGCAATACCATCAATTCCATTGTATTTCTGGAAGTAAAATATTTGGATTTTTCAATGTAACCAATTAAGAAGAATGTTAAATGAATTACTGCAGTTCACTTAAGCAATCTGCAATAATTCACAACATCCTTCTAGGTCTCAATTTCAGAGAAAAAAAATTTTTCAAACATCAAAGCATTGTTAACTATTTGAACATTCAATTTCTATTTACTGCACTGTAACATGTCTAAAGAACTCCTGTATTAAAATAAATATGCTATCAGACCACAAATCATACGTTATTTGATCTAAAGAAGTGGGATGATACTTACACTGAATGGCAAATGAAGCTAAAAGGGCAGCAGTATTATAAGGACAGGGTAATCTGATAAAGCAAAACAGAAAATACACAACCCAAGATTAAACACAGTAACTTCAAAAATGCTATAATTTATGTTATATTATTCATAGCTGAAGTTTTCATGTGATTTAATTTTAACTATTAAGAAATAAACTTATATGATGAAAAACATTCATATTAAATGTAAGCAATTTTGATAATTTTTAATAATTGATTACTTCAAGAATGCAGAATTAAAAGTAATTTTAAAGTCTATTTTAAAAAATTTTAAATAGCTCACCTTCCAGTAAGAATGTCTTGTTTGATTTGCAAAAAATATTGGTACCTTAAAAAAAAAAATAAGCATTTACTGGAATTACACTTTTAGTTTTGAGAAACCGTACACTTATGTTAACAAATGAAAATATTTAGTACTTTTATAATTTATATATTAGCACATATTTTTAAAAATAATTTTCATAAATCCATGAATATAAATCTTTAAAATTCTTTGATAAATTAAATTTTATACTTTGAATGTCTTGTTTCTATTACAAAACTTCTCAAGATTTCTAAAAGTTATATGACCAAAGGAGAAGATTAAAGGAAAATATTCTTAAGAATTGATGTATGCAGAAAGTAAACTGAGAAGCACAGAAAAGCTGAGCACGAGACATAAAGGAGAGCTGACACCAAATGCACTAGAAACCAGCTGAAGAAAATCTTTCTTTCTGCTGAGAAATCCAGCTGCAAAGACAGAACTTTCTGTTGATAATTTTATCATTAGGCTTACTGCAGAAAAGCAACTGTCCACTTTCATTAGACTTAAAAAAATCTCTGATCAGAAAAACAACCTAAGTTCCTTTTTCTAATGTTTCAACAGGAAATTTTAAGATTTTATTTCACTTAACTAAAAAAATAAGAATATATTCCATGAATCAAAACTCATTAAATAATAATTCTAGTGTGGCTTGTCATTAACTAGCTCTATGACAATATTCAAATTACCGAAGAATAATTAAAGTTTTTAAAGAATCAGATATTCATTACCAAAAGAAAAAAAACTGAAATAAATATCCTGTTTTCATATATGAATTTAGTACATAAATTCCCTGTGCAGTTTAATGCACAATATTACAACTATTACTGACAATCCAAGACTGTGTATTTCTATCAAAGTTATTTGGTTTCATAATTAAACATTAAAGATGAGCTGGTGATAGAACTCAGTGGTAAAGCACAAAGCATAATGAAGCCCTGGCCCTGAGTCAATCACTCTCCAGCACCACAAAAAGAAAGAAAGAAAAAAAAGGGGGGGCGGTTCCCAGCAGGGAAAGAATTTTAAGTTAGGATTTAGGGGTCATGTATTATCTTTGATATAATATTGCAAATCCTATACAAGTATGGCCTATCCTTACTGAATTTTACTTACACACTTGTTTAAGCAAGTAGGACTATTAGAGTAGAAGCTAGAATTTAAGAACCAGGCTAAATTAGCCTGTGATCTTGGGCAAATAACTTAAAATGTGGCTAAGCCTTCGTTTTTACACTTGTAAAAAAGAAGTAATATAATTTGCCTAATTTCTGTATCTTGGGAATTAGAAAAATCCAATTCTAATGATGCCAGGACTTGTCAATACTGAATGACATTTAATGGAAGCCCTTTGACCACATTCTTTTTTTCTACTTATTCAAAACGGTAACTCAATGAGTAAGGGGATATAGCAGATTTGCTGTTTTGTGGGTCTTAACTAAGTCCTGAAAACTTGGTAGCTATGCACAGAGTGTCCTTGTATCAAGATCATCGTATTAAGTCTACACAAGTACTAAAATTTTAAAAGTACTTCTTACCCTGGCTATATGTATAAGAATCATCTGGTGGGGGTGGATGGTGCTTGCCTATGCTAAGGTCCCATCTGAGACCTATTAAATCAGACTATGAAGAGAAGTGGCTAATTAGTATGGTTTAAAACTCTCCTAACTGATGGTAATTTGTAATCAGGATAATGAATCACTAAGTACACTATGATAATAAAAACTAGCCAAGTACCACATTTTGCCAAACCAGTTATGAGATTCTATAACATTCCAAAAACATATGGGGTTTTGAAAAAGATCATTATTTCTAGTGAAAACAAAGATAATCCTCTAGACGAGGGACTGAGCACAAGTTCATTTGCAACTAAAGTCTAACTTGACTTCACTTTCTTCATTGTCAAAAAGTTATTTTGACTTAATTATCAGTGAGACACATTTGTTTCTCAATTACATTTTCAACACATGCTGTGCAAGAATCAACACATTTAAGTTCCACTCAGAAATTCAGGCAGTTCTAAATGAAGTAAATTATGTACCTGGCTATAATTGATGATATTTTAATTGCTTACTTTAACAAACTTATAAACATTAAACATGTTAGAAATCTAATTATTAGATTTTAATCATGACTATTTTCTAAACATTTGAAGTCTAGTCATATAAAATAAAAGCTGTGAAATATTTTGTTATTCAATTTCAAGTTATTATATGTACCTGGAAATATAAAATACATTTAACACTGTTTTATAAATCAAAATTTTTCATTGATTGAAAGTAGTTTCCTTGGAATTCATGCAAAATCAGGGCAAGTTTTACTACGTTGAGAATTAATTACAAAAATCTTATTATTTTAATTATTCAAAAACAAACTTGACTAAGGGCTATAATATTAAATTAAAGGGTACTAATATAATATACTTTATTTTTCAAGATAATTAGCTTGGACTTTACTACTGGTTGCAAATATTAGGAATACCCTGTATTCTTGAATTTTTTCATTATTAAAAAAGCAATACCCAGTTTCCCCCCAACAAATACACAGAAAAAGATCCTAAAGTATTTCAATCTAATTTTTCTTGCTTGGTTTAATATTGAAAACACTACAGGCATCTAAGAATAGGATCTTAGGCTAACTAAGTATCTTTAATTTATCCTTTTGTTTCTCTATGCCAACACAACATTCTAAACAATAAGCAATGTATGAAAACCAAACGTTTTGTCTATACGTGATTTAGGTACATATTTTCCATTTGGCACCTAACTTCTGGAGTAATTCTCAATGTAGTTGCTGACCTATATTCTTACATGTTCTATAGAAGGTATAATATACTAATTTTTCATTTTTAAAAACTAATTACTAATTTTACCTTTCAAGCAATGCAATATCATTATTCAGGTTATTCTGGATAATGACATTCATCATACTGTCAGTATTTCTCTCTTCTTTCTACCCTAAACATTTCACCTAATGCTTAATCTAACAAAAATGCTCATTTGAATCTTTCCCGTGTATCCCTCACTAAGAACAAGTGACAACAAAATTAAGACAGTTTTAACACAAGTTCAGAATTAAGATGGGCAATAAAGCAGGCATGCAAAGGCTGAACCTTCTGCAGCATCCTTTATAAGAGTCTATTGTAGTTTCTTTGGAACCAAAGATATAAAACAAATAAGGGAAAAAAATATATCTATTGACAACCATTTCTCTTATACATGATGGTAATGTATTTTAGAAATTCTATGTTCCCTCCAATGAAAGGAAAAAATATATACAGAATATGCTTTAAAAAAATGTTTAGTTGTAGATGAACACAACACCTTTATTTTATTTATTTTTATGTGGTGCTTAGACAGAACCCAGTACCTCATACACATGAGACAAGTGCTCCATCACTGAGTTACAGCCCCAGATTAGAATATGCTTTTACATGAAAAAAAAAAATGGAAAACTCTCACTATGTACCATTCCTTGGACACAATTTTGGCATCACCTGATTACCATTTTTAACTACAGCATTGCTTCTTCTTTTGTTTTACACTGCTCAGGATTGAACCAGGGCCCTTGTGCAAGCTAGGCAAGCACTTACCACTGAGCAACATTCCCAGCTCACAGCATTGCTTCTTAACCACTGTTCACAAGTAAAAATAAATAAGTAAATAAATAATGCAGAGTTTGTTCAGCTCAGGAGGTAGCATGTGGCTGGATGGGGAATTCCTGAGAATCTAATCCTCTAAAGCCCTCTTAGTCATCCAAAAGAAGAAGTAATAGTTATCTTAGATTATCCATAATTTTTTCTCTGTGCTGGCAGGAAAAGTATAAAATGGTAATCTATTTTTGCCTCGTTAATTTCAAAATTTCATATTAGAATTTTGACAATTTTTTCAAGACAAATATACTCCATAAACCCACCTTGTGTACTCTTCTTGTAACTTGTTGGGGTCACTTACAAAAAATTTGACTCTAAAGTTCAAACTGTAAGGAGATCCTCCTAGAATTAATAAAAGCAGTTCTAATTAATAAGTTTATATTAATCCTTTATCCTTATAAGGTGTACTTGCAAAACATCAAGTAAATATGTATGCTCACTCTTTAGCTGCTTCCTTATTGGTTTGTTTGGATCCAGCCACCTCTGAAAAATAAATAAAGAAGACTGATTTCTTTTCTCTTTGAATATCTAATATAGCAATTCTTGCAAATCTGTTGCATTTGAACAGCAACACTAAGAAACTGCATTTTTGAAAAGGCTTAGGTAGAAAAAAATCATTAAATTACCAATTATTCATATCAAATATAACAAAATTATGATAGAAATTACTGAATATATTTATTAGCTTTAAGATTTTGATTTTAATTTCCCATCTAAGTATCCACTGTGCAATAACCTCTATTTCAAAAGTAAAGATGCTTAGTTGCAGCAATTGGAAGTAACTTCTATAAATTTAACTATTTTATCTGGCAAGTTAAAAAAATTCCCTTCTTTCATAAATAAAATTTTGGGACTTGATACTCTCAGACAAAATTTTAAGTACATAAGTGGAAAATAAATTTTCTAATTTCTACTCTGCTACTTTAAACTCGCCCACCCCACCTCAAAGAACTCACATATTTTCTAAGAGAAAATGTTTAGTTTGGAAACTGTGGAACCAAACTAGATGCCTTCAGTAGAAAAATGTATAAAGAAAATGTGACACACACACACACACACACACACACACACACACAATGGAATATTATTCAGCATTAAAAGAGAATAAAATCATGGCATTTGCAGGTAAATGGATGGAGTTGGAGAATATAATGCTACGTGAAGTTAGCCAACCCAAAAAACCAAATGCCGAAAGTTTTCTCTGTTTTAAGATTGCTGATTAATAATAGGCTTGGAGATGGGGGGCATGGGAGGATCAGATGTACTCTAGATAGGGCAAAGGGGAAGGAGAGGAGGAGAGGGGCCATGGGGATAGGAAAAGCGGTGGAATAAGATGTACATTACTATCCAAAGTACATGTATGAAGACACGAATGATATGACTCTACTTTTTGTAAAACCAAAGATATGAAAAATTGCATGCTATATGTGTAATATGAATTTTAATGCATTCCACTGTCATATATAACAAATTAAAATTAAAAAATAAATTTTAAAAATGTTTAGTTTGGGGAAGAACTACTTTTTGGCTGTGAGGATTTTAAGCAGTCTCAATACTTTCAAATGCCAGTTAAGCTATATTTCTGCAAAATTATAACTGAATTCAGAAAATACTTCAATTGCCAACATATTTCAGTTAAAAAAATGGAAGAACCCAAAATTAAAAAGTATTTTCAAAGCATTACAAGACATGTTATGTATCACTGTGTTAAAACCTACCACCACCCATATTTGATTCCAAGCAAAGCATCAATTTATTTATATACTTTCATACATATATATGTATTGCTGGAGACTGAGCCTCGGTAGTAAGTTCTCTGCCACTAAGCTCCCAGCCCCATTAAAATTTTAACAAAGAAACAGCTGGAAATATACCAAGAATTTTCTTCTTCATTATCTGTAATATGTTGATTCTACTGTCAAACTATACCTAGAACTGAACAATTTTTTTACATCTACTCTGCCGCCATCCATATTTCTGGTCTAGGTGAAGCCAGATTTAAAGTTAGGTAGTCAGTATAGTTAGATGGGGGTCTAATGTCAAGTGAAATCTAAAATGGAGGCCATGCTGAGAATGATTCAGGGAAATGCAAGACAACTCATGGAATGTTAATGAAGTCCAGGAAAAAGCCCAAGGCCAGAGCCCATCCCAAAGAAGTGTTAATGAACAGGCCCCAGCAAACTTGAAGGTGCTGACTCAGAAGTCCTTCCTGCCCAGATGACTTCTTTGGCCCGCCTGTGTCCCACCCCTCAGGCCTTCCCACCTACATTCCATCACTGAAAGAACTATAAAAAGGGGAGACAACCGAACTTCCACGGATTCCACCTCTTGGATCCCCTTCTTCCTCCAGGAGAAGTCTTTTCTGCTGTCCTTTAATAAACTTCTAATTTCTACTCTGACCTTGCCTGGGCGTGCTTCTTTTGTGTTATTCTTCAACATTGGGGAAGCAAGGACTCGTCACTGGTCAACAGCGGTAACATATTGGAGGTTCCACCGAGATTTTTCTTCTTCTCTACGCACCCCATGTCTGTTTGAGGTGCATTTTTCTCTCTTTCTTTCTGGAGGGTAAGGTGGGCACCCAACGGCTACTTAAACGGAATTAGTGCAGCCGCCACTCTTCAAGACTCCGGTGAGAGGTTTCCCGGCCTAGGCAGCTCTCAATCACCTGTTCAATACAGAGCAGGCATGTTGGGTTCTGCCAAAGCCGCTTCCAACTTTTCTGTCTGGGCCCGGAGAGCAACTGGCGTGAGTACACAGTGTCCCCAATCCTGGTCTGCCTCGGGTGCGTGGAGGTGGAGGAAGAGGAAGGAGTTTGGAACAACTGCGGAATTCCGGTCTGAGTCTCAGACAATTCCTAAGGTTCCTTTCTCTTGAGCCCCCTCCTGACAGCCCTCAGGGGTATCTAGGGTGATCGGTAGATGAATGGCACTAAGGGAAAGCCCCAATCACATTTGCCTCCGTATGGGCCGTGCAACACTCCCAACCTCGCATCCATTCCTCCTGGATGCTCCCCTTCCTTCGCAGGTCAGAAATGTTAGCAATTCAGGTTGCAGGACTGAGAAAGGCATGAGATAATTAGTAAAATCTGCCCAGGTTCTCTAAGATGCATAGGTAAATTTCACTAGTCTGTTTTATTGCCCCAATGTTTAAAAGGTGCTGTGGCGATTCCTTTAGTATACAGAGCAAAGACAACAAAAGAACACACGATTCTCTTTTGCAATGGGTTTTTAGTGACTGGGAGGGTAAGCAGCAATGCCCTTAAGTCTGAATTCTCCCAAAGTCTCTGGCACAGGGCAAACTGAGACCCTAGCACTTTGCTAAAGGGGACCAGAAACCCCTTGACAAAGCAAGGTGATAGACGGGTTTTCTGGACCGTTTAGGAAGCTCAAGCTTAGGGAGACGTCCCTAATGAGAACAGTTTTCTACAGTGCAGCGTGGGCACCTGAGTCCTGTTTTCTTCTCACTCAGATGGGAGCTTCTCTCTCTCCAATACGCCAGGTGCACCACTAGCACGCGTATTGAAAAATTGGGATAAATCTGAACCTCAGACGCTCAAGAAAAAGCGCCTCATTTTCTTGGCCTGGCCTCAATACAAACTCTCTGATGGAGAAACCCGGCCACCAAAGGAAAATATCAATTTTAATACAATTTTACAGTTTGATAAAATTTACAAAAAAGGAAATGGTGTGAGGTGCTGTATGTTCAGATTTTCTTTGCTCTAAGGGAAAATCCTAAATTATGCCAACAGTGTAAAGTAGACTTAGCTATGATATCTGCCATGAAGAGAAAAAATCTTGGACTCACTGAGGAAAAAGAATCAAGAGAAAAATTTGGGTCGATCAAAGTACATACTCCCTTCCCCCTTCAAGACCTAAGGCAGATAAAAACTGACTCTATTGGAAAGTTAAGAGATATGCCAGATTGCCTGGAATTGGACCTAACCAAAGGAGCTAATCCTACAAGTAAAAGGGGAGACTGAGAAACTCCCAGCAGCTGCCAAAGCCATTTTCGCTTTGGGGAACTTCCTCATTCCTTCCCTGCACTGTAAAGATTGCTCCATCTGAATGCAGTAAAGTCAGTCACACTGACCCTTGATTTTATACCTATAGTTGCCCCTATGTGAAAACATCTGGTCCACTCATGGGAAATCTAAGGTGCCACTGATAGGAGTCATAATTAAATGGAAGTTCAAAACCCGGAGATTTTTTCTTATCTGGTCTGTTTTAAAGGTTATTATAGATTGTTTCTTGGGGATAATCTAGGTTAAATGTGTGTCTAAAAGATGATGTTTCATTGTAACATCTGGTATCTAAATGAGTTTGAAGCATTGCATAATCTTGCAGATAAAAGTTGAGGTTAGGTAATTCATTAGTTTGATTTCAGATAATTCATGCCAGAGAACTTAAATACTTAGGATAGAAAATTAAAAGAACTCTACTTCCAAGTTGGCAAGTAACTCCCAATCATATATTTTTATTTTTTTTTTCATCAATTTTTGAACTGGGTAGCCTAAGGAGATTTCACTAGGTATACCAGTGCATTGATTTGGGCAAGGATAGTAAATTATGATTTGGTATCTGTTTCTCTCAGTGTGTAAGATTTAGGAAAAAAGTGTTGAATTAAAACGTTGGTCTGACTTATTAAAATGACATTAAATAGCAACAGTCTTGGAAATTTTTAAAAGCTTAATTTTGGATATACATGGTAGTGTGTGGTTCTCTTTTAAAATTTTTCAGGCGATTTAATGTAACTTAATACTACTTTAGGAACTTCAGAACAAAGAAAGTGGCTTAATGATCCTGAAAAAAATTTCTTCTGTGGTAGCTTTTATATTATTAAAATATTATTTTCAGTTTTGTTTGAGCAAGTTTTTCTAGTGTAGGAAGATATAAAGATATGCAATTTTGTGAATTGTATCTTAAACTTGTATCATAATTTTCAACATCCAAACCTGAAAATTGTGACTTATGGTTAAAATGCTTTAGGCATGAGGTTTCTGCTCAGAATTCCAGTTTTCCCAGTTCCTTCCAGACCTCAGCCAGGACTTAAGTTGATATGCAAATAGAAGAAGCCTGGAGCACTCAGCAGGAGACAGATCTGAGGCCCATGAAAAAATAAAAGAGTAAAAGTGTCTTTTTATGGGAACTCAAACTAGATTAAACTACAGGATAAGGGCTGGGGATGTGGCTCAAGCGGTAGCGCGCTCGCCTGGCATGCATGCGGCCCGGGTTTGATCCTCAGCACCACATACAAAGATGTTGTGCCTGCCAATAACTAAAAAATAAACATTAAAATTCTTTCTCTCTCTCTCTCAAAAACAAAAAAAGAGTAAATTGCATGGCATTTACTAATTACTGGCCGGTCAATTTTTTCTAGGACTTTTGCTTTTTTCTTATATTGTGTATTTTTTTTTTGAGCTCATGATTTTGATCCTACAGACAAGTTAATGTTTTTCTGATGAGTTCTATTTTTGATCAACTGGAGTTTTTTTTTAACATTGCAAAGAGATTTCACCTGAGAAAGCTGCAAGGCCTTTAGTATTGTGTTGTGTTACACTTGTGTTACGTGTTGTATGTCGGTATGTCTGTATGTGTGTATGTCCATATATCATGCAGTGATTGACAGACAATTGACAGATGAGGAGCGCTCATAAAAAATTTAAAAAATGGATCCAAATATCTTTGATTCACATGATTCAAATGGCTCAATTTAAATTGGGTAAACAGATGAAAGTAAAGATGTCTTTAAAATTAAGCTTATAAGTTTTTCTAGGTGTTCAAAAAGGCCCTAATAAAATGTTGATGTCTATGAAATAATCTGCTTAAATTCAAAAATTTACAAGTATTGTTTCAAAATGTGAACAGAAGGAGGTTAACAGATAAAAAAGAGAAATTAGAAGGTTCTAGGTATGGATTTAATGGAGGGAAAATTTGTTTCTGGATAAGAGTCTATATGATAAAAGTAATTAAGAGGGTTTAAGTAGATGATATAAAGAAGGTCTGTGTAAGTTGCTTATAAGTGTAAGTTTTTGAGCAAGTAATCTTAAAGAAATTAAACAGCTGGTTAAACAAGTGCTGTTGTTTTAGAGAATTGTGCTATGTTATTTCTTTAAAAGCTAAACGTGGTTAATATAAAAACATCAATGTAATTGGTGCTATTAATGTGTTCATATCTTCCAGGTATACAAGTCTGTAAGGTAGAAGCTTTAGAAAGAGCATTATATCAAGCTGGTGTTCTAAAATTGTATGATAATTTTAGGCTTAAAAGAAAAACATGTTGGAAATTTATTTATATCATTTGTGTTCTATAACTGTACTTATTATCAATAAGTTATGTAAAGTTCTATGTTGCTTTTTACACTGAGATACAATTTAAATGTATTTTTAAGTTAATGAGAGCCTAATCTATGTAAAGGTTTTATTGCAAAACACAAAAGTACTTTGCTACTTTTCTACAAAAGGTTAAAAGCTTTCAGCCTTTCTTTAATTCATGTTTTAGATGTGATATTATGTTGTGTTAGCTAATATTCATGTGAACTTGAGCAACAATTTATGTAGGCTTTGTAAAATGATGTCTAAAAAGCAAAGATCAGCTTCAGAACTATAGTATTTAAGATTTATGAAGAGCCCTGCCTTACTTGAGATAAGACTCTATGTCCCATCTCACTACATGTGAAAGTGACTATGAAAGAAGTAGGCCAGATATCAGTACATTTAAAGTTGTGTCCAAAGGTTAGCTTTTGTCACGATTACCAGGATCTCAAACAGGGGATTATAATGTATAACTCTGCCAAAATTCAAGGTAGCTATTATATGAACTAAATATGTTTTTACTCTTTTTTTAAAAAAATATTTATTTTTCAGTTCTCAGCGGACACAACATCTTTGTTTCTATGTGGTGCTGAGGATCGAACCCCCGGCCACACGCATGCCAGGCGAGCGCGCTACTGCTTGAGCCACATCCCCAGCCCAATATGCTTTTACTCTTCATAATTTTATTTTGTAGTTTTCTTATAAATGATTTAAGATTGCCTGTTAATGTTTTACAGAGGTACTGATTTAAGAACACACAACCTGGGTTAATTTAAGATAAGGAGTTATCACCTACAGGAGAGAGAGAGAGAGACATTAAAGCCCAGTACTCTTAGTATAAGGCTGTTGAAACTTATTTGCTGGATGTTTAAGATTAAGTTTTAAAATAAAAGTTAAATTAAAAGGGCCAAGAAAACCAATATTTGGCTCTTGCCCTCTGAGTCAGTCTGAATCAGGGAATAGGGGACTTCTCCAAAGAGCTTTGCAACTCTAGGTCACATAACCTCCCGATCAGGTAGATCAACAAGACCAGTGGAGGACAGAAAGCCAATCAGTGCATTTGCTGTGAAGAGGAGGGTCATCAAAGAAGGGAGACATCCCTGATGCTTCCGAGGGAAGCCACATGGTCAAGCAAGGCCTGGACCCATCCTAGCGCAAATGGCACTAGCGGAACTGAGAAGCTGCTGTAAAGTTCCCCGATGACTCCCAGGGAAACTCAGCTGACTGTTAACAATTGATAGAAACAAAAGTCAGTTTGAATTGCTTCATCTTAAACACTTAGCAAAGACAGTCAAAGCCAAAACACAGCTATTCCTGGGCATTTTAAATGATAATAATAGTTAAATGTAACTTCCAAAAATAAGTAAACTGGAGGCTGCAAAAGAGATTCTCAGACAGGAATGCCTGATAACTATCAAAAGTGACTGCCAGAGTAGTTTTTAGTTTAAGGCCTTTATTTCTAACCTACACAGGTAGGTTTAATGTTTGCTAGTATGGTTACCCAGCCCTAAGTAACAGAATTAAAGATTTCTCTATTAGACACAGAGGTCATACTAGTAAAAGGATTCTGCAAGATCAGATGACATTAAATTATTAAACTGTATCTTAAGGAAAAGGACATCTGTAACCCTAAAAGTTAAATGTTGTGTTTACATCCCTGACACTTCTGGCAATGTGACAAATATCCTTAAAGATTTACATGCTCAGAAGCCATGTCCTCAGCAACTTTGTCATGAAAACAATATCTTGGCTCCTGGTTCTTGGTACTTCCTGGTGGAAAACATTGTTAGTCTTTGTCTTTGCCATCATACTCATTGGCATATTCCTGTGCTATGGGATTTATTGCTGCATCTATATGGTTCCAGTACTAATGAACTCTTGTTTCTCTTATAGACCACCCATCACTCAAATGGCCCTCCAGCCTATGACTTCTCAATCAGACTTTTATCATGGACCACTCGATAGACCTGATTTTTAAAGGGGACTTCAAACTGCTTGCCCCACACACAGTCCCTTTTCAGCCTGAAGAAGCCAGAAAGATCTTCTTAGCCCCCCTTCCTTACAGCAGTAAGGAGTTCCCAAATTAGAGGGGGGAATGAAGCCAGATTTAAAGTTAGGTAGTCAGTATAGTTAGATCGGGTCTAATATCAAGTGAAATCTAAAATGGAGGCCATGCTGAGAATGATTCAGGGAAATGCAGGACAACTCATGGAATGTTAATGAAGTCCAGGAAAAAGCCCAAGGCCAGAGCCCATCCCAAAGAAGTGTTAATGAACAGCCCCCAGCAAACTTGAAGGTGCTGACTCAGAAGTCCTTCCTGCCCAGATGACTTCTTTGGCCCGCCTGTGTCCCACCCCTCGGGCCTTCCCACCTACATTCCATCACTGAAAGAACTATAAAAAGGGGAGACAACCGAACTTCCACGGATCCCACCTCTTGGGTCCCCTTCTTCCTCCAGGAGAAGTCTTTTCTGCTGTCCTTTAATAAACTTCTAATTTCTACTCTGACCTTGCCTGGGAGTGCTTCTTTGGTGTTATTCTTCAACATTGGGGAAGCAAGGACTCGTCACTGGTCAACAGCGGTAACATAGGCACTGTCCATAGCCCCTTGTTTTTGGTACCAGGTGAACCCAGGGATGGAACCACTGAGCCACATCCCCAGCTCTTTTTTACATTTTATCTGGAAATGGACTCTTGCTGAGTTGCTTAAGGCCTCACTAAGATGCTGAGGTTGGCTTTGAACTCCTGGTCCTTCTGTCTCAGCCTCCCAAGCCACTGGGTCATAGCCTTTTAATTGCTTTTTCAGTTTCTTTTCTCTCTCTCTTTGATCTCCATCTAGAAACTACTGGTCTTTTAACATAAACTTGATTGTGTCAATCTTTTGCTTTAACATCTCCGGATAATTTCTCAATGTAAAGGTCCAAAGTCCTTACTATAACTTGAAAGGTCTCTTCTTACCTTTTCCATGGCCTCCTTCCTGTTTCTCAAAAGATACCCTTACGGTCCTCAATTTCAATCCTCCACTTCATGAAATGTTCCTCAGCTTTGCTATGGCTGGCTTCTTCCTCTGTATTAATTTAAACCTTATCTCCTCAGAAGGAGGTCCTTCACTGACCACTCTACCTAAAGTATGTCATACAGCTCCCAGTTACTCAGTTATTTTCTATAAATAAGCAGGAAACATTAAACTTTTATAACATCTTCTCAATTACAGTATGTTCGGTTTTCCATTTTGTTATCTTTTTCATTAGATTATAAACTGTAAGAGGTCAGGGATAAAATCTTGTTTCAGTCCTGAGGAATAATATTGGCCAAATCATATTATTATATTGTATATAAGTATGAATATGTAACAAAAAATCCCATCATATGTACAACTATAATGTCCCAATTAAAAAAAATATGGGGAAAAATCTGTTTCAGTCAACATAAGATAGTCAGAACCAAGAACAAGGTTTGGCATATAATATGAACACAAATATTTATTGAAGACTGTGTAGGCATGAATGATTCAACAGTTGGGGGTGCGGCATAACTATTCCATTGCAAATAGTCACCTGGTTTTCAGCCCTGTTTTAACACATTTGTTTATGCTATTTATCTACCCATTTATCTTTTTACCCATATACTAATCTAGTAATTTTTTTTCATATTTTCTATGAAAAGTAGTAAACTACATTTACTTTAATGGTTGTTAAAAATCAAAATTAGAATCAAATAATTTATCCAAAGCCTGAGTTCCTCATTCACTTCCCCTTCAAAATATTCTGAATATAAGAAAAACAATTACATACACAAACAGATGTGGTAAACTGTCATAGCTTTAGAAGAAGTACAAGGCTAAGTACTAAGAAACTTAACAGCCCTCATCAATGATGTCAATGACATATGACTCAAGATTCTTATTTTAACTTCAAAGATGGAGCAAAGCTGTAAAAAGTACTACTGGACAGCAATGATAGTATTCATGATAAAAATACATCCTTCAGTCATGATGCTGACTCATAATGGCGATGGGTGGGGGAGCATGGGAGGAATGGAGGAACTTTAGATAGGACAAAGGGGAGGGAGGGGAAGGAAAGGGAAATGGGGTAGAAGAGATGGTGGAAAGATTTAGACATCATTACCCTAAGTACATGTATAAAGAAATGACTGGTGTGAAAATACTTTGTGTACAACCAGTGACTTGAAAAATTGTGCTCTATATTTGTAATATGAAATGAATTGCATTCTGCCATCATATATAACAAATTAGAATAAATAATTTAAAAAGTACATCCCTCAAAAGAAAAAGTAGGTAAAAGATAACATAAAGAAGTCCTACATATCAATAAGAAAAAGACAAATGTTAACAAAAAAAAAAAAATCAATGAGTAATAGATGTTCATACTTAATAAAATGGCAAAAAATTTATAAAAGATGTTCAATCTGGATCACAGAGAAATAAATCACAAATCTACATTAGATTATTATTTTATTCTTTCTTTCTCATTTTTTTGGGAGGCGGGGAGGTGATGTAGGTGTTACTAGGGATTTAAACCAGTATGCGTTACCAATGAGCTATATCCCCAGCCCTTTTATTTTTTATTTTGAGATGGGGATCTAAGTTGGTGAGGCTGACTTCAAACTTGCAATCCTCCTATCTCAGCCTCCTGAGTTGCTGGAATTGAGGGCACACCTCACCATACCCAGCTAGGTTATTATTTTTCAACAACAACACGAACAAAGACTAAAACTTTTGATCACATACCACAACACCAAGAACATGATAAAAACAGGTACCCTCAGCCATAGCTTCTTTTTTTTTTTTTTTAATATTTATTTTTTAGTTCTCAGCGGACACAACATCTTTGTTGGTATGTGGTGCTGAGGATCAAACCCGGGCCGCACGCATGCCAGGTGAGCGCGCTACCGGTTGAGCCACATCTCCAGCCCTCAGCCATAGCTTAAGAGTATAAATTGTACCATTTTGATAGAGGACAGTTTGGCAATATTGATCAAAAGATAAAATGCATATGACCACAGGCCCAGGATAAATTTTTATATAGCATTCTGAGATATATTCAAGACCATCAAATTTTCCTATATTAACGTATATATTATTAGTATATTCACTACATTGTGCAACCATCACCACTAATTCCAGAATATTTTCATCACACTCCCCCAAAATCTATACTTATTAATAATCAGTCTCATTATGAACCTATCCATAAATTACTTTCTGTTTCTGGATTTACTTATTTTGGACATTTCATATAATAGGTGGCCTTTTTTGTTTTCAGTTTGTACTTAGTATGTTTTCAAGGTTTATCTATATTGTAATATGTCTTTTTTATGGCTAACATTTGAGCTATTTTGTTTTATGCTACTGTGAATATTAATGCTATGTACAACTATGTACAAGTTTTTATGTGAACATGTTTTCACTTCTCTTGGGTATAAGGCCTAAGAGTAATATTGTTAGGTCATATAGTAACTTTATATTTAACTTTTGAGAAACTGCCAAACTTATTTCTCTGGTGGCTGTACCTTTTTACACCCTCATCCTCAATGTACTAGGGTTTTAATTTCTTCACCTCCTCATCAACAGGAGCCTTTTATTTTATTTATTTGAGAAAACATCTTGTTATATTGCCCAGGCTAGCCTCAAATTCCTGAACTAAATTTGGTCCTCCTGCCTCAGACAATCAAGTAGTTGGGACTATAGGCATATACCACCTTGCCTACCAACATGAACTGTTTAATTTACTGCTATCCTAGCGAATGATCAGTGGTATGCCATTCCTTTTTACTGCTGAATAAAATTCCATTGTATAGATATACTACTTTTGGTTTATTCATTCATTACTTGATGGACATTTGGACTTTTTCTACTGTGTAGCTATTTTGAATAATCCTACTATAAACATCTTAATACAAATTTTTTATGTGTGGATATATATTTAAGTCTTGGGTACATATCTAGGAGTGTAATTTCTTATAGAAACTGTTTCATTACATCTTGAGAACAAGTATTATAAACCCTTCTTTGTTCTTATATAAATGGGCACTGAGGTCATTTTACAACATATGGTCACGGACTGCATTTCTCTGTTCCAACAACTGTTGTACCAACTGGATTATTGTGCTGCATCCAAGAGAAGATTAACTGTAAGCAATGCAATATATATTCAAGTATGATAATACTGCATTAAAAATCATTAATATCTGATAAATATTAATAGATAATAAGGGACAATATTTCATCATCAATTGAGGAAGGATTTGTATTTAGGCATGGAACCATTCTAGTCTTCTCAAAGCCAATTTCTCATTCCATTTTTTTTGGATGAATCTCTTGTTTATTCTATACAGCATTTCATAAACAAATTAATTTATGTATCACAAATTCCTAATATGTTGTCTAATATATGCTGAATTTGTGGAAAAGTTACATTTGAAAAGAAGATTATATGACTGTTTGCTTAAACTTGGTATTTATTTTATCATTGAAATATTAATGTATTGTTATATTTGCTACATCCATTAATGGTGAAAGCATTACTATTCTACCTTATCTACTCTATCCTAACTAGTGAGCTTTTTTATTATGATCATCGTATTTTTATTTTCCAAAATCATTCATTGTTTCCTTTGCATGGATATAATATCCTCTCTAATCATGCTAATATAGTTCTTTTTCATGTTCGTTTATATATTAATATTGATCCCTTATTAATGTTTCAAGCACCGTTCTATGCAATTTACATGTAAAAATTCACTTCATCTCTATTAATCCCAAGATTAACTATTTTCCCATCTTTACATATTGCTCTATTTCTTCTATAAAGTATTTGTTTTAATCATGTGGGTACATCTCTTTCACAGTGTTAACTTTCCTCAAATGTTTGTATCTATTTTTTTTTTAATACTTCTAGAGAGGACATAGGACATATAGCTTGACTCCCACAGCTGGTAAGGGATTGACTATGCTTCTACTATGTTATAACAAAATCCTGGGCAAAGAGGCTTTTCTCATTTCATTGCGTGTCACAAGTCAAATGGGAACACTGGCTGATTTCTCCAATCCAAGTATTCACACTTAATGGTAGACACTGCTTACTGCTTTCCAAAAGGCCAGGGAGGTCTGGGTTGACTCAGTAGGTTACATCTGAAATCAGTGCCCCTGTTGGTCAATCTCTTGTTGGTCTCAATAGCACTCATTGATGAAAATGGCATACCTTTGGAACTATTCTATCATTTAGTAGCTTTGTGATCTCTGGCAAACTACTTCATTTCTCAGTATAGTAATTTTCTCATCTATAAAACGAAGATGACAGTATTCAACTTACAGTGTTAATAGGTCTAAAATAGATAATAAAATTAAAATATTAGTGCATTATAAATGATTAATATATTAGTAATGTGCATGTTTGCCATCTTGTTACAGAAGCATTTGTATCTTCTTTTTCAAATAGAATATCTATTTATTTTTAAAGAACACAAATATGGGGGCTGGGGTTGTGGCTCCGTGGTATAGCACTTGCCTAGCATGTGTGAGGCATGGGTTCAATCCCCAGCACCACATCAAAACAAATAAATAAAATAAAGATATTGTGTCTATCTATAACTAAAACTATTCTTTTAAAAAAGAACATAAATATGTAATATTAAGATGGCTCTTTGAAGCAATCCATGAAACAATAACAGTTACACACATAAAAACACATAAAATTTTGAGTCAGGGAACCAGAAGCAGGAGAGCTTCTTAAAAATGGATGATAAATATAATCTTTCCTTTGTTTCCTGGTGAAAGGAGGCTGCTTCTGCAAATGATTTATAGAAACAGCACACTAGAAAAAAATACCCGTCAACTTGTATACACTTAGACAGAAAAAGAATCTTGTCAGGATATAGTTAGATCCTGACTTTTTGTTTTGTTTTTAACCCTTTATCCCATCTATGTCTCTGGATTGGGGAATTTAGTATGTTTACATTTAAATGATTGATAATGAAACAGATACTTTGGGGGGGGGGTAACCAGGGGCACTTGACCACTGAGCCACATCCTCAGCCCGATTTTGTATTTTATTTAGAGACAGGGTCTCACTGAGTTGCTTAGTGTCTTGCTTTTGATGAGGCTGGGCTTTGAGCTCTGGATCCTCCTACTTTGGCCTCCCAAGCCTCTGGGATTACAGGTGTGTGCTATTGCACCCAGCCCTGACAGGGAAACATAAACTTTTGTATCGTATGTTTTTTTGTCCTTCATTTTCTCTATTACTTTCCTCTTTGTGTTTAGTTTTTGGTTTCTTTCTTTTTTGGTAAATATTTTGATTCTCTTCTCACTTCCTTTGGTGTATAGTCTATAAATATTTTCTCTGTCGTTACCATGAGGATTATATATGCTATCCTAAAGACATAAGGATTACATATGCGATCCTAAAGACAATCTATGTTAAACTGGTGGCAACTTAATTTCAATTACATACAAAAACTGTAGTCCTTTACAACTCTGCCCTTAACCCTTCTCTGTAGATGCAAAAAAACTACATCATTACACATGTACTCTTTAACAGATTTTGGAATTATTCCTTATGTATTTATCTTCTGAATTTTATAGGAAATAAAAAGTGAAGTTACAAACCAAAATTATAATACTGTTCTTATAAATGTTCATGTATAATTGCATATTTATAGGATATTTCATTTCTGTATAGCTGACTTACTATCTAGTCTCTTTTCATTTCATCTTGAAGCACTACCTTTAGCATTTATTTTTAGGACAGGTTGTGATAATGAACTCCCTCAGGTGTAATATATTTGTCAATGTCTTAATTCTTTCCTTATCTTTGAAGGACATGTTTGCTAGATACAAAATTCTTAGTCGAATACATCAGTAAATTACATGTATCATTCCACTGCTTATGACCTGCAAGGTGTCTACTAAGAAATCACCTATTTTATTGAGGATCCCTTGTACATCGTAAGTCAACTTTCTCTTGCTGCTTTCAAGATTCTCTCTTTGTCTTTCAACAGTTTTTATCCTACAGAGATTGGTGAGCTGCTTTTCATTTGTATACTCATATCACTGGGAAATTTTTGGTCATTTATTTCTTCAAATAATTTCTGTGCCCCTTTCTTCTCTCCTCCTTCTGGTGGGTTTTCCTCTGGTTTGATTCTTCTACCAATCTTTGAAGATCCAATCCTCAGAAGATCCATCTTCAAAACATCCTTCTTAACATTTGTTGTTAATGGTGTTAGTTTGTGTGTATGTGTAATGTCTGACACTGCAAAGTAACCAAAAGCAGGCAGAAGCAGGAGCAAAGTCTACTCTTAAACTGTAATAAGTGAGAGTGACGTTTCTAGCAGTTGGCCTGAGGGCAATCTCAATTCCTTCATAAAGCATGGGGATAGCCTCACTGACCAGAGGTGTCAGAAGACAGAGTTAAGGACAGACAGAACATCCAAAAAACTGAGAATGAAATTCTGAAAGGGAAGACTCAACAGAAAGTAGGCCCTAAACCTACATATTCAAACCACCTCAACTCAGTGACACATGAACTACGCATGAAAAACAAAGACCCTAGAATTCCATGAAAAAGCAACTGGAATTTTAAAAGAAATGAGTGGAGATACTCCTCCTCAAAAAGGAAATAAAATACGGACTGTAGGTCCAAACAAATTACCTATTTTCAATATACAGTCTAAGTTGTGACAAATGTATTCAGCTAGGTAACCACCACTATCAATCAAGATATTTCCAACATCCTAAAATGTTCCCTGTATCCCTTTGTAGTATGTCAACCAAGCCTTGGACAACATCTGTTTTTAGTCACTATTTATCAATTCTGCTTGATCTACAATTTAATACAAATGGAATTATACAGTGTCCCACTGTATAGTTATACAACATTTATTTTAATCCATTTACTTACTGATGGACATTAAGGTGAACTTGTGCGTGGGGTATTATGAATAAAACTCCTATGAACATTTATATACAAGGCTTTATACAATGTTTTCATTCTCTTAGATAAATATATGTGAGATTTTGCCAGGTGGTGTAATATATCAAATGTGTTTAATTTTTACAAGGAATTAAACTACTACCAAACTATTTTCTAAATGATTGAATATTTTTACATTCTCACAGGCAATTCTTATCTGCTCTTCCACATACTTTCCAACACTTGGTATTGAAAGAATTTTTAATTTTAACTATTCTAGTGAATGTGTATTGACATTTCATTGTGGTTCTACTTTTCAATTACATTAATTCAGGGGGGAAAAAACCTCTACACTGACAGCATACCTGATGGTGAATCACTGAATACTTTCTTCTTAAGAAGATAAATTAATCTCTCCCATCACTGCTGTTCGTCACTGTAAGGTGGTTTTAGCCAATGCAATAATGAATTTAAAAATGAGAAAAATAAAGACTGGAAAAGAAGTAAAACCGTCCCTAGTCAGAGACGATATGATAATTTACACAGAAAACCCCAAGGAATTAAAGAAGAAAAATACTTGAACTTATGTGTATTTAGATTCAAGTTTAACACACAGTCAATTGTATCTATTTGTCCACAGTCAATTGTATATATTTAAAATCTGAAAGTCAATGTAATTAACCACATACATACATGATAATCTATATGGAAAATTCCATGAATTTACAAAATGCAGAATTAATGAGTTTAATTCCTTTCCCTATGGATTCACTCTACCTTAACTATATCTAGTCCTATATCATCAAATTATTTCTAGCACTCATTTTTTCTTCACCCCCTACAGTCAATCATTACTTTTCCTAGTAACATCATTAATAAAATAATCTTCCAATTATCTCTAAACTATAACTGTATTAGTCATTGTCTACACTGTAAACATAAAGTGATAGAGCTGAATTATGTCTTACATTTGGTATATAAATAAATCCTTAAGTAAGCATAGTCCTTTTCTACCTGTCTGTTCCTGACCTTATTTGCCAGCCAAATTAAAACGTTTTTTTTTTTTTTTTTGATACCAGGGATATAATAGTTATCAAGGGTACTTAACCACTCAGCCACATCCCCAGCTCAAAACATTTTTTCAATTCCTCAAATACAGCATTCTTGTGTCTTTACTTTGAATCTTTGCATATGCTGCTGCTTCTTTCTGAAACATTCCTCTGTATCTCAGGTACCTCTGTCATTCCTCAAGAAAGTATAACAGGGCTAAAATTTAAAAAGAGGTTACCAAAGATGTTTATAAGTAGGTAACAAAAGCCTAAATTTAAGTTATTACAACAAAACACATGAAAGAAATATAAGACAGAAATACTGACATGTGAAATAAAGGCAAGTACTATAGGAACTGTTATACTGAACCATATGTGACTTTTTCTGTATTTATTCAAGCCTGACAAAATAAATAATTCAGCAACTTTGAGTTATATGTTAAAACAAGAAAAAACTTTAGCTGGGCACAGTGGCTCACACCTATATCCCAGCAAAATCAGGAGACTAAAGCAAGAGGGTTCCAAGTTTTGGGCCATCTTCAGCAATAATATATATATATATATATATATATATATATATATATATATATATATATATATATATATTAGTTATAGATGGACAACATCTTTATTTATTTATTTTTATGTGGTGCTGAGACTCGAACCCAATGCCTCACGCATGCAAGGCAAGTGATCTACCACTGAGCTACAACCCCAGGCTCAGCAATTTAGTGATAACCTCAGCAACTTAGTCAGAGTCTGTCTCAAAATAAAAAGTAAAAAGGACTGGTATTGTAGCTCAGTGGTAAAGCACCCTGGCTTCAATGCCCAGTGCCAGGGGGAAAAAAAAAAAAGGAGGAGGATGAGAAGGAGGAGGAGGGAGGAAGATCAATCAAACTGTTCCACATAAATTAAGCCATCCATCAGTTGACTTAATATTTTACTGAGTTAAAGCAGGATTTTCAAAATGTGGTTCTTGGACTTGCAACATCAATTTTCACATGGGAACTTGCTCTAAAGGCAAATTCTTTTCTAAATTTTTATGTGTGTATTATAACTAAAAATAATAGTGGGATTCATTATGCCATATTGGTACATGCACATAATTTGATCAATCTCATTCCCTAGGATCTTCCCTTTCCCTTCCTCCCTTCCTTCCCGTTATCCTCTGCCTCTACTCTACTGAATGTCTGTCTATTACTATATCAGGGGGTAGAAAGGGACCAGGGGGTAGAAAGATGGGAGGGACGGGAGAAGTGCTGGCACACACCTGTTATCCCAGCAACTCAAGAGGCTGAGGCAACTTAGCAAGACCCTGTCTCAAAAAAAAAAAAATATAGGCTGGGTGCAATGGTGCACACCTGTAATCCTAGAGGTTGAGATAGGAGGATCACGAGTTCAAAGCCAGCCTCAGCAAAACCAAGGTGCTAAATAACTCAGTGAGAACCTGTCTCTAAATAAAATACAAAATATGGCTGGGGACATGGCTCAGTGATTGAGTGCCTCTGAATTCAATCCCCGGTACCCACCACCCCCCAAAATAATAAATAAAAATATAAATATAAACGACTGGGGATATAGACCAGTGGTAAAGTGTTCCTGGGTTCGATCTCTAGTAGCATACAAACAAAACAAAAAAGAAACAAAAAACCAAACAAACAAAAACCCCTACTCTTTCATAAACAATATTTATATTTTCTGTAGACACTCTACTGTATAGTCTTATAATGGATTTCTGAAACACTGATTCAGAAACTATTTATTCTGCTTCTTCATTTTTCTAAGCTGTCCATAATATTTCCTTAAAAATGAACTCTTCCTACACTAATCAAAAGGCTATCATAATTTCTGTAAAAGTCTCTCATGGTATAACCATGTAAACATATAAGAATTCAACCAAAATTTGCAGTAAGCCCTTCATCTAGGTTCATAAAAAGATGTTTTTCCTTAGTGTATTTCATAATGTTCAATTTAAAAAGTCAACAGCTGTACTATTTAATCATATGTTATCTTCTATTTCTATGATCTTATGTTTCTAATCAAAAGAACCATGATTACAAATACTGAATAATAAGTTTGAGTACCTATTGAATTTATTCTCTCTCATTTGGGAGGTCTTTTTTGAATATTCTTATTTGGAAAATTTATCTTGAACAAAAAAATAAGGATTTTTTGTTAGAAATAATTCTCCATGAATACCATAAAAATCCAATTTCATTTTAGTGCAAATTAATAAGTCTCCAGATATTTTAATTTTTATGCCCAGTCATCTCTCGTCAAGTCAAGAGGATGAATTATACTTTTTTTGTTTTCAGTTTTCTGAGATACACAATTAATGAAACTGGCACTAGACTTATAGGCTGACTTACAAAAACATCAAGTAAAGGGGAATGAAGACAAAAGAATTACCTCCAACTGTTCAAATAAAAATTTAAAAATTCATTAAATCAGTGAACATTTAAAACAAAAAAAGGACTTTATATTTTAAACAGAGAGAAAAACTAAAATGAAAATGAAACTTACTGGGTTATCTGTGGAATCATCAGCCAACTGTAAACCAAAATAGTCTCGTTCAGTCAAATCAAGATGCTTGAAGACTATATCCAACAAAACTTGTCCCAGCTCATTTTTCTGAAAAGAAAAATAACATGAAACCAATTTTGCTTTATAACCTGCTTGACTTTTTGTCCTCTTCTATTAAAATGGCAGATGTCTCTATACCAATGACTTGGTTCAGAGAAAAGCCTTCACATTTAATAGTTTTTAAAAACAAACTGGTTCAAGAGTATATAATAAATATGAAGATATAAAGAAACCTTTGAAAATGTCTCTTGCTTTCAGGTTATCACCATGGTATTCTTATCAGTACCACATTAATTATATGTGTATATAATTAACATGTAGGTACATAGTATGATTAACATATGTTAGTTACGTATAACTCCATGTCATTTTTCTCATGTCTTTTCTTGTATCTAAATTATGACTGAAAAGTAACTGGCTTGACTAATTATAATTAAAAATATAATTTTGTGTAAAATAATGCCATGAAAAGGGAAACAAAAGATGTTAAAAATACAGCAAATGTGATAAAGGACTATTATTTCATTATGATGCTCAGAGAACTTCAGGAAAATGTCTCATTTTAACCTCACACTAACCCTACAGTAATAAGTAAATTATTTATTATTCCCTTGTTTTAGTAATAGTAACTATAACTTCCCCATATTCCATAGTTCCTAAATTATTGCACAAAGACATGATTGTACAATTGCCTAAAAAAAAAGAAATGAAACTAATGAATAAAAATAGAGAAATGATTAACATGTTTAGTAATAAAAGAAATAAAAATGGGACATTACAATGACAGAACATGTGTAAACAACAGTGGAAAAAAAAAACCCGGTGAGCAAGATTAAAAAATACTAATTACTGCTAACATTGTAGATAGATATAACCTGTTGGGAAAGGAATTTGAAATATTAAACAAAAACAAAAACAATGTTAACTACTTCTGGGATGTTAATCTGAGTAATGACATAAAGCCCAAAACTGGGGGAAAGAACTATACACACCAGTATGTTCACTGCAGTGTTATTTATACAAGAGAAATAATAGAAAACACAGCAGTAAATAGTGGTATATTTTACCACTACTTTATCCATTCATGAGATATAGTAGTTTGGAAGCTTCTAGCTATAAATCAGAATCCAATCTCAGAGCTGAAATATTAAGAACATTTTAATAGAGGTACAATAGATTCCAGAGCTAACTAATTCAGTAAATAAAAGACATAATCAAAGGGGCTGGGGTTGTGGCTCAGCTAGTCTAGCATGTGCGAGGCCCTGGGTTCGATCCTCAGCACCACATTAAAAAATAAATAAATAAAATAAAGGTATTGGTCTAACTACTTTTAAAAATTAAATGTTAAAAAAAAAAAAGACAATCAAGAACCAGGTTTCTTTCCATGTCTCTTATCTGCATTCCAGGGTTGGCTATTTTGGGGGGCCGTGAGCAAGATTATCACAGCAATTCCAAAATTTATATGCACACAGTACAATGTTCAAAAGAAAGCATTTCCTTGTAAACTTATTTTACAAAGAGCTTCCCTTCATATCTTATTGGCAAGAACTGGTAAAATGATTATTTACCAAACTCATCAATGGCAAGGAAGTATGGGTTTCAAAAATAGGGCTTCTCAATGTTGCTGCCCATTCAATTACCTGAAAATATTTTTTATATTGATGAAACCTACCTCCTGGCCCCTCTCCTATTCTGATTAAACTGACCTGAGGAAGAGATCAAGCATTAAGTCTTTTGAAAAGTCTAAGGTGAGTTTGATGTACTTGTCTAGATGGGATGGAACAGAATCATTTTCTGCTATGCCTCCAGCTGACTGCAACTAGTAAACATGCTAAAATGAAAATTTTTTAAACTCTGAAATGTGGAAAAAGGCAGCAAGGTTGTGGTCAGATCACATATGGCTTTATAAAATACTGTGTAGATATTAAAAATTTTAAGACAAGATAAATTAAGAGACTCCTATGATAATACCAAGTATAATGGAGACCTAAACTATACTGACATCAAAAATGATAAACTGATCTATTCATTAAGGCAGAATTGGCAAAAAAGCAACTGACTATAGATAAGGAAGGACGGAACATCAAAGACAATGTGTGTACGTGCCTGCATTATTCAAATATGTCATTAGTGGTACCATTCACTGATGGAAGGAACACTCCATGAACAAAGCTCAGTTTCAAAAACCTATATTATATAAAAAATTGTTTAATATCTCTAGCAATTATAGAAATGCAAATTAAAAACACTCTGATATTCATTCTATCTCCCTCTAGTCAGAACGGCAATTACCAAGAATATAAGTAACAATAAAGGCTGGAAAAGAGAAAAAGGTACACTCATACTTTGCTGGTGAAACTGCAAATTGCTGTGACCTTTCTGGAAAGCAGCATGGAGATTCCTCAGAAAAACGGAATGAAACCACCATTTGACCTAGTTCTCCCACTCCTCAAAATATACCTGAAGGACTTAAAATCAGCATACTACAGTGATGAAGTCACATCAATGTTTACAGCAGCTTAATTCACAACAGCTAAGCTATGGAACCAACCTAGGTGCCCTTCAACAAATGAATGAATAAAGAAAATGTGGTACATATACACAATGGAATATTACTCAGCCATAAAGATGAATGAAATTATGGCATTTGACAGTAAATGGCTGGAACTGGAGACTATGCCAAGTGAAATAAGCCAATCCCAGAAAACCAAAGGGCAAATATTTTCTCTGATATGTGGATGCTAACACACAATAAGGGGGAGTGATACAAGTTCACTGGATTAGCAAAAGGGAAAAGAAGGGAAGGGGCCGAGGACGAGAATAAGAATGAATGAATCAAACATCACTTTACTATATTCATATGTGAATACATGACCAGTGTAACTCCACATTTTGCACTACCACAAGAATTAATCTTAATTAGAATAAGCTATACACTATGTATGTATATGCACATATCAAAATACACTGTATTGTCTGTATATCTAAAAAGAACAACAAAAAAGGGAAAAAAAAAAAAACCCTATATTTTGAGGGCTTATGATTCAACCAAAGGAAAAAGGATAGAAGAAGGACTTAAAAAGGACTGAAAGCTGGGTCCACTGGTCCATTTCTCATTCTTTGCTCTACTATCCATTTTCTGTTGCCAATAACATAACACCATAGATTGGGATGGTTTTTGTTTTTTTCTTTTTGCACCAGGGATTGAACCCAGGGGTGCTTAACCACTGAGCCACATCCCCAGCCCTTTTTTATATTTTATTTAGAGACAGGGTCTTGCTGAGTTGCTTAGGGCTTTGCTAAATTCCTAAGGCTGAGCTTTTGAACTTGTGATTCTCCTGCCTCAGCCTCCTGAGCTGTGGGATTACAGGCATGAGTCACTGTACCTGGCTTGACTGCAGAGTTTTAATCAAGAAAGGTTTCTTTAGATTCTTGGTTCTGAAGGTGCAAAGTCAAGGGGCCACATCTGACAAATAAATGGCTTTCTTGTTGGCAGAGTCCTAAGACAACACAGATCATCAAAGGCAAGAGAAAGGGGGAGAGAGGGAGTGACGTTGGCAGGGGATCTCCATCTCTATCTCTTGTTCTCTTCTGAACTCCCTCCCACTAGACACTAAAATTTACGCAGCATATGTGTGGCTCTGGGCTCAATCCCCAGTACCACTAGAAAAAAATAAACCACTAGGATTCAATTATTAGGGTAAAGCTCCATCCTAATGACTTTATATAATCCTAATCATCTCCCATATGCCCCACCTCTAAAACGCACCCACCCCCAACACACAACTGGGAATTGAACCCAAGGCCTCACACATCCCTAGGCAAGTGATCTATTACTGAGCTACATCCCTAGCCCACCAAAGACCTCACCTCTAAAAACCATAGTCAGATTGAGTTTCTGAACTTTTAATACCTCATAATAGGGATTAAATTTCAACATACAAACCTTGGGGGAACCACTCAAGCCATATTCAAACCATAGAAATTGCTAAGGCCTAGTGAGGTGCTATTTTGATCCAATCCTCAAATCCCTTACTAATCATGCACACCTCTATGCTTGCACATTCTTACCTAATGACAGCCTCCTTGATTTTCCCACACTAAACTCAATCTCTATTCTTCTAACAGACTTACCCGAGGCTTGTTTCTCAGTTCTAAACTGTGCTCTAGTGCCACCACCTGTGACCACATGTACCTTCCACGCTCCCAACTCATTCTATGCCTTTATCATATTTTCACTTTCTTATTACTTAATACCATCATATATATATAAATTATATTTATATATGTCTCACACTAAAAGCTCCAGAGTCTTATTGTCAAGTTACTAGAATCTGGAACACTACCAAGCATAAATAAATATTTGTTGTTGAATGAATAAACAAGAAATGGAAGAATAAATGATTCACTGTCCAACCGAGAAGAAATACATATTTGAGAGTCATCAGTCTGAGAACTGAAGCAGATAAAACTGCCCAGTATCTAAACAAAGAGTAACATGACAGGTGAAAGAGAATTCTGGAATGTACCAGAGATTCTAAGAAGTCTGTCCAAAAAAGGACATCAATAAATATTTGGTTTGTTGAATTTTCTTTTTTTTTTTTTTTTTTTGTACCAGGGATTGAACCCAGGGGTGTTTAACAACTGAACCATGTTTTATTTTGAGACAGGGTCTCACTAAGTTGCTGAGACTGGCTTTGAACTCATGATCCTCTCCCTCAGCCTCCCAAGTCACTGGGATTACAGGTGTGCACCAACTGTACCCAGTGGTTAGTTCAATAATTAAATGATTAAACCGCATATAGAAGCAATTATAAAAATGTATGTGGCTTTTGGTCTTTGGAGGTACTGCCAATCCTTCTGTTTTTCTTATTTTATAAAAGGACTAGATAGAGAACAGGGCATTTAAGGATTATCTCTAAAGCTTAAGGAATAATTTATCTGCAGATAAACTAACTTGGTAAACTGTCTCTAAAGAGGAAGACTGTCACTAGAATCTTATCACTAGAATCCTAGACCAAGGATTGTCTAAGTTAAGATTCTTTTTGGCAGGCCAAGTATAAGGAGAGACTGTGTTAGACAAGGCTGTGGGGAAGATGAAGCAGCAGCTCTCCAGACATATAGCAGAGGGAACAGGGCAATGCTTTAGGAAGTAGCAAAATTGAAACAGTAAACACTAGGCTTAGTCCTTATTTAGCTAGTTAATGTGTGGTGTTGGGTGAATTTTTCTTTCCATGCAGGCCAATTTCATGGACCCTAAAATATGAGAGAGACTAGATCAGTAGTTCCAGATTATGCTGTGTAGTATTTTGGGGTTCAGTGAGTGTACTGAATGATGTAATGAGAAAGAAAAGTCCAAGACACCTCACTTTAACTACTAACTATAATTTGATCCATTATACATATACAGTTCATGTGTGCATGAGTATACCTTTATTAGGAAAAGAAGAAGTCTATTAAAAAGTGTTTGAAAAATGTGGCATTTATACACAATGGAGTATTACTCTGCATTAAAAAATGACAAAATCATAGAATTTGGAGGGAAATGGATGGCATTAGAGCAGATTATGCTAAGTGAAGCTAGTCAATCTTTAAAAAACAAATACCAAATGACTCCTTTGATATAAGGGGAATAAACAAGGACAGGGTAGGGACGAAGAGCTTGAGAAGAAGATTTACAATAAACAGGGATGAGAGGTGGGAGGGAAAGGGAGAAGGGAAATCGCATGGAAATGGAAGGCGATCCTCAGGGTTATACAAAATGACATATAAGAGGAAAGGAGGGGTAAGACAAGATAATACAAATGGAAGAAATGATTTACAGTAGAAGGGGTAGAGAGAGAAAAGGGGAGGGGAGGGGAGGGGAGGGGGGATAGTAGAGAATAGGACAGACAGCAGAATACATCAGACAAGAGAAAGGCAATATGTCAATCAATGGAAGGGTAACTGATGTGATACAGCAATCTGTATACGGGGTAAAATCGGGAGTTCATAACCCACTTGAATCAAACTGCGAAAAATGATGTATTAAGAACTATGTAACAACGTTAGGTCATTTGTTGACATTTGTTGATTATCTTTTCCTTTGAGATAGGGTTGTATTTTTTTTTTAAAATTTAAACTGATTGATTAAAGAATTAGTCAGACTTTCTTTCTTCTTTGTATGGCAAATAAAGTTGGATTGCAGACTGATAAAAAAAAAAAAGAACTATGTAATATTTTGAACGACCAACAATAAAAAAAAAGTGTTTGAAAACAACTAGACAATCTCTGATGTCCCTTGTGACACTAAAATTTCATATTTCTAAAGATGCTGTCCTGAAGATAGGTAGGACTATTTTCCTTTTTTAAAAAATTTATCTTTTAGTTATAGGTGGACACAATATCTTTATTTTATTTTTATGTAGTGCTTAGGATCGAACCCAGGGCCTCGCGCATGCTAGGCAAGTGCTTTACCTCTGAGCCCCAGACCCAGTCCCAAGGACAATATATTTTCCATAAATGAAAAATACAGTTATGAAATAGGTTAGGCAGGTGAGTAAGACAAAGTTACAGAAAGAGTTCCCTCCATAATATTTAGTGCAAAGTCATAGTAATGACCCTCAAGTGTGACTGAAGGGCTCAGGGGGTAGCTCAGAGACAAAACACTTACCCAGCATGAGGCTCTGGGTTTGATCCCCAGTACCACACACACACACAAAAAAAAAGAATGAATACTTGAGAGCCTTATCATACTATGATTTCTGAACACCTTTCTGGATGAAGAAAATATATCACAGGAGTAGGTTTTTCATTGAAGGGTCAGGGAAAAGAGATTAGAAATAGGTAACATAAATTTAAGAGAAAAACAACCAATGGTTTTGAAAACAAAAGGTTACTTACTAATGGAAAATTTAAAATTTAGTAGTGTCTTAATGAAGTGGCAACTGATTTCCTTCTCTGCAGAAAACTCATTTATAAAACAGAACAGGAAAAAGCAATACAGCCTTCTAAAAATAAAGTATAAATTCTATAGTTTTTCCTATAGTCAATGAAAAACTTTTCCCATGCAGAAAAATGGTCTCAAGAAGTAAGCGTTATGGTTAATGAAGTTCATGGTAATAAAAATAATAATAACTAACATTTATTGAATACTAATGATTGTCAGACACTATTGTAAAGTATATGTGTACTGGCTCATTTAAACAACAAAAAAAAAAAAACATGAGGTAAGCACTATTAAGATTCTTTAAAAGTGAAGAAGCACAGGGCGATACCACAGACTTCTAAAGATTATACAGGTTTTGTTAAGTGGCAAGGGTTATACACTCTAGCCAGGTTATGAGGGTCTAGAGTTGCCCAAAGCCACTATGCAATACTTTGCTTCAGACAATTATTTTGCCTTGGTCAACAATGAAAGGCTATTTATATTTGGTCCTCCCATCTTAGGGGGAAATTATTTAAGCTAACTATACATAATTGCTTTGTATATCCTATTTTAAAATACCAACTTCCTTTCCAACAACATGGCAGACTAGATGATCTAAAAAGTCATGAAACAAAATATCTAGACATGCTGGATAAAATATAAAATTGGATAAAATATAAAATAGGATTGCACTCTTAATCTGACACAAAATCTCCAGCATTCACAAAGAAAGAAATAGAACTTGGGTATAAACTGTGCTGGGGTTGCCTGGAAAGGCTTGTGAAAGAACAAGCAATTTGCTATGATCCCAGCAACTCAGGAGAGACTAAAGTAGGAGGATCACTAAGTTCCAGGCCAATCTCAGTAATTTAGCAAGGCCCTAAACAACTCAGCAAGACCGTGGTTTCAAAAATTTAAATGAAAAATAAAAGAGCTAGATATGTAGTTCAGTGGAAAATGCCCCTGGATTCAATCCTCAGTACCAAAAAGAGGAAAGGAGGAAGGAAGGAAGGAAGGAAGGAAGGAAGGAAGGAAGGAAGGAAGGAAGGAAGGAAGGGAGGGAGGGAGGGAGGGAGGGAAAGGAAGGAAGGAAGAACAGAGGAACAAGAAGCAATTTGGGCTTATCACACACAGGTACAACAATGTTCAGGCCCAGAGTACAAATAAGACAAGATATAAACTAAGACTTTTAGGCTGGGGATGTGGCTCAGCGGTAGCGCGCTCGCCTGGCGTGCGTGCGGCCCGGGTTCGATCCTCAGCACCACATACCAACAAAGATGTTGTGTCCGCCGAGAACTAAAAAATAAATATTAAAAAAAAAAAAAATTCTCTCTCTCTCTCTCTCTCTCTCTCCTCTCTCACTCTCTCTTTTAAAAAAAAAAAAATGAAAAACGGGCTGGGGATGTGGCTCAAGCTGTAGCGCGCTCACCTGGCATGCGTGCGGCCTGGGTTCGATCCTTAGCACCACATACCAACAAAGATGTTGTGTCCGCCGAGAACTAAAAAATAAATATTAAAAAAAAAATTCTCTCTCTCTCTCTCTCTCTCTCCTCTCACTCTCTCTTAAAAAAAAAAAAGATTCCTCTTTAAAAAAAAAAAATAAAAAAAAATAAACTAAGACTTTTCCACTAATAACCCAGGGCAACATTCTCCATGAAAAATAAACCGGAAGGGAAAGTCCTCCCTCCAGCCCAGATGAGCACAAAGAGGTTTTTCTGCCTCTACCTGGGATCTGAATGAAGAAAAGCCTCTTCTGAAAATTCCTAACCATGAGGCAGCTTTCATATAAGTCTAAAGTCTGATTTTACATTATTGACTATTCATAAAATCCCCAAAGGGGAAAACTTTGATTAAAACAACAACAACAACAAGACTATAACTAGGTAAAAATAAAACATGAGTCAAAAACACATTCTTAACCCTGACTGTAGATGATTCTCAGAGTTAATGCTTATTGGGTAACAAGGTTACAACCCAAAATTCTAAGGCATAAGAAGAATCAATTTATCAACAGCAAAAGATAGCAGAGATGAATCACCCCCACACACACATTCAGAACTCCAACAACAGAACTATAGAGATTACAAACTTAAATGATTAAGAGTACTTAAAATATAAAACCATTTACTCTATCCCATATAAAGACTTACTGTCAAGCTAAAATAACCAGATAATGTGAACTGGCATAAAGATTAAGAGTACTTTCAGAACAGCAAATTAAAGGGACAATAAAAAAAGTGAAAAGAACTACAGGTAGAACACTTAAACCTACATACATTAAAGAAAACTAGTAAGTGCTTTAAAATCTTATATACTTAAAAGTCACCAGAGACAGCTTTACCAAACCTGTCTAACAACCTTTCCAAAGTATGTCCAATTTATCTAAATTATTCCAAAGAATAGGAAAACGGGAAATGTTACCCAATTAGTCTTATGATTCAAAGGAATAAAAGAAAATATAAAGGCAAATCCCACAAATAGAGATGCAAAACCCTCAATATTAGCTAACTGCTTGACATCATGGTAAAAAAAAAGAAATCAGGATTTCACAGATGTCACAAGTGCAGCACAAGTAATTAATGATGTAAAACATTAACAGTATGAGGGAGAAAACACATGCAAATACCTCCTTACTGTCAGGG
Source organism: Urocitellus parryii (assembly GCF_045843805.1). Taxonomy (NCBI): domain Eukaryota; kingdom Metazoa; phylum Chordata; class Mammalia; order Rodentia; family Sciuridae; genus Urocitellus; species Urocitellus parryii. The sequence continues at coordinate 181,685,215 of NC_135531.1, read as the reverse complement.
CAAAAAAATTTTCAAAAATTTCAATACTATCTCTCAAGTTAAACAAATATTTAAGATGAATTTAAAGTATGACTAAAATTTCTGGCCAAGTATAGTGGGGTACGCAAATAGTCCTAGTGACTGGGGAGGCAGGGGCAGGAGGATCACACGTTGCAAGCCTCAGCAATTTAGTGAACCCTTGTCTCAAAAAAAAAAAAAGAAAAAGTGTGTGTGTGTGTGGGGGGGGGGGGTGCTGGAAATGTAGCTCCTAGATAAATCACTCCTGGGTTAAATCCCCAGTACCAAAAAAATGTTTTTAAATATTTTTTCTGGGAAAATTATACAAGAATATCTTTTAGTTTTCATAGTTGAGAGAGCTTTCTCAGAAAGAGCCCAAAGTATGAACAATAAAGAATTGATAAGTCTGTATTAAAATAAAAACTCCTGTGCAAATAAAGATATGACTTCTATTTCTGGCAGTAAAGGAGATTGTATGTTTAGAAAAAAAATCCTCCCATATGCAATAAAATGGCTAGATGAAATATTTTCATTATTCTTTGCTTTAATCTATTACTGATCTAGCATGGGGTGAAAAAGGATCTAGGAAGCCTAACTAGTAAGAAATGCTATGATCAGTTCCCAGTCCTTAAGTTTTCTAGCTTTTGCTTTGACCACATATAATACATGAAAATCAAAGTTTATTCAGGTTGAAAATAAAAGACCCAAATTTTAAGTAGGCTGTACACGAAAAGTAAAAATAAACAAAGAATAATGCCATTTACAATGGCAAAGAAAAACAAAATAAAGAATTAAAAAAACTAAAACTCTCCTGTCTTGTCAGCTATATAATGTGGTTTGAAAATTCCAAGTGAAAAAATAAGCTTAAAGTGTTTCTGGGATGATGGCATCTACAAATTACTTGCAAAGAAAGTAAAATTTCAATTTCCAACTCAGGGATTGGCAAGAGTGAAAACCAAAAAATAAAATAAAATAAATGACCCAAAGATATGCCATCTCCAAAAACCTCAAAAAGTATAATGATAAAGATAGGCTGAAAATAAATGATTCCCCCCCAAAAATGCAATACAAACACTAATCAAAAAAAGTGTCTGGGCTGGGCTGGGGCTGGGGCTGGGGCTGGGGCTCGGCGGTAGCGCGCTCGGCTAGCACGTGCCAGATCTTGGGTTCGATTCTCAGCACCATATAAAAATAAATAAAATAAAGGTATAAAAATTATATAAGAAAATTTTTAAAAGTGTCTATATTAAAGTGAGATAAAGTAGACTTCAGAGCAAAAGAGTTTATAATAGAAACAAAGTGGAATTATAAATGACAAAAGGGCCAATTCACCACCAAGGACACAGCAATTCTAAGTATGGACCACCCCCCCCAACCAAAAAAAATTGATATACATACACATACACATTCATAAATATACATATTCATAAAGACAGACATTGCAACAGGAAAGAAAAGAATTAGAGTTCAGATATAAACTATTATGTTTATTGATGTTACAAGAGCAACAAAACCATTCATATGGGTCAACAAATGGTGGTAGGATAAATGAATATCCATATACAAAAGAATAAAAATGGACCCCTACATCTCAACCCTATGAAAAATTAACTTCAAACGGATCTTGTACCTAAAATTAATATCTAGAGCTATAAAAAGTCTTAGAGGAAGAGTAAATCCCTTGTGACCAGGACCAGGCAATTTCTTTTCAATATGACACTAAAGGCATGTGTGACAAAAGAAAAAAGGGACAAATTAGAATCAAAGGTTAAAACTGTTTCAAAAAATTCCACCAAGGAAAAAGACAACCAGCAGAATGGGGGGGGGGGAATCTGCAAATCAAATACCTGATAAGTGACTTGGATCCAGAAAAAAATGATTCTTTTTTTTTTTTTAATAGTTGTCAAAGGACCTTTATTTACATGTGGTGCCAAGAATCGAACCCAGTGCCTCTCACATACTAGACAAGCACTCTATCACTGAGCTACGACCCTATCCCACTGAGCTACGACCCAGCCCAGGATCCAGAAAAAAGAATTCTTACTTTTTATATAATTATTATTCTTAATAATAATTAAAAAATAATAATTATAAAATGGGCAAGAGACTTTGACAGCCTTTACCCTAAAGATGACCAACAGGCTCAAGCAAAAATTAAAGGTTATAGGACAGGAAAAAGAGAAAGCAGATACCAATCAAAGAAACCTGCAGAAAGTTTTTGAATCAAATAAACCAAATTTATAGCATTAAATGCTTATACTAGAAAAAATAAAGATTGCAAGTCAATAACCTAGGCTTCTACCTTGGGATATTAAAAAAGAGCTAAATTAAACCAAAGTAAGAGAAGAAAGAAAATAATAAGAACAGAAATTGATGCAACTAAGGAGTTAAATAATTGTAGGATGATTTTACAAAATCAATAAAATTGATAACATACTAGCTAGAGAGTGAGTGAGCAGTACTATCAGAAAAGAACTACAGACACTAATACAGATTCTACAGATAAGAAAGGAATACTACAAAATATTGTATGTGCACTATTCAGATAAAATGTGACTATTTAGGTAAAATGGACCAATTTCTTAAAAGACACAAATTATCAAAGCTAGCTGGAAAAAAAAAATACCCCCCACACACATTCTACCAAACATTTCATGAGGAAATAATACCAATTCTATACCATCTTTTCCAGAAAACATAAGAGAAAGAAACATTTCACAATTAATTTTATGAGACTAACATTAACCTGATATTAAAAGACAAAACAATTACAAGAAAATAAAACTACATAATAACAACCCCAGTAAACACAGACACAAAAATTTTCAACATAGGATTAGCAAAATCAAATCCAGCAAAATGTGAAAAGGATTATAGATCATGACCAAGTTCTGTTCAGTCTAGGAATGCAAGGCTGGTTCAACAATCAAAAACCGATCACTGTAATTCACTATACTAGGGAACTAAATAAGAACTTGGGCCAATGATCATGAAGAAAAAAACATGGTGAAATTCAACATCCATTCATGGTAAAAACTGTTGCTAAAGTAGGCACAGAAGAGAACTTCCTTAAATAGATAAAGGGCATCTACAAAACATCTTAAGCTATCATGCTCAAATGTAAGACTTAACACTTTGCTCCTAAATTGAAAACACAAGAAATATTTCCATTCTCATCACTCCTATTTATCCCTTAGTGTAGCCAGAAAAGAAAGGAATGGGAAAAAAGGAAACACATTCCTTTTGAAATTAAAAGCAACTTCCTCATAACTGCTTTTATATCCTCAGGGTGAGGGAAAACAGGAAGGAAATTAAGACTGACTTGTTCTCTTGCTAAGCACAGCCTAGCTAAATTTACATATGTATAGCACTTGGCTTTAATTTCTACAAGGCTTCTGTGGGTAAAGGGAAAAGCAAACTAGCTGCTTCTCCCCAATTTTATGAAAATGCATAAAATTCACTTTTTATGAGAGTGGCTGAATATGGGCTGCCTGTGAGAAGAAAAGTGGAAGGAAGGGAGAGAGAAAGGAAATCTGTATTTTCAAATAAAATGTCTTATAAAAAATTCAATGGACTCTACACAAAAGGTCTTAGAATTGAGTTTAGTGAGTCAGTACAAGGTCCATTTACAAAGTCAACTATATTTCCATATATAAGTAATAAATAGTTGGAAATCTAAATTTTAAAAATAATAGAATATAAAAAACCCACTTAGATATAAATCTAGCAAAATCTGTTCAGGATCAAGATGCTATAAACTCATACACTAATCAAATAAACAAATAAGGCAACATGCCATGTATATGGATCAGATGACACATTTTGCTAAGATACCTATTCTCTCTAAATTGATGTATAGGTTCAACACAATCAATTCTCAACCTGAATCCCAGTAGGATTTGTTGAAGATATAGAAAATCTGATTCTAAAATATATATGGAAAGATAGGTACAAGGTAAAAGTTATTAGGTCAAGGTTATCTTTTGGAAAAGAAAAATAGATTTGGAGAAAAAAAGTGGTGGACTTACATTACCTAATTTCAAGAATTTGTATAAGTATAATCAAGACATGGGGTTTTAGAAAGAGTAAATACACAGATCAGGGAAACAGAACATAAAACACACAAATGGACCCATGCATATCCAGAGGTCACCAAAATATGGCTCAAAGCCCAAATCCGGCATTTATTTTTAGTATAGCCCTTGAGGCCAAGTTCTAACATTTCTAAGGGGTTGTTAAAAAAACAACAAAGAAGAACAAGCAACAGATCATTTTGGTTGCTCAATGCCTAAAATATTTACATAATCTTTTATAGAATTTGTCAGACCATATAAAAATAGACTTCAAATGGATCATAGATCTAAATGTGATACGTAAACCATGAAACTTTTACAAGGAAACATATGAATTCCCTCACCTCTCACTGGAAATCAAACCTAGGGCATCAGGCATGTTATGCAAGTGTTCTACCACTAAGCTAAACACCCAACTCTAAGGAAAATATATTTTATTGGTGCATTATAGCTGAATGTCATGGGATTTGTTGTTTACATTCGTACATGCACACAATGTAACAAAATAATTGAGCCAATATAATTTTCCAGCATTTCCCCCTTTCCTCCCCTCCTTCCTGCCCTTGGTCCCTTTTTTCTACTCTACTGATCTCATAAGACCCCACCACCACCTTTCTTTTATTTTCTTTTTACCTTGGTTTCGAGAAAGAGTTTTTCTTTAAAAAAAAAACAAAAAAAACAAAAAACACTTACTGTCTCATGGCTATAAATGTATTTTTCTCAGAAAATCCCCCTTTCTTTTTCTTTTTTAATTCAAGGATGAGACTTTTGTTTATTTTCTTTCCTTTTTTTTTCTTTTTCTTTTTTCTTTCCTTTTTTCCTGTATATCCATGTTCATAGCAGTATTAATTCATAACTGACAAAAGAAGAAAATAACCTAAGGTCTATCAACAGAAGGATGGATAAACAATATGTGATAATAACACATGGAAAATTATTCAGGAATAAAAAGGCAAATTCATAGGGATGGAAAAGTAGAATTGAGGTTACTATGGGCTGGGAAAAATTAGTATTTGTAGAACGGGTACAGAATTTGATGAAAAAGTTAAGAAAATAGATAACGGTGATGGTTTTACAACACTGTAAATATACTCAATACCACTGTATTGTACTCTTTAATTTAAATGGTCAATTTTATGTTGTGTACAAAAGAAATAATTTTTTTGTAGGGGGCAATGCTAGGGATTGAACTTGGGGCCACATGCATGCTAGGCAAATGCTCTAACTGAGCTACACCCTTAACCCCTTAAAACGTGTTTAAAGATTTTTTTTTTTAAATGAGCCAAAGAATTGAACAAAAGTTTAAAAGGTTATATCATAGGTGATGATGACACTAGGAGAAACAAAGAGTAAAGTTCAATGGGGAGATGACAATGATTTTAGGATCTGATAAATGTGAATACAGGTTATTTACTGCAATCTAACAAGCCACATCAAAAGAGTATGTTAAAATGGTATGTTAATAACTTCCTAAGTTCATTTAATTAAGTCTCACTCAATGAATTTCATATGGAGCAGTAACATGGTCAGGAATCACCTCAGAGGTATCTTCATTCACATGTCTAATATCTAGGCTGGGATTCCTCAGCCATGTTTTTCTCTATATGCCATCTACCTGGGTATCCACCAGTGTGACCTCAAGGGAGTCAGCCTTCTTAACATTGCAGCTAGATGCACTCCCAGAATGAGTTAACCACAAGACAGCCGCAGAAGCTGAACAATATATTCTAACAAATTCCAGAAAGTCCTCTAACATCTCTTCCATTAGATTCTTTATTTATTTATTTATTTATTTTTAGTTCTCGGCGAACACAACATCTTTGTTGGTATGTGGTGCTGAGGATCGAACCCGGGCCGCACGCATGCCAGGCGAGCGCGCTACCACTAGAGCCACATCCCCAGCCCTCCATTAGATTCTATTGTGCAAGAAATCCAAAGGATCACCAAGTTTCAAACGAAGGGATTACATACCCTCTCACTCTCTTGGCCAAAAAAACCAAACAAACAAACAAAAAAACTTACAAAAAATTAAATGTAATCTTAAAACCACTGTAAGTTTCTTTGGGATGTCTTTGGAGTTTCAAGTTATAGAAAGATATCAAGACTGAGGGCTGGGGTTGTGTGGCTTAGTGGTAGAGCACTTGCCTAGCATGAGTGAGGCAATTGGGTTTGTTCCCCAGCACCACATAAAACAAACAAACAAAAAAAAACTAAATAAACAAAATAAAGGTATTGTGTCCAACTACAACTAAAAATATATATTTTTAAATAAATGACAGTGGAATGTATTATAATTCATATTACACATATATAGCACAATTTTTCATATCTCTGGTTGTATATAAAGTATATTCATACCAATTCATGTCTTCATACATGCACTTTGGATAATGATGACCATCACATTCCACCATCATCGCTAACCCCCTGCCCCCTCCTTTCCCCTCCAACCCCTCTTCCCTATCTAGAGTTCATCTATTACCCCATGCTCCCCCTCCCTGCCCCACTATGAGTCGGTCTCCTTATATCAGAGAAAACATTTGGCATTTGTTTTTTGGGGATTAGCTCACTTCATTTAGCATTATCTTCTCTAATTCCAACCATTTACCTGCAAATGCCATGATTTTATTCTCAAAATTTTATTGCTGAGTAATATTGCATTGTGTATATATGCCAACATTTTTTTTTAATCCATTCATTTACTGAAGGGCATCTAGGTTGGTTCCAGAGTTTAGCTTTTTTTTTTTTTTAGCTATATTGTGAACTATGCTGTAAAATATTTTTGAATAATGAAACATAAAAAAGGAGAAAGATATCAGGACTGAATATAATAGATATGGTAATCTTTAGCAACTGAAAAGAATGAAAGTAAAAGAAACAAAAATCAATGGTAAATCTTCAAGGAACATTAAAATACAAGGAATAGGTGAGGCAGATCCAGAATGTGATTGGAGAAGAGAACAGAGCTTTTTTGAGTAAGGAGAGGTTAATGGTTATAAAGCCTTCTAGAGGATAAACAAAATGAGCCCTGATAAACTGATGAATTTCTTAACTAGATAATAATCAATGAGGAAGCAGTTTGGGTAGAAGAATGAATATTGAAGCAAGATTGCAATATTTACATGCTTGATGACAAAGTGTGACTTTGTTATATTCTCCCCCAAAAAAGTACAATGGAAGTGGGTGAGAGGTAAACAAAAAAATAAAATAAAAAACTGTTTTGGTTCTGGGGTTCTGAACCCAGGGTTGCTTTACCACTGAGCTATATCTCCATCCCTTCTTATTTTGACACAGGATCTTGCTAAGTTGCTAAGGCTGGCCTCAAACTTGTTATCCTCCTGCTTCAACCTCCAGAGTTGCTGAGATTCCCTGAGCCACCACACCCAGCCCAAAATATAAAATCTTTATGTTAATGCAATGTGATTTCAAATTGTATTACATATAACTATCCATTTTTTTAAATTCTTTTTAAGAAAAAATAATTTTTTAAGGAAAAACAATTTGCTGTTTAAAAGTGTTTAAACCTTCGGTTAAATGAGATAGACTGGACATGTCTACTTCTTCTTTCTGGAAAGCCCATTTGTTTGTGGAAAAAAAGAAAGCTGTTAAAACCACAAGAACAACAGAGGAGAAAATATCAGAGATATTAACACACTCCAGAAGATGGAAATAACATCAAAGAGACAGCAGAGTTAATTCAAATATCCACAAAGAATACCAACAAGAAGCAAATCCAACAGAGAAGCCCCCAATAGAGACACAAGTATCAAGAAAAGGCAGGATAAAGCACAAGGCTAAAAATAGTAAGGGAAGTAAGTGGTTGAAATCTATGCACAAATCAGTTATATTCTTTGGTTCTCAATTGCATTCATTTGAAAAAAATGACTATACCCCAAAGGTCAGGTAAGACAGACTACGTCACATATCAAGTATAGAGCAGAACAGAATGAAAATCTTGTCCTTCAGATCCTATGGCCCATGCAGTTTTTACTATACTATGCTGTCTCCCTACACCACAGTGCTTCCTGTCTCAGTTGTTTGTACAGCATTTTAAGTCTTAATTTTTACATCACTTTATGCTTAGATTATCTGTTTGTGATATCTAAATAGCCTACAATCCAGGACTACATAAATCTAGACAGGTATCCTAGAATCTATCCTCAATACCTAAAATCCAGGGACAGATCTATTTAGTTCTTTGCAGAACCAGTGTTTTTTCCGAATGAGGTATTCTTAATAAAGAAAAATGCAAATTATCCCATAGTGATTAAAAGTTGAATGATATCAATAAATATTGACAAGGGCTAGGGGTATAGCTTGATGGTAGAGTACTTGTCTACCACAAAAATAAAGAAAAAAATAATATATAGTAAGTCGTTAAAAATTACTGCTAAAATTAAGTATTAAATTTATTAAGTGCCTATCTATCTCCAAATCCTTTACTTGAGGAAAAAACAAAAACAAGCAAACTTAAATAACTTGTTAGAACAGCCAAAACTATAAGCTTTAAAGCATATCATAAACAAACCAAAGGAAGCACCAAAAGGAAATGCCTGAACATTCAGAAAAATTTTATCATAACATTAGTAATTCCTCATATGTAACACCTGTTGCTTTTCTTTGTGGAAACTAAACAAACTGATACAGAAAAAAATTGTGTGTAGAATTCAAAAGACTAATGAAAAAGTAGTCCTAACACATTACTAAGAAAAATAACTTTCTGGGCACAGAGGCACACACCTGAAATTCCACACACTTGGGAGGCTAAAACAGGAGGATTGAGAGTTCGAGGCCAACCTTAGCAACTTAGTGAGAATCTGTCTTAAAATAAAAAGGGCTGGACATGTAATCCCCAATGCTATCAAAATAAGGAAGGAAGGGAGGGAGGGAGAGAGAGAGGGAGGGAAAAGCTGAACCAATATATATCTAATTTGCAGACAACAGATAATAACCTATGCAAGGCTATGGTAGTTGGGAGAAAAAAAAAAAACTGAATGAATCTAGTTCCATGCTGGTTTTCACCTTGAGGGTATTTTCTAATACCTTTATAGAGAAAGAAAGTCCAAGTACCAAGTAGCAAGCAGTCTTGCTATGATGAGAAAATGAGAATTAATGTTTGTGGCTACTAAGGCAGCTGGGTGACCAGGTGAGGACAAGATAGATGTCTCCACCAATGGGCATATGGACAGACTATATTTTCCTAACAAGTCCATAGCAGTATTTCTGATCACATGATCCTCCAGAACCTTGTCACTTTTTTCAAAAGACAGCACATTTATCTTTCTTTTACTGTGAGCGTGCCTTTTATGAAAACTTTGACAAGCAAAATATGGTGAAAATAACATTACAAGACTTCCAAGCGTCAGCTAAGAAAAGGTAATATGGCTACAGTCTCTCTTTCTCTCTCTCTCTTTTTTTTTTTTTTGGTTCCTGGGATTGAACTTGGGGGCACTTGGCCACTGAGCCACATCCCCAGCCCTATTTTTGTATTTTATTTAGAAACAGGGTATATCACTAAGTTGCTTAGCACCTTGCTTTTGCCGAAGCTGGCTTTGAACCCATGATCCTCTTTGTTTCAGCCTCCCTAGCTGCTGGGATAACAGGCTTGCATCACCATGCCCAGCCAGTCTGACTTTTTATGTAAGAGTGCTCACTCTTGGAAACCAGCTACTATGCTATGAAGCAGCCCAAGGTAAACAAAGTGGTCATATATAGATGCTTCAGTCCCAGCTGAGGTTTCCCTGTTTGTGGATAGTCTCCAGCCTTTGAGTCTTCCAGCTGAGGCCTGACATATAATGGAGCAGACAGAGCATTCATGTGTGAATCCCCAAATAACAAAGAGAATTCCTGGGGATAATAAATGATTGAGTTTTTTATTGTTGCTGTTTTTGGTACCTACTTGAAAGGCTGAGGCACTTAACCACTGAGCCACATCCCTGGCCCATTGTTTGTTTGGTTCTTTTTTGGGGGGTAGGGGGTGATGGACAAGGTCTTGCTGATAATTTGATAATTAAAGTTATCAAAAGAAAAATTATGCTAGATGGGAAACACAGAGAATCCTTTTATGATACTATGAAACAAATACAAACTGTAAGTTAAAATGAAAACAAAATATTAACTAATATCAACTTACAACAAGAGTTTTTTTAAGTTTATGACCCTCAACTAGCAAGCTAGTTAGGGATTTGAGACCTCTGATCCTGGTTTTCTAAATCTCATGAGTTAATATCAGGAAAAAGAGTACCATTTTTTAATACCAGTTGTTTGATACTTAAAAGAGTTTCCATTAATCAGAAATTTTTACGAAGCAAAATTTCCTTAATTTCATAATATTTTTGCATAGCAACCTATACTCCAACTATCTATTAATAGATGATAGAATAGAAATAAAAATTAGAAGTTCAACATTTTAGAAAAGACATACTGGTCTTCTTCTCGTGCTCTTCTTCCCTAGTCTGTTCTTAGTTACTCTCCTTATATCAAAGAAGACATTTGGCATTTGTTTTTTAGGGCTTGGCTATCTTCGCTTAGCATAATCTGCTCAGAAGACCAACATTAAACAAGGATGAGAGGTGGGAGGGAAAGGGAGAGAGAAGGGAAATTGCATGGAAATGGAAGGAGACCCTCAGGGTTTTACAAAATTACATACAAGAGGAAGTGAGGGGAAAGGGAAAAACAGTACAAGGGGGAGGAATGAATTACAGTAGTGGGGGTAGAGAGAGAAGAGGGGAGGGGAGGGGGGATAGTAGAGGATAGGAAAGGCAGCAGAATACAACAGACATGAGTATATCAATATGTAAAGCAATGAAGTGTAACTGATGTGATTCTGCAAGCTGTATACGGGGTAAAATGGGAGTTCATAACCCGCTTGAATCAAAATGTGAAATATGATATATCAAGAACTATGTAATGTTTTGAACAACCAACAATAAAAAAGAAAAAAAGAAAAGACATACTGAATTGTTGTATATACTAAAAATATCTCAAAGGTTATTAATGTGCCTTTCATCAATCTGCAGTCTCTTTTCTAATGTGAAATAGCTTGGAATTTAGGATAAATTAGCAATTCTGCTGTACAGTAATATACAACAGTTTGAACTTAAGAAACCAATAAATAAAGATGAGCATTTTCAATTACTCAGAAGAAAACAGCTATGTCATAGTGAATACTTGGAAATGAGTAATTCCAGTTTAAATATTAATATTAAAAACTATTATTTTCATAATATTAAATTTCAGGGTGTGATAACAGTACTATATTAATTCAGGAGTCTCTTGGGATGCCAAAGTACTGTGGATGAAATCTACTACTTTGAGAAAGTTCGGGGAAAAAAATAGCAAATATGCAAAATGTTAATATAAGTTCAATACAGTAAATCCTTTTATGATATTCTCAAACACGTTGGTAAAGGGCATGGGGTATTTATTGTACTATTTTTTTAATTCTTTCTTTATGTTTAAAATTCTTAAAATAAAAAGGGGGGAATGCATCCTTGTTTGTATATCAACATGTGTACAAGAATGTTCAGTGCAACAGCCCAAAGTAGAAACAATCCAAATATATAAACAATAAATTGACAAGCAGATAAATAAGTGGATAAACTGTGACATATTCATACAAAAGGCAATTGTCTAGCAATGAAAATGAACTATTATTATTAATACCACATGGATGAAACTCACAAGTAACAATAAGCAAATGAAGCTAGACACAAATTGCATAAACAAATATTAAGATAATACTCAGTTAAGAGCAGGAATCAATTATCTTTATTTAGCAAAAGTTTTACAGATAGTTCAAGAAAGACTACAACATATAAGTTATGTTAGAGAACAAATTCCATTCAGGTACCTTCAACCACCCACATACTATTTCTGGTTTGTTAACAGTGTTCAGTGGGCAAGATTTTTTTAAAACACCCAATTTGAATGAGAACACATACCTAACACAAACCTGTATCAAAGACTTTCATATCTGAATAACTTTTCAAACTACACAACTTAATGATTCTAGTTTTAAAATACATTTAAATTCAGACTAAAAAGTAGTTATGATGATGATAATGATGATTCGAAGAAGAAAAAATAATATACTTACATTAACTTTGAAAGCTTGTACAGTGTTATCCAGAAGAAGGATGTTGCAAACCACCTCTGTATTCTGTCTGTCTCGGGCCAACTCTGATGCTCGTACATTGTAGGTTCTGCCAGCAGGCAATCGGAAACGTGAGGTCATTACTGTCCACACAAGATCTAAGTTTTAAAAAAAATCACCAAATAAAAGGACTGTGGAAGACACAATGTTGTTTAAAAGATAATTGTTTTTTTTTTAATTAAAACTTAGGAAACTAACAAATTTTGAAACATTAGGATAAGAACTGTAGGTATAAAAAAATACATATACACACAAATATATATTTCATCATCTAAACAAATATTTATTGCCTTAAAAAAGGCTTTATTTTTAACTGCTCCAAAGAGAATTCAATATTCTAAAATTTCAGGAAGTCACATTACAATTTAAAATACATAAATAAGGAAGAGGGTAATGCCACCTCAGGAAGCTGAATGTTATTCACTAATGCAAGTATTTAAAATCATTATAGAATGACAAAAGGTAAGATAACTTTTAGGCCATTCCCTAGAAAACTTAAGATTTTAGGAAAACATGGGAGGTTTTCTTTGTTTTTAAATATAACAATAACCTTCATTTCAACTATCCTCAAACATAGTCCTTACAAAATAAAAACCAGGTTGGGGTTGTGGCTCAGTGATAGAATGCTTGCCTCGCACATGTGAGGTACTGGGTTCGATCCTCAGTACCACATAAAAATAAATAAAGATGTTAAAAAAACAAACAAAAAAAAAACAAACTAAAATAAAAACTAAAGAGAAAACTTAAGCCTACCAATCTTTGCTTCTGAATTTTTAACCTAAGAAAACAGGAAAAACAGAATGTCTATAGAAGAACAGAAATCATAATGATATCAACTACATGTTAAGACAATGAAGCTGCAGCTCCAATGTTCTGGGGGGAAAAATAATAGAAACACAGGCTTTTATATCCAGAAAACTAACATTCATGTTAGAGAAAACTCAAAACATTTTTCAGATATTCCTTGATTCAACATTTAAAATTCATAAAATTTTTACCTTAAAATCAATTAGATAAACTAAAGTAGGAAGAAATGTAAGTATTTAGGAAGTTTTAATATGGGTAAAGAAAAGTAGTAAGCAATGTGAAAATGGGTAAATAAAAAATAATAAAAAAAGAAACATTTCAAATCAGTGCTATTCATTTAAAGTTGATTTCTATTCATGTCAATAGGTAAAAGCTGAAAGTAAAAGTCAACATTATGAAACAAAGAACTGCAGACATTTTACCTTCACAGCCTGTGTTTATAGTATATAACTAAACGAAGTATGTTCTTTTCCATTACAGGGAGTCTGACAATTAACTGGCATGACCAAAAGGGTCTTCCCATCCCACCCCCACAAGAAAGCTACATTCCAATTCAAATTATACGAACTTCAAATAGCCACTCTAGGCTGTCCATGGTTTATTATGTTAATAACCCAATCAGTGAGAGAGAGAGCCCAAAAGAATAATAAGTGATCTTTGTTTCTGAAACAGAAGCCAAAAAACACTACATAACTAAGTTATCTGAGTAGGATGTGCATCATCTGCCCTCCAACTGCAGGAAGATGCACACAGCTGCAGGAAGATGCCCACCAGCTTGGGAACACCCATCAACCACCTATATAAGCTACCTGGATCAAATTTACCTTAAGAAGGGTGTTAGACACATGATTCCCCTTTCTTCTTATTGAGTCAGTTTTTCAGTCAAGGTCAACTTCCTTGCCTCAACATCTTTTGTCCCTCGGCTTAATTAGCTGATCCTGAGGGACCAGGTAGACTTTACCTCCAGTAATAATTATATAAGTATAAAAGTAATATGAGAAATAGTTTTAGCATGTTAAGATTCATCAACTACATAGGCAGAATTAATACTGTCAAAATGGCCATATTACCAAAAAGCACTATACATGCAATTCCAATCAAAATCCCAATGACATTCCTCATAGAAATAGAAAAAGCAGTCATAAAATTCATCTGGAAAAATAAGAGACTCAGAATAGCTAAAGCAAGAAGAGTGAAGCAGGTGGCATCACTATAGCAAACCTTAAACTATATACTACAGAGAAATAGTAACAAAAACAGCATGGTATTGGCACCAAAATAGACTGGTAGACCAATGGTACAGAATAGAGACTAACCCACATAATTACAGTTATCTTATATTAGACAAAGGTGCAAAAAACATACATTGGAGAAAAGATAGCCTCTTCAACAAATAGTGCTGGGAGAACTGGAAACCCATATGCAACAAAATGAAATTAAACCCCTATCCTCACCATGCACAAAACTAAACTCACAGTGGATTCAGTACCTAGGAATTAAACCAGAGACCCTATGTCTAACAGAAGACAAAGAAGGCCCCAATCTCCGTCATACTGGACTAGGACCCTACTTCCTTAATAAAACTCCTATAGCGTAAGAATTAAAATCAGTAATTAATAAATGGATGGATTCAAACTAAAAAGCTTCTTCTCAGCAAAAGAAACAATCAACAAGGTAAATAGAGAGCCTACAGCTTGGGAGCAATTTTTTCCACTTGCACATCAGATAGAGCACTAATCTCTAGGGTATATAAAGAAATCAAAAAGCTAAACACCAAAATAACAAATAACCCAATCAATAAATGGGCCAAGAAACTGAACAGACACTTCTCAGAAAGTGATATACAACCAACCAACAAATATATGAAAAAATGTTCAACATCTCTAGCTATTAGAGAAATGCACATCAAAACTCCAGTCAGAATTGCAGCTATTAAGAATACTAACAACAACAAGTATTGGCGAGGATGTGGGGAAAAGGGCACACTCATACATTGCTGGTAGGACTGCAAAATGGTGCAGCCAATATGGAAAGCAGTTTGGAGATTCCTTGGAAAACTTGGAATGGAACCACCATTTGACCCAGTTATTCCACTCCTTGGTCTATATCCAAAGGAATTAAAAACAGCAGACTACAGGGACATAGCCACATCAATGTTTATTACAGCACAATTCACAATAGCTAAACTGTGGAACCAACCTAGGTGCCCTTCGGAAGATGAATGGATAAAGAAAATGTGGTATTTATACACAACAGAATATTACTCAGCAATACAAGAGAATAAAATCATGGCATTGGAGAATATAATGCTAAGTGAAGTAAGCCAATCCCAACAAAACAAATGCCAAATGTTTTCTCTATTATAAGGAGGGTGATTCATAGTGGGGTTGGGAGGGGAAGCATGGGAGGAACAGACAAACTCTAGATAGAGCAAAGGAGAGGGAGGGGAAGAAAGGGGGCAAGGGGTGTAAAAAAGATAGTGGAATGAGATGGATCTCATTACCCTAAGTACATGTATGAAGGCAACGAATGGTGTGAATATACTTTGTATACGACCGAGATATGAAAAAATATGCTCCATATGTATAATATGAAATGTAATGCATTCTATTGTCATATATAACAATTTAGAATAAAAACATTTTTAAAAAGAAATAAAAACTCTCTACTCCAAAAAAAAAAAAAATTAGGGCTGGGGTTGTGGCTCGGTGGTAAAGCGCTTGCCTCGAACCTGTGAGGCACTGGGTTTAATCCTCAGCACCACATGAAAATAAATAAGGTATTGTTTCCATCTACAACTAAAAATATTTTTTTTAAAAAGATTCTTATCAAAGTGCATAAATGCATTCTACTGTCATGAATAACAAATTAAAACAAATAAAAAAATTATACAAAGATTCACCAATTAAAAGTCAGCCATTAGCAAAGGAGGGGAAAAAAAACAAACAAAACCATGACTCAAATTGTAAGCTGCCTCCAAGAAACTCTCCACAAATTTAACAATATAGGCAAGTGGAAAGTGCAATTATGGGAAAAGACTTATCAAGGAAACATTAATACACACAAACAGGAGTGCCCATATGAACATCAGATAAAGTCGAATTCAGATTTAGAACAATTAATTCTTGGGAACATGTAGGGATAGTACATAATGATAAAAGTGTCAATTCACCAGGACACAGCAATCCTAACTGTGAATGCACCAACAGAGCTCCAAAATTTATGAAGCAAAAACTGTAGAACTGAAATAAAAACCAGAAATCCATTATTATACATAAGTACAATAGTCTGACACATAAAATGGACAAATTTCTAAAAAGGCACAAAATGCAGAATTTAACCAATATAAAAGGTAATTTAAACATCTCTGTTACTATTTTAAAATTTGAATTTATAATTTTAAAACTTCCAATAACTCTTCAGATCCAGATGGCTTCACTGGAGGATTATACCAACTACTTAACAAAAAGTTAATAACCACTTCTACGCAATCTATTCCAGACAGCAAAAGAGGAAAGAACCCTTCTCAACTCATTTTATGGGACCAGTACTATCCTGCAAATTAACAGAATTTTTTAAAAATCACAATATTTCCAACCAAAGCAGAAAAGCATGACAAAATCCACCACCCATTCATGATAAAAATTCTCAAAATCTAGAAATAAAGGGAACCTTCTTCAACATAATTAAAGATGTCTACAAAAAAAAAAAAAAAAAAAACTACAGCTAGCATTACACATAATGACTGGCTAAAACCTGAATGTCTTCTCCCAGGAACAAAACAAGGATGGGAGTTTGCTCTCACCACTTGACTCAACTTAAAGCTGTAAGTCCTAACCAGGGCAATAAAGTAAGGGGGAAAAGCATAAACAGGAAGAAATAAAACTTACTATTTGCAGATGACATGAAGTCTATGTAGAAAACCTCAAGGAATCTACAAAACACTTGAAGTAGTGAGTTTAGCAAGGTCACAGGATACACTAACATACAAAAATCAACTTCATTTGCGTCTACTGGAAATAAATATGCGGAGTCAAATTTAAAATGTAACCCCATTTCAACTACTAAACAAAAAATTAAAAAAATTAAGTGTAAATCTAACAAAACAGAAATTCTATGCTAAAAACTAAAAAAATGCTGACAAATATCAAAGATCTATATAAATAGAGAGACATAATATGTTCATGAATTGGAAGACTCAATATAATAAAGATGTCGATTCTCTCCAAATTCCCAGTAGGCTTTTTCTGCAGAGAGAGATTATTCTAAATTTATATGGAAAAGCAAAGGAAATAGCTGGGCATGGTGGCACACACCTATAATCTCAGTGACTCAAGAGGTTGAGGAAGGAGCATCACAAGTTTGAGGTTAGCCTCAGCAACTCAGTGAGACCCTGTCTCAAAATTTAAAAAGGGCTAGTGATGTGGCCCAATGGTAAACATCCTGGGTTTAATTGCCAATGGGGGGGGGGGGCGCGGGGGGGGAAGAGCAGGGAAGCAAAGTAATCAGAATAGTTAAAAAAGAAAATTATTTTGAAAAAAGAAAAAAAAAGGGAACAACTCTACTCCTACCCCAAATAAGAACAAAGTAGGAATCATCACTCCCAGATTTTATGATTTAATTATGTAGCTACAGTAATCAAGACTGTGGTAATAGCAGCAGAGATACACAGGTCAGTGAACTAAAATAAGTACAGGCAATTGATTTTTAACAAAGGTGCAAAAGCCATTCAATGAAGAGATGTCATTTTTAACATACAGTGCTGGAAAAATTGGCTATATCCAAAATAAAAAAGGAGCCTCAACCTAAACCTCATAGCGAAAGTTACTCATTGAATCAAATTTACATTTAAAACCTAAATCTGCAAAACTTCCAGTAGAAAACATCACCCGCTCCCTGCTAAAAATAAAAAAAAGCCAGGTGCAGTGGCACAAGCCTGTAATCCCAGCAGCTCAGGAGGCTAAGGCAGGAGAATCACAAGTTCAAAGCCAGCCTCAGCAAAACCAAGGTGCTAATCAACTCAGTGAGACCCTTTCTCTAAATAAAATACAAATTAGGGCTGGGGATGAGGCTCAGTTTTCAAGTGTCCCTGAGTTCAATCCCCAGTGGCCAACCCTACCTACCCCCCACCGCCACCAAAAAAAGAAAAACATGTAAAAATCTTCCGTACCTACACTTGGTGAAATGTTCTTAGATGTGACACCAAAAGCATGATTCATAAACGTAAAAAACAAAAAAACAAAAAAAAAAACTGACAAACTGGGTATTTCATCAAAACTTCAAAATTCTGCCAGGCATGGTGGCGCATGCCTGTAATCCCAAGGATTGGGAGGCTGAGGCCCTAAGCAATTCAGTGACAAATCTAAATAAAATATTTTAAAAGGGCTGGGAATGCGGCTCAGTGGTTAAGGACCCCTGGGTTTAATTGTGGGTACTGCCCTTGAAAAAAACACCTTCAAAATTCGGTGCAAAAGACATTAAGAGGACAAAAACTTTGAAACTACACACTATGAAATGCTGAGGGCCATTGCCAAGTAGGAATGATGCATCAAAATTTCCTTGCCAGCGTACCCCATGTTAAATGGACTTGCCTTGGAATTTCGCTGTTGACATTGCATGTAAGGTGACCCTGCTCAAGGTGATCGAGGGTGGATCCAGGTTTCAGGTGTATCCTGCAGGTTTGAGGAAGTATCCCGGTCCTTGGGTTTAGGGCATTCTCAATTTAAGACAATGTGGTTTTAGGGAAGTTCGAGGTTAAAGATTATTGCTGCTGGGAATAGGGTGTTCCTGCTGCTTGTTCCCGTTGAGTTCTCGTGAGATTCAAAGGGGATTTGGAAAAAAGCCTCATGGAGTAGGTGAAGGGGGCGGCAGAACGGGATTTCCCCTGAACGTGTGTGGAGGCCGGTGTGAGTTTGGGAATAAAGAATTGCTGTTTGAATCTACAAAGTTGTGAGTGGCTCGTAATCTTGTGCCAAGCCCAGACATTGGCAATGAAAAATTTTTATAAACTACTTATCTGACTAGTATCTAGAATATCTAATGAACTCTCAAAGTGCGATTGTTAGAAAACAAATAGAAAATGAGCTAAAAACATGAAGAGACATTTCAAATAAAATATTCAGATGCCAATTAAGTACATAAAAAATGTTCAATCTCATTAGAGAAATGAAAATTTAAGATTATGAGATATCATTTATATACTTATGTGAGTAGTAAAATATAAAATAAATAATGAAAATTTTACAAAGATGCAGGAAAACTGGATTTCTCTAACAAAATCCTGAAAAAGTCAGCTCTCCATATCTGTGGATTCTGCACCACTGGATTCAATCAATCATGCATAGAAAATATTCAGAAAAATTGTGTCCGCACTGAACATGTAACATGTTTTTTTCTTATTATTCCCTAAATATTATAGGATTACAACCATTTTCATAACATTTATTTGTATTAAGTATATACTAGAAATGATTAAAGTATACAAGAGGATGTGTGCAGATTTTATGCAAATACCACACTATTTTATATAAGGAATCTGGGCACCCTCAGATGGGCACCCTCAGATTTGCTGGTCCTGGAACTTCTGGGGTCCTAGAACTAATCCCCCATAGATACCAGAGGATGACTGTATATTCAACTCAAATATTCTCGTATAAATGAGGGGGAGATGTTAAGAATAATGAGTGCATCTCTTTCAATGAAAAGAACATAATGGGACCAAAGGCTTTTTAAAAGAATCTAGAGGAACTGTGCAGACTGTATCATAAAGTGTGATGTCAGTTGTAGATATTTTTTTTGTGTGTGTGGACATTCCCTTTTCAATGGCCACCTTTAAAACTAAAAACTAAATAAATAAATAAATAAATGTCATTACCATACATCTTATTTCTGAGGAATCTCCCCCCAACCCTTCCAGTACCAGGGACCTAATCCAGGGGCACACTGTCACATCCTCAGTCCTTTTTATTTTTTGAGATAGGGTCTTGCTGAGTTGCTAAAGGTTTCACTGAGTTGTTGAGTCTGGTGTCCAACTTATGATCTCTTGCCTCAGCCTCCAGAGCTGCTGGCATTAGAGGTGTACTCCACCATGCCTAGCTTCTAAGGACTCATATTAGGTTTATCATTAATTTAAAGAATGTTCTGGTTAATTTGTTTGATAATCTTGGATGTATCTGATAATTTGGCAATAAAATATTTCCAAACACCCAAGAAGCAGATGTCTCTGAGATAATCACTCTTATCATTTTATTATTCTTCTGTGCTTCACTTAAAGAGGTTAAAAAAATGCTAAGATAGAAATTAGTAGTTTGAGCTCTGTTACTACAATCTCTACAGACCAATAAAGGAACAATAAATAACCCTAGTTTCCAATTATGTGAAGCTGAAAAATCACATTTGAATCACATCCTAACAACCTTACCTGCCATAACAACTATTGAGGATTACACAGCTATACTTTTAATATCTCCTGAGTCTTATAAAGTTTATTACTGGATCAGAGAGAAGTCCAGGAGGAGCCATACAACAACACATCCAGTAAGCACTTTATAACTATTAACAGTATCTTTTCCATCTTTACAACTAGCACTCCTCTCAATCTACTTTTCTCAATTTTCATAATCATAAATCAAAACCTTCCATTACTGTCACTATAATTTACATTTGCAGAAACAGAATGTCATTGGAAATAAAGTACGTTTGTATAAATAAAGCAACAAAAGGAAATGGAGTAAAAATTAACTTAGGAACTAGTCTCTTAGTTCTTAAAGTGCATTCCCTAGAAAAGACTAATGTTTTTCATGTTAATATTACATAAATGTTACTTACACAAACCCTAGTTACATTACTAATTACCTTATACAAAATACTATTCCAATTAAGAAAGCACTGAGTTAGGTTCAGATTCACATTAGGTGTGTTAACATGGAAAAAAACCCTCAGGTATCAATCACTTGAAAGTAACTCAACTATATTTTGTTGACATCAATGTCCAATTTTTTTTAATATTTATTTTTTTTTAGTTATAGTTGGATACAATGCCTTTATTTTACTTATTTATTTTTATGTGGTGCTGAGGAACAAACCCAGGGCCTCGCACGTACTAGGCATGCACTCTACTGCTGAGCCAAAACCCCAACCCTCAATGTCCAATTTTAAACTATGAAAACTATTTTGTCATCTTTTATTTTTTTTTTATTTTATTTTTTTAGAATTTTTAATATTTATTTTTTAGTTTTTTCGGCGGACACAACATCTTTGTTGGTATGTGGTGCTGAGGATCGAACCCGGGCCGCACGCATGCCAGGCGAGTGCGCTACCGCTTGAGCCACATCCCCAGCCCCTATTTTGTCATCTTTTAAAGGCAACTTTTCAATTTGGTGGAGAGAGAGAGAGGAGAAAGAGGAGAGAGAGAGGAGAGAGAGAGAAAGAGAGAGAGAAAGAGAGAGAGAAAGAGAGAAAGAAAGAGAGAGAGAGAGAGAGAGAGAGAGAGAGAGAGAGAGAGAAAGAAAGAAAGAAAGAAAGAAAGAAAGAAAGAAAGAAAGAAAGAAAGAAAGAAAGAAAGAAAGATAGATAGATGAAATAAGGACCTCTGAAAATCTAGTTCTCTACATTAAAGTAAAAAGACAGGGGCTGGGGTTGTGGCTCAGCCGTAGAGTGTTCATCTAGCACGCGCAGGACACCGGGTTCGATCCTCAGCACCACATAAAAATACAGTAAAAGGTACTGTGTCCAACTACAACTAAAACAAAAAATATTTAAAAATAAATAAATAAATAAAGTGAAAAGACAACTGACAAACTGTCAAAATCAACATTTCCATACTCTGGAAATTAACAAAATAAATGCAACACTTAGATGTGCTTTAATTCAAGACAAATAGCAGAAACTCAGTAAGAACAACTAACTTTGTAACATTTTAATGTGACTTCTACCCATCTTCTCCCATCAACAAACTAGCAGTCATGATAGCTAAAGAAATAAGCGGTTTTGCAATCACTGAATGGGTAGAAAAGGCATGGAACTCGCCAAAAAGTCCTAAGTTGGGAGACTCATTATTTGACCATTTCATCAGCTACCTGAAAATTGCTACTTGCACAACATGCATACTTTACCTGACTGCTACCTGCTTACTACCAATCACCTTTCATATAGGCTGCTTTTCAAAAAAATATAATTGGCAATTGTTTTATCTTGCAGTTACCAGAAGTAACCAAAAGATGATCAAAGACAAAAATGAGAACAGGTGGAAAATGATATGTCCAGAAAGGACTCTGAGAAGCTCCAACATTATTTCTGGGAATCCAGAAGGCTACTAGCATGTGCAGAACTGTGCATGCTCAGGGAAGAGTGGAGAAGGCTCAAATTTCTCACCTCCTAACCTTGAGGCTCTGCAAAGTCAGGAGTGAAAGCAGGGCTGTAAAATGAACACTGAAAATACCCTTAGCAAAGACTGGAAGCAAGGCTTACTCTTTCAAAATGTTTATGGAAATCTCTGTTCATTCACTGCCTGAGGGCTAAGTTAAATGAGCAAGACAATGGGGCAACCTGTGGTTAACAGAACAGACTTTATAAAATTTATCCAGGAAGGTTACTAAAGAAACAAATAGTAACAAGCAACAAAAACTATAAACCACCCAGCAAGGAAGGAACTGATTCTAGAACTGTGAAAATACATTTATTTATTTACGTATTTATTTATGGTGCTGGGGACCGAACCAAGGACCCTGTGCATTTGAGACAGGCACTCTACCAATTGAGCTATATCCCCAGCCCTAAAATACAATTTAAAGTGTAGAATCCAACACACAACACAAAATTACCAAATGACAAAAACAAACTAAAAAGCATGAAACTATGATCCACATATAGGGCAATAAAAAGGAATGAATGGAAATTGCCCCAAGGATGTCCAGACACTGAATTTACTAAAAAAATAAATAAATAAATCATACTATAACATACTGTAAGTATGTTAAAAAAAACTTACCATGAACTAAACAAAAGCATGAGAATAATATCACACCAAACAGAGTATGAACAAAAAAATAAAAATTACTTTTTTTTGGTCCTGGGGACTCAATCCTGGGGTATTTTACCACTGAGCTATGCCCCAGAATTTTTTACTTTTTGAGACAGGGTCTCATAAGTTACTGATGCTGTCCTCAGATTTGTTATCTTCTGCTTCACTCTCCCAAAACACTAGGATTTCAGGTTTGCATCACCATTCCTGGCACAGAAGTTACTTTTTAAACAAGCAGTTCAGAATTCTGTAGTTGAAAAAAATAATTTTAAAAATATTTTTTTAAAACTAAAATTTTAATGTCAGGGCTCAACAGTAGATTTGAGAAGACAGAAGAGTCAACTGATTTGAAGTTAACTAACAATTTCTAATCTCAACAGAAGGAATAATGAACAAAGAAAAATAAACTGAGGGGCTGGGGTTTTAACTCAGTGGTAGAGCACTCACCTTGTACATGTGAGGCACTGGGTTTAATCCTCATACCACATAAAGATAAAATAAAGGTATGGTGTCCATCTACAACTAAAAAAAAAATTTAACTAAATAAATAAACTGAGCCTGAGACATAAGACACCACCAAGCTCATCAACATTATACCTAATAGGATAGACAGAAAGTAAACAGAAAGAAGACAGAATAAAGGCATATAACTTCCTGAACTTGGGTCAGAAAAAGTAAAGTACACATCCAAGATGCTAAATGTTCTCCAACTAGGACAGACTCAAAGATGCTCACCCATAGACACACTGTAATCAAACTGATGAAAGCCAAAGAAAAACAAAATCTTAGGAGCATCAAGAGAAGAGGCAAAATCTAATCAGGAAAAATGGAGGTAAAAAGGCAGTGGGATGATACTAACTACTAAAAAAAAAAGAAAAAGAAAAAAGACTATCAAGACTGTCAAAAAGAACTCCTTGTACAGTAAAACAATGCTTTAAAAAAATGAAGGATGGGGGTGGGGGGGATAGGAAGGGTAGCAGAATACAATAGACACTAGTATGGCTGTATGTATAAACGTGGCTGTATAACCAATGTGATCCTGCAATCTGTACAGGTGGAAAACTAAGATTACGTACCCCATTTGGATCAAATGTATGATATGTCAAGATCATTGTAATGTTATTAGCAATTAATAAAAAAAATGAAGGATGGTCTGGGATGCAGCTCAGTGGTGGAACACTTGCCTAGCACACACAAGACCCCGGGGGGTTCAATCTCCAGCACTGCTTAGAAAGAGACAGACAGAAAAATTTAAAATAGTCCCAGAAATAAAACAAAAAACAAAAGAATCTGTCATTAGCAGATCTGCCCCCAGGAAAAAAAACATTAATAATTGAGATACTGAATAGTAACTCAAATCCACAGGAAAAAATAACTATTACCTATAAGGGTTATTAGATGGATAAATATAAACAACAGTAATAAATGTATTTTGTGTTCGTGGTCTTTTAAATCAGATAGGAGGGGAAAGTTACAAACAAACGAACAAACAAACAAACAAAAATATATAAAGGTATAAAGACATAATTCATGTGACAGCAGTATTAAATAAGAAAAAAGGAGGGTGAGCTATTTAATTAGGAACAAAATTTCAACGTTATTGAAATTATCCATAAGTACATAGTTATAAATAAATGTTCATGGAAGTCTCTAAAAAATATAACTCACAGAACAATTAAAACAACAGACTAAAATATATCTATGTAAAATAAACAGCAACAATGGAGGAATACAGGAGACAAAAGATATATAAAAAAAAATACAAAATGGTACTGCCTTGTCCATAATTACATTAAATGGTGGATTAAATCTAAAGGCAGAGATTACAAGAATGAATTTTTCAAAACCGGTTCTGATTATATGCTCTCAACAAGACACATTTCTGACTGAAGAATGTAAACAAAGAGAAGGTAAAAGGATATAAAAAGATACACTACAAACTGGGTGTGGTGGTGCACACCTATAATTCTAGCTACTTGGGAGGCTGACTCTGGAGAATTCTAAATTCAAAGCCAACCTGGTCAATATAGCAAGACCCTGCTCCAAAATTAAATAAAAACAAAGGGCTAGAAGTTAGCTTGGTGGTGGAGAGCATGCTTAGGATGTACAAGGCCCTGGGTTCCATACCCAGTACCACATTCACACACACACAAGATATACCACAAAAAACAGTAACCAAATGATTTTGATGAAAGCCACTTCCACTGCCCGTTTTTATTTTGAGACAGTCTCACTAAATTGCTCAGGGCCTAGCTCACTTTGAACTTGTGATCCTCCTGCCTCAGCTTCCTGAGCCACTGGGATAACAAGCATGTGCCACCACACCCAGCCAGCTAGTAAACAAACATCCCAAAATAATCAAGCAAGAACTGACATAACTTGAGGGAAAATAGAAAGTAAAATTGCTGGTCTTTACTATCTATTTTTCAATAATGGACAGAATATGCAGAAAAATCAACAAGAAAACAGAAAATTTAAACAATGTTATAAACTAATTAGACCTAACAGACACCTATAAAACATTCTACCAACAAAAAATACAGAATCTACTTGTTTTAGTCACCTTTTCTCGCTGCTGTGACTAAAGGACCCAACCAGAACAACTGTAAAAGAGGAAAGCTTTATTTAGGGGCAGCTCACAGTTTCAGAGATCTCAAACCATAGATAGACGGCTTTATTCCTCAGGTCTCCAAGTGAGGCAGAACAATAGGATGGAAGAACATGGTGATCAGAAAGCAGAGAGAGACTCCATTCACTAGCCAGATACAAAATATATACCCAAAAGCCACACCCACAATGCCCACCTCCTCCTGCCACACCCTACCAGCCTTCAGTTACCACTCAGTTAATAACTATCAGGGGATTAATTCACTGATTTGAGATAAGGCTCTCAAAACCCAATCATTTCTCCTTTGAACCTTCTTGTATTGTCTCAAACATGAGTTTCTGGGGGACACCTCACATCCAAACCATAACACTACTCTTCTATTTTTTAAAATTCTGTGTAATATTGTTGTTATGTTTCTTTAAATACATATCCCTAACAAAACTGCATCTTCATTTTTGTTTTGGGAGAAAATGACAAGTTGATCACAAAATTCACATGGAAATGCAAGATATCCAAAATAACCAAAACAATCATAAAATATTTTTGGAATTTTTAAGACATTTTCAATTTCAAAATTTACTACAAAATGGTCTGGGATTGTGGCTCAGTGTTGGAGTGCTTGTCACATGTGAGGCACTGGGTTCAATCTTCAATACCACATAAAAATGAATAAATAAAATAAAGGTACTATTGTCCACCCACAACTAAAAACATCTTTAATAAAACATATTACAAAATTACAATAATTTAAGGCAGCCCAGGGCTGTCATAATGAAAAACACATAAATGAATGGAACAGACCAAGACAGAAATAAACATATTCACGATCAAGTTATTTTCCATAATGGTTCCAAGAATATTCAGCCAACAAAAATGGAGCCTTTTCACCAAACAGTACTGGGAAAAATGAATATCCACCTACAAAATAATGAAGTTAGAATAATACATCCCCAAATTATACAAACAGTCCCTATGTGCATATATGACTACACAACAGGTGTGACTCTACATCACATACAACCAGAAGAATGAGAAATTATACTCCATTAATGTATGATGTGTCAAAGTGCATTCTATTGTCATGTATAACTAATTAGCAAATTTTACAAAAAGAAAATGAAAAGACAGCCTTGGGAATATGACAAAGTGTTTGTAAACTAAATAGCTGAAAAGGGACTTGTATCTAGAATTACACTTGTGAATACTTACAAAAAGTAACTGGGACAATTGGATACATATATGCAAAACAGAAGTTGGTCCCTTAATGTACATCATACGAAAAAGCATGGTTCAACATGCAAAAATTGATCAACATAATATACCACATAACAAAATGAAGAAGAAAACCACATGCTCATCTCAATGCAGAAAAAGCATGTGACAAAATTCAATACCCTGTCATGAGAAAACAACTCAGTAAGCTAGGAATAGAGGATATTATCTCAACATAATAAAGAGCATATATGAAAAACTCATAGGTAGACATTTAAATGGTGCAGCCACTATGGAAAACAGTATGATGGTTTCTCAAAAAATTAAAAATAGAATTATTAAAAGATTTGGCTGTTCTTCTTTTAAATATATACACAAATGAATTAAAAGCCAGATCTCAAAAGATGTCTGTACACCCACGTTCATAGCAGTACTATTCATAACAGTCAAAAGTTGGAAACAAACCAAGAATTCATTGAATGTAAAAGCAAAATGGAATATTATTTGGTCTTAAAAAGGAAGAAAAATCTGCAAATCAGACTATTCTTGACAGTTATGCTCAATAAAAATAACAATCACAAAATGACAAACACTGTGTTTTCACTTATATGAGGTATCTAGTGTAGTCAAAAGCAGAAAGAGAACGGGAAATGAAGTTTGTGTTTAGACATGAAGAGAATTTCAGAGAAGGATAAAAGTGATGGTTCCATAACCAAATGAATGTTTCTAACATCAGGAAACTGTACAGTTAAAAATTAAGATGGTAAATTTCATTGTATGCATTTTATTACAATTAACAGTGATTTTAAAATGTTAATATATAAAAAGGTGATATATGTTTGCATAGTTAATAAATGTTCTTTCAGACTTGTGTCAGTAAGTTAATTAGTGAAGCTGTTATTGTATTTATTTTAGTAGAATTTGTGGTATTAGCTTTCCATCATTTGTGATCTCATCTCCTATTCTAAATAAACATAATCAATGGAGTTCTCCCTTTGTTAACTTTTACAGAATGTGTATCTATTTCCAAAAGTTCTAGTGAAATTTAAGATGGAAAGATAAGACTAATATAAGGGCACCAAGTTAATTTGAGAGAAAAAGTGGTCCTAAATTTTCTTATGAACATATATCAGTAAAAGTCTAGAAATGGGAGAGGGTCAAAATTAAGACAAAAATAAACTTAAATACTGCTTAATATGTCATATTTATTCCAAAAACAAGTTTATATTGCAGGAGAAAGGATAAAAATTTCAAGAATTAATTTAATAGCACATTACCCCTAGAGGGCAGCATACCACTTTTTAAATTTCAGTACCTAAAATGTCTAATACTAGTCTTCAACACCAGAAATTTCATCTAGTTATCACATATACTGGGCTTTAATATTAGAATTTAAAAACACATACCCAATGCTCCCAACCTATTTTTATATATAGTTTATAGAGAGATATTAACTTTATTTCTAAAGATGACAAAACAGGCTTACAGAGGTGACATACCCTCTCAATATCACACTACTAGAAAGTGCAAGATCTAGTATACCAGACAGCAGAGGATGCAATTATACTACTATACCTCAAATATTTATTACGTATCCACTTGTTGGAAGCACTATGCTAAGCCTGGGGACCTACTATAGTTAATGTATTAGCTGAGGCAAGACAAAGAACTTGAAAAAACAACTTGGAATTTTTTAAAGTGATACATAAATGTCAGACAACATTACTTCTGATAGTAGTATTACTATTAGAATAATAAAATCTTAAATACTAATACTATTAATTAATATGAATACTTAAGCATTAAAGTCTTGTCAAATGTATTTTTCATTTTAAGATTGTTAAGCCCTTTAGAGACTAATCATGTACTGTCTTAGCACCTAGAACTGAGCTTTGTATCAGTATCACTCTCTTTCAGTCAGGGTAATTTCCTAAATGGGTTTCTAGAACACTAGCAGCCATGTTTGATTGCCCAGGGAGGAAACTGACAATTCCTTAAGGAAAACTTACCACCAGCCCAGGAAAAGACTTAAAATTCTAAAGCCTACAAGCCACCATGAGAAGTTTTCTACCAGCCTTTTGGCATCTCTTTACCACTGCACCACACAGTGTCTTCTTAAGTATATCAAAGTACCCTCTAAATTTTTAAGAGTTAAGCTAGCACTTAAGTGCCCAACAGAATGTCAACTAGGACTAGGTGAGTGGCAGCTCTCAAATTACCTGTGTTGAAGAGTCATTTTTTAAATTTTTGCAGGGTTGGGATCAAACATGCTAGATAGCACTCAACCACTGAGCTGTATCCCCAGCCCAGTATTTTCCATTTTCAATCGGCATGTGGCAGATTGCATTTTCCAAAAATGGCAGCAACAATATTTCTAGATTTTTGTCACTACATCAAGAAGTAGAATTTATGTCTCTTCTACCTTAAATTTGGACCATCATTTCTGGCTACTTCAAAGAGTAAGAGTAGAGCAGAAATAACAGTGACTTTGGAGTCTAGGTCATAAAAGATGATACAATTTTCACCTGGATTTGCCTGGAGATGATTATCCCTGGAACCCAGTCACCAATCTCTGAGGATGCACAGGCCACATGTGAAAAGAAACTGAGGTCCCAAGACCTCTGCCCTATTAAGAGTCACAGATGAGGGGGTTGGGGGGTTGGGGCTCAGCAGTAGCAGTAGCACTAGCACGTGCAAGGCCCTGGGCTTGATCCTCAGCATTACAAAAATAAATAAATAAATAAAGAAAGAAAGAAAGAAAGAAAGAAAGAAAGGTATTGTGTCCAACTACAACTAAAAAATATATATTTTTTTTAAAAAAGAGTCACAGATGACAGACAGCACCAACTTGCCAGTTTCGTGAGTGAGCCAATTTCAACTGAGCCACCCAAGCTGATTCTGCATGGAGAAGAGACAAGTTTTCCCAGCCAACCCCTGACAAAACACAGATCACAAACAAAATAAATGACTGCCAATTGTTTTACACCACCAGCTTTTAAGATAGTTTGTTACTTAGCAGTAGGCAACTAGAACAAAGATCAGTAAGTACTTTGTAAATATAGTAAGTACTTTTACAAATAGAAAAATAAAAATGTAAAAGATATACAAAATATTGGTCCCAGTTTTTTATTAGATATAAAGAAAGCAAAGTCTATCAATCATTTAAAAAGTTTCTAAATACTTAATTACTGTACTTATTTCCTCACAACCAATAGACTGGCACCAATTCACAGATAATCCTTAGACGAGCATTGTTACAGATTACATTAAAGAAAAGCATAATTTGACTGAAGTGGTATTAAAGTATCTAAGAAATAAGCAAGGAAAGATAGTTTTACTACGGATGGGGGGTTATAATTCAGTTGTAAAGCACTAGTCTAGCATGCTCAAGGCCCTGGATTTGATCTCCAGCACCACAAAAAGAAAAAGAGGGGTGGGGTGCTCGTACTACCAAAGCATTTTTTAAAGTTTACAAATCAATTCATTAAGTAATCTGAGTAAAAGTGTCCTGATATGTGACAGAATACATCTATCTCTTTGATTCCATACTTTATGATAACATCCGATTTCTCACTTTCTCTTCTTTCTCATAAGACATACTCAAGAAGCATACATGGCAAAATTTTAACAACACCTGATTCTTGGTGGCAAATACATAAATGTTCATCATATCTTTTTTTAAAAACTTTTTTGTAGTTGTAAATAAACAGAATGACTTTATTTTATTTGTTCATTTTTTTAATGTAGTGCTGAGGCTTGAATCCAGTATCTCACACACGATAGGCAAGCGCTCTGCCACCGAGCTACAGCCCAGCCCATATGTATTATATTTTTTTAACTTTATTTATTTATTTATTTATTTATTTTTATGTGGTGCTGAGGATCGAACCCATGGCCTTGCACGTGTGAGGTGAGTGCTCTACTGCTGATCCATAACCCCAGCCCCTATATTATATTTTTTGTGTTTGAAAGTTTTAAAACAAAGTTGAGAAAAATAATTAAAATTTAAAATTTCTTCCTAAAATGGGCATGGATTACAATTTGCACTAATTATTTGTGGAACCCAAAATAATAAAGTATGTGCGTAGTGTACAAGTCTACTATGCCATTAATTTTACCTAAAATTAACATATTAGCAGTTAATAAAGTACTCATATGCCTGTAAACCACTTAAGTTTTTCTGTTGTTGCTGCTATTTTTTCCTGGTACTGGAGACTGAACCCAGGGGCAATTTACCATTGAGTTATATACGGCCAGTCCTGTTTTAAAATTTTGAGACATGGTCTTGCTACGTGGCTCTGCCTTAGACTCCCAAATTGCTGGAATTATAGGTGTGCGCCACCATGCCCAGCTCATGTAAGTATCCAAAGATGACCTTTATCAGTGTTTTTCTCATGTCAGTGGGTATCAGAATCACTTGAGGGCATTTTGAAATACACAGATTTCTGGGAATCATTTCCAGATTCTGTAATACTTTCAACAAGTCCTACAAATGATATTTAATGTGGATAGTTTATGAACCATACCTTTTTTTTTTTTAAATGGTACTAGGGATTGAATCCAGAGTCATTCTGTCACTGAGCTACATCCCCACTCTTTCTGTTTTTTGAGACAGGGTGTCACTAAGCTGCCCAGAATAGCCTAGAACTTGTGATCCTCCTGCCTCCACCTTCCGAGTAGCTGGGATTACACACCAGGCCCACACTTTGATTAACAATAACGTAGAGTAGTGATTATTTGGGCTTCTGGGGAACATTTAACATGTCTGAGACATTTTTGTTTATCACAACAGGGTAGGGAAGGGTGTGTTACTGGCATCTAATAGGTAGAGGCCACTGATGCTATTAAAAATTATACAATTCACAAGACAGCATCCCCAACCAACACAACAAAGAATTATGTGATCCAAAATGTCTACAATGTCAAAGATGAACCACTCCATCTAGATAGTCCTTTTTCTTTAACAAATTACCAAAAGAAGCTTAATGATGCCTTTCCACCACTCAATATCATAAAGCATAGCAAATGAAAAGAATGAGTCACGCAGACTATCATTAGAAATTTTGTTTTGGTTTTGATGGCACAGACACTCTTCCCATCAGGAGTTAGGGAGTTTATGTCATCTCTCTTGAAGGGGGAGGTGACTGTGAGGACCAACAGAGTCTAGATCTGAAGGTATACCACTTTTAGGATGACATCAGAAAAACCTTTAGCTTCCTTCTGGCTCTCTTGGAAGTCATTCTCTAGGATACATCCTTTCAGAATCCAGCTAACAGGCTGTAAGAAATCCAAGCTATACAAAGAGACCATATCGACAGCTTGAGTTGAGCCCATCCTTCAGTCATGAGACACAGGAATGAGCAATCCTAAAAATCAATTTTCCAGCCCCTTAAGTGTTCCAATCCCTAGCCAGTCCCAGCTGAGCAAGAAGATACTGTGGAGCAGAAAAGAACCATTGCTCCTGGGCCTCATCTGAATTCCTCACTCACAGTCTATAAAAATAAAATGGTGAGATTTTTTTCTTTTGGTTGTGCTGGGGATTGAACCCAGGGCCTTGTGCATGCGAGGCAAGCACTCTACTAACTGAGCTATATCCCCAGCCCAAAGGAAGGACAGCAGAATACAACAGACACTAGTATTGCTGTATGTATAAACGTGACTATATAACCAATGTGATCCTGCAATCTGTACACGTGGAAAAATGAGAATTCATACCCCATTTCAATCAAATGTGACATACCATTGTATTGTCTTGAGCAACTAATAATAAATGAATAAATAAATAAAATGGTGATTGGTTTATGTTATTAAGTGTTGACATGGTTTGCTAGACGGTAATAACTGGATCATTTCTCATTTTATCAATACTCAAAACTATGACAATCCACTATTTTAATTGCCTCAAAAGGATTAAGTGTCTTGCCTAAGGTTACACAGGCAAAAGAGTAGCACTTGAATCCAGATCTATTTATTCACAAAAAGAATCCTGTTTCCGGGCTGGGAATATAGCTCAGTTGGTAGAGTGCTTGCCTTGCATGCACAAGGTCCTGGATTTAATCCCCAGCACCACCACCAAAAAAAAAAAAAAAAAAAAGCCGTTTCCACTATGTCATAATGATGTCTACTACTTCCCATGCTAAAATTATTTTTATTGTCCTTTTTAAGTCATCCATGGAAAAAAATTAAAGATATTACTGAAAAAAAGATACCACTAATTTGCAAATCTTAAATCTGATTTATCACATGATTTGTTCTATTGTTTCCTCAATCTTCCCACCTCAACTCTACTCCCAGGAAAACTTAAAGGGGAAAAGAAGTCACAGCCAAATATCCTGAAATGTGTTGTTAAAGTAAGGACAGAGAGAATAACTCACTGCTCATGTGTGAAGTGTTTTGAGGCAGGATCTAGCTAAATCACCCAGGCTGGTCTCAAACTTGGGATCTGTCTTCATAAACCTCCAGAGTAGCTGGGATTACATATATGTGCCACTATACCCAACTTGTGATAGTGATATTAACAGAAAAAAAGATTACAGGCTTACTGAGAATCAGTATCCGAGCTTTGTTGTTTCATTTTTTTAATTAGCACAGCCCATTTTCCCCAACCTCTCCCAACAGCTTCCTAAGTCAATAACCAAATGAAAAATGTCCTATTACAAAAATGAATAAATGCAAATGAATGGACAAAGCAGTAAAATAGGGCATCCATTCAGTCAATTATTAAGCTCTCAAAATACAAAAATTTCTGTTACTATGCTGCACTCATCTGGAAGTTAGCAAAGAAAGGGTTTTCAAAGCCTAAGGCAGAGGTCTTTGTTTCCCATTAAAAATTGCTGTTACATTAGTAACTAAACACTTGGTAAGCCACTGACACACAGTGAATTTTAGCATTCTAATTCTGTTTCTAACTTTGACTATCTTGAGACCATCACTCCATTTTTCTGAACCTCCATTTCTTCATCTGTAAAAGAACAGAACTTTTGTTCACCTACTGTTTATACTGTCTTATATTGTAGACATGTCATGACTAGGCATTTGAAATGTGGCTCATATGACTTAAGATTTTTTTCAGTGCTGGAGAATAAACCCAGGGCCTTACACATGATAGGCAAGCACTATACACCTGAGCTATTCCCTCAGCCAAGAATTTTTAAAATTAAGTTAAACTTCAATGGCCACATTAGACTAGTGTTTACCCTATGGGGCAGTACAGGATTACATAATCTCTTAGTACTCTTCCAATTCTAAAATTTAATCATTTCTAATTTCCAACATTTAAAAAACATCCTTTGAGAACTGAGTAAATAAATGAACCTAACTATGTATCAGATAGATATCATCACCACACAGAGTGGAAAATGATCCTAGTAATTGTTTGTTTGTTTTGTTTTTGTTTTTAGTTTATTGTGTAGTTGTAGATGGACAGCATGCCTTTGTTTATTTTTATGTGGTGCTGAGGATCAAACCCAGTGCCTCACACATTCTAGGCAAGTGCTCTGCTACTAAGCTACAGCCCCAGCCCTGATCCTAGTAATTGTTAAGCACAGTATTCTTGACCAGGATAAACAAACTTCTGGTAAGGAGCCAGATTTAAAAAAAAAAAAAAAAAAATTAGCTTTTACAAACCATATAATCTCTGTTGCAACTACTATCTTTGTAGCTTGAAATCAGCCATAAACAACATAAACAAATGAGCATGGCGTACTCCAACAAAACTCTACCAATACTTAATCTGAATTTCATATCATTCTCACTGGTCACAAAATAGTCTTTTGATTTTTTTTTTTTCATTTAAAAATGTAAAAGCAGGGGCTGGGTATGTGGCTCAAGTGGTAGCACGCTCACCTGGCATGAGTACAGCCCGGGTTTGATCCTCAGCACCACATACAAACAAAGATGTTGTGTCCGCTGAAAAAACTAGAAAAAAAAATATTAAAATTCTCTCTCTCTAAAAAAAATTTTTTAAAAAAGTAAAAGCATGCTATTTCATAGGCCATACAAAATCAGGTAGTGATTTGCCTGCCTCTACTCTTATCTGTATATCCACAGAAGAATATATTTAAGGATAAACAAAAAAAAAAGAAAAGAAAAGAAAACAACAAAAAAACTTAAATTTACTCAGTAAGTTTGTTGTCAATGTTGTCTTTTTTTTTTGACATTTCTTGCACATTATTACCCAAAATACATGAATAAAGACATGAATTGGTGTGAATTTACTTTGTATACAACCAGAGACATGAAAAATTGTGCTCTGTATGTGGAATAAGAATTGTAACGCATTCTGCTGTCATACATAAATTTTAAAAAGTTATTTAAAAAGAGAGAGAGACAGACAGACAGACAGACAGGATCTGGCTATCTTGCTCAGACTGGCCTTGAACTATTCTTTGGCTCATGAGATCCTCCTGCCTCAGCCTCCTGAGAAGCTGGGCTGATTAGATGAGTGCCATCATGCCCCACCCTCAGTAACAGTTTTGAACCATTCTGAAACTATTCTGTGTGTATTATATAAATGAACAAATGAAAAACGTGTTAATATTACCAGGAACCTCACTGGCTAGAGGAGATTAAGAAGTTAGATCCCATGGCATGGGAGATAAGGTATTGTTTGATGACAGGATTCCATCATTTTTTAAAAGTAGCCTTGCCACCTCTACCTCTGCCCACTATTTGAACCTAAAAGGAAAAAAGCTCCCCAAACACCAAGCATATCTAATCCCTTATATTATTCTACCCACTAAAAGAATTAAGACTCTAGGACAAACTACTGATCCCAGAGATGGAACAAGGAAAATATAAGGTGAGGGTAAAATATCTGTGCCAGTAAATGAAGCCCTCAAACTCTAAAGAGGACAAGTCAAAGAATAAATCTAATGGGACTCCTACTAGCTAAATATGAATCAATTTAAGTTCCAAAATAAATAAGAATAGATTATGATACTCTAAAAACAAGAATTAATAGGTCAAACTTAACACTTTTTTTTTTAACTGAGAGGAATAACTCTTCTTTGTATAAAAATGTCAAATGATGAAACAGAAGAAATTACAGAAATAGAAAATTGCTACTTTACAATTACCATAACTGATTTGGGGAAGACTCATAAATGAATACTAAAATCACTGGGCAAAAGTTTATTTGGGAAACAAGGTACACAACCTGAAAGTGTTACCCCACAGATTATTATTAATAGAGAAACCTATCAAAGCCTACCTTAACCAAATGATCAAATTCAACATCATCCTAATATCAAACACTGAGAACAAAACATCTATGCAGTATTCTTGCCAAAATGTTTAACCCAAATCTAATGATGAGAAAACTAAATGAAACATCTGTCACTAAACTAATTTAGCTTGTTGCTGTCTAAATCTAAATTGAAGGACAATCTACAAAACAACTTATCTAGATCTTAAAAAATCTG
The DNA here is from genome assembly GCF_045843805.1 of Urocitellus parryii. NCBI lineage: Eukaryota > Metazoa > Chordata > Mammalia > Rodentia > Sciuridae > Urocitellus > Urocitellus parryii. The sequence goes on along the minus strand of NC_135531.1, from coordinate 181,648,920 downwards.
GATCTTATGTATGTGCAGGAGATGTACAAGAAGGCTGGGGAAGAACTGTGGGTTAAAACATCCAAGTTGACCTAACAACCAAAGTAATGTACAATCCTTAATCCAATCATGGATTCAGAGGGAGAGAGGGCATAAAGAAGTTGCTTGAACAACTGGAGAAATTTAGATATGGATTGTATTTCAGATACCAACATGTGTCAATGCAAAACTTCTTGAGTGTGATTATGTGGTTATATGGGAAAATGTGTTTGTTCCTAAAGATTCATGTTTGCATGCTAAAACATTTGGATAAAGTGTTATTATGATCATGATGACTACAATTCCCAAATAGAAATTTTAAAAGTATATACAGAGAGATAAAGCAAAGTAGCAACTAGTAAAATTATATAAAGGGTATATGGATGTTTAATATGTGATTCTTGCTACTTTTCCACAGGTCTGAAGTTTTTAAAAATAAAAAAATGTGAGGAAAGAGAAAACATTCCTTTCAAATTATGTTTTTACACTTAACAAAGTATACACAATAAATTCATTGTTATCCAAAATAATCAAGCAATTAGTCACTCAAAAAGTTTTCTGGATGACTTTTTTTTTTTTTTTTTTTTGGAGGGGGGGATACCAGGGATTGAACTCAGAGGCACTCAACCACTGAGTTGTGTTTTATTTAGAGACAGGGTGTGAGCTGCTTAACACCTCACTTTTGCTGAGGCTGGCCTTGAACTTGCAATCTTCCTGTCCCGGCCTCCTGAGCCACAGGCATGTGCATCAGCACATGGATAGCTGATAATTCTTTACACTTATTTTTTTATTTTTTAGTTGTTTAATCTACAACTAAAAAATAAATAAACAAAATGCCTTTGTTTATTTTATGTGGTACTGAGAATCGAATCCAGTACCTCACACGTGATAGGCAAGTGCTCTACCACTGAGCTCCACTAAACTAAACCTGGCAATGTAAAACAGAAGGAGCCAGATTCCCTAAGGACAGCACTATCAAAACTATGAGTTATAAAACTGATATCCTGTAGAAGAAAATAAATAAATAATGCTGTAAGTTTTTTCTAAAATTTCTCTCTAGACTTACATGTACCAAACCTAGTTATATAGTAGTTCTTATGCAACACCTTAAATAAAAGCTTTTTATTTAAGAAATGGTGTACCACAAGCGAGGCACATTCCTGTGATTCTAACAATTAAGGAGGTTGAGGCAGTAGAACCCCAAGTCTGAGAGGCCAACTGGACAACTGAGAAAGACCTTTTCTCAAAATAAAAAAAGTGGGGGGAGTAGTAAACTGCCTCTAGGTTCAAAGCCCAATAATGGGAGAAGGGGGAATAGAAATCATATAGTCTAAGAAAAAAGTATCCCATGTTAAGCATGTTCAATCACCTGACACCTGCATGCACAGCACTGAACCTGCACACTGATTCACTATACAAACAGCATTTTCTAAATGTCCTTTGTATAATCCTCAACTCAACTGTTACTGACTACTAAATAATGTAAAATAGATTTGATATTCATTAACTGTATGTTAAATATAAGAAACTAATTTGTACCACTTCTTGCATCAAACTTATTTACCAGAGGCTGTTCCTTTTTTGCTATTTAATCTTTGACAATTCATCATATTTATATACTATAGCATTTAAAATACTCTGTGAGAGGAAGTGACAGAGAAACAAGAGACAAAGACCCACAGACTCAAAACCTACAAACCCTGAAATGAGTTCCCTAAATCTGTACATTCAGGGGCTGGGGATGTGGCTCAAGCAGTAGCGCGCTCGCCTCGCATGCGTGCGGCCCGGGTTCGATCCTCAGCACCACATACCAACAAAGATGTTGTGTCCGCCGAGAACTAAATAAAATAAATATTAAAAATTCTCTCTCTCACTCTCTCTTTAAAAAAAAAAAAATCTGTACATTCAAAACACCAGTTTATGCATATAAATATGTGAGCAGCTCTTAACTGGCAGGCACAGTACTAGATGCTGGAGATATAAATATGCATACATCTAGATCTCTAGCCTCAGGAGGCTCAAAGTCTTGACAGGGAAAGAAACTACACAAATCAGTGAACTTTGGTTCTTTAGTTCCTTCTATATTAGATTCCGATAAAGCCTATCTTTTATAAGTACCACTAATGAGAATATTCTTTATTATTCTTGTCTTAAAAAAGGTATCATCTTTCAAGTTTTGTTGTTCCTCTCTTCTTCAGAAGAAATTTTCTTATTAATTATGGATTTTATCTTTTTTCTTTTCATTTCTTCTGCTTTTTTTTTTTGGTACTGGTACTGGGGATTAATCCAGGGACACCTTACCACTGAGCTACATCCCTGCCTTCTTTAAGTTGCTAAGGATAGCCTTGAATTTGTAATCTACCTGCCTCAGTTTCCTGGGTTGCTGGGATTACAGGCATGCACTAAAGTACCTGACTAACTATGGCTTTAATGTAGAGATGTAAGACCGAATGACATAAAAGGATTGTAAGCAAAATCATCTCCTTTATAAATAGATGTGCTTTCAAGTTGTGGCATTTTTTAATGTGATAGATACAAGAAAACTCAGAGTATGTCCCAAGCATGCTACTGTGTTATCAAATAAACAGTTAATATCTACAATATAAATTGGTAACAAAACTTACTAAGACACTAACAGATAAATGAACAATGAATTTGAAGAATATATGTAAAAAGTGAAACTGGAACATGAAAAGAATAAGTTCAACCGCTTTATCCTAAAAAAAAAAAAAAAAAAAACCTTATATTGAGTAACCTTCTTGGTTAGTTCTAGACAGCACCATACAATTTCATTAGAGAACTTAAAGAAGGTATACTATTAAGTGAGATAAATTAAGACTAAACAGCTTCACATCTGTTAGGTCAAGTCTGGCACTAAGTGAATAAAAAAAAAAAATTTTAGAGATTTGAAATTTCATAAAAAGAAATGTTGACCTATGCAAATTTTTTTAAAATGATTGTGTGAACACAGATCAAAACCCATAAAAATGGACAGATATAAGGTGGATCACATTATCAGAATCACCTGCAACAATTTTTCCAAGTCACAAAATGCTTCTCAGAGAAGATACCCCATTTCCTAGTACTTCTGTAGTAAGCGACAGTAACTGACTGCTGTTGGACTGGAAAAAGAAAGATAAGTGGGACATGTAAATAAACCAAGTAGAGATCTCATTACAATGCAAATAAAACAATTCAAGAATCTCTGAAGTCTATAATGATATTTGCTTCTATACAATAAAGAAATATCTAAAAAAGAAACCGGCAAAAATGACACTAACATTTTCATTTCGTTGTTTCATTACTGGGAATTGAACCAAAGATACTCCACCACTGAGCTACATCCCTAGCCCTTTTCTTCTTTTTTGTACCAGGGACTGAATCCAGAGGCACTTAACCACTGAGTCACACCCCCAGCCCTTCTTTATATCTTTATTTAGAGACAAGGTCTCACTGAGTTACTTAGGACCTGGCTAAATTGCTGAGGCAGGCTTTGAAGTCGCAATCCTTCTGCCTCAGCCTCCCAAGCCACTGGAATGACAGGCATGTGCCACCATACCCTCCTTTTCATTTTTTATTTTGAGATGGAGGGCTCACTAAGTTACTGAGGCTTGCCTTGACATTGCAATCTGCCTGCCTCAGCCTCCTTGAGTAGCTGAGATTGCAGGAGTGAACCACTGTGCCCACCTTCAACATTACTTATAAAATTGGATTTTTCAAATAATTCTGAACTCCTTGGAAAATTCCTTCATTTGTTTCACAGGCAGATGAAGAGATAATAGAAAAGTTTGATCAAATATGCATGTCAGATCACACTGGCTACACTAGGAAATTAGAAAAGTCTAAACTAATGGTCAAATGCACTTTTATGGAAACTAATATAAAACTCCAAGATAAGATTTAATATTGGGCTGGGGTTATAGCTCAGTTGGTAGAGCACTTACCTAGCACGTGAGAGGCACTGGGTTTGATCCTCAGCACCACATTAAAAGATAAAATAAAGGTATTGGGTTCATCTACTACAAAAAAAATTTTTTTTAAAAAAAGATTTAACATTAAAAAAAAATGTTAAATCATCCCGAATAATTTTGGAAATTTTGCTCAAGCTTCACAAAGCTTGATAAACTGAAAAGCAAGTGGTGACAGGGCTAAGCAGGGGGAAATTAGAGAAGAAAACAAAACAAAACAAAAAACCCTTAAGAGTAATGATGAGTGGCAATACAGATAAGCAATTAGAAAATGCCTATCGGCAGGGATCCAGACAAGTGGGCTTTAGTGTCACAGAGGTCAGGTAAGCAGGTGGCATCCCAGCAAACAGGAACAATGCAACAGGGAAACATGGCAGCAGGCAACATGTCTAATTATGTGGCTCTTGATGTAAGGTATACAGTAGATTAATAGAGAGCTCCGATGTAAGGTATACAGTAGATTAATAGAGAGCTCCGGCTTTAAGGCTAAAGTTCAAGAATTCAAAAATAAGACATTATAACACAGAAAACAAGGGCAGTAGCAGAATAGGTACAGATTCTAGACTCAAACCTACTTTAAAAACTTCCAAGGGCTGGGGCTATAGCTCAGCTGATAGAATGCTTGCTTTGCATGCACAAGGACCTGGGTTCAAGCCCTAGCACCACAAAACAAACAAACAAACAACAACAAAAAAAAGCAAACAAACAAACAAACAAACAAAAACACCCTCAACCTGACATTTTTAAGCTGTAAAACTCTGGACAACTCTCTTTTTTGAGTTTAACTTCTTCATCTGTAAAACCAGACTACCACCACCTACTCCATAGGGTTACTGAGAGAATTAAATTAAATATCATATTTAAAAACAACCAGTAGAGTTTAACAAATATTAGTTTTACCCCTTTTTCTTTTGCTACCATTTTTTCATGTAAGCAACTGAAATAAGGAGGGTAGAGTCTGTCTTGGCCACAAAGTTTAAAAGGTTGGTCCCACGAGGCATTAGAGGACTTCAGGTACACAAAGTCGAGCAAACCATTAATGCACAATACCTCATGGGAGCCCAATTCAGACAGAAAATAAGTTAAAGCAAATAAGTTACACAGGAGAATAATAAAAGAATCCAAGTATAGTAAGAGCTTAAATATTCAAAACAAGTTAGCTTAACAGTATATCTAAGGCTGAGGTTGTGGCTCAGTGGTAGAGCAACTTGCCTAGCATGTGTGAGGCACTGGGTTTGATCCTCCGCACCACATAAAAATAGACAGATAAAACAAAGGTATTGTGTCCATCTACAACTAAGAATATTTTTTTAAAAACAACATATCAAAACAACAACATATCTACACAACAGAGTATATCACTATATTGGAGGGAAGAAAGGTCAGGAGTTCTCTAAACACTAAAGTCAAATGATCTCCAAGGTATATTTAAATGAAAAAACATATATGTTTATAAAACATTAACATAGTAAGCTACTTTGAATGTGGAAAGGTAAACAGTAATCTATATTTGTATTTGCTTCTATCTGTATAAATATTACAGAATATATAAAGAAATAAAGTGGGTTACCTATAAAGAGAGGCAAAGGAAAAGATTAGTATTGAGACTTCTCAACATATACCTTTTTCATATTATTTTGAATTTTGAACAAAGTAGTCATATTAATACCAATACAAAAATAGAAAAAAATTGAAATTTTTAAAACAAGAACTCTGAAGTCCTAATAACTTAACAACTAAGACTTATCTGTATGTATCTTAGCTGTATGCTACATCTATCTAACTATATGTAGTTAACTACAGCTGACCTACACCATTTTCAGCTGTACACTAGATTCTGAGTTCTGCTAAAGACTACTGTCCTTTACAATAACCTACTTGAGGACAAAAATTATGCCTTATTCAATTCTGTATCCCCAATGCCATATACTGTTCTTGTTACCTAGCTGGTACTCCAACTAACTATACATTGACTAAATGTTTTCTATCTGAAGTCATTTCCAATTCTAGATATAATTTTTTAAATTGTACTGTTGGAGACTTTATTTTTATATACAAGAGTATTCTTAGAATTCATGTTTTTTTACAAATGAGTGAAAGAAAAATGTTAATTGTATAACATATAAATTATATTAACTAATAATAAGGTTAACAATGACCCTTTTTTGTGGGGTGGGTGGCAGTACTGGGAATTGAACTCAGAGCACTCAACCACTGAGCCACATTCCCAATGCTTTTTTGTATTATTTAGAGACAGGATCTCACTGAGTTACTTAGTACCTTGCTGTTGCCAAGGCTGGCTTTGAACTCATGATCCTCCTGCCTTGGCCTCCCAAATTGCTGGAATTACAGGTGTGCGCGACCATGCCCAGCTACAATGACATTTTGACAACTCCAAAACCCACAAAAAGATGGCGATAATTTGAAAGGAGGACAGGGAGTTATCCCAGATATCTACTAAAATTCATTCAGGGCAATTATTTTGATAGCAAGTATTGCTATATGATTTTGTTTAACCATCTTTCAAATAACCACTATAATTTCTGTCCCTTAATCTTAAAAAATGATAAGATGTATGTATCCTTAAAAAGAAAAATAAATATTTTTCTTGATGATATCTCCTCATCCTCCATAACCCAGAAAAGTCCTTCTTCCCTTTATGGTCAAATTTCATAAAAAGTTGTTTAGTTTATAATCAGTATTTGTCTAGTTTTCTCGATTTCACTTCTTACCATGATTCTATACTGTAACTCCTCTGCTAAAGCAACAAACCTCAAACTAGTATGCCCCAAAAGAATCTTAGCAGCATTTCAGCAGATGTCCTATGCTACCCAACTTTTTTAAGAATCTGCAAACTCTGAGATGAGACCTGAGAAATTTATATTTTTAATCAATATCCCAATGATTCTGAAGTAGGTAGCCTGCCTAATACACATAAAAACCACCCAACTAAAGTATCAACCTCCCAATAGTCACATTCAAAGCACTTTTGGTCTTCTTTCTCTTTGCAGCATTTGACACCTTCCTGAAATTCCCTACTTTACCACTTTCTACCATACAACCAAATACTCTTCTGATACCACTATTCAGTTATCTTCTCTTCTAATAGTGCTTATTCTTTCAATGATGGTGATTAGACCCTTTGTGACCCTCTTTTTAACTTCATACACACTTAATAAGCTGTGTCAGTCACACCCATACAACCTTAAGTACTGTCACTTTGGATTCCAAACTATACTTACATAGGTAGTGAGAGGCTACACAATATAGGAGAGAAAAGATGCTTCAGTATCAGACAAATCCAAATTCAAAATTTTTGCTATTTACACAATAACATACCCAACGACACACACCTTTCTGAGTTTCATCTTAGTTCTCCTTTTAAACTGGGGATAATATCTTTCTATAAATTCTTTTTCTGATTAAATGATTTTAAAAAGAGACTAAATGAGAAATTCCCTACCCTGCAAGGACATAGCAGCATGTCCTGAGGATGGCCAAGCAAAATCTGGGACAATTTGAACATTAGAATAAAACTAAAGATTCCATTAACTAATAAGAATCACCAAATAGGAACAAAATTTCCATAATTATATATTAAAATGAACAAATCAATTTTTTAAAGTCTGGAAAAAAATAAAATCTTTCAGTAGAATACCAACTAATGTAGATGGCAGCCTTCACAAGAGCACCCAAATGATGGTAGTTAGAGGTTTTATGAGAAATACTAGCAGAGTCTTGGATATTTTCCCATCTAAGAGTTATCAATTGCAAAAAGAAAAATGGGAACTGGGAATGTAGCTCAGTGGGCCTAGCATAAGGTCTTGGGTTGGATCCCCAATATCACAAAAAGAAAAAAGGAAAAATGATGGCTTCACAATAGAGAAACATAAGGAACATGAACTTACAAAGTGTTTAAGGTTAAACACCACCTGTGGTTGGATAATACTGTATGTCTTCTACTTGCACTAAGAATAGCACACCATAAACCAGTCATCGTGGAATATTCCTGTAATCCTAGAGATTTGGAAGGCTGAGGCAAGAGAGTGCAAGATCCAAATCAGCTTGGCAACTTTGCAAGACTCAGTTTCAAAATTTTTAAAAATGGGCTGGGATGTAGCTCAGTAGAGTACCTTTGGGTTCAATCCCCTGTACCACCAGAAAACAAAAACAAACAAACAAAACCCCCAACTCACTTCTTCATTTCTATGGTATTCTGGCAAACAATGCACTCAGTCTATATGAGAGGAACCACTGTATAGAGGGACATGTTACATAGGACTGCACCGTTAAAAACTATCAAGACCATAAAACACAGGAATACTGAGGAAATGTTCTAAACTAAAGAAGACTAGGGCAGAAGATGTGGCTCAGTGGTGGAGTATTTGCCTGGCATGCTGAGGCCCTGCGTTCAATCCTTAGCACACGCACACACAAAAAGATGTAGAAGACAAACTAAAGAAAACTAAAGAGACATAGTTAAAGGCAATGAGTAACTCTAAATTGGATTCTGGACAAAATAAGGACAGCTGGGAAAACTTGAATGGTATCTACAGATCTGAAAGTAGTATTGTATCAATGTTAATTTCCTGATTTGATAGTTATGAAGACGACTTCATATTTTGGTAAATATATAGTAGAATATTTAGGGGTGATAAGTAACATGTCTACAACTTGCTCTCAAATGGTAGAGAAAAGGTCAAATGAGATTACCAATAGTATATTCCCCTGAAATGAAGAAACTGGGATGAAAATGAAGGACCAGCAATGAGAGATGGTTGGGTAGTTTCACTGAAACCTAAGAATCCAATTAGACCCCACTGAAATACCAATGACATTCTTCATAGAACTAGAAAAAAGTCTTAAAATCTGGAAGAATAAAAGACCAGAAAAGCTAAAAAAGCATTACTAGAGGCATTATAATACCTGACTTCAAATTATTTCAGAGTTATAATTATATAGTTATATAAAATTGCATGGTACTGGCATAAAAAGAGTAGAGACCAATGGTACAGCATAGAAGACAGATAAACCCACACATCTATCTGATCCTTGACAAAGGTGCCAAAAATATATACTGGAGAAAAGACAGTCTTTTTAACAAATGGGTTCAGGGAGAAACTGGTTATTCATACAAAGAAGACTGAAACTAGACCCTTATCTCCTACTCCACACACAAAAATATCAACTCAAAATGGATCAAGACCTAGGAATTAGACCATAACTATGCAACTCCTAGATACCAAGAGGTAATAAATGGGATGGCATAAAATTAAAAAGCTTCTGCACAGCAAAGGAATAATAAGATTGCCAATTAAGAACGTGACTAGAGGGCTGGAGCTGTAGCTCAGTGGCAGAGCACTTGCCTAGCATGCATGAGGCAATGGGTTTGAGCCTCAGCACCATATAAAAATAAACAAATAAATAAAGGCATTCTGTCCATTTACAACTACAAAAAAAATTTTTTTAAAAAAAAAGAATGTGACTAGAGAACCTACAGAACGGGAGAAAATTTTTTTTAATTTTTCTGTTTTAGTTTTACATGACAGAATGCACTTTGATACATCATATATAATGGAGTATAATTTCTCATTCTTCTGGTTGTACATGATAGAGAATCACACGGGTCGTATAGTTATATATGCATATAGGGTAATAATGTCTGATTCATTCTATGATCCTTCCTACCCTCCCTTCACTCCTCTCTACCTAAAGTAACTCTATTCTTCCCTAGCCCTCCCCACCCATTGTGAATTAGCATCTGCATATCAGAGAAAATACTTAGCTTTTGGGTTTTGGGGATTGGCTTTCACCTAGCATAATATTCTCCAGCTCCATCCATTTACCAGCAAATGCCATAATTTCATTCTTCTTTAAAGCTGAGTAATATTCCATCGTATATGTACACCACATTTTCTTTACCCATTCCTCTATTGAAGGGCACCTAGGTTGGTTCCATAGTTAAGCTATTATGAATTGGGCTGCTATAGACATTGATGTGGCTGCATCACTGTAGTATGCTGATTATAAGTCCTTCAGGTATATTCTGAGGAGTGGGAGAACTGGGTCAAATGGTTCTTCTGAGGAATCTCTATTACACTTTCCAGAGTAGTTGCACCAATTTGCATTTCCATGAGCAATGTATGAGTGTACCTTTTCCCCCACATCCTCACCAATATTTACTGTTGCTTCTATTCTTGATAACTACCATTCTGCCTATAGTGAAATGGAATCACAGAGTAGTTTTGATTTGCATTTCTCTAATTGCTAAAGATGCCGAACATTTTTCATATATTTGTTGCTCAACTGTATTTCTTCTTCTGTGAAGTGTATGTTCAGTTCCTTAGCACATTTATAGTTTTTTGTTTTTGTTTTGGTGTTAAGGTTTTTGAGTTCTTTATATATCCTGGAGATTAATGCTCTGGGGTGCATGCGGTAAAGATTTTTTTCCCATTCTGTAGGCTCTCTCTTCACGTTATTGTTTCCTTTGCTAAGAAGAAGCTTTTTAGTTTGAATCTGTCCCATTTATTAATTCTTGATTTTACTTCTTACCCTTTAGGAGTCTTGTTACGGAAGTCAGATCCTAAGCTGACATAGTGGAGATTTGGGCCTATTTTTTCTCCTATTAGGTGCAGGGTCTCTGGTCTACTGTTTTAAGTCTTTGATCCACTTGGAGTTTTGTGCAGGGTGAAAATTAAGGGTTTAATTTCATTTTGTTACATGTGGATTTTTAGTTTTCCCAGCACCATTTGTTGAATAGGCCATCTTTTCTCCAGTGAATGTTTTTGGTGCCTTGGTCTAGTATGAGATAACTGTATTTATGTGGGTTTGCCTCTGTCTTCTATTCTGTACTATTGGTCTACATATCTGTTTTGGTGCCAATATCATGCCATTTTGTTACTATGGCTCTGAAATATAGTATTGTGATGCCTCCTGCTTCACTCTTCTTGCTAAGGATTGCTTTGGCTATTCTGGGTTTTTCATTTTTCTAAATGAATTTCATGATTGCTTTTTCTAGTTCTCTGAAGAATGTCATTGGGATTATTTTGGAATTGCATTAAATCTGTATAACACTTTTGGAAGTATGGCCATTTTGACAGTATTAATTCTGCTTATTCAGGAAAATGGGAGGTCTTTCTATCTTCTAAGGTCTTCTTCAATTTCTTTCTTTAGTGTTCTGTAGTTTCATTGTACAAGTCTTTCACCTCTTTTGTTAGATTGAGTCCCAATTTTTTGTTTTTGTTTTTGTTTTGTTTTGTTTGAGGCTATTTGTGGATGGGTTAGTTTTCCTACTTTCTTTTCCAGTAGTTTTGTCACTAATGTATAGGAACATGTTTGATTTATGGGTGTTGATTTTATAACCTGCTACTTTGCTGAATTCATTTATGAGTTTTAGAAGTTTTCTGGTGGAATTTTTTCGCTCTTCTAAATATAGAATCAGTCATCAGCAAATAAAGTTTGAGTTCTTTTCCTATTCGTATCCCTTTAATTTCTTTCTCATAATTGCTCTGGCTAGAGTTTCAAAGACAATGTTGAATATAAGTAGTAAAAGAGGGCATCCTTGCCTTGTTCCAGTCTTTAGAGGGAATGTTTTCAATTTTTCTCCATTTGAATGATATTGGCCTTGAGTTTAGCCTATACAGCTTTTACGATGTTGACGTTTGTTTCTACTATCCCTCGTTTTTTTCTAGTGTTTTGAAAAATGAAGGGGTACTGTATTTTTCAAATGCTTTTTCTGCATCTATTGAGATGATCATGAATTCTTGTTTTTAAATCTATTGATATGATGAATTACACTTGTTGATTTCTGTATGTTGAACCAACCTTGCATCCCTGGGATGAACCCTACTTGTGCGTGGTACACTATCTTTTTAATATGTTTTTGTATGTCGTTTGCCAGAATTTTACTGAGAATTTTTGCATCTATGTTCATCAGGGATATTGGCCTGAAGTTTTCCTTCTTTGATGTGCTTTTGTCTGGTTTTGGTATCAGAGTGATATTTTCCTCATAGAGTAAGTTTGAAAGGGTTATTTCCTTTTCTATTTCATGCAATTTGAGGAGTATTGGTATTAATTCTTCTTTGAAGATCTTGTAGAACTCAGCAGAGAATCCAACTGATCCTGGGCTCTTCTTAATTGGTAGGCTTTTGATGGCATGTTCTATTTCATTGCTTGAAATTGATCTGTTTAAATTGTATACGACGTCCTGATTCAATTTGAGTAGTCTCTAGAAATTTGTCAATGTCTTCAAGATTTTATATTTTATTGGAGTATAAATTTTCAAAATAGTTTCTGATTATCTTCTGTATTTCAGTTGCATCCATTGTGATATTTCCTTTTTCATCATGAATTTTAGTAGATTTCTCTTTCTCTTTGTTAGCATGACTGAAGGTTTATCTATTTTTTCAAAGAAAAAAACTTTTTGTTTGGTCAATTTTATGAATTGTTTCTTTTGTTTCAATTTCATTGATTTCAGCTCTGATTTTAATCATTTCCTGTCTTCTACTGATGTTTGTGTTGATTTGTTCTTTCTCTAGGGCTTTGACATGTCATGTTAGGTCATTTATTTGTTGACTTTTTATTCTTTTAATGAATGGGCTCAATGCAATGAACTTTCCTTTTAGCACTGCCTTTATGATGTCCCACAGATTTTGTTATGTTTTATCACTATTCTCATCATTTACATCTCTGTATTTTTTTTATTTCATCTTTGATTTATTCTGTTATCCATTCATCATTCAATAATGTTTTATTTAGTCTCCAGGTGTTACAATAGCTTATATTTTTTTATTCTCTCATTGATTTCTAATTTTATTTCATTATGATCTGATAGGATGGAGGGTATTAGCTCTATTTTTTTGTATTTGCTACGAGTCGCTTTGTGGCATAAGATATGGTCTATTTTAGAGCAGGATCCATGTGCTACTGAGAAGTGTATTTGCTCATTGATAAACGAATATTCTATGTATGCCTGTTAAGCCTAAATTATTGATTAGTGTTATTTATATCTAGAGTTCTTTATTCAGTTTTTGTTTGGAAGATGTATCCCATAGTGAGAGAGGTGTGTTATTAAAGTCACCTAGTATTACTGTGTTATGGTCTATCTGGTTCTCAAAATTTAGAATGGTTTGTTTGATGTACAGAGATGTTCCAGTTTGTGGCATAAATATTTATGATTGTTATGTCTTGTTGATGTGTAATTTGCTTAAGCAGTATGAAATGGGCTTCTTTGTCCCTTCTGATTAACTTTGGCTTAAAGTCCTCTTTATCTGATATGAGGATAGAAAACCCTGCTTGTGAGTGATATGTTTTTTTCCCATCCTTTCACCTTCATTCTGTAGATGTCTTTGCCTATGAGATAAGCCTCTTGTAGACAGCATATTATTGGTTCCTGTTTTTAATCCAATCTGCCAGTCTGTTTTTCGATTGATGAGTTTAAGATTATTATTGAGCTACTATTTGTGTTCCCAGTCATTTTGGTTTACTTATGGTTTTTAATTTGTCTTAGTTTCTCCTTCGATTGACATTTCTTTAGCATTGTTCATCTCTGGTGATTTTCACTCCCCCCCCCCACTTCATTCTCATGGAATATTTTGTTGAGAATATTCTGTAGTACAGGCTTTCTAGTTGCAAATTCTTTTAACTTTTGTTTATCATGGAGGGTTTTTATTTCATTTTCAAATCTGAAACAATTCTGCTGGATAAAAAAAATTCTTGGTTGGTATCCATTTTCTTTCTGAGTTTGAAATATATTATTACAGTACCTCCTAGCTTTGAGCATCTGGGTTGAGAAATCAGTTGAGATCTGAATTGGTTTCCCCCTATATGTCATTTGAATTTTTCTCTCACAGCCTTTAAGATTTTATCTTTATTCTCTGTGTTAGTCATTCTCATTATAATGTGTCTGCTGTAATTTTGTACATTTGGGATTCTGTAAGCCTTTTGTATTTGATTTTACATTTCCTTCTTTAGGTTGGGAAATTTTCCAATATTATATCATTGAAAAGACTGCGCATTCCTTTAGTTCGTATCTCTGCTCCTTCATCTATCCCAATAACTCTTAAATTTGGTCTTTTCATATAATCCCATTATTCTTGTTTGGATGTCTGTTCATGGAATCTTACCATCTTTTCTCTGCATGGTCAACTCTATTTTCAAGATTATATATTTTATCTTCATGGCCTGAGGTTCTATATTCCAAGAGGTCTTGTTTGTTGGTGATGCCTTCCATTGTTTGGTTTATTTACACCTTCATTTCAAGGACTTCTGCTTGGTTTTTTTCACAATCTCTCTTTATTGAAGCGATCCTTCACTTCCTGTGTTTTTTCTTTCATTTCTTATACTATCCTTTTTTCGCAGATCAGTTTAACTATGTACATTCTAAACTCCCTCTCTGACATTTCTTCTGTTTTGTCAGTGGATTCTGTCCCTGGAGCTTCTTGGTTTATTTGGGGCACTTTATTCCTTTGTTTTTTCATGTTGTTCGTGTGTTTCCCCATCTAGCAGTATGGATCTAAGGCAGCACAAATTCTACTCTGCAGATTATGGTGTCCCTGAAGGTTTCCAGCACCTCGCTTTCAAGGGGGGAGACCAATATCAAAAGCACCCAACGCAAACAACATATAGCCCCAAACCCACTAGATCCTATGAAGACTTCCACAGTTTTCTCACAACAAAAAGAAATAGTTTAATTTACTGTCCACACTATACATAGCAAATTTGTTAAAAGGGTTCACAATTCCAAATGCTGGACAAAGAGAACAGAAGTAGTGCAGGACACTATGTTAATGAGGGAGGAGGAGAGAAGCCATAAGCCATAAGCAAAAATCTACAGTTAGAGTGGGAAAGAATTGACAGAGACTGACCTTTAGTAGGAAAAAAATACAGAAATCCAGGAAAACAGACAAGCGAGAGGAAAAATATATATAATAAAAATATAATATACAATAAAATGCAAAATACCATCCATACACTAAAATCCTCAACAAACTGATGAATGAAAAAATACCTGGAACCAAAAATAGTAGCTAGCTAGAGAAAGGGGGGGGGGAGTATTTAAAACAAAAGCACATCAAACGGGGATGGGGGCGCTCAATGGAAAACTGAGCAACTGCTTGCTTCAGAGTTCAAAGTTTTCTCAGACCTGTCTGATTCTTCATAGGACTGCCACACAGACCCAGCTACCATCCCTCTAATCTGGATTTCAATACCCCAAGCTTGGTCACATTGCAGACCCAAGATCTCCAAGCTGTTCTAATTTGCAGGAAGATGATCAGGGATGCACTTACATAGGGAAGTGACCCTGAAAAGGCACTGCAAGATGGCAGTCAACTTATAGGAAGACTCCAGGCGCAGCCAACCCTGCAGGCACTTTGACACTGAACATCCGGGTCCCCGCTGGTGTCCCCAAACAGAGGCAGCTCGCCCTCAGATGGCAGTGGCAGCAAACCAGCTGGCACCCAGGCCCCAGGCGCTGGCTGGCATCCCAAGATGGAGGTGGCCATGTGTAATCAAACCTGCAGGCACTCTGGCAGCAGACCTCTGGACATCAGCAGCAGTGGTACAGAAGCAGCAGCAGCAGTCCAGGGCAGCGGCACCATGTGAATCAGTTGACAGGAGCAGCACCAGTAGTAGCAGCGCTTGGAGAAAAGACTTCCAGGTGATGACAGGGAGGAGTGGGCAACTGAGGCAGCAGTAGGTAGAAGTGGCATCTGCGGTGCCAGAGAGAAAACCTCTAGGCAAAGGTGGGGGCAGCAGTGTGGGAGAGGCAACCATGCCTGGAGAAAAGACCTCTGGGCTTTGGCAGCAGCCTCTGCTGGGAGACAATCTTTGTTGTCTACTCTTCCAAAAGAGCTCTAATATCTAGCGGGGTGCAGTAGCGCATGCCTCCCCAGGGGCTGGGGAGGCTAAGACAGGAGGATTCCCAAGTTCAAAGCCAGCCTCAGCAAAAGCAAGGCACCAAGCAACCCAATGGACTGTCTCTAAACAAAATACAAAATAGGGCTAGGGATGTGGCTCAGGGGTTGAGTGCCTCTGAGTTCAATCCCCAGTACCCACCCCCAAAGAAGGTCTAATATTTAGAATATATAAAGAAAAAAATCATATAACCCAATTAATAAATGGGCAAATTGAACTAAATAATAGCTATCAAAAGAAGAAATACAAATGTACTACAAATATAATAATAATAATAAACATAAAAGGAACATTTTTATACTGTTGGTGGATTGTAAATTAATACAACCACTATGGAAATTGGTATGGAGTTTCCTCAAAAGACAAGGCATACAACAACCATAGACCCAGCTATACCACTCCTCAGTATTTATCCTAAAGAATTAAAGTCACCACACTATAAGGATACATGCATACACCCATGTTTACAGCAGCACAATTCATAACAGTCAAACTATGAAATCATCCTAGTTGTCCATAAGTGAATTAATGGATAAAGAAAATGTGGTACATATACACAATGGAGTTTTATTCAGCCATAAAAGTGAATTTATGCCACTTGCAGAAAAATGGATGGAACTTGAGGTCATTAATTATGTTAAGCAAAATAAGCCAAACTGAGAAGGTCAAGGGTGGTATATTTTCTCTCATCTGTCGAAGCTAGAGAGAAAAAAAGAAAAGAGAGGTGGTGGGGGGTGGGCAGGGTAGTCAGGGATCTCATGACAGGAGATCAGAAGAGGGACAGGATCAGGGGACAAAAAGAGGGGAGGGAAGAGGGAAGTGCTAGGGAGTGATACTGGCCAAATAATATTGTTATCTTGTGCACATGTACCAATATGTAACAACAAACCCCATCATTATGTACAACTACAATATATCAATAAAAAATGTGAAAAATAAATTTAAACAGAATATAATTAGACATAACAAAAAGATATGCCCAGGTTATCCCTGGAAATGTAGAAAGGAAGTTTTTACTAAGCCTGCTACAGTAAGTTAGGCACAACAAAACGTTCCAGGCTCATCTTGGGTACATACACAGTACATATATATTGTTAAAAATTGGTTGAACAGGCAAATGAACAAATAGACAGTTCAGGCGCTCTAACTACTTTCCTTGAGACTTTTCATTAGGCTTGAATTTCAAAATGTTAATTTTTTAAAATCCAATAAGGACTCATGACAAACTTGGTGCCTAGCAAAATACTTGGCTCACTGACGGTACTCAATAAAAATTATTTGGCCTTCTCAAAGGAGAAAAGAGGCCAAAGAACAAATCTTAGCATCATTTTCAACTTTTTGCCTCCTTCCCCCATATCCAAATGGAGTCACAGTTCTAATGAAACTACCTAATCAGTTTTCACAGTCCTAATGAAACTACCTAATCAGTAATCTCACATTCTTATTTTTATTTCCCCATTCCTAGCCTTATTATCCCTCACTTGGCATGCTAAGATCATCCTTACTTATCTCCCTACCCCATTTCTAACCTCATCCTTGCACCATTCTTACATCCTTGTATCATTACCTAGAAGCCACGAGTTACCTTTCAAAACCTATTTCCAATCTTATTCCCTTATTCAAATATCCTAATTGTTAATGCTGATTTCCCACACAGTTGCACCAAAAATTACCCTCCCCCAACAACAATGATGAAGAAAATACTGAGGAATGGGTAGAAGAAGGGAAGACAGGGGAGGAAGAGGAGACTTTGACTTGACCTTCTTTATGCTTGCTTTAGGACTTGGTATGCGTTTTATTCTTGACTATGAAGTGGGGCTGCCAAGAGTGAATGGATAAACTCTCCAACACTGTTTTTCACAATCCTTTTCCCAAGTTGGCACCAAAATAATTTTTTAGCACAACTGTATAAACCAAGAAGACTATGAAGCCAAAAGAAACCATCCTAAGGCTCCAACATACCCAACGTGAAGCTCTGTTCTAAAGGTCTTAATATGATCCCTTTCATTGCCCAAACATAAGAATCCTTCACTAGGCTTGTCTCCCTCAATAGTCAACACATATGCACACACAGATTCATACACAGGAGTAGATACCACACCCATCAAAAGGTGAATATACACAAGACAACTTGCATTTCTCCAAACACACTACGTACTCTTTCGTACTTCTGACTTTTTGTACACACTGTTCTCTTTCCCCAGATCAATTCCAACTCATCCTTCAAGACCATATTACAAATACCACTTCTCATTTCCCCCAGATCTTATTACACTGTCACTCTGAATTGTGTTTGTTGACATGTGTTACCACTCTAGAATTTGAGCTCAAGGACAAGAATCATGCCGTATTTTCCTTTATGCCATTACTCTCACTCTATTAAGAGGTAAAGAAATGCTTACAACATCATTTCCCAATAAACCAAAAATTTCAAAAACACATTAATTAAAATAACAACGCAAAACTATGCAATCAAATCAACATCTTTTTCAAAACAAGACTACCCATTGTAAGAATTTTGAGAGAGAGATTTGGCATAACCCTGGACCATTATCCCAGTCCTACAGTTTTAGACTGAGGAAAATTTTAAAAGTTAACAAGAGGCAAACGATTAAATAAATTATGGAATATCACCTGAATTTAAGCAAACATTTAAACTACATTCATGAACATGGGAATGGGAAAATGGAAAAAATAGTAATACCAACTACCACTTTTTGATCATCTATTTAAACACAGTGCTAGATGCTTTATATATGTTATCCTAATCTCCACAATAAAAGGCCAAGTGGTTCAGATGTTACATAATTTGTCCAAGGGTTTTTTTTTAATTGATTCTCTGTAGTTATACAAAACATTAGGATATATTTGACATAATCACAAAAGCATAAAATATAATTTGCTCTAATTCAGTCCCTCCTTTCTTCCCTCTACCCTACTGGTCTTTATGCAACTTACAGCTTTTTTTTTTTTTTTTTTAATTAGTGTCTTGTAGACATACTTTATGTTGGGATTCACTGTGCTCTATTCATGTATGTAAATACAAAAGTTAGGTAAAATGTAGAATGTTTTCTCTGACATGCACAAAGTTTTTGAGACTAGATTCCAAACCAGATCTGTTTCCCTTATATTTGACTTAAAATTATATCTTGACTACACAATTTTCCAGGAAAAAAAATACAGGTATATATGCTATATGTCTATATATTACACATCTATATATAATATAAATAAGTATTGATAACTATCCAGAAGGAATAAAAAATATTACAATGGTGATTACCAATAAATGTTGTTACAGTATTTATCACTTTTTAAAATCAGGAACTTTTTTTAAAAAGGGAATTACTGAATAACAAACTAAACTCAAAGCAACACAAACTAAGCAAGCCTTGTTTTTAATTTTATTACATTTTGTAGGTAACATTAAAACTCAAGAAAAGCTGTAGGAAGATATAATAAACTGTATCTGAGCAAGTATATTAACTCCAGGTGGTGTCACAAGGACTCAAAGCCTGATCTTTTTTTTTTTTTTTAAAGAGAAAGTGAGAGAGGAGAGAGAGAGAGAATTTTTAATATTTATTTTTTAGTTCTCGGCGGATACAACATCTTTGTTGGTATGTGGTGCTGAGGATCGAACCCAGGCCGCAAGCATGCCAGGCGGGCGCGCTACCGCTTGAGCCACATCCCCAGCCCAAAGCCTGATCTTTATGAATGGATTAAGCATCATTCTTCCAGAAAAGGTGAATTTTGAGAACAGCTTAAAGGAGGCAGATGGACTGCAGGATGGTTAAACTGAGGAAAAAATGATGGAGGGAAAAACAAGAATGTTTTCTTTTTTAAAACAAAAATAAGAAACAGCATTGGTGAGATGAAACTGGGGAAAGTCTTCAAGGGCCAGCAGATAAATTGAGAATAAATTTGATAAGCACCAGGGAACTCTACATATTCTTAAATGGAAGGTGACTTGCTGAAATATGATATTTTAAAAGATTCAAACTTTGTTCCAACATATAGTACTGCCTTGGATTACCCAATCTTTTCAACAAACAACTGTGTGTGTGTGTGTGTGTACTCCATTATTCTTTATGTGTGATTTATACATATTCTCAAAAAGAAAATGACTGAATAAAAATCCTTATATGAAGAACGGGCACACTGCAGAGGGGAGACTTTCACAAATGTTTGTATTAAGAGCCAGTGAACATTTAATAAAAATTACAAGAAGAGATCTTGGAAATAATCTTTTAATGGTAACCCCACTGTTTTCACAATAGGTTAAATGGAGACTCTAAAACAAAGTAACATGCCCAACGCCATACACAAACTTGTAGAAGATTACATACTAGAACTCAGATTTCATAGGATGCAAGATATAAGGCTGTGTTGTCCAACACTATCACATTCACAACCAGATATGGCTAGCATCTGTGAACCACATTTTAAAGTGATTAAAACTAAATACAATTTTAAATTCATTTTCTCACACATAACTAGTCACATGTCAAGTGCTCCACAGCCACACATGGTTAATGGCTACCATATCTAACAGCGCGGAAAAAGAACATTTCTATCATATTTGTCAATTACACCTCATTAAAGTGTGGACATGAGGGAATATTTCCACAATGCAGAAAACTTAACTGGACAGCCCTGATCTAAAGAATAAGCTTTACAGTAAGACAAATGTGGTCTGAATTCCACTTACTAGGAGTATGACTCTGGACAAGTTATTTAATTTCTTTTTACTTCTATTTCAGGGGTAGGACAGGGGATTAATAATACTTACCTCACAAATTATACTTGATGATGAACTGGAATAACATGAAATACCCCTTGTACACTGTCTGACACTTAACAAAATAATAAATACTATTACTCTTCTCTTCTGGAGTCTTTTTTTTTTTCCCTAGTACTCTACATAATCTCCTTGTTAAAAGATATAAACACAATAACCCACCCAAGTTAATATCTTCCCCTCAAAATAGTCCACAGTATGAAAACCTGAGCTTTTCTTCCAGTATTTCTACTTCGGAATAATGAAATAAAGAATTAATGTGAGGGAAAAATACCTCTAATACAGAGAGTGTGACAAATTTTCCCTTCTCTTTTCCCCCATTCCATTTTATATTTGATTATACTGACTTCTCATGCAAAGGATATACAATAAATTAGGCTGTTCTTAAACAACTGACTTCCACACCAATAAATACCCTACAGTGCTTCTACATTATATTCCTTCTCACCATCGGTACTAATTGAATATTAAATGAAGAAATAACAATACCTTCCTCCTACAGTACTTTCCTGGCAAACAATACAAGGATTTCCAGAATGCTAAGCCAATCTTCAAGGCTTCACAGCTTCTAGTGAGCCAGTAAATTTAATCTACTATAGCATATAAAAAACTATAGCATATAAAAAACTTCATAACATGCAATAACCCAGAAAAATAACAATTCAATTCAGTCTGTAACCAGTGCTTTTCTACCAATAAACAAATTTTATTTATGAGCAATAATTCATATTTAGCACCATTAAATCATACAGACTTTCATTCCTAGTGAGGTCAGAGATTTTTGCATACCTAATAAGTAACAAAAAATTCAAGAACTTTTAACCATTTCCCTTTAAACAGCCACTAAACAAGTTAAGATCCTTAAATATTTTTTAAAGGCATTCCTGCTGTTTAAAAGTGACCAAATTAACTCTCTGAAGGACAAAATAAAGTATTCTCAATATCAGTGCCTCTGTGAAATTATCTGGTAGTCTCTTTGTTCCTTAAAGATAATTCACTTAAAAAAATATGGTCAACATTCCCCTTATTGAGTGTAAACAAAGTCATAAATAAATACTAGACCAATAACAACAATATTTCCATATACATACTGTCACTATACAACTCAATTATATTTAATAGATGAAACTAAAATATATTAAGTATATAAACCACAGAGTTTAACAACAGTCTACAGGGATCATATAAGTTTAAAAAAATTGAAAAAAACTTTTTAAAATTATTATCCCACATAAACTTATTACTATTTTACTTTACACATTAAAATAAAAGTTAGGCACCTTTGTCTGAACTAATGAAATTTAGTTTGTGATATTCTGTACTTTTTTAACACCCTTCAATAATAATGAAGTGTACATTGGTCACAGACTAGTTTAAACGAATTTTCCTGAGGCTGCATTCTAAGTACATCTGACCCAGAAAGTATTTTTAGCAAGTGCATTCAATCAATGCTGGTTTTATGCCTAGCCTAAATTAGAAATCAGGTGTCATAAATTTAAAGTAACATGTTACTAGAGGTATTTTAAAGATATTCAATTACGACATAAGAAAAAAAAAAACAACACAAATTTGACACAATCCATCCACAGCTAACATTTTAGAAAACAGGCAATAAGAAAGTCACATCCTCATCTATTACTGCTTTTTGAAGAATCCCTGGTTTTCTAAATTAATAACTGACCTACTCAATATCTTAAAAAACTATAAAATAGTGATGTCTCCTTGTGTTCAAAATGTCTTGCCAAATGTCTAAAACATACTAGCTAAATCACAATTACTATATGCAAAAAAGACCATGTTGCTCTTACAAATCACTTAAGATCATATTATAAAACCATGCACATGTGTAAATGCAAAATGAAATAAAGATATGTAAGCCATAAAAATGTTAAGAGATGCAAAAATAGCTATTATGGTAAGTGGAGAAGAAATTTATTCTGACAAAAAAATGGTGGTATCCACAAACTGACTTAACTCTTATGAGTCTGTAAAGTAGTTCTGCACCATACACAACTTTTGCTTTCAAAAGTTTTCTTTTCCTTTAAAACAATGTTCAATTTAAACTTATCAAATTCAAGATTTAACTGATGTATCTAGCTCTATTCCATTGAGGACATTTGGGGCTCTGAATAATCATTTATTTTAAGGTCATCCCCTCCCCCTCTTAAAAAATGAGAAATAATTTCCTCCCTCTGGCACACTAAGCTTCAGGAAGCCAGGATTTTAAAATGCCCTGGCTTTTACTGTACCAGTCTTCTTTCTACTCAAATCTTCTATTACAAGTCGGATACACTGACTTTTTTTTCCTCCATAGATGTTTTAAATGTTTTATTGTGCTGTGCTGTTTCAAGTGGGCTCAAGATTTCGTCACAAAAACTTAATATTAAATTTCATATTCGAAAAGCAGCTGGTTTGTTGCAGATATGTCAGGTCCTCCTAGAACAAGGCTTTGAAAAATCCTGCAAATCGTCCTTGTGCATACTGATGTCACTCTATGATGCAAGCCCAGACACAGTCTCCCATTCTAAGTTTCACAGAAATATCCATACGTACATCAGTGCAACTGTAAACTGTTCCATTTTAAGGAAACCCTGGGAAATGCATCGGCTCATCTACTTAGCTATATCTCAACTTTTTTGGCCCAACTACAGATTTCTAAATACTAGCATATACTGGTAGAAGCATTAGAAGGTTAGAATTTGAATAGTAGAGATAGTGTGCTCCTGCAGCAAGCAAGAAGCGCTCCTGAGCCAATTTTTAAAAATCTACCAAGAATTCTACCAGCAATGGAAAAGTCTATAAAGAGTCTAAAGCCTTACATAGAGTTCAGGCACCGCGAAACGTTCCATCTTCGTACGTATTCCATCCCTTGTTCCTTCATTCACCCATAACAGATTTCAACTATAACGTTGGGAACTCCAAGAGCAAAGGTCCCAGGAAAAAGGAAAAAAAGAAGCGTCCTTATTTCCTTCCTTTTAAATCAACCCTGTACCTCCGGTTTGCCCTATTTGGCACCTCCAAGAGCCTCACACGCCCCAGGTAACAACCTAGCATACAACGTGCAGGGCCGAAAGGCCGGCGGGCACCCAAGAGCCTCTTACCTTCGTATCACAGCCGCGTCCTCTCGGCTTTACAAAAAAAAAAAAAAAAAAAAAAAAAAAAACCTCGAGGCCCGGACGCACCCGGGAGAAGCGCGTCTGCCGCGCCGCGCCGCTCCGGGGGCTCCCTCAGCGCTCCCCTAGCAGCAGCCGCCGCAGCGGCCGTGCCACGGCCGGGAGCCGCCAGCACCACCTCATGCTGCGGGGCTACCGCGGGCCAGCGCCGCCCGGGAAGTGGCAGGGAGGCGGGCAGCCGGCGCCCTCTCCCACCTCCCTGCGGGGATGAGATAATCCACACCCCCCAAAAAGCGACGTGGGGGAGGGGATCTGGGGCGGGGGGCCTGGCCCCAGATCTCTGACCCTCCGGCCAAAGCCAAATCTCTTCCCGCCCCAGCTCAGGCCCAGTTTCAGCCCCTGGGGACCCAGGAGTCCTGAGAGAACAATGTGGGGGGGTGGGGGGGGATGAGGAGCGGAAAAGCGCGCAGCACGCCTGGAGCGGGCGGGCAATCCTGGGCAGGGTTTGTGTGTGAGAGTGCAAGAGGCGCTCAGTCACCCCCCTCCTTCTCCGCCTCCTCTTCTTCCTCCTCCTCCTCCTCCGTCTCCGTCTCCTCCTCCTCCCTCAAGCACAACCGGTCTCCTAGGCCGCAGCATAGCAACCGAACATGGCGGCTGCGCAAGCGCGACCAGTCAGCTGCCATGAGCAGCGGCAAAGGCAACAGGAGGCGGTCTCGCGAGAGGTGAGGCCACGCCCCTTCCCTGCTAGCGCAGGGAATAGAGATTACAGCAGCCCCAGAGTAGAGGGACACGCAGGTGTGAGAGGGGCGGGTCTTGGGAAGGTGGGGTGGGCGGTCTAGGAGGAGAGGCGGGACGCCGTGGCCCCACCTCTTCTCCGCGCTGTGATTGGCTGCTCGAACTGCAATACCCGCCCCCACCCCGCCGCCGCTGTACCTAAGGATCCTAGGGACCTATGGGAGGGGCCAGAGACTAAAGTGTTAAAGGGGAGAAGCAGATCTTTTGGTACCAGGGCATCCCAGTATCAATACTAATAGTAGATCGAGGATTTGTGGTGCAGTTTTGAATACTCTCCTAAATACAGGCTCCAAAACAAAGCCCAAACAAACAAGGTTAATTTATAAAACGTTAGGTGCCCTCTATGTACCAGGAACACCGTGTTTTTTAAAATCGAATTAATTCACTCTAATAAAAGCGCATTTAATATTATCATGTCAGGAATTTTCATATTTTATTGGGATACAAACCTATTAGTGATAGGACAGATGCCTTATGGGCTGGGTGATCTTAGTTTAAATGAAAGATACAGGGACCTGACCGTCACACCTCCCTTTTGCCTCATATTTGCCGGTACCCTCTCCAGTTACCAGGCGTCTTCTTCCTTCTCCTTGCTCATAGCTTCCACCCTACTAGAGCCGGCCTTTATAAAAATCTTCCTTCAAAAATTACTTTCCCTTCAAGTCAACACAATGGCTATTTACCAGTCAGGGAAATGTGTACCAATCTGTGAAAGACTGCAATTTCTACTGACTCTCTTCCTCTCAACCCCCTCCCTAGTTTTGCCATTTGAAAAAGAAAACGCGTCAGTTCGTATTTTTTTCTGCTTTACCTCGTCTACTTAGTTTTCTTTCCAGATTTCTTGTCTAGCCAATGCTCATTCATCCTTCCCTAAATATGCATTCTTGCCTCTAAGTATCCAGTTTCGATGCCTTTGTTCATGCTGTTGACTCTATAAAATGCTCTCCATCCCAAATCCACTTATCAATATCCATTTATCCTCCAACAAAAGATCAGAAAGGAATACCACCAACAGTAAAAAGTAATTTCTTCCTCTTTTGACACAGAGAGCTCTAAGTTTATATCTTCCTTTGATTCTTATCATACTATACATTTTATTGTACAGTACTTAGCTCTGTGCAGGTCATACCACCACTCCATGGTCTGATCACTACTTCCACTGGAGGGAAAGGACCTCTCAGTCATCTTTATATCCTTTATAATGTTTGATTACACTGCCTGGTTTAAAAAAAAAAATAGTGTTGTGGATAGAATGAAATGTTTGAATCTCTCACGGTAGGATTTCAGGAAGATGTTTAAAATGGAGCACACTCTTCCTCGCCTTCTAAATCTGGTAGTTTGGATATTATCAGTGATATTAATCAGGTCTAAATTGCCCTTATTGATGCCCTATAGAGCTTCATTACTAGTCCCAACTAACCTTTCCATCTTCAGACCCTCCCCCTGCAGCTCATTCCTTCTACCCTCATCTGTAAACCACAGCATCTATATTTACATAATACATAAATCTGACGTGTAGCATAAATATATCTGGAGTCTCAGCATTGATGAGGGCTTGGAGAAAGACATCCTTTGTTTTGGGAAACTCCTCAGGATGAGCCCTTTAGATAAACAAACATAAGCCTCATATTCATCTATTGTTCTTTAAGAAAAGTATGAAGCCACTTTCTTAAAAACTGATATATAATTCACATACTATAAAATTTACTCTTTAAAGTGTGCAATTCAATGCTTTTTAGAACCTTCACAAAATTGTGCAACTGTCACCACTAATTCCACCTAAAATAAACTATCATAAACTATCACTACTAATTATCACTACTAATTCTACCCCCCAAAAGAAATCTTATATCTGTTAACAGTCACTCTCCATTTCCTCCTCTTCCAAGTCCCTAACAACCACTAAGCTATATTCTGTCTCTAGGATTTGCTTACTCTGGATAATTCATATAAATTAAATAAGTTCCTGAATGGAACATCCTTAGTGAAAGTCACCAGGATGGGCCATTGGAGTCACTAATACTTACTGTTATTCTTAGAAAATTCTAAGTTCACTTAAATCTACCTTAGCACCACATGAAAACAAACAAATAAAATAAAGGTATTGTTTCCAACTACAACAAAAAAAAAGAGAGAGAGAGAGAGAGTGAAAGAGAGAGAGCTTTAGAATATATCCATCTCCATACTGACTTATTGTAGACTGAACTGGGAAATAATAAGTTAGACTTCAATGTGCATATCCATAACCTGAGTATGGCATTAAAATGCAGGTCTAATCCACTAGGTCTAAGGTAGGGCCTGATACTCTGCATTTCTAAGAAGCTCATTGGTCTTTGGACCACCTTACAGTAGCAAAAGCGTAGACCACTGTTCATTAAACAGAAGTCAAAGAAAATCAATTTGCAAATTCTCTATAAATGTAAAGTTTTGCTCTTATTTAAATTGTTCTTTTTAAAATTATTATATTTTAATGCCTGTTCTGAATCATTTGAATCATTTTGTATGTGGTAACAACTATAACCATAGCAGTGAGTTCAATATTCTCAGCCCAAGAGAATTAAATTTCAATAAAACAGCATCATCTACCATACTTCTTTAGCTTTATAGATGTAGAAAGATATGACAATAAGGAATTTATACCTGATCTACACCTAAGAAACATAGTTAAGAAAATTTAATGGTTGGGAGTTAGCTTACTTTTTTTTAAGCGACCTCAAACATTACTGGATATTAGCAGACACAGCTATTGACTGATCTTTTTTTTTTTTTCTGTGTCTTCAACATGCCCTTGGCTGTGCTTTGGAGTGTGAGTGTAAAGGCTGTGTCCATAGTTGGAGGCTGTTGACAGGCAAGGACCAGCCTTCTCTCCTAACCCTGGATAGCCAGGGCCAGGAGGGAATTGGCATTTATTCTGGCCTGTGCAGCCTAACCCAGCCTCCTGGGCCTTGGCAATGACCCTGGGCAGCCTTACTGAAAGATAATCTTTGCCTGGGCACTGTGGCTGACTCACAGGCCACCCTATCATCAGTAGCTTGAGAGGACCCCTTTGAAAGAAATTTGAGTAACTTTGGAATCACTGGGGATATATAGGGGAAGAGAACCCCAAAGGAAAGTTGGACTCCACGTGCTAGACAGAGCCTGGAGTGATATGAATTTTAACTTTAAAAAAGCACGTGACTTAAAATGACTTGATTTTGTTACCTAAGCTGGTGAGGTGGAACTTTCAAAGTACAAAGACTTTCAGACAAGTTTGAGTCCTAAGCTTGTCTCTGACATGACACCCCAGTTAGATATCTGTCTGCCTTGGCTAGACAATTAGGGGGCAATTTCATCTTTTTATCTGTAATCTCCATGCCTCCGTTAAAGCAAAGAAAAACAAAACAAGTAAATTTAAAGAATTTAAATCTTTAAAGAAATGTAATACATTTTTCCAATAAGTTTAGAATACTGTGGCTTAGACTTCCTTTAAGCACAAAACAACTTTAAATGTACTTAAAAAAAAAACTATTTTAAAAAATCAAATACATATACCTCTGAGGCAGTGGCCCAGTTTGTCACTCTGTCTGCATGGCTTTCTCTCTCTTCGCTTGCTAGAAATTCTTTCTTTTTCTTGTTGGCTGAAGAGCAGAGCAGATGACCCAACTTAGCAATCCTGAGACAGAAAACTATACACAAAATGTAAAAGTTTTAAAACTAGAGATTTCCTTCTACTTCCAATCCACTCCCCAAAGGTAAGCACTAGTAATCATCCATGGGACACTTCTAGAATTTACTCTGCATGTATAAGCTAAAATAGTATATCTCTTTCTCCTGAACACAGCAGGTTATGCTATACCTACTATATTTCACTAACCAATATATCTGGGGATCATCTCTCAACAGAACATACAGATACTTGTCTCTTTCTAAGGGCTCTCCCATGATGTAATCTGCCTTCTCTAACTAATGGGCATTTGGGTCATTTCTAGTTCTGTGCTACTACAAATAATGCTTTAAAGAATGTTTGGGTTTTTTGTTTTGTTTTGTTACAAAACTTTATACCTATATTGAAGTATTTTCTTTAAGGTCAATTCCTGGGAATGAATTTGTGGGGCCAAAACGTTTGTGCATTCTTACTTTAAATAAATGTTGCCAATTTAACTAAGTGTGAGAGTTACCATTACTCACATCTTCTCTGCCATTTCTTGATTTTGCATTTTTCTCAATTAAAGTCATTCATATTTCCTGAAATTTATCCATCTGGAAATAATTCCTGTATACCAGGACAGAGATCGACCTTCATGTTTTTTTTAAAACAGGTTAGGCAGTTGTCCTAATATTACCTTTTTGAATTATTCATTACATACATACACACAACTATTTGCTAAATTGCTTTTATCAGATGCAAAATCCTCAACACTTTGCCAGGCAGCATCAGGAGAGGGGTAGGTTGGAAATTGAACCCAGGGCATCATATATGCTGAGTATGCACTCTATCACCGAGTTACTCTCTCAGCCCGCTGAGGGTTTTTTTGTTTTGTTTTGTTTTGTTTTGTTTTTTTTGACCAGTGATTGAACTCGGGGGCACTCAACCATTGAGCCACATCCCAATACATTTGTATTTTATTTAGAGACATTAAATAAATAAAATATACTTGTATTTATTTAGAGTCAGGATCTCACTGAGTTGCTTAGTGCCTCACTTTTGCTGAGGCTGACTTTGAACTCAGGATACTCCTGCCTCAGCCTCCAGAGTGGCTGGGATTACAGGTGTGAGCCAACGCGCCCAGCTTCTGACATTTTTAATTTGAGAATGTTTTACTTTATTCCAATAAGTTATCTTCTCCATCTCTGTATTAGTTTCCCATTACTGCTACTACAAATTACCCCAACTCCAGTGGCTTAAAACAATACAAATTTATTATCTTACAATCTGGACATCAGAAAAACAAAAATGAGTCAATAGGTTGTATTCCTTAGAAACTTTTAGAGGAGAATCTCCCCTTGACTTTTTTTTTATACCTTTATTTTTGTTTAATTTAGTTGTATATGGACTCAATGCCTTTATTTGCTTTTTTTTTTTTTAATGTGATGCTAGGATCGAACCCAGTACCTCACACTTGCAAGGCAAGTGCTCTCCCCCTGAGCTACAACTCCAGCCCCTATATACCTTTATTTTATTTATTTATCTTATGTGGTGCTGAGGAGTGAACTCATTTCCTCACATGTGCAAGGCAAGTGTTCTACCACTGAGCTACAACACCAGACCTTCCCTTGACTTTTTATTTTCCTTTCTGGGGTACTGGGGACTGAATTCAGGGGCACTCTAACACTGAGCCACATCCCTTTGATTTTGAGACAGAATCTCACTGAGTTGATGAGTGCTAGCCTTGATCTTGAATCCTCCTGCCTCTGCCTTCCAAGTTGCTGGGATTACAGGCCTGTACCACTGCATCCAACTTTCCTCTTCTGGCTTTTGTAGAGCTTCTAAAGGCCTCCTACATCCCTTGGCTCATGCTCCTTCTCCCACCTTCAAACCCTGCAGGATAGCATCTCCATGTTTCTGTCTCACCTACTCTGACCCCCTTGCCTCCATTTTGTAAGGATCCTTGTGATTGCATTGGGTCCACCCAAGTAGCCCAGGATAATATCCTCATCTCAAACCCTCTAACTTAACCATATCTGCAAAGATTTTGCCATGTAAGGACACATATTTACAGGTTCTGAGGATTAAGGCATTTTCGGAGGCTATTTTTCTTTGTGCCATAATCTCTAATACCAACTATTTTTAGCTATTAGAGTTTATAAGTTTAAATATCTGAAAGAGTTAATGAATTCTTTTCCCAAAATGAACATATTTTTAATTATATGAATTTAAAAATGGGAACCCCAGATTGTGGGTGAAATATTGGCATAATGTCTATATAATATCTGCAAAAAACCAAAAGGATATATGTGAAAATAATGTGTGTATAAGCTTATTCTTAGGACATTAACATGCATAATATAAGCCATTTAACCTATATCTAAGTTTTTTAATTTAAATATTAATGCAAATCAGTCCTCATAATTTTTATTCATTAAAAAATATATGTATTGCTCACTTGCTATCTGCTAAGTAATGGTAATACAGGAAGAGGTAGCCCTTGCCCTTAAGGTAAGTATTTTTCATTCTTGAAGTTATGATTTATTAGAGGTTTGTGAGATCAATTTGATGAATCATGACTAGCATTTTGAAAACAGAGGAATAACTAGAATCGAAAATCTTAGAGTGTGTCATACAACAGGAATATAAGCATAAATGTGGTCATGTGTTTTTGTGGGGGGCGGGTTGAGATATAAGATGTCTTTCTTTCTTTGGATGTGGTGGCCAAAAAAGTTTGAGAGCTTCTAGTCTGAAGGGAGCATTAGTAAATAAACAAACAATTCAAATTGGAGAAGTGCTTTCATAGATGAAACTATAAACTTTATGAGGACAGAATCATGGACAGAATCACTAGCCATTATCTTGTCACCACTTAATTGAATATCTGAGATAAGATCAGCCCTCAGTTATTATTCCCAAATAAATGAATAAATGGGGTGAGCCTAGGGAAAGCTGTACAAGGAGATCAAATGACCCACAAACAAGTTCTATACATGTTTGTTGTTATTGTCCCGCAACCCCCTCCTCTTTTGGCAATGCTTGGAGATGGAGCCCAGGGCTTTGCACAAGCTAGGCAAGTGCTCTGCCACTAACTCATATCCTAACACAGTGTGCCTTTGTTTTGAAGAGTTTCCATTGGGAGTGGGACACAGTTTGGAAAGGTAGATGGTATATAGAATTGAAGGCTGGGCAGACCCTGAAAGAGGGAACCCTGAGGGATCTTGAGTGACATCTAGTGGATTCTTTAACCAACTTGGGGACACGGACCTGAGAAATCTTCCTATTAGGTGCAATCTTGATTGCTTTAAAAAAGACAGGGAGAGCTGGGCATGGTGGCGCACACTTGGACTTGGAAGACCGAGACAGGAGAACCACAAGTTCAAAGCCAGCCTCAGTAATTTGGCAAGACCCTCAGCAACTTACTAAGAACCTTGTCTCAAAATAAAAAATAAAGCACCAGGACTGCGGTTGTGGCTTAGCAGTAGAGCACTTGCCTAGCATGTGTGAGGCACTGGGTTGGATCCTCAGCACCACATAAAAATAACTAAATAAAGGCGTTCTCCATCTACAACTAAATATGTATGTGTGTATGTGTGTGTGTGTGTTATAATCACCCCTCCCCCACACACACAAAAAAGGAGAGAGTGAGAGAGAACATCCCTGTATAGCATATAAATGTTACTTTATTTGTAGGTGAAAACTGCGGGTTTGTTGGTTTGTGTTCTTTATATGTTGGCTTTGTTCACAGAAGCATTATCATCAGATTGGAAAATCTTGATTAATCTCCACGGCTTTGTACCATGTTACGTAGAACCTGATACAGCATTATCAGCTGTGTAAGTACCAGCTGTTGGCTGACTGACTTGTTATAATCATTATAATCATCCATTCAACCTGTGATCATTGATTGTGTACTGTCCACATTAAAGATCCTCATTCCTTAAAAAAAAAAAAAAAAAAAAAAAGGATTCCCATCCCTGACTATCAGTTAGAAACACTAAGTAGATTTTTTGTAAATACAGATGTAGGCGGGCACAGAAGCACACACCTATAATCTCAGGGACTTCAGAGGCTGAGGCAGGAGGATCACAAGTTTGAGTCAGTCTCAGCAATTTAGTGAGATCCTAAGGAACTTAGCGAAAACCTGCCTCAAAATTAAAAAATTAAAGGGCTGGGAATGTAGCTCAGTGCTAAAACATTCCTGGGTTCAATCCCCAGTACCTAAATAAATAAATAAATATAGATGCTTTAACCCCACCATGCTCACACCCACATTTTCATTTAATTGATCAGGGTGGAACTGAAGCGTCTCTCTAGATAAGGATATAGATTTTTTTTTTTTTATCATATCCCAAGGGGATTCTACTGTGCAGCAGGTTGAGGGACATAGTTCCCATTTGGACAGGCACTGAACATCACAGAGCCTCAGTGTGACCCAGGGATCCCTGCCCTTTCCTCAGTTCTTGTCAGATGATCTGGGGTGAACGATCAATCTAGAATGTCCCAACATCTTTATAAAATATAAATAAAAATAAATTACTATGAAATGAAATAGAATGAAAAAGGCATATAATAAAAGACATAATAAAATACAAGTCCCAACTTTGTTGTTAGATTTGATGGAAATTAATTACCCTGACAAATTCTCACTGCTTACTCTCAATTTCTGTATTTATCTCATTGTGGATTGGAGACAAACGACTTACAGTGAAGTATTTGTAGTCACATGGCTTCAGGTTATATTCTAGATGGTCAAGGAGAAGACAGAGGAGATGCAAAACACAAATGATAATACTAGCAGGACCCACATTTAAGGAGCAGGCTTGCTGCCCTCTCAGTGACTGCCTGCCAGATAACAGAGTCCTGTGGAGCTACCAGAGGTTGGTCAGTCTTTGAACTCATCAAACGCACACATTGATCAGGCTCTTGGGATGCTCATATGCTAAAATTTAAAAGAAACTGGTTATAAAGCAAATTCATTCTTTTTAAAAAGAAATATGCCTTTCCAGGGACCAGACACTGTCTTTGCTATAACAATATCCTTTTTCTAGTACCAAAGTTCCAGGCATAAGAAAGTCATTTAGGGAACCCAGAATGGAAATCTTCCCTGCCCCACATGGAGCAGTTCTTTTCAGTGATGACAACCCTCATGAGTATCCAATGCACGTGGCTCTCCTCTGGACAGGGCTTAAAAGCACAGACAAATTTTGACAACCTGTCACACTTCTAGGACATTTCCTCTATCCATCACTACCTCAAGCAGGCAGTTCAATGTACCAGTTTGAGTTACAACTTTCTCTGGTTTTAAACCACTTCTGAGGCTATCCCAAGTCACCTTGATTACAGTTGAGTGACCCCCAGGTTTTATTGGCAAGGTATTGTCAACTAGACACAGCGCAGGTTCTGTTCACAGATGAGTCATAAGCTGATCCGTTCTTACCTTTTTATATGCAGCCTTGTCCTTCTGTCTTTGCAGTCTTGCTCTTCTTGCCCTGCCTCCCATTCTCTGCCAAGATTTCAGCTCTGACAGTGGTTCTTCCCGGAAGCCTGAAGAATCTCCCATTCCCCAGGGAATCAGTTCTCCCTAGCAAAGTGCATAGTCCTTTTTAGAACAGTGATCCTTCCTTTTGTTTGCTCTTGGGTCCCCAGAAGCTTTACACAGTAGAGATTCCCCAAAAATGTTTGGTGAAATAAACTCTGATTTTCTAGTTCTATTTTTTTAAATTTCCGATGGACCTTTATTTTATTTATTTACATGCAGTGCTGGGGATCCAACCCAGTGCCTCCCACATGCTAGGGAAGCACTCTACCACCAAGCCACTACCCTAGCTCCTAGTTCCATTCTTCTTCTTCTTATTTTTTTAGTTGTAGATGGACACAATATATTTATTTTATCTATTTTTTTTAAATTTGGTGCTGAGGATTGAACCCAGTCCCTCAGGCATGCAGGCAAGAGCCCTACAACTGAGACACAACCCCAGCCCCCTAGTTCTATTCTTAAGAATGATGTTATGGGGAGGGGTAGTAGGAGATATGAGTAACATCTGATCTTATGAAAGTTTGATGGTGGTGAGGAGGTGTAACCATTTGTTATAATCCATTACAAGATTTGCTAATAGGATATTGGAGGGTTATTCCTTGAAAGTTAAGCTGAAGAGTATGAGCATTAACTGGTAGGGGATGAATGTATGTAAGAAGGGCAGTATAGTCATGAAATTAGTTATCCAAGAGAAGTTAATTTCATGGCATTGAGGAAAGAGAGATTAGACTTGGGCTGAGACTGAACCTGGTAGACCAGTTAAAATAGCAACAGTGAGGCTGGGGTTGTGGCTCAGTGGTGGAGTGCTTGCCCAGCATGTGTGAAGCACTGGGGTCCATCCTCAGCAGCACATAAAAATAAATTAATAAAATAGAGGTATTGTGTCCATCTACAACTAAAAAAAATGTTTGTTTGTTTGTTTGTTTTTTAAAGAGAGAGTGAGAGAGAGAGAGAATTTTTAATATTTATTTTTTAGTTCTCGGCGGACACAACATCTTTGTTTGTAGGTGGTGCTGAGGATCGAACCCGGGCCGCACGCATGCCAGGCGAGCGAGCTACCGCTTGAGCCACATCCCCAGCCCCTTGTTTGTTTTTTTTTTTAAAAAAAAGAACAGCATCACCCCATGAGCAGCATCCAACTCATCAACATGCTACAATCAACACTAAATCTTGCCCTCCCTTCCCCCATTCAATTCTGAAAACCCACACCTTTCCCAGAATAATCACTGCATAGAAACATTGGTGCCAAGGGGAATCTGCCCTATGACTGAGATGCAGGAAAAGGAAATTCAGAAGTCAGTTGTAATCATCTATATGTGAAATTGTAGAAACTTGATGTGTTGTCATTACATATTTAACCAGTTTAAATAATGGTTCCAATTTTATGTTTGAACTTCTCCTGGAGGTAAAGCCAAACTTCTAACAGATTATTTAAAAAAAAAAAAATGGTTATCTCAAAAGCTTATTACTCTCAGTGACTCAGGAGGTGAAACAGGAGGATCACAAGTTTGAGGTCAACCTCAGCAACTTGGTGAAACCCTGCCTCAAAATTAAAAATAAAAAGGACTATAGTTCAGTGGTAAAGCATCCTTGGATTCAATCCTTAGTACCAAAAAAAAAAAAAAAAAAAAAAAAAGCAAAAGGACGTAAAAGTTGTAAATTTGTTACTAGTCACCTGGCTAAAGTTAATTTTAATTCCTAGTAAGTGTGCCTAGCACCCCCTCCCCCGACACACACAACACACACTTATTATGTTATAGAGACCTTTTACTGAATGTTTGATAAATTAACACATTGTTCTACTGTGGCCTAGTGATATTCATTGGAAAGCTACCTATATACTATCTAAGCTATCTTACAGGCATTCTGTAAGTTATATGAAATTTTTTTTCTTCAAACACCCAGGAATACATTAAGATGAATATTAAGGTTGTGCTTCACTCTAAGTTGAACTTACTCAGAATTTTTTAAAACTCTGCCCATCATGAGTGAGACAAATAATGTTTCATTGGCCAAAATCAATCAAGGGCTTATAATTGCCAATTCAGGTTTTACATTTCTGGTTCCTCGTGGTTCTTTAGAATTTTCTAATACCAATACTTGCTCTAAGGATTAACAAAGTTACACAATTTAGAACACCACTTCCTCTCTGGGCATCAGATTTCAAAGAAAGAGACAGAGAGAGGGAGAGGGAGAGGGAGAGGGGAGGGCAGGGCAACACTTAAACCTAAGGCTTAAATTTTTTGTGCATTATCCCTTCTTGTTAATGACAGTGTGACTAATGAACCAGCCTGAACAGGTCTGTGTACCTGCCTGCAATACAGACCCAGGTGTCCCCTGGCACGCACATCAAGAAAGTATAGTAAGTAGAAAATCACTTGTAAAGAGAATTTTCAATTAGAGAAAATTGAAAGTACAGATGATTCATAGCGATTTAATCCAATAGGAGTTTGTGGGCTGTCAAAACTGAATTCAGAATTAAGTGATGGAATATGGAAATGGGCAAAAGAAATACAGAGTACATGACAAATCAGTATGGCTTTTCTTTATTGCTCCTGTTGTTGTCTTCAGATCCTTGTCAATCCTGGGAAGGCATAAGTGCTACCTGCCTGGGTCCAATGTGGGAAATAGGATGCAAAGACGATTTCTTAGTCGTTCCCAGTGATCCGTTTCTTGAAATTAAGGAAAGCTTATTCTTAAAGCCAGGTTGGGGGTGGATAGAATACGTGCACTCACAGGCTAGAAAAAACTTACAGAATCAATAGTTTCCAAGTTTCTAACAGAGTCAGGTTACGTATGTTTAAATCATAGCAATTATATGGGCTTACTGAAACCCACATGTATCTGTGGATAAAGGCACACTTAAATTAAGAGTACTGGGTTGAGTCGCCAAGAATCCCCAACTCCAGGAATTACAAAAAGGTCTTAGAAGGACAATTCCAATGCCCAACAACAGGGAATATAGTTATGGTTCAGCCATGCACACAGAGTGTTAGTCAAGCATCAAAAATTGTGTTTATAAATAAGTTTTACTGACATGGAAAAATGTTTATTATGTAATATTAGTTGAAAAAAGTGAGATGTAAAATTGGTGTATGTATATAGTATGACCTCTGCTTAAAAATGACAGGCAGAGGAATGACGAACGGGTGGACCACAGAGATTTTAGAGCAGTAAATACTATATGATACAAGGATGGCGGTTCTATCCCTTGTACA
This sequence comes from Urocitellus parryii, assembly GCF_045843805.1. Classification (NCBI taxonomy): domain Eukaryota; kingdom Metazoa; phylum Chordata; class Mammalia; order Rodentia; family Sciuridae; genus Urocitellus; species Urocitellus parryii. Next base: position 181,611,930 of record NC_135531.1, on the reverse strand, counting down.
TTTGTCAATGGAATATACAACTCCAAGAGTGAGGCTGAATATAAGCTTGGACTTAATGTATCAGTATCAGCTCATCAATTATAACAAAGGCACTACACTAATACTTGATGTTAATAACGGGAAACTGTTGATGAGAGGCGGGGATAAAGGGTATATGGAAATTCTTGGTACTTTCTGCTCAATTTTTCTGCAAATCTTAAACTGCTCTAAAAAATAAAGCCTACTAATTTTTTTTTAGATGTATAGAAAAAATACTGGAGGGAAATACAAAATTTAAGCCAGATAGTATCATAATATAAGATGATAATGGACTCTGAATTCTTGGGATCAAGTTCTACCTCTTCTGCCTATTGCTTAGCAAGTTTCTTGAATTCTCTGTTTCAGTTTCCCCATCAATTAACTTGGGAATTATAATAATGCTTACCTCATAAGGTTTGTTGTGAGAATTAAATAGTTAACAGATAGTGTGCTTAAAACAATGACTAGGACATGATATTTTTTCTGGAGGGGTAGAATGTGGTGATTTCAATTTACTTTTCTGAATTTTAATTAATATTTCTCCAATAAAGGCACATTATTTTGATAATCATATACATGTGCCTATATTATAAATTATATATGGAAAATATGAGTATATGATTTATATTTGTTATAAATTACATAAAGATTACATGTGACATTAAAAGCAATAAAGGATTATCGCAGGATTTCTGTGGGTCAGGAATCTGGGAACGGCTCTTTCAGGGTTAAGGTTGCAGTTAAGATGTTAGTCGGGCCCAGGTAGGGGTCCAGGCATGGTGTTACATGCCTGTAATCCCAGTGTCTCAGGATGCTGAGGCAGGAAGAATGCAAGTTTAAGGCCATCCAGGGTAACTTAGTGAGACCCTATTTCAAAATAAAAAATAAAAAGGATGGGGCATGTAGTTCAGTGATAGAGTGCCTCTGGGTTCAATCCCTTGTACTGGGGATAGGGGGGCGGGGGGGGGAATCTCTACAAAATGATAGCCAGGGCTGTGGTCACCAGCAACGGAAGCCTGGAACAGGGCTGTAGGATCCATTTCCAAGATGGCCACCTGGCTGGCTGGTTGGTTAGCACTGTAGGCAGAACTCCATTCATTATCCCATGAAACTCCATTGGGTCCTTGTAACTTGAAGACTGGCTTCCCCCAGAGGGAGTCATCAGACAGGGCAAGATGAGATCTTCTTCTATGGTTTTTTTATGATCTAGCCTTGGAAATTACTCACCTTTTCTCCATAATGCCCTATTCATCACACATGCCAGCCCTATTCATGGTAGGAAGTTACTACCCAAGGATATAAATACCAGGGCCATTTTAGAAGTCGACCATGACATCTATGCCTACGTGTATATCCATATCTATTTATGTGTCTGTATATGTATGTGTCGGTGTCTGCGTTTTTCACCCAGCTGAAGCATGACCCTAGTATACCTGCAGGCACATTCTTATCTTGTTTATTCTATTGAAGCAATACTTCTTTTTGGCTGCCTGGCATTTGGTTTTAGCAACCTCTTTATTTTTCTTCTGTCCTTTCTTTGCTTCTCTCTCTTCCTTTTCTCTTCCTTTATTCAAGAGCTACTAATTGTATTCCCAGTAGTGCCAGTGAATCACCTCTGTTCACCCTTCTGACCTGTACTCCTGTCCTTCTCCTTACCCCTCTTTAGTGTCCCCTGCACCAGACCTTGGGCACTTGGTTAGTTCAGCTTTCACAAGGATGTCTCAAGTGTCCATCTCTGGGCCTGCCTGTTCTCAGATGCCCCATTCCCTCAGCTCCTTTCCTTATATCCTTCTTCTCCCTGCAGCCAAATCTCAGCCCCCATCTGTGTTGGCCGGTGGAGTGCTGGGAAAGCCTGGGCTAGCTGCAGAGTCCTTGTCATGCTAATGCAGCAGTCTTCCTGCCCTAGTTAACTGGCAGCTGAGACTGAGCGTGGTGCTCAGCATTAAAACTGGGAAATCGCAGGAAAACCACCCAGAACAGCTCAAGAAGGACCAATTAGCTTCCTGAAATCCAGCATGGACTGAAGAGCTTAATAATTTCTTCTGGGGTCTATTTTTTTTTCATAAGTATAGACTTCTGAAGTTTAATAAAAACATCTTGGATAGCTTACCATAGTCATTAACAACAGACCACTAAGAAATATAGGATCTATAGAGTGCTTAGGGGCCAACTAAGAGGACCGGTTGAGACAAACTGGCCAGCCTCAGACCCTTCTAAACCCAGGAGGGGGGCTCCTAAGAGACCTCATGCATAGTTAGAAAAGAAGCAAAAATGAACACAAGAATCCAAGAGAAGGCTGGAGAGCTAGCTATTGCAGAGCATATATACTATCCTGGGTGCTACAAAGAAAAGAAAATCCAAAAGAGATTAAGATAATCCCATTTGCATTTGGCAAACCCCCTAAAATACAGTGGTTTACACAGGAGAAGTTAAATCCCTCTTCTGTGAAAAACTGAGGGAGGCAGGCAGTCCTGAGTGGCCCTGCTCTGTGAACTTCTCAGGGGCCCGGCTCTTTCTAGCTCTCTGCTCTGCCATCCCCTGGGTGTGACTCATCCTCTTGGTCTAGATTAGTGACAAGGGCTGCAACACATTCAGATGCCAGGCAGCCACAGGGGAAAGACATAAAGAAAGGCAGGAGCTTGCTGCTAGGTGGAAGTTGCTTGAAGCGGTAAGTATCACTACATCACAGCTGGAGCTCGGTTGCTGCACACACCTGGATGCAAGGGATCCTGAGAAGTGTGGTCTTTATTCCAGGGCTGCCATGTTGCCTGTCTAAATGTGGGGGCTTCTCCACTCCTAATTCTGAGGGTTAAGGAGACTCTGGGAACTGGGCAACTGTCACAATGAAGAATGACTGGTTGCTCATAATCCTGACCCCAGAACCCTGCATCACTAGCACATTTCCCTTGTACTCTTAGTATTTCCACTGTGTGTTACAATTAACCAAAAAAAAAAAAAAATTCATATACATGATCTAATGTATTGCATTTTATTTATGTTCATATATTAAAATATATTACAATCGAGACAGATTTCTCCATCAATGACTACGCTCAAATTTGGGCCCTCTCCATCTGCCAGGATGTGCATTTTGTGGGTTCTCTATTAGGTATACATTGAAGAACTGCCACTAACATTGAGAAGATATCTGCAATCTCCAGAGAAAGGGCTCTACAGTTTGTCTCTGTGTTCAAAGTGTCTTTTTTTTTTGGTCCAGGGGATTGAATCCAGGGGTACTTAACCACTGAGCCACATCCCCAGCCCTTTTTTGTATTTTATTTAAAGACAAGGTCTCACTGAGTTATTTAGGGCCTCCATAAGTTGCTGAGGCTGGCTTTGAACTTGTGATCTTCCTGTCTCAGCCTCCCCAACTGCTGGGATTACTGGTGTATACCATGGCATCTGGCTCAAAGAGAGATTCTTAAACTGTCAAATGACATCTTCTATACCCTTGCTTACCTCTTCCAACCCTTTTGGTCTCCATCATATTCTCTCTCTCTCTCTCTCTCTCTCTCTCTCTCTCTCTCTCTCTCTCTCTCTCTCTCTCTCTCTCTCTCTCTCTCTCTCTCTCTCTCTCTCTCTCTCTCTCGTGTGTGTGAGTTGCTGGGTATTGAACCTGGGGTCTTAAACATGTGAATCAGGTGCTCTACCACTGAGGTTTATCCCTAGCCCCCTCCATCAAATGTCCTGGCTGCTAAGAGCTCTAGACCAGTTGCTCTGGTTTTGACCTTAGTTTTCACTTCTTCTTGGATCACTTCTTTTACCAGGCAACTTATAACACATGTGCCCTGCCCCATCTTCACTTTTATTCAAAGCCTCCTTTTCCATCTGTACAAATTGGACTGTCATCCTCAGTATGGGCAGTGTCTTAGTCCACTTTCCATTGCTGTAACAGAGCACCCAAGGCTGGGTAATTTATAAAGAAAAGAGATTTACTTTAGCTTATTGTTCTGGAGGGCTTCTATTGAGAGCCTTCTGCTGCTTCAACTCATGGTGGAAAGCAGAAAGGAAAGTGGAGAGTGTGTGGAAGAGGTAAAACACAAGGATTGCCTTGCTTTAAAGCAGCACTCTTGCAGTAACTAATCTAGTCCTGTGAGAGCAAGAACTCCCTTAGGAAAGACATTGATCCCTCTTGATGATCTAATCACCTCTTAAAGGCTCTACCTCCCCAAACTTCCACTATGGTGATCAAATTCCAACATGAGTTTTGAAGGGGACAAATCATAGCAGGCAAGATCTTCATAACAGCAGTAGTTATTGAGGGTTTGTCCCGTGCCAGGCACTACCCTCTGTGCTTCAAAAGTCTCAACCTCTTTGCTTCTCTCAACCACACAGCTAATAAGCACAACTTTACGTACAATGCCAGGTTCTGGTCCTGTGTTAAAACTACTGATTCTGTTGAGGGAAGCTGGACTTTGGGGTACAGAAAACTTATTTGTTATGTGTACTTAGGGAAATTACAGAACCTCTAAAATGGATTATTGACATCCACAAAGTGTGGGGAACAATTGAAAGAATAATAATACAAAGCACTTAGCCTAGTACCTGTAATGTAGTATTATCAGTTATGGGTAATGTTTCCTCAAATGGATAAAATTCATATCTGATGGGAGAGTAGATTATTTTCAAGTTCAATTCAATTCTCAACTAACAGGAGAAGAGGCACTCTTCTAAGTACTCTTCCTTCAAACACCAGTTTTACTTGCTTCTACTATTGGGTCTTTTCCCTAATTTTTTTTTTTTTTTTTTTTTTAGCGCTTTAAAAGAATGCTGATTTAAGAATGTCAAGTGAATCAAGAAATTTTCCAGGTCTGTTTTGAGCTTGCAATCTTTGGAATTATCACACATATCACAATCTCTCCAAATGTGAATGTTTTATATGATTAGATAATAAGGAAAGGAAGGACAGATTTTATAGAATCAGATACTATCTTAGTGGGAAAAGACTAGGAGAAACATCAACCAAAAGAAAAGAGGATTGAAACCACAGCTTACTTGGTTTATAGGGAAGAAGGACCAGGTGTCACTATAAAGCGTGAAAATCTGTTTTTGTTGTTACAAGCATACCAGAATCTACGCATTCAAATAAGTATAGTCACTAGACACAGTGACCCATGTCTGTAATCCCAATGGCTTGGGAGGCTGAGGCAGGAGGATCACAAGTTTAAAGCCAGCCTTAACAACTAAGCAAGGCCTTAAGAAACTTAGGAAGACAGTATCTCCAAATAAAATACAAAAAAGGGCTGGAGATGTGGCTCTGGGGTTAAGCACCCGTGGGTTCAATCCCTGGTACAAAATTGAAAGAATAAAAATTGTACAAAAACAAAAAACCAGATTAGTACAGTCCTCCAACTTAGTCATTTTGGGAAGCTTTTATATATTTCCAACAACTTGACCATTTCTCAAATACTACCAACCCCATCTTATTTCTTAAATACTACAATTTAGGTCCCTTTATGCGAGGGTGCTGGTATCTGTCGCTTGTGTGTATTCTGCCACAGCAACCCCTATTCTGAACCTATCGTGGTTGACGTAGGAGGCAAACTGGGACCTCTAACCCTGCCGGTATTTGGATTAGCTGAGGGCCTTCTCTGTGCCAGGCACCGCGCCAGGATTTGGGTTTGCAGAGATATGTATATCACATCGTCTCCACCCTAAAGGACTTTGCAGAACACAGAAAGGGTGATCTAAAAGGCTGTGCCTCTGTTTGCCTTGTCCTTACAAGGGTGAATTTCCCAAATATTCATGGAATTGAGACCAAGTAGTGAAAGACCTGTTTGAGTTGACATAAATCACACACTTCAGTTCCTGTGATACACCTTTAAAGTCATCCTTGAGTGCCTCTGATTGTTGACAGATTGGCTAAAATCCAGCCCAAGGAGAACTAGGTAAATACCAAGTGTGAAGCACTTTGCTCCAGCTAAAAAATCGAGTTTACCCAAATGGGTAGCCACAAGGGCTCCTGTTTTGAAGTTTGTACCCAATGAAGGTGATGTGACATGGAATTTTGAAAAGAGCAAAAACGTTGGTCCCTTTGAAGCAATTTCCAAACTCCTTAATTTGCAGAATGACAGATTCAACTTTGATCTGAATTATTTTGGTATCAGTGTCATCAAAGAAATTAGTTCCTGAATCAGTTCAATGGAAGCACCTTCTAAGTATTTAAATTTGTGTGTGTGTGTGTGTGTGTGTGTGTGTGTGTGTGTGTGTGGGTGTGTGTGTGGTGGAGGGCATCCTCCTATTGACTTTTATACTAACATTCTAGAAATTCTTAGATTCTGTGTGTCCCCACCAAATAATCTGCAAAAAAATTGTTTGGAATTCCAAATGTATTTTCTTGTGCATCTGACTAAAATAAATGCATTCATTTAAATGATGATCAGTCACAAAGAATTGAAATCACTTAGTGATTAAGAATACAGTTTCTGAGCTGGGTGTAGTGGCACACACCTGTAATCCCAGCAACTCAGGAGGCTGAGGCAGGAAGATCCCAAATTCAAGGTCAGCCTTAGCAATATAGAGAGGCCCTAAGCAACTTAGTGGAAACCTTGTCTCAAAATAAAAAATAAAAAATAAAAAGGGCTGGAGATGTGACGTGGTTGTAAAGCATCCCTGGGTTAAATATCTAGGTCCCTCTGCCCCCAAAAGAATATAGTTTATGGTGTTACCCAGCCAGGATTCAAATCTCCCTGGCATGCTTCATGCAGTGACAGGGCAAAGGACACCCCAACCCAGTCAGTGTGATCTTGGACAAACTTTTCAAATCTTCTGTGCTTGTTTCTCCATCTATAAAATGGGAATAATAGTACCTACCTCATGGGATTATTATGAGATAAAAGAAACTAAAAACCATAAAACACAAAGCTGAGCTTGGTGGCACATTTCTGTAATCCCAGTGGCTTGGAAGACTGAGGCAGGAGGATTGCAAGTTCAAAGCCAGACTCAGCAAAAGCAAGGTGCTAAGCAACTCAGTGAGACCCTCCTGTCTCTAAAATACAAAATAGGGCTGGGGAGGTGGCTCAGTGGTTGAGTGCCCCTGAGTTCAGTCCCTGGTACCTTAAACAAACAAACAAACACCTAGAGCCATCCTGAAGAGTAAGATGTACTCTGTAAGTAGAGCTGTCATTGATTAGAAACTTACCGGCCACATTTGTTGTATACATCATTGAATTTATGTCTTCCCAACTCCCCATTGAGAAAGTATTGGGGCCCCTATTTTGCATATAAGGAAACTTGGATTTAAAGGTTACAACAATTCAACTCAGTCCCACAGTGTTGGAGGAGACTTAGCCGATTGTTTCATATCATTAACATTGACCTCCCCAAATGGAGCTTCAAAAACAAACAGTGGGGGCTGGGGTTGAAGCTCAGTGGTAGAGTGCCTGCCTCACAAGCATTAGGCACTGGGTTTGATCCTCAACACCACTTAAAAATAAATAAAGATAGTGGGTCCATCTACAACTAAAAAAATATTTTTAAAAACCCCCAAATCGAACAAACAACAACGGCAACAAAAGAGTGTTATACAGATGCAAACAATTTGGTTATTGAGGGTAACAGTGCCATGTCCTGTCATGCTCTTGCCAGCCAGCATGGGACAAGCCTCAGTTAAGAAGGGAAAGGGCAGGAATGAGACTGGAGAGAGGGGCCACCTTTGCATTAGTATATCATGAACTTTGGGAGGGCTTAAGGTGGAGCAGTAATCATCTGTGTATTTTTTAAAGATACTATGATGACGGAGAACACATATTGGGGGGGGGGTAGGGTAAATGTAAAGTAGGGAGACCAATTTCAGTCTCTTGGAATAATGCCGAGGGTTATGATGTGTTTGAGTCTGTGTGGGAATTGTGGACATAAAGGACAACAGAGATACTAAGTAGGGTAGAAACAATGACTTGATCCATTTACTGCATGATAGAACCCAGGTTTCTGACTTGGCCAAGTGGCTGGGTGGGTTGGTGGGTAGTCTTATCAGAAAGATCAGAGAGTATATTTTAAAGAGAGGAGGATGAGTTCAGTTTAGAAGGAATTGAACTTGAGGTGCCTGGGAGATTCTAGGTAGAATCATCCAAAACTAAGTTAAACATACAGGCCTGCTGCTGAGGTCTCCGGCTTGTACTGAAGTTAGAAATTTGAGATGCTAGTGCAGGGCATAAGGACAGTGTGTGGAGAGAGAAGAAAGGAAGTACAGTAGTCCCTTCATATCTATGGCTTCACCTGCAGTTTCACTTTCTATGGTTTCAGTCACCTATCATGGTCTAAAAATAGTAAAATTCCAGAAATAGACAATTCAGAAGTTTTAAGTTTCATGCCATTCTGAGTAGTATAATGAATTATCAGACTATCTCGCTCCATCCCTCCTGAGATGTGAATCCTTTTTTGCCCAGAGTATCCACACTGTATATGCTACCTGTCCATTAGTTACTCAGTAGTTATATCAGTTATCAGATCAGTTCTGGTGTCCAGGTAAGCATTGTTTTACTTACTAATGACCCCCAAGTGTGAGAACAGTGATGCTGACAGTTTAGATATACCAAAGAGGAGTCATACAGTGTTTCTTTTAGGTGAAAAGGTCAATGTACAATAAGATAGAGACCATATTCACATGATTTTTTATTATATTGGTATAATTATTCTACTTTATTCTTTTTCATTATTATTGTTAATCTCTTACTATGCCTAATTTATAAGTTAAACTTTATCATAGCTATGTACATATGGGAAAAGACGTTATATACAAGATAATAGTACTATCTGCAGTTTCAGGCATCCACAGAAAGTCTTGGCCCATATCCCCTGTAGATAAGAGGGGGCTACTGTAAAGGCAAGAACCCTGGGGAATTAACCCCAACATATGGGAATAGTGCCTGAAGTAGACCAATTGGAGACTGAGTAGCCAGAGATCCCAGAAGAACACAAGGGGAAAGCAGGTGCTAGGAACCAAGGAAGGGGAGCCATGGTTTGGAGGCCATACTGTGTGCCAGTAAACTGTGGGTGGAAAAGTGTGCAAGGGATTGGGGACCTTGATACCCATATTCAGAATCTTTGCCAGACAGGGAGACAGTGGGTCAAAGTCAGACATCAGAAAATTGAGGAGAGATGGGAAGTGGAGACCATGAGGGAAGGCAGGACACAAGGGGCTTAGCCTATCAATAGAGTGAGGGAGATAGAAGGGGGACAGGATTGAAGAGAAACTTCAGTTAGAACATGTTCTCATACCTATGTCAGGGGATTTAAGTCTCTATCAGGGTCAAATACATATTTACATATTTAAACATATATATATACATATTTATGTATATATATATATATGTATATAAACATATATGTACATATACATATTTAAACATACATATATATTTATTTTAAAAAAACATAGTTAATAAACACTGAACCCAACGTAGCCATTTGGTTAAATGAATAGTCCATATTTTGCTCCCCTGACATTTCAGAGCATTCTGAAGGACTGCAGTAGCTCTAGTGATGGCCAGCTCAACAGCCATTGTCCCCTTCTTCTTGCTAACAGAATTCAATGTTGTAGGCAATTTGCTTAGCACCACAGTTTAAACTGCAGTCCTTCTTAGACAATCAACACAACACTGGTTCACTCTGCCAGCAACTGGTTTAGGGTACATGCAGCCCACTTCTAGCTCAGGGGATGTTTGAGAAAATTTGCCAAGGGCTTCCAGGAAAAGTTATTATCTCACTCTTGCTTACCCCTCAAAAAAGAAGAAACTGCGTCCAACGGTAGCACAAGCCCATAATACCAGAGACTTAGAAGGCTGAGGCAGGAGGATTGAAAGTTGAGGATAGCCTTAGCAACTTAGAGGGAACCTGTCTTAAAAAAACAACAACAACAAAAAAAACAGGCTGGGGATGTAGTTTGGCAGTAAAGCACTTACTTAGCTGTGGGTTTGACTAACTAAGGGGTTAGTGCCAAAACAAAGAAAGGACAAATAGAAGAAGAAAATGAGGAGAAAGTGCCTTTCCCACTCTTTCCATTCAGTTGAGGACCTAAGTCTGATGTTTTCACCCGTGATTTCTTTGATATATTCTTAGGAAAATCAGATTTTGAGTTATGCCAAGAACAAGATTTTTTAGGTGTTTCTGCTTTGCAAATATCCTAAGCAGATTTCTATTTAGCTTCTTAGCGAACTTGAGCAAGTTTAATTGTCTGAGCCTGTTTTCTAACTCGAGAGGCAAGAACAGGCCTGCTGTGAGAACTAAGACAGAATGTGCAGTGTGCCTGGCATATCAATGGTCATCCTTGGCTCCCATTTTCATGGGGGTTGTTTACACACACCTTATCCCCCAACTCAAACGCCCTCATTAGGAGAGACTAAGATGGCCAGGGCCAGAGAGGTTCATTAGAGAGCCAGCCAGTCCCCTCTTAGGGATCCTAAGAATCCCGGCTCTACTCTTCACAGCCCAGGCCAGCTTTGGCTGTCATGATCCCTGGTCACCTCCTTCCAGTTTGGCCACAGCCCATGACTTGGGCACTTGCCCTTGCAGCCTACCTGACTGACTATGTTCCCCTTGTTGGGCCCATGGACAACATACCCAGGCCTTGAGCCCCTTCCTTGCACCAGAGCCGGTGGCTGCCCAATTCCTCCAGCCCTTTGCCAGCCTGTTCCCAGCTTCAGGCCTCATCACTACCCTGGCAGTAGAATTGTCTTGGGCCTCACCCTTAGCCTGTGCTGCAGCAGTTAACAGGGAACCAGTCCAACTCACTGACCAATAAGCTCTGGACTAAACCTGTGGCCTGAAGGTGACATCAACTAATCCAACCCTTGGCTACTTTAATATCTGTTGAGGGAGGAGGATGGGATCTCTGTATGTTTGTTTATCTATCTTTGATATTTAGCTTAGAAAGAATAGGGAGGATGTGTATTGAGGCTAAGACAATAATGCAAATCCCCGATTCACATTTTATTTCGGTGCTGAATTATTTCATTTGAGCAAGATATTGAACGTGTTAAGGTTTAACAACAATAGTCCCTGGTGTTTATTGATTGCTTAATTCTCTACTAAGCCCTTTCCGGTGTATCTCTTGATTGTTACCATGTGAGAGAGGTTCCATTATTCTCTCCTCTTTAAAGAGAAGAAGCCTGAAATACAGAGTCTTAAGTAACTTATCCAGAGTCACAACTGCCCACTTGGTCTAGAATCAGGCTAGATTGCTTGATTCTGAAGCAGAGCCTCCCTGTGAGTCAATCTCCTTATCTGTGAAATAGAAACAACTTCACAGAACTGATAAAGAGTCAACACTTGTGCAAGGCCCCTGTCACATGTTCAGCAATGCTAGTTCCCTCCTGCTGTTATCCCAGTCATTCCCCCACCCCACCCCCGCCTTTTTTTGTGGTTCTAGGGATTGAACCCAGGGCCTTGCACATTCTAGGCAACCACTCTACCACTGAGCTACATCCCCAGCCCCTTTTATTTTATTTTGAGATAGGGTCTTGCAAAGTTGCTATGGCTGGCCTAGAACTTTCCATCCTTCTGCCTCAGCCTCCTGAGTAGCTGGGATTACAGACATGTAGCATTGTGCCTATCTGGGAAGTAGGGGGGATTTAGATACTAATCTTGTGTGTCATTACTCAGAGTTAACTCCAGTGTATAATTTAGAACCATGCATAAGAATTACTTTTTTGAGAACGACTCAAAATTACTAAAATGCAACTTCTTTCCTTCCAAGATGTGAGAGCAAAGTGCTTCCAGGCCCACCCACACGATGGTTTTCTCCACCCTCTCTTAAAGCCATTTTAGTTTGTTTCTTCCCCTCTCTTTCCTCATTCATATCTTTCCTGGCACAGTTGAGAATAGCATTGTTGGGGTAGGTTTTTTTTTTTTTCCCTTTCTCTTTTGGTCTGTGGGTTTATTTCATTCCAGATGTTTCTCCTGAACCTGCCTTTTGAAAGAAACCCAGAATTATTTTTAAACATAACTTAGAGACTTCCAAATAAAACAAATATCTTATTTGCCTGTGGGTTGCAAGCCCTTGCTTGGTGGTGGGGAGACCAGAGGACACGGAGCCCATGGGGCTGGTTCTGGAGACATGTGGGTCCTGTGGGCCTGGCCCGCCTTCCTCTTCTCTCTTCTCACAATTAAACACTTTTTTTTTTTCCTTTTAAGGGTGCTGGTGATTGAACCCAGTGCATCACACATGCTAGGCAAACTGTATCACTAAGTTACCCTCCCCCACCCCACGTCCCTCTTCTTCACTTTTTGAGCATCTACTGGCTATTCCTAGGGTGCGCACCCCAGTGACACACTGCTTAGGTGCTCTGCTAAATTTCATTGGCATCCCCCACCCCACCCCCCACCCGCCAGGAACCTTCCTCCCAGCTCACATGTTATCAGGGAAGAGTTATTCATCAGTCAGTGGCCCTTAACTCTGTTTGCACATTAGAATTGTCTGAAGAACTTATTAAATTATATTACAGATTTCCAAGTTCCACTCACCCCAAGTCTGGGAGGTAATGCCCAGAAAACTACACTTTTTTAAAAAAAACTTTCTTTCTTGGGGCTGGGGTTGTGGCTCAGCGGTAGAGCACTCGAGTAGCACGGGTGGGACCCGGGTTCGATCTTCAGCATCACATAAAAATAAAGGCATTGTGTTGTGTCCATCTACACCTAAAAAATATAAATATTTTATTTATTTCTCTTTTTAATTATAAAGATAACATATGCTCATTTCGGGTTGTTATTATTAATATAAACATTACAAAGATGTTTTAAGTGAAAAGCAAGAAATCCCCCCATCTTTCCCTCCTTGATACTCCAATCCTGGCCCCAAGAGCAAACATTGTTAAGAGTTTCATGTGTGTCTCTTTTCACATGAGTTGCCTCAAGTGAAATAACATAGACCGAGAGTTATCTGTGTATTTTGCTAAATTTTCTATGTGCATGTGATCAAATTCTTGCATGGAGAGTGGTGATTTGAATCAAGGTCTTTCTGACTCTCTTGTAGTTGTGATTGCACTGGGAACTTCCTGTGTGAAGGTGAAGGTTGAGATGGTCTAGATGCTATGGTGGCCCTGGCCTGAGGAAACTCTGCTCAAAGGGTCAGAGTTACATCAGTTGGGACCTTGAGCTCAGGCACCAGCTCCCAGGGATAGACAATTCTGAGCATAACAAGATAACCCTAATGTCTCACCAGTCCTGCGTCCTTCAGATTGTCTGCTTTCCTGAAACTTTCCCAAAGCAACCTTTTGATGTTAAAACCTATAAAATGAACATGCTGAACTAGCTCTGGGTCAGTCGAACGCCATCAGAGTTCAACTACCCACCTGGCCTCAGCTTCTTCTCTCTATGTGTGTTTGTCTGTCTTTTCTCCATCCCCCATTGCCCTTTGTCCGGATTCTGAATTATCAGCCATGCTGGTCATGGCACCCTTGTTTTTTGCATCCCTGATAGATTTTGGAGAACTTTTCACATCATTACAAACTAAGTGACCTCATTATCCCTAAGATTGGCACTGCAATGCACTTAGGGGTGGGGGCCTCTGTTCCCTGGTTGACCACAAAGCCTAAGACTATTGGGTTGTACCTGCTGGAGAGGTGGATCCTCCTTTGGGGGAAGCTAGTTGGTTCTCTAACTTCTAGAGCCAATTAAGAAAATGTTAATTTTGGAGAAGAGAAGTTCATAGGTTTCAAACTCAAAGAAATGATAAATGTAAAGAGAGGAAAACGTTAATTATCCTTATTTGATCATTATATATTGCATATCTGTATCTAATTATCATACTCTGCCCCCTTAAATATGTACAATTATTATGTGTCAATTAAAATTAATCAGGTGTGGTGGCTCACCTCTGTAATCCCAGCTACTCAGGAGGCTGAGGCAGGAGGATCTCGAGTTTGAGGACATCCTCCACAAACCTAACAAGACCCTATCTCTACGTAAAATAAACAAAACAGGCAAATGCCCCTGAGTTCAATCCCCAGAACTGCATAAAAAGAAAATGTATTTTGGGGAAGGAAAGTTTTTCCTTAAGTTGTATTCAGAATGGTTGCCTGATTGTGTGACAATATCTGAGTAGGGTCCTTAGGTCTCTTCTGGAGTTTCTTTAGCATCCTTTTTCTTACGAGGTCACGAGAGAGATCATCTCTAAGATAACAGTGCAACACCATGACACCAAGCATGTGGCTGGGACAAGATGCAAAGGAATGAGTCACAGTTAAGAGGCTGCCTGGGAAGGCATCAACTTGGGAAGGGGTATCTGAGCGTCTCATTCCATCCACAGAACACAAGTAAGGAAGCCCGTGTGGATGGCAGGAAAGAGTACATTTTGGAGAACAACTTCATATACACCTCACTCTGGGGTGCTTCATTTTCTTGAATATGTGCCTTAGGAACATCCTGGGGAACTTGGGAGGTGACATTTATCTGGAGGTTCTTCAATAGGAACATAGGAAAGAGTGGGCGCATCTCAGGGGGTTGGGTTTGATAATGGGTCTGGGATTTCACAAAGACTGGAATAAGCTTGCAATATTATTTTTCTTTCTTTTCCCTTTTTCTTCCGTTCCTTTTTTTCTTTTCAATGCTGGGATCAAACCCAGGCCTTTGTGCATGCTAGGCAAGTGTTCTACCAGTGAGCTAACCCCAACTCCTAATTTGATTTCTTAATTGAACTAATATCTAATTGCCCCCCTTGTAAGAGGGGTTCCCTCTGATTTTTTTTGCGGGGGTAGCAGGGATTGAACTTAGGGGCACTTGATCACTGAGCCACATCCCCAGCCCTATTTTGTATTTTATTTAGAGACAGGGTCTCACTGAGTTGCTTAGTGCTCTGCTTTTGCTGAGGCTGGTTTGAAATGGTGATCCTCCTGTCTCAGCCTCTTAAGCCGCTGGGTAGGAGGTATGCACCCCTGTGGCCTGCTTCCCTCTGATTTTTTAACTACTTTTATCTTCCTTTCTCATGCAGCCAATGTCAAGGTTGCATCTATCATCACCTTGCTGTGTGATGCTACCTGTGTTTTAACCTACCTGGGTACCAGTCTCCTTATTTATGAAATGAGGCAAGTACATCAGGTGATTTTTTTGTGTGTGTGTGTGTGAAACTGGGGATTGAACCCAGAGGGAAATCCCACTGAGTGACATCCCCATTCCCTTTTTAACTTCTGTTTTGAGGCAGGGTCTTTCTAGATTGTTTAGGCAGAACTTGAACTTGCAATCCCCCTGCCTCAGCCTCCTGAGTCGCTGGGATTGCAGGCAGTTGCCACTGTACCAGGCTAAGTCAGCTGATTTTAAAGGTCTGTCATGGATTTAAAATTCTAGGTTCTATGACTATGATCATCCACCAACATACAGGACTGAAAAAAAAATCACAACCAAATCCAGTCCTTTGGAAAACAGGTGGTGGAATCCCAGCGCCCAGCTGGTGCTTCCTATTTAAACTTGTTTTCCTGGCTTGCAGAGCTCTTTTCCTTTCAAGCATTTCTGAGTCTGTAGATTCAGAGCATCTGACCTCCATGGTTTGTGCTTGCTTTCTTTTAGGATCACCACCACCCGTCACTCATCTCACTGGGATACTGTCCAATTTAATGCATTGTAATACTAATACTATATGTGTATAAGCTGTAACAGAGCGCTGAGAATAGTATTTTAGAAAGCACATGGGGTTTTCAGGAAGAGATGCCTGGTTGGAATTCTGCCTCGTTGCAGCTGGGAATTTGGTTGCAAATAGAGCTGGTTTTGGTTAATTGAAGCAGAGAAGGAACTTATGTGACAATCGGTGGGTGATTATAGAATCATTGGGCAGTTGGGAGGCACTGTCTGGGGCTAGATACGAAAGAGGTAAGGCAGAGTGAAGAGGCCACCAACTTGTCACTACGCTACATGGCCACCTCATATAATCCCTAACTGACCCTATGCCTTGGCTTTTCTCCCTAAAGTGTCAAAGTTTTAAGCAACCAGAGAGAAGGACCAGGAGATTATCCTTTCCTTGGTTTGTGTTTTCTGTAGTATGTACTGGAAACTTCCTTCCACTTGAAGTTCCCTCCAAATAAAAAGTATATCCACAAGTGAGCATCTATATACAAAGGGAAAGAATCTTGATTCTTATTTTTCCATCACGTAGAAAAAATTAACTTGAGTTGGCCATAGGTTGAAAACTAGGCAGGCTGAGGATGTGGCTCAGTGGTAGAGTGCCTGCCTAGCATTCCTGAGGATTTGGGTTCCAGAAAAGAAGAAGGAGAGGAAGAAGAAGTAAAAGAAAGCCATGCAACTCTGAAACTTCTAGAAGAACGCAGAGACTATCTATTCTCTGTTTCCTAAGCAGTCCGAATGTCTACCCCGTGGTTCTACCAGTTACTACCACTAGCTGTGTGATTTAGTAAAACAATGAAGAGGACAGTTCCTTCTCGGGGCAGTTGTTTGAATTCAGTGGAAACATGCATGAAGTCCTCAGCCCTAGGTCCCACCTCTGGGCAATGATGTTCTCCTGAGCCTAAAGCATGGGTATTCCTGGATTCCTGGCCATGTCCCAGTCTCCAGGTATCTATCTGCTTGGTGGTAGGTGTCGAGAGGAGACAGATCATCTTGACACCTCTTGATTTTTGTAGCTCTGTGAGCCCCAAGATCCATTTTCCTCCTAGGGGACATGGTAGCCACAGGGAGGGTCTTCTCAGGCAGTGACTTAAGAGAGAAGATTGTATCGGGGTTCTCCTGAGACACCCCTAAGAGCTCCGAACAATATTTCTGGTGAAACTTTTTTGGGGGTTGTGGGGCAGGTTGCTGTCAGCCCTGTGTCATTAGGTTGAAGGCACAAGATAGGGACATCTGTTCATGTGGATTCGTTGTCCCTCTGACTGCTGGGCCCGAGGAAACGTGGGATGCACCTATATCCTGTCATCAGATTCTCATCACATCCCCTTGCCTACAGGGCAAGTACTAGTTGGCTCATTTTATTTTCCTCAGAGGAAGAAACTGAGGCCAAAGAACTAGAGTCACTTGCAGAAGGTCACTCAACTCAGCTGCGGGGCTTGCCTGAATCCTGAACCCAGCATCCTTCCCACCACCCAACACTTTTTCCTTTCTTGGTACCTCCATTATGAGAACACCTAGATATTCTTAGCTAACAATGGATGACATAAATAAACACACGGTCATTTCCCCCCCATTTCCGCTCAGGTCCACTGCAGATGGCTGAGCCCTTTGTGAGCACACAGCATGAAAAGGCATCTCCACAGAGTGGAAAGAGAGCCTCAGCATTGATCATTATGAAACCGTGCAAATGGCTTTTGCAAGAGAGGGATGGGATTCAGGGAAGACGGGCAGCCCCTGGCCACTGTCAGGAGACCCCCTAGTGATGGGAAGTCACCATTCCAAGGGTTTGGGTGGAGGCTTCCACTGTGCAGAGGAGCAGGTGTCTGGACTCAGTCACCCAGAGTGAGTGCCGTCTGCTGCTCCCACCTGCAGAGACAGGGCTGAAGCTCCAAGTGCTATTAGCAGGCCAGGATCCTGCTCTGGCCCTGAGGCCAAGGCCAAAGTCAGGGGAGGTGGGGAAGCTGCCTGTACAACTGGTGTAGAATTGCCAATCTGTTTATTGATCCAAGGAGGAAGAGTCAAAATAGACCCCCTTTCTAATTATGCATCCTATAGTTTGGATCTAGAAAGTCCCCAGAAAGCCCAGGTGGTAAATAAAGGCTCTGTCCCCAGCTTTTGGCTCTATTGGGAGATGGTTGAACCTGTAGGACGTGGGGTTCTAATGGAAAGAAGTAAGGTCATTTCAGGCATGTCCTTGAGGGGTTACTGGCCCCTTTCTCTCTCTGCTTTTTAGTGGCCTTAAGCCCAACAGCCTTCTCCTCCATGCGCTTGTGCCCTAATGCCTTGGGACCATGTGCCCCAAAACCAAGGGACCTTGGACTGAAACCGCGAGCGGAAACAAACCTTTGCTCTTTATGAGTTAATTAACTCAGTATTTTTTCTCAGTGACAGAAAGCTGACTAGCATACCTTGAAAGAGAGGCTAGAGTTAGGTTCTTGTGTCTGAATGGAAGGTTCTAAAGGATTGGGGGTGCAGGAAGGTGATGTTAATAGCCAATGGGAGTAACCTGAAGCACCCATCACCCATCTCTTTGGGCTTGTGTGCCTCACAGTGGGGAGGTGACCAATGGCTATTTGTTGAAATAATTATTTTAACAGTTCAGCAATCAAAGACAGTCTTTAGGGAATAGAAGTGGCTTTTTAAAGGGGTGTGATTAGTAGGGTGCGACAGGGAGTGTCTTTCCAGATCCTCAAACTCCAATGTCACAGATTCTCTGTTCCTGAGTCTAAGCAACAATAACCAGTTCTCACTGTAATTAGGGGGAAACAGGTAACCTTGAATTACCTAACTCCCCACAGATGAAGAAACCTTAGTGAGTCTTCGTTTATCTCAAACAGGGAAAAAGTGGGCATTTGTCTACTGCTCTGATATTTTAACGCACAAACAGGCTATAGAACATGTGTTAAGTGGAGACAGAGAGAAGGAGAAGAAAAATTGAATTTGCTCAATTACTCAGAAAATTAACAGGCTGATCTTGTTTAGGCGGAGGATCAGCATTCAGAGAAAGAGTGAGCAGATGTGTTCAATTCATGGGAGCTGATGGCTATGGGACAATGATAGTCGGACCAGGTATTCCTGTTTATCAGGTATGTGGCCTTGGTCACCTGGTCCCAAGGTCCTCCCACCCATTACCAGGTGGGTGCACACAAGTGACCAAAGCAGAACCCTGTTCCCCTTTTCCTTGGCTGCTTGACTCTCTGGGTGCCCGGTTTCTGACCTCGGGTGGATACCCAACTCAGACGGCTTTGTTCACCCTCAGGAATGCCCACTGGGCTGACTGGGCCCAGTTTCCTGTAGCTTTCCACTTTCCTTGCTTTCTTAATTTTAGTGTCATACCATCCCTCGGGATGCTGTGGCCTGACCCACCGGGAAGAGAGTTGACCTCAAGTCCCTCTCTCCCCTCCTTCCATGTAAAAGGACACTGTTGGACTGGACCAACTCCCAAGGCTCCTCCTGCTCTAACTGCTCCATGACCCTGATGAGGGTGGCCACAGAGACATCTAGGCAGGGCCCCTCCTTGAAACCACTGAGGGAGACACGACATTGCCCCACATGTGATGTGCACACAGCTTTTCTCCTACAGGAAGAGCTGGTAGGGCTTTCTGGACAAAGTGGGAAAGTCCAAAGAGTCACTCAGCAAGTCATGGGGTAAAAAGGGCAGGACAGAAAGAAGATATTCCAAGACCAACCTGCCCCCTGCAGCATGCCCAGCAGACTCAGGGCTGTTTGCAAAGTGACTTTTTCATCCTGCTTTCGGGCTTCTAAGCAGCTTGTTTTTCTCAGAAAAAGACAACTGCTTCTGGAGAGCACTCAGCGCTGAGGAGGGACAAAAGGGGGAAGCTGGTTTTCAGCAGAGACACAGACCCTTCCTCTGATAAGGATGGAGAATTCATTCATAACAGAGTGGTGTTTTTTTAATGTTTCTTAATATTTGTTTTTCTGTTTTCGGTGGACACAACATCTTTATTTTTATTTGTATGTGGTGCTGAGGATCGAACCCAGCGCCCCGCGCATGCCAGGAGGGCGCATTACCGCTTAAGCCACATCCCCAGCCCCTAACAGAGTGTTTTTAAAAAATTATTATTTTTTAATGGTGGCTGTAACAAATTACTATAAATTTAGCAGCTTCAAATAACACATTTTTTTAAAAAAATCACATACTTCTGTAGGCCAGACAGAGTTCTCACATGGCCACAGGGTTTCATCTCTTTTTGGAGACAGGAGGGGTGGATCCATTTTTTTTTTTTCTTCCAGTTATCAGGATTCTGATCCCTGAGGTGATAGGACTGAAGTCTCTATTTCCTTGCTGGCTGTCAGCTGAGGGCTCTTTAGCTCTCTCCTAGAGACGTCTGTCTGGTCTTCATAAAGGCCATCTCTGTGACCTTTATTCTCTTGCCATATCTCTTCCTCTGACCTTTTAAGAACTCCTATGATTAGATTGAGCCCCCTCAGATAACTCAGAATAATCTCACCATCTTCAAAGTTCTTAGCTTAATCATATCTGCAAAGTCCCTTTTTGCCGTGTAAGGTCACAGATCCAAAGGTTCTGGGGATTAGAAAGCGGACATCCCTGGAGGCCTCTGTTCTGTCTCCCACAGTCGGGTTAGACGATGACGTTTGCTGACCCTCCGCTGGATGTTTCACTGAGGCAGTATAAATCAGGTGACTCATGTCACCTATGCGTTGTGGAGACACAGTCTTTTGAACTGCTGCAAGCCAGTACCAGCTGGGCATTGTGCAAAGCAAGACTTGAACGTGTCTGTCACAGGCCCTTTGTGGTCAAGCCATCAGATGCACTGAGTAACTTATGTTCACATGGCTTTGTGATGTGCAATTATCTAGGCTAGCTCGTAAAGCATTTTTACAAGACCTGACACAAATGGAACCCACTCAGCTTGCTTTTCCTGTTCCAGCTTTTCCAGGCATAATTAGGACCCTTCTGGAACTGCATGTACTGCCAACTCCCCTGCCCCCCTTCCACCAGTATGACTTAGTCCCTCTTAGCCTCTGACCTACAGGGTGAACCTGATCTCCTCTGCATTCATACTTCCCTCAGCCTGCAATGCCCAATCCTTTCCACCTCCCCCAGGGGCCCAGCCCCCATCTTCCAATGCAACCTTCTAGCCCCTGTCTGCTCACAGGGCATCCGAGGACATCACCTGAGAGCTGTAGGAAATGCAGAATCTCTTTCCACTCCAGAGCCAACTGAAGCCAAGTTTGTTTTTTAATATCTTCCCAGGGATTTGTAAGAATTTTTAAATTTAAGCAGCCCTGGGCAGGCCTGCTGGGACAGCTCCTCTTCTGTGAAACCCTTCCTGACTGTCCCCAGTCCCAGCTAAATCGTCTTCCTGCTCCCTCTTTGCCCACTTGGATTTCTTTCATAAGAAAATAGTACAAATAGATGTTGTGTTAGTCAGCTTATCCTAACTACAACCTGAGGTAATCAGCTTAAAAAGAGGAAAGGTTTATCTGGGCTCACGGTTTTGGAGGTTTCAGTCCATGATCATTTGCTCCATTGCTTTTAGACCTGCGGTGAGGCAGCACATCATGGCAGCAAGTATATGGTGGAGCAGGTGGCTCACCTCCTAGCAGCGAAGAGAAGAAGAAAAGGGTGCCAATATCTGCTTCAAGGGCCCGCCCCCAACAACCTAACTTTCTCCCACTAGGCTCCGCCTCTTAAAGGTTTTATAGCCTCCCAGTAGTGCCATGGGCTGGACCCATGAACACATGAGTCTTCAGAGGATTTTTAAGATCTGAACTACAGCAGATGGTAAAAGGAACTTCTCCTCCTACCTAGAAATTTTAATAGAGGCCTCAAAGGCAGAGAACAAAACAGTAGGTGCAAAGAAGCCCACATCAACATAGGAGTGGCAATCCTGTGCCAGACAAGCTCAGAGAACATCAAGATGCCTCTGCCAGCCTTCACTCACTCTCCACCTGTGAACAAAGGAGTTGGGCAGGGGTTCCTGGGAGATAACGGGCTACCTCCATTACCCTCCCAGGGCACAGGGCACAAGTACTGCCCCTCCACCTCAAGCATGTGAGAAGGGCTGTTGGGGAGCTTCCCTTGTGCCTGTAAGTGCTTAAGGACATGTGATGACTGGTCTGAGAAGCTAGGGCTGCACCCGGTCAATGATGTCCTGCCCCAGAAGACAGTGGGGCTAAGGTGCCTGGCTCCTGGGGACAGGTGTAGACCACCAGGTGGGAAGACTACCTGGAGCCTCCTGTGAAGGGTCCTCCCCCAGGATGGCTGCATGGAGGGGCAAAGGGACCTAGGAGAGAGTTGGACCATTGGAACACCAGAGGCCTCAGAGCTACTTTCCAAAACATATGCACTCTCCAACCTCATCATGGATATCAGAATTGGAATAGTTGCCAAATTTCACGCATAAAAAAAACATGACACCCATTTAAATTTGAATTTCAGATAACCAATGGACACTTTTTATTACCGGAGATGGATCTCAGGGGCACTTAACCACTAGCCACATTCCCAGCCCTTTTTTTGGTATTTTATTTAGAGACAGTGTTTCATTGAGTTGCTTGGGGACTTGCTAAGTTGCTGAGGCCGGCTTAAACTCAAGATCCTCCTGCCTCAGCCTCCCAAGCCACTGGGATTTCAGGCATGTGCCACCATGACCAGTCAACAATAGAGACATTTTTAATGTAAGTACATCATTCGCACTTTGTAAGCCATATTTACACTAAAAAGTTATATATTGTTTTTCTGAACTTCCAGTTTGATCCAGTATTCTGTATTTTACCCAGCAACCCAAAGTTGGGAGCTTCACAGCAGAAATTCTGTGCTTCTCTAAGAAAACCACTCAAGTGCTCCAAAGAGAAGTCAGTTATTGAGTCTCAGTAACTAAAGAAGTCAAGTAAGTTCCTTTCTATGCCCTTATCCTGTCCCTTCTCTTGCTGCTGTGCCCCCATCTGTCGCTTTGGTTAGTAAGTGGAAGGGGGAGGGAGAGGTCCACACCTCACCACTTCAGGTTTCCAAGACAGAGAGAGCAGGGAGACACTTCAAGTGAAATCCAACAGTTTGATCATTACCTGGACCAGACATACAACAACCCTTCCTGTGACTTAAAGGAACCTATTATGCCTGCCAAAGATGTCACGTCCGTGCCGGGGTGTGGCCAAAGACGTCATGTCCATGCTGGGGTGTGGAAAGAAGCAGACCCTGGAGCCAAGTTGAAAAGATGGTAAAAGAATAAAGGAGCTTTCTAGGTGTGCCCTGCTGCGAGGTGCTGGTTCACAAACTGATTGCTTGTTTGCACATCCATCTCTGGGGTCCTATCATTTATCTGTGTCTTCTCATTTATCTGTGTTCCTAATTGTTGGTGTAGGTAGTAGATGCTCAGTAAATGTTCAAGTGTCAAATGTTGAAACCTTCAGTGAACCCCCCTCCATTTTTTTTTTTCTGAGACCTATCAAGAGAGAGTCCTTAGCGTTGTATCATCCTCAGAGGCACTTGAGCTGCGTAAGCCTTCTCATTACAAAACGTGCCAGGACCCCAGTTCCTTAGGAGACTGAGGCAGGAGGATCAAGAGTTCAAGGCCAGCCTGCGCAACTGTCTCAAAATAAAAAATAAAAAGGTCTGTGGGTGTAGTTCAGTGTCAGAGTGCTTTCCTAGCATGTGTGAGACCCTGGGCTCAATCCCCAGCACTGCCAAAAAATATTTAAACATTAAAAAAAAAATCCAGGTGTGAGGCTGGAGATAGCAAAGTTGGAATCTTCTCTAAGAACATTTGTGGGCAGATCTAGGTTTTTGGGAACCCTAGGCTTCTATAAATTTTCTAAGAAAAAGAATATCAAAGTATTTCAACAAAGCTAAAAGAAAAAAATTTGAATGTTTCATCAAATAGAACTGGTAAATGTTGAGGAGACAGATAAATGCTTATCCTGATTGAATGTTGCATAATATAAACATATATCAAACATCATATGGCACCCCATACATAAGTAGAGTTTTTAATGTGTCAATTTAAAAAAAGTTTAAAAACATAGAAATGGATATTAAATTATGAAGACAAAATTAGGCATAAATGTCAACATTAATTTAGGAGAAATCACAACAGATTGCAAATTTTGAAAAAACTGACAAATATCATATACATTACAAAATCCAGGAAAACAACTAATATTTATTTTGACTTGCTTGGACTAAAATATACTTTTTCCCCACTATTTTTTTTTTACCATCTTCTTTCCTTCAATGTTTGATTAACATCCTTCTATAGGGCCTATTAGAAGTTTACATTATTCTTGTTGATGTCTGTATTTTACAGTCAAATCACCAAGATTACAAATCTTTTCTTTTTTTAATATTTATTTTTTAGTTTTTGGCGGACACATTTTTGTTGGTATGTGGTGCTGAGGATTGAACCCGGGCCGCACGTATGCCAGGCGAGTGCGCTACCGCTTGAGCCACATCTCTAACCCCATTTACAAATCTTTTTAAAATTTTTTATTTGTTCTTTTTAGTTATACATGACAGCAAAAGGCATTTTGACATATCAAACATACATGGAGTATATTCCCCTGTTTTTGGTTTTACATGATGTGACATTACACTGATCATGTATTCATGTATGAACACAGGAAAGTTAAGTCTGATTCATTCTATTGTTTTTCCTATTCCCATTCCCCCTCCCTTCCTTCCTTATCCTTTGTCTAATCCAATGAACTTCTATTCCCCTCCTCTCCTTCCCCAGCTTATTGTGAGTTAGCATCCACATATCAGAGAGAACATTCAGTCTTTGGTTTTGGGGGATTGGCTTATTTCACTTAGCATGATAATCTCTGGTTCCAGTCATTTATTGGCAAATACCATAATCTCATTCTTTTTTATGGCCGAGTAATATTCCATTGTGTACACATACCACATTTTCTTTATCCATTCTTCTGTTGAAGGGCACTTAGATTGGTTCCATAGCTTAGCTATTGTGAATTGAGCTGGTTGTAAACATTGATGCGGCTGTATCACTGTAATATGCTGATTTTTAGTCCTTTGGGTATATGCTGAGGAGTGGGTCAAATAGTGGTTCCATTCCAAGGTTTCTGAAGAAATATTACAAATCTGTTTTCAATATATCCGTATGACTTGCTCTAATTCATGAAGTTGGATTATTCGATTTATATATCTCTTTCTCTTAATCAGTACTGCTTTTAGCACAATCTCATTCTTATACAGTTTCTTCATTTGGTCATCTCCATTATTTGTATTTTCTTAGCTATTTTGATTCCTTCTGAAGTTTTATGAATTTTTTCAGTGCTGGGGATTGAAGCCAGGGCCCTGTGTATGCTCGGCAAGAGTTTACTCTACCACTGAGCCACAACCCAGTCCAATTTCATGTTTTTATCCATCGAATTTTTTTTAAGCTTCTGTTATGATAGAACAAGAGAATTTCTGACATCTTGAAAATTCTTCTACTCTTTTATCTTTTCAGATTTTTTTTCCTAAGGCTTCCACTAGGATGCTTCTTTTTAGATACATTTGGATTTTGTATAATGAATAATTCTGAAATAACAACATCCTCAAGAGTAATTCCAGTGCTTTCAAAAATTGCCAAATATGTTAAGTTACCTATTGCATAATCAAATTGCTCTTGTGCCGCATGGACTGATCTATCAGTGATGATGTGTAGGGGTTTCATTGCCCTTCAATGGATATTTTTTCCCTCATTTTCCCCCATTCTGTGTTTGTGGCTATTTGTGCACAGTGTCATCAGGAACTGCCACTCTTACAACAGGTGGGTCACATACTCTAAGGGCAATCTGTTCAGCTGAGTTGATAAACCTGCAGAAAATATCACGAGAGCAGTGGGCTCTCCTTTCTTTGCAGTGAGCAATCATGTTAAGTGAACAAGCACCCGACTTCCAAATTAAGCCTCAGTTTGAATTGATGTAACTTTGCTGGAAAGCAGTTTGTCAGTATGTATTGCAAGCCTGAAAATACTTAAGTCCCCCACCTTAACCATTTACACATCCCTCTACTTGGATTTGGTAATTTGACTTGGGATATTAATCTTAAGAAAATGTTTCTGAAAATAAAAAGATTATTATGTACAAAGATGTTCACCATGCATTCTGTAAATTTGTTCTTCCTCCTCCTCCTCTTATTCTCAGAAAAAGCTGCTGAAGTGATAAATGATTATCTGAATCAGGAAACATCAACTTGATGGGTGTTACTACTTTTGAAGTTTATAAGTTTGTTATAAAGTACAAAATGGATCTTACATACTGTTAAGTGAAACAAATGCAAGATGCAAAATTATATATACCTTTCAATGTCACACAGATTATAATAATCCCCACTTTCAGGAAAATTCTGGAATATACATTATTTTTGAGTGTACATGATAAGTCTGGAGATATGTAGTTCAGTGTTAGCACACTAGCCTAGCATACTCATAGCCTTAGGTTTGATCCCCAGCGCCACCCCCCCACCCCCACACACACGTACACGCACACATACACACACACAAGTTCTATACATATGTAGACTCTATAGCATATACATCTTCCCAGGTCCATGTAGATGTGCCACACCATTCTTAATAGTTGCATGGCATTTCATTGTATGCATGAACCAAAATCTAACTGATCTCCTATTATGAGGCATTCAAATGGCTTTCAGCCTTTTCTAGTTTCAAGTACACTGCAGTGAATGATTTTGCTCATTAATCTTTAGCCAGTTCTCCAAATTATTTCCTCAGGATAA
Source organism: Urocitellus parryii (assembly GCF_045843805.1). Classification (NCBI taxonomy): domain Eukaryota; kingdom Metazoa; phylum Chordata; class Mammalia; order Rodentia; family Sciuridae; genus Urocitellus; species Urocitellus parryii. The sequence continues at coordinate 181,585,637 of NC_135531.1, read as the reverse complement.
ATTCCTAGAAGTGGAATTGCTGGGTCAAAGGCATTTTTAGAGCTTTTGAAACTGATTGCTAAATGATCTCCCCAGGAGACTATAAGTTTACACTGCCACCAGCAGTGTGTGAGTGCGTGCGTGTCCTTTCTCTGGAGCGTTTGCCAACACCAAGTTATCCATTTGCTTTAAAATTTAAAAAATAAGAAAAAGATACTTGCAACAGACTTGGAACTTATTATTTATTACCCAATCCTCACTTGCTATAATGACTTTGATAGCAGCTAGCATTTATTGGGCAGTCACCACATCCCAGGCACTAGGTTGCATGAATGAACTCTTATAAATCTTCTGGATACTTCTATAAGGCATGTACCATTATCAACCCATTTCACATGTGAGCAAACTGAGCTGTTCAAGGTAACACAGCCAAGGCAATGAGTGGATGAGTTAAGATTGCAACCCAGGGGCTGAGGTTGTAGCTCAGTGGTGGAGCGCTTGCTTAGCACATGTGAGGCACTAGGTTCGATCCTCAGCACCACATATAAATAAATAAAATAAAGGTATTGTGTCCATCTACAACTGGAAAAAAAAAAAAGAAGATTGCATCCCAGACCCTTGGCCTACATCAAACTGTGCAGTTGCTTTCTGAGGATCCCTATTGAGATGTACCTAAAAATCTCTGTTGGGCTTTTCGATTCAGCGTTCACCATGGCACCAGAAATTCCTCTGGTCTCTAAGTGAGGATGTCTCAGCTTAGAAAGAGACCCCAAAGGAACTATTTAGAAGATGCCAAGAATCTACATCCCAGGGGGAGGCAGACCATCTAAGCTGGACGTGCTAAGGGAGGGTAAATCTGATCCATTAGCTCTGGCCCTGGTCACCTTGGGCTGAAGAGTCCTGAGAGAAAAGGGTTCCCAGGAGAGAGCTGCAAAGAGTCATTTGTCCATCCCCTGGGATCAGGCAGTGACTTCCTGGGGCTGTCCTGGCTTTAGCACTAGAAATGAAGCCTTGCATCCTGGGAAAGCCTTTGGACCTAGGAAAACTGGCACATCTGGGCTCCGTATCCTCAGGGAAAAATGCCTGTGCTCCCTTCTCGCCCAAGACAAAGCACAAGGGGTTTCCAGGGCCCTCTTTGACGCCATAGGTCCCAGACAGCACTAACTGCTGAGCTCTAGACACCCCAGGGACCCCACACCAGGCCAGCTGCTATGTTCTCCTTCCCTATTCCTTCTCCCACTGGGCTTGACCTCAGATGGTCCAAAACTCAGCTATTGAGTAGGAGGACTGGGAGTGGGGCCAGGAAAGAGAAGAAACCAGCAAAATAGACCCGGCTCCTTCCCAGAAGGCTTTTAAACCTGAAACAGGCCTCAGCTTGCAGGAACAGGGGGATGAAGCTTCATATTTTACAACATTTATAGTTTGATTGTACACTGATTGGACATTTTGGTCACCAAAACAAGACTTGAAAGGGCCCAGAAGCACTGTGGTGGCTGCCAGGGATGTCCTGGCGGAATAGGGAAGAATGACCGCAGAGGGCAGTGGAAAGACGGAGCTGCTCATGGCTGCACACTGTTCCGTGCAGCTCTTCCTATAACAGGGCTGCCCGGAATAGCCACTGTGTGCTCCACCAAGGACCTCGCCACCCGCCACAGCCAGGGATGGGACCACAGCTGCTGCCATTTCTATGGCCAAGGGGCAAGGGCAGGGGCTAAGAACTCCCTGTCCATCAGGCTGCCTCAGGAGCCTTTCCCCATCCCTGATTCTGCCTCCTCAAAGGGAAAGCTGGGATCAGCTCTCCAAACTGCTGGAGCCCATTCTTCTTGTCCTCCAAGCAGTGACAGTAATAGAGAGCTTGCTGATATAGGCAAGATTCTGTAAGAAGCAATAACATGCAGTGTCTTCACTCGTCCTTGTAGTTTACCTGTGAAGTATCATCATCCTCTTTGTTTCTCAGAGGCTCAGAGAGGTTAAGGAGCTTGCTCAGCTAGGAAGCAGCAGAGGTGACTTGAAACCAACTCCTTCTGTATCAAAAGGTCACACCAAAGCTTTCACAAGTTCTGCTGGCTACCTGTGTGTATGTGTGTGTGTGTGTGTGTGTGTGTGTGTGTGTGTGTGTGTGATGCTGGTGATGGAATCCAGGGTTTCACACATGCTAAGCATGCCCTCAACCAATGAGCTATAACCAGCCCTAGATTCCTAGTTTTCCCTGGCCTGACCTCCCGCCACTTACCTACGTACTTGGAAGACATGTTCCCACCAGGACCTGGGAAGGCCTGCTGTTCCCACTATTCCCTTTTGAAACTTGGAATGTGTTTGTTTCGTGGAAACAAGATGATGAAGGGTTGCCTCCATCCACTGTGGCTACCGACTGGTTAAGTTGGCCTTTGTAACCTTGCCTGGGGTTCTACCCACACTTGATCATGTGATTTTCCGGGAAGAAAACACATCCTGAATTCTAAATAGTAAATTCCAAACACACTGTTAGGACACAGCTTATTTGCAAGTTAGGGAATGTCTGCCTGTAAACTATTTTATTCTGTATGACAAGAAAAATAAACTGGCCTCTTTCATTATGCTATTTGGGTTGTTGGTTTAAAATAACAGACACAAGGCTGTGCTGTAGTTTGTCCTTTTGCAAGGGCAGCATCCATTGGAATCATTAATTCTCTTACAAGAGTTCGTGAAAGAGCATATGGTACTGGGAAAGTATATGGCTTGGCGAGTGGATTGGAATTTGGGTGATATGAATCTGAAAAGCAAGAAAAAGATATGGTTGAGTGAGTGAATCAGGAGCTGCTTGCTGTGGGTCTGGTCCTGCCCCTGTCCTTAACAGTTGTGTGACCTTGAATGAGTCACTTTACCCCTCTGGGAATCTGCTTCTCAATCTGTACCTCTAGAGAATCCTCACATTCCCTTCCAGTTCTCAGATTCTATGAAATACAAATGACCTCAGGTGCAGAATTACAAATGAGAGGCCTGCTCAGAAATCATGTTTCTTTCTTTTGCTTCCCTTTATAAAAAAAAAAAAAAAATCAGTAATGGCCTTCTCCTTAAGCTATGGCAGAAGAAAAAAAAAAGGGAAAGTCAGGTTCTTTTGGGTTAAATGGAGCATTGAATGATGGATAAGCAAAAAGATGCGTGATGGGTCTTTTTCTCCTGTTGGATGTTTGGCTAATCTATCAGCAGATCCTGGCATCCAAGTGACAACCTGCATTGAAAAGGGCGGAACTTGGCTCTCCTGCCCTTCCAGCTGTAAGAGCTTGGAAGGGAAGCTATGGGGGGAATGTCTTTCATCTCCCCCTGGAAGCTGGGAGAACGTTTGGCTTAGCATTGCCAACTATGTAATGCGGGCTTGTCAGTAAAAGAAGCCTTTCTCCTTGGATGTCTTTCAGGCCGCAGTATTCCCCTTGGCACCCCCCACCCCCTTGGAACAAAGCCTGATGCAAAGTCTGGGTGCTACTCAGACCGGCCTGGGAAAGAATTCATTTAATAATGGCGGAAAGGCCTCCCTATGTCTTCAGTGGATTTTTTTTTTTTTAAGCCAAGATTTGATTTGCCTTCTGTCTGCTTCTCTCCCATCTCTTTCCACAAAGATGGCTCACACCAAGGACACTTCTCACAAAATGATCCTGGGAAAACAAGAACAAAAACAGCTAGAGAGCCGGCCCAAGGAAAATAGAAATAGAAAATGGAGATCAGATAAAAGAGGAGCACAGATGTGTAGACAATGAAGGCCGAATAGCTGTCATAGTTGGAATTCAAATTTAGCTACCTAAATTTTTTTTGTGTGTGTTTGTGTGTGTGTCAAAACAAGAATGAGCTACACAGTCAGTTGCATAACTCTTAGTATTAGGAAGAAGAAAATAGTTCCAGTTACTCAGAGGAATACTCTCTTGTCCATTCATGTACTAAGGATCTATTAAATGCTCCCCATGTGCCAAGAACCAGGCAAGCCAATCAAAGACAAAAGGCTCTGCTCAGCCCTGGAGCTCAGCAGCTAAGGGATGTCAGGAGAAGAAACTGTATGTGTGCACCTACTATGTGTCAGACACTATTCAGTTAATTATGCACCTACTGTTTGTCAGGCACTGCATTTTTTTTTATTAACCCTCATAAACAATTCAGTTCAAGTAGACATTATTATCTCCTTTTTTCCTGATAGGAAAATGCACCAAGTGTGTTCCCACAGTTGGTCAGTATTGAAGTTGGGATTCAGGTCAAGGTCATTTTCTTTCTTCTGGAACATCAAACTGTTGGTAGTCTCTCCAGCTTCTATTATTTATTTCCTTATCCCTTACTATCAGAAACTAAACTTCATTTGGTTTTTTACCACTCCTCAAAATAACTAGGTCAAGGGACATGTGTTAGTTTACTTTTTGTCGCTGAGACCAAAATACCTGCAAAGAACAACTTAAAGGAGGAAAAGTCTACTCTGACTTATGGTTTCAGAAGTCTCAGCTCACCGTTGTTGGCCAACTCCATTGGTTTGGGCCTGAAGTGAGGCAGAGCATGACGGTGGAGGGCATGGTGGAGGAAAATTGTTCAACTTATGGCAGCCAGTAAGTAGGGAGAACAAGAGAGGAGCCAGGGACAGGACATAGTTCCCAGTGGCACACCTCCAGCCAGGCCCCACCTATGCCCAGTTCTTAACCCAGCAGAGCATTCTTCGGTGGATTAACCCATTGATGAAGTTACAGCTTTCATAATCCAATATTTTCACCTCGGAACATTGCTGCATTGCCTGACACATGAGCTTTTCAGGCGCTATTCCTAGATCCAAACCATAACAGGATGACAAGCCCTTTTTTAACTCTTGGGAGCTTGATGGGAAGGTTGATTGATCTAAGCTAAAGATAGTAATTCCTGTGTTTGCCAGGGGATTGGTTAAGCCAATCAACACGTGACATTCTCCTTGTGGCTATTTTAGGTCTAGAATGATGTAAGTGAGCACAATAAAACCAAAGGAAAAATTGTGTATTCCATGTTTCAGGTAAGTTTCTTTCTTGCTGGAAATACACTAATTCATAGGTATATTGCTGCCGCCTGTCTTTTTATGACTGGAGAAATCAAATTTTTTTCTGATATGATCTCTTTTGGCACCTATCGGGGTACTGCAATAGACTTTTCCAGATACAAAAGCAAATACAAATCCCACCTGGAGTCAGAGCAGACTCTACACATTAGAGGATAGAGACCCCTCAAAGACTGCTGTACTTTAGGTGCCAGTCCCAAATGAGATCTTAGGCCACTTGCATTTTTAACTAATTGGGTATAAATCTGGGGGGGTTCTCACGACCCTCTCAGGTTTACTAGTTCACTAGAATGGCTCATGGAACTCAGAATCAAGAAATCCTTTAATTATGATTGTAGTTTTATTATGAAGAATATAACCATAGAGCAAGGTCCAAGAGGGTCCCGGATGCGGAGCTTACGGGCTCTTTCCCTGTGGAATTGGGGTGTATCACACTCCAACATGTATGTGTTCATCAAGCAGGTAGTTCCAGCAAGCTTCACAGTCCAGAGTTTTTATTAGGGTTTCATTACCTAAGCATGAATGTTTGAATATTGGCCACATGGTTGAACTCAATCTCCAGCCTCCCCACCCTGGGGTCAGTTGGGCTAGCTCAAAACCTTAATCCTCTAATCTCATGGATGGTCTTTCTTGTTACCAGCCCCCATTCTAAACCATCTCAGTAATATAAATGCAGGTATAATTCATGAGGATCATAAATACCAGAAACACCCATATCACTTGGAAAATTCCAAGGATTTTAGAAGCTCTGTGCCAGGAACCTTGAACAAGAACAGACAAATCCTTTATTATGTAACACCGACAGATCTGAAGATGATAGAAAAAAATATTGGTAGAACAGGAGAGAAACAAAGCCAGAGCTCTGGTCAACCTCTACCTGCAACCCATTCTACTTCATGTTCTCTGAAATGTGAGATGGCACCTTACCTCATTATGTAAGTCAGACTGAGTTGGGTTTCTGTCACTTGCAGCCAACTGATCTTATATGTGTCATTATCCTTTGAGCTATAAGAAGCAGAAATCCCAGCTGAAAGTAACTTGTAACAATAAGAACTTCCATTATTATACATGATGAAAAGTCTGGGGGCAAAATAATTTTAGAGTTTTTACTTTTTTACTCAGGTCCAGGATAAGGAGAGGCATGTGGGTTCCTAGCCTTGGGTACAAGATTTAAGGAGGTATAATACATTCAGTAATTAAAATTTAAGAAAAAGTTAAAGGATGAAAATTAGCACAAAAATTATAGTGGACCAAGTATCAATATTTTCAATAAAGACAGGATGTGTATTACTGATTTTATTTGCTTTTGGCTCAGCTTTCAATATTGCTGGGCATGATGGTGTTAATCACCTTGTCTTGATTTGAAGTTTTGATATTTTGTTCATTCTGGATTTTTTAACATTAATTTTATTTATTTTTTTAAGAGAGAGAATTTTTAAATATTTATTTATTTAGTTTTTGGTGGACACAACATTTTTATTTTATTTTTATGTGGTGCTAAGGATCGAACCCAGCGCCGGGTGCATGCCAGGCGAGTGCGCTAGCGCTTGAGCCACATCCCCGCCCAATTTTATTTTTAAAGAATATAATTTATGGGCTGGGGTTGTGGCTCAGTGGTAGAGCGCTCACCTAGCACGTGGGAGCCCCTGGGTTTCATCCTCAGCATCACATACAATAAATAAATAAAGGAATTGTGTCCAACTACAACTAAAAAATAAATATTAAAACATATAAAAATTTAAAAGAATGTAATTTATCTTAATTACTTATATTTTGACACTCTCTTAAATTCTGGGCCCTAAGCGAGTGCCTCCCTCCCCTTCTCCTGATCCCACTCATTCCCTCTTGAGAAGTTGACTCCAGGCTTTAGCTGCTTCCTTTCTTACTTGTAAGGTGACCTCCACAATCCCAGGAATGGCCATATCAAACTGAAGCCAGGATGCCTTTTTTCCGTGCATCTTTTCCAGGATGGAAAACTTCCCCAGAGGCTCCCAGATTTTCCTCACTGGCCAGAACTGTAGCACATGCCATGCCTAACCCAGTGCAAGGCAGGAACCCACCTCCTTGCTTTTCTTCCTTTCCTGTTCACAGTCTGATTTTCTGTACCGGTTCAGGGGCTCAGACAGCGCTGATGCTGAATGGGTCATGTGGCAGGGACAGCCTGGAAGTGGGGGTGAGATGATATTTTAGTGAGCTATTTCACTGCTATGACTAAAGGATCTGATCAGAACAACTATACAGGAGGAAAGGTTTATTTGAGGGCTCCTGGTTTCAGAGGTCTTAGTCCATAGAAGGCCGGCCTCAGGCCTGGAGGGAGGCTGAACATCAAGGTGGAGTGGGTGGTGGAGGGAAGCAGCTCACATCATGGTGATCAGGAAGCAGACAGAGACTCCGCTGCCCCTGGATATACAAATATATACCCAAAGCCACACCCCAATCCTCAGGCCACACCCTCCCACTTCAGTTACCACTCAGTTAATCCCTATGGGGGGATTAATTCACTGATTGGGTTAGACTCTCACAACCCAATCATTTTTCCTTTGAACTGCCTTGCATTGTCTCACAGTGAGCTTTGGGGGGGATACCACATCTACAGCCATAACAGATGGCAATTTCCTATGCAAGGTGACCCTCATTCCTCTGCATTGTCCAGAGATTTTTGGGGAAATGGTAAGAAAATTTTACCCTCATTGGGGAAGAGTGAGCGCCAAAGGCCCATCTCAACCCATTGCGTTGCCAGTAAGTAGCTGAAGCCGTCAGATTCAAACAGAGCTGGAATCTGTGGTTAAAGGGCTCAGTCCAGGGCTGGTGGGGACAGGGACTTGGTGCGGTGGTGGTCATGGAGGCTGGGTGTGTGGGGCCAAATGTGGCTAAATCTTTCACCCACACAAATGCATGTCAGGGGGACAATTTAAATACACATCAGCCTTGTGGTGATACAGCCTGAAACTGCTTGGTAAGGAATATTTGTTTGGCGAAGATATGTTTTGCCAGAAGGAACATAAATTAGGATTCTAAACTCCAGAAACAGGCATGTTACCAATGGCACATTCATTTCTTTTGCTCTAAGACAAAAATTCTGCTTCTTCTGATTCCTGCCTATAATTCGAGTGGTCTCAGATCACTTTGAGCAACACAGGAGGGCACAACTTGGATGGGCGGATAGGCAGGAGCATGGGGGGAGGCTGCTGCTGGTCTCCTTCAGAGATACCACAGTGCATCTCCTGACCAATGCGTAAATAAATAACGTAATAATGCAAAAACTGCAATAAAACAGGTCACACATTTCCTTTGGTTTCTCAGAGCATCTGAAAATTATATTTACAATATACTGTCACCTACCAATTGTGCAACAGCATTATAACTAAGGAAAACAATTTAGATACTTTAAGTTAAAAATTTTTAAATATTTTTATTTATTTTGCTAAAAAATGCTCACAGTTATTTGAGCTTTTGGAATTATGGCACCAGTAGGCTTGTATGATGCAGGGTTGCCACAAGCCTTTGATTTGTTTAAAAAAATGCAACATCCAAGAAGCACATTTATTTATTTTTAGTTTGAGACAGGGTCCCGATAAGTTGTGGAGGCTGACCTCAAACTTGTCATCCTCTGTCTCAGCCTCCCAGGTCGTTAGGATTATAGGCATGGGCCACCACACCCAGTTGAGAAGCATAATTAAGCAAAGCACAATAAAAATGAGGTATGCCTGCATTAATATGTATTGGGCATTAATATATACAGCCCAGGTCAAGAGCAATGGTCAGTTATGGGAGAACCGAGAGGACCTAAAGGGAACTGGTCCAAGTCTCAGGGTGGGGGAAGTGGGGAGGGGGCATGTAGGAGGTCCTGAACAACCCACTCCTATATCTGGGAGATGGTGGAGCAGCCACTGATAACGATGAGCAGAGCCAGCTTCTTGGGGGTGTGACTGGCAGTCGCACAGGGTTGCACAATCAGAGGAGACCCGTTTGCTCTCTCAGAGTTTCCTAATCACTTTACATAAGGGCCCTGCATTTTCATTTTGCACTGAGCTGAATGCGAGAACAGCCAGGAAGGGAAGTTTTGCCCCCTCCCCATCCCAAGACCTATGCAGCCCCTTGAAGAATTGTATCCAACTTGCCCTGCCTCGTCCTGCCCGCTGGAACGGCCAGCTCACTGCTTCTTGCCACCCTCTCTGTCTTGTTTTCAATTCTTTCCTCTCAATGTATCAGTTTCCTATTGCTGCTGCACCCAACTACTGCAAAACTTGGTGGCTTCAACAATAAAAATTCCTTATTTTACAGTTCCGTAGGTTAGGAGTTCCACCTGGGCTAAAATCAAAATATCTTCTAGAAGCTCAGAGGGGAGAATCCCTTTCCTTGCGTATTCCAGCTCCAGAGGCCACCTCCATTTGTTGGCCCATGGCCCCCTCCTCCGTCTTCAAAGCCAGCAAGGGCAGGTGGAGTCATTTCCCAGCACCACCCTGGCCTCATCTCTGCATCTCTACTCCACTTGCAAGGATCCTGTGATTTACCTTGAGCCTCTCTGTCTTCAGCTCTGCAGATTAGCACCCTTCAGCCCATCTAAACCTTAATTCCCCTTTGCCAGGAGTCCCTTCTGGGCATGAGATGGGGACATCTATGAGAGGGTGTCACTTTCAGCCTATCTAACACCATATCTTTTTCCTTCTTCTCCCAATCTGGGGTCCCAGCTTGTCTTGTACCTTGGCAAGTCATTGTTGTTGTTTTATCTTTTTTATATTAACCACCAGGAGAAATTGATGGAAAAAGGAAGGAGAGAAAAAAAGGGAGGAGACAGGTGAAGGGATAAAGGTGCTCAGAACCTCTCAGTTGATGATTTTTCATTTCAGAACTTCCTCTACCACCTGCACTTTGTCTGACTAGAAAACTTACCTATGAGGCAGGGAAGGAATTCCACCCATTGTTCAGGTACAGCAATTGAGGTCCTGGGAAAGGACCTATGTAGAAGGAGACTAGGAGAGAGATCCCAGATACTGTGACTGCATTTGCTGCTTTCATTTCTGAATATGGAATCTGTGCTCTGACCCTTCCATTTCTCTGGGATATCTTCATTCCCTTCTCTTAGAGGTTAGGACCTGCCTCCCTCTGGGGCATGAGGCACTCCTGGGTAGGCACCAAAGCGCCCCTGGGTGTTCTTACCTTATTTCTCCCTGGCAGGATTGGAGTGTCGCAAACTAGAGCTCTCGGGCAGATTGCTAAGAGAGAATGCTGGCGTGGAATGGGCCGCCAGCTGGTCTCGTACCCACATCTTTTCAGTAAATTTCTCTCAAGCATATGTACACACACAAATACGCCTTCTGTTGAAGGCAATGAAATAATCTTTTCTCCAGTCACCACAGAGGCTGGAGAAAATGCTCAGATCCATGAAGTTTAAACAATGCTTTTGGGTCTGGGTATAGTTTGCCATGAAGTAGAGACCCCATTGTTACCAATTCTGAGCATTGCCACACTAGCAAGTTGAGTGGTCCCTGGAAGTTTAATTCCCAGACTGTTCAGTGTCACCTCCTGGGAGAGGCTTGTTCCCTGCCTAATAAAACCCTGTAGTCAGTCCCATTGCATGTCCCTGTCCTACTTTCTTCGCAGCGTAGGATCCTTGCTGAGGTTACCCTATTTGCCCTTTTCTTTTTTCTGTGCCTGTGGGGCTGGGGAAAGAACCCAGGGTCTTTGCACATGCTAGGCAAGGGCTCTACCACTGAGCCACATTCCAGCCAGGATTACCTTGTTGATTTGGGGACATGGCAGGTATCTCCCCACAGGAATGTGAGTTCCATGGTCTGTTTCATTCACTGACACTTCTCCAGCCCCTGAGACTCAGATGTTCAGCACTCTTTGTCACATACCATATCATGAATATATAGGTATAGTGGGTCTTTGTCCTGGACCTACTGAGCTACACCTGCGAGTTGGCTGCCCTATGCCTCAGCCATAGGAGTGGCAGCCTAACCTGAGCTCCTGGCCTGTCCATCCCTCCCTTTTGGGAGGCTGACCTGAGACACAGGGAAAGGCTGTTATGGATTACCTTGCAGGAGACCTGGATGAGCCAATTCCGGGGAGCATGAACTAGGAGCAGACAGAGGAACCTTGTTCCTGCCTGGGCTGAGAAGTGTCAGTGAATAAAACAGACCATGGAGCTCAGGGAGATAGATGCTCTTGAAGGGTCAGCTCTGGGCTGTTAGAAACACAGAAGGGCAACTGCTCTTTCCCTCTGGGGGCAGCCAGGGAAGGCTTTCAGAGGAGCGGATGCAGAACGCAAACTTAGGGTGAGTAGGAGTTTGCAAAGACAAGGGCACTCATGCAACGGGAACTGGGTTCCAGTTCCATCACTGATGCTGTATGAGATGCTCCCCGCCCCCAGCCTTGGATCCTTCTTCTATGGAAATGCCTTACACACTCCAGGCGTGTGCGATTCACATGGTGGAAGCTCATCACCTGCTCCTGGCCTTCTTTAGAGGAAGCACATGCTTCCCTCTCCCCCAGCTTCTCCACTCCCTTTCTTGCCTTTATCACCTGGATCTGAACCCCAGGGAACTTGCTGTGACCCCGCCTGAAGCTCTGTTCTTCCTGTGGCTGCCCTACCCTTTGTGGCTCCACACCCCAGCGCCTCACCAGGTGGGGCATAAGGAACAGGGTGGAGGGGCAGATAGAAGGGATCATTTGGATACTGGGCATTTGACAGGCATACTTGCTCCTGTCTCCAGGGGACAGTCTCTGCTGCACTGGCGAGGTCACCAGGCTCTGTACCTCCCCTCCCCCACCTCCCTTCTTCCCTATATTTCTCTCAGGGATCTGGAAGAAGGATTCATGAGCTCATGTCTCAGAAATGCTTTGAAGATGAGAATCACTGAGCATTTTCCCAACAGCCCTCAATTTACTTTTTCAGCATTCTCCCTGGGTTGTCAAGCCTTTGTAGTTATTTTTATAAATAGCAATTGCTGGCTGTTTCCATTTTTACCCAAGAGAACTCCACCTCTGGCTGGAATGGGCTATCACTCTACAGTAGACCAACCATGGGACTAGATTTGCCCCTGTTTCTCCTGACCACCCCTTTTGGCACCTCCCTCCCTCTACTGCAGAACCTACCCTCACCATTACGGGGTGCTTCTAAAGTCACCTTGTCTCCCTGTTGCCAAGCCTCTGATCTGTCCAGTTGCTCCTTTCTTCACACAAAGCCAAGTTCTCTAACATGGCACACAAGACTCTCCATGATTCAGGGGGTACTTACCTGCTCAGTCACACATTCCTTGCCTTGTCACCTACCACACCTGGGCTTAGAAATCCTGAACTACTTACTAGTCCCCAAAGTGCCCAACTAGGTCATGCCTACAGGCCAGGAGGGAATCCAGATCATAGAAAATAGAGAGTCAGTCTAACGGGGGGGCCTGCCCCAGTATGCATGGGAGAGCAAGTGCCTTGGCTGATTGATGCACATTTAAAAAAAAATATTTAAAACAAAAGAAAGTGTACAGGGAATAATATAATGACTATAGTATATGAACCACCTGGTTTAAGAAGTAGAATGTTACCTTAAAATCTATGGATCTCTCTTCTTTTTTTCCCCTCCAACTCTCCCAACCAGAGAAAAAACATTGTCTTAAATTTATTATCCAGTATTTCTAGGAAAGTCTTTGTACTTTGGTTAATGTGTCTATATACCTAAATAATATCTAATGCTGTTTTGTGAGTTTTTAGAATACATAAATGCTGACTCATTATGAGATCTACCCACTGGTGTTTCACCACATATTCTACAGACTAACCCTTGTTTTCTTGCTGATGCCTGCAGTAATCTTTTCTTTCCTGAGTTGGGGGTCTCACTCTGTTGCCCAGGCTGTTCTGGAACTCCTAGGTTCAAGCCATCCTCCTGCTTCAGCTTCCTGAGTAGCTGGATGACAGTGTGTACCATAATGTCCAGATAATACTCTCTATTTTTTTTTTCTGTGCTGGGAATTGAACCCAGGACCTTGAACATGCAAAGCAGGTGCTCCCACCACTGAGCTATCCCTTCAGCTCCAAATGGTCTTACCCATAGTCATGTCAACATGTGATGTAGCAAGAACGGGAGTGATGGGAGTGGTCTGGGCTGCAGAAAGTAGTACTTTATTACTGGGATTGTTTAAAATAACTGGAGGATGCTGATAATAAAAAGCACATCCATGCCTGTCTTAGCTTGGGCTGCTATGACAAAACAGCAAATACCGGATGACTTAGGCAATATATATTTATTTTTTACAGTTCTGGAGGCTGGGTGGTCCAAGATCAAGGTGTTGGCAAATTCGGTTTCTGGTAAGGGCAATCTTCCTGGCTTGCAGATGGCTGCCTTCTTGCTGTGTCCTCACATGGCAGAGATCATCTCACTTCTGTCTCTGTGTAAGGACTCTAATCCTCTCAGGTCAGGCTCTTGCTCTTCTAACCCCATCTACCTCCATAAAGCTCCTATCTCCAAATACAGTCCATTTGGAGGTTGGGTGACTCAACTTATGAATTTTGGAGGAACACAATTCAATCTGTGCCAAGTAATTTTATTATTATTATTTTTAAAATCTACAGACAATGCACCTCTTATGGCCTGCAGAGAGGTAAAGACCCCTTGGCCTACCACTGATGCAAACATACTCTTTTGAAAGAAGTATAGACAAGATTCACTTACATGGCTGGAGGTGTAGCTCAGCGGCAGAGCATGGGTCTAACATGTGCAAGGCGTTGGGTCCCATCCCGAGCTCTCAAAAGAGAGAGAGGAGAGAGAGAGAGAGAGAGAGAGAGAGAGAGAGAGAGAGAGAGAGAGAGAGAAAAGAAAAGAGAAGAAAAAGATGGGCACATGCCTGTAATCCCAGGGGCTTGGGAGGCTGAGGCAGGAGGATCTCAAATTCAAAGCCAGCCTCAGCAATGGTGAGGCACTAAGCAACTCAGGGATACCTTGTCTCTAAATAAAATACAAAATAGGGCTGGGAATGTGGCTCAGTGGTTGAGTACCCCTGGGTTCAATCCCTGGTGCACACCCCACCCCACCCCACCCCCAAAAAAAAAGAGAAGAAAAGAAGACACTTGCACAGAAAATGCTCAGAGAACCTGCCACAGCCCTAACTCTGCCCTCCCTTCCCGCCCCTGTGGGATTCCTTCCAGGTTCCCTCCTCTTTGAATGCCCTTCTGTTTTCCTCCTTCCTCCTCGGGACCTAATGAGTACCCATTTGTCTTTCAAGGCCTGGCTCCAGCTCCCCGTTCTGTGCAACACCTTTCAGGGTGTCTCCTACGGAACAGATCTCTGTCTCATCACGCTCTCGTTTTATCGTCTCCCAGCAGCGTGACCTGGATCCCATTTTCAGGAGGCAGCTTTTTAAGGAGTACAGCAGCCTCATTCCCAGAGTTGGCTGGCTTGGTTGCCAAACCCAGCTCTGCTGCTTCTTAGCAAATCATTTCTCTGATCCTCAGATTCCTCATCTGTAAAATGGAAGAATAATACCTATCTCATAGTGTAGCAGTGGGAGTTCAGTGAAATAAGATGCAATGTTCTTCAGTATCAAAATGGAGAAGCAGGGAAAGAAAAAGGGAAAAGAGAATAAACACATCAAAGCCCTACTTGTAATTAATGTAGGTCCTAAGAATGTCAAGTTTGATAAAACTAGGCTATGAATTGGCTGGTAGATAGAAAGTAAAATTTACAAGAGACCAGTGAGGGAACAGACTCCTTTCAGGATTTAGGTCACACCCATGGCATAGATGACATTTTGATAACACTCAACCTTGATGGCTGTTAGCCAATTATTTATATTTGTTTGCAGAGACTCATATGAAACAATTTACTTAATAGTTCGAACTCCATGGGGCACAAACGTGAAATTATTCTGTTTAGGCTATACGTATTTTGCAGATAGATATCAAATCTCGTTTTCATAATCTGTAGCAAAACCTTGGCTGGTCCCAAGCTCTTTGGTTGTTTCTAGGTATTAAAAAACAAAACAACAGCAACAAAAACCAAGCCCTCCAGTGCAGTCTAAGCTTTATGCTTTGAACCAGATGTAATGCCCACTTCTTTTGCATTCTGTGCACCAGTCTGCCTCTAAAGAGGCCTGGGATGAGGCAGAGTGTGGCTGTTCTTCATCTGTCTCACTCTTATTTATTTATTTATGGTACTGGGGATCAAACCCAGGGCTGTGTGCATGCTAGGCAAATACCCTGCCTCTGATCTACATCCCCAGCCCTGATACCTCTGAGCTATGCATATTTTTATTTATTTATTTTTTAATATTTATTTTTTAGTTTTTTGGCGGATACAACATCTTTGTTGGTATGTGGTGCTGAGGATCGAACCTGGGCCGCACGCATGCCAGGCGAGCGCGCTACCGCTTGAGCCACATCCCCAGCCCCCTATGCATATTTTTAGATGGGGTCCTCCTGTGTTGCCCAGGCTGGGCTCCAAAGGAGATCCTCCCCTGCTCCTGCCTTGGTCTCCCTGGTATCTGGGATCATAGGCACACACCACCGTACCCAGCTTCTCTCACCTTTTGGCCCCTTTCTACTGGAGGATTTGGAGAAGGATGGGGGAGGGATGAGAATCTTTGTGCTTCACTGGGCTGTTTGATTGCAGCCTCTTCTGTGGGTTTTGTGGGTTCTTAATGGCTGTTCTCGGGATGGCAGGTGTCCAATGCCATCTCCCGAGGGGGCATCCGGGTCCCACCCTTTGCCTCCTCTCAGTTCCCACTGACAGCTGGAGTCCCTGTGCCTAGGGTTGGCTCTCCTGTGGGGAAGTGCTGGGAGGACAGCTCAGGACACATACTATCCCCCCAAACTTGGGGATACCTCTTAGGCATGTGGGCTGCTTGCTTGTGATCTTCATCCCGCCACAGCCTCTCCTCATCCCAGCAGCATGCCTCTGACAGGCGCCCATCATCTGGAAGGGCGATTCTCCCGCAGGGCTGTCCTTGACAAATACTCCCCTACATAGTGCTCCCCCAACTCTGTTGAACTTATGTAGTCTGAGATGGTGGCAAGGCTGGGTGTGCTGGGTTTAGCAGAGCCGAGTTGGGACACTGAAACTGGTTAAGCACAGCATATCTGTTTTTATTGGGGTGAAATCCACATAACATAAAATTAACCATTTGAAAGTGAACAATCCAGTGTCATTTAGGAGGTTCCCAGTGTTGTGTAACCACCATCTCTGTCTGGTCCCCACACATCTGTATCACCCCCATTTCATCACGGTACCCATTCACCAGTGACTCCTCCTTACTCTGGCCCCCAGGCATGGCCACCACCAATCTGCTTTCTGTCAGGATGGTTTTAAAAGTGTAGTGCATTTTGACATTTTCTTGTTTTTCCTAAGAATATCTGGGTGACTCTATTAGTCATCATCAAAGGCTTATTTCCCCCCAAATTCAAAGGGTTTGGAGTATAGAGTAGGATTTTTAGCCAGAAACCACCAATTGTCAGCTTTCAATAACTACCTCTGCATAGCCACAGTTGCCCAGGGCCGTATATAACTGTTAGGGACAGGCACTTACGCAGTTTTTACATCTGATAACAGGACCAGGTGCCATGGGAAGATGGGAAGAGAGAGGGGCATGGTCCAAGGGGAAGCCCACCTGCCATGGTGCCTGCTGTGCACCCTTGATCAAATTGTTTTGCTTCTCTGGGCCTCTCTTCTCATCTGTACTATGGGCAGTGATATACCACTTATGCAAGTTGTAAAACCATAAAAAAGAAAAAGCAAAGTTTAGAGTAGACAATCTTTAAGATTGAGACTCGTTAAAAAGCTTCGTTCTTTTTTTTTAAACTTTTTTAAGAATATTTTTTTAGTTGTAGTTGGACCCAGTATTTTATTTATTTATTTTTATGTGGTGCTGAGGATTGAACCCAGTGCCTTACATGTGCTAGGTGAGCGCTCTACCACTGAGCCACAACCCCAGCCCCTTTTTAAAACATCTTTTAAATAACTTTATTTATTTATTTATTTTTATATGGTGCTGAAGATCAAACCTACTGACTCCCCCGTGCAAAGCAAGCGTTCTACCACTGAGCTATAGCCCCAGCCACACAGGCTTTATTCTTATCTCCATGTGGGTCCATAAAATATTAGGGAAAATCTAAACAAAGGTCGACAAAATAAAAGTTGGCACCAAGCTGTGGTGCAATGGCTTGGAGGTTTTTTGTTTTTATTTTTAATTTTTTTGGTACTAGGAATCGAACCTAGGGGCGCTTAACCACTGAATCACATCCCAGCACCCCCACCTTTTTTTAAACAACATCTTTAATTATTTTTTTGTGGTGCTGAGGATGGAACCCAGTGCCTCACACTTACAAGGCAAGTGCTTCACCACTGAGCTATAGCCCCAGCCCAGTCTCAGCCCTTTTTAATATTTTATTTAGGGAAAGGGTCTTGCTGAGTTGCTTGGACCTCGCTAAGTTGCTGAGACTGGCTTTGACCTCACTGTCCTCTTGCCTCAGCCTTCAGAGCCACTGGGATTTCAGGCGTGCAGTAGCATCAGCTTCAAGTTTCCAGGGATCTGGAAAAGGGAGGGCTGGGTCTGTCCCCTGTGAGAGGGATGCTGTGGAAACATTTGTTTAAGGGACTCTGTGAGAAATAGTAGGAACAGGAGCAGCCCAAGTCTAGGATCCAGATCTTAGTGTGCCAGCAAAGCCATGCTCTGTGTATGTGTGTGTGTGTGTGTGTGTGTGTGTGTATGTGTGTGTGTGAGAGAGAGACACACACACACACACATACACACACACACCTTCTGATGGGAGGACTGTTGGAAATTAAAAGATGCTCAAGATATGTATCTACCAGATGCAATGTGTGGACCTTGCTTAAATCCCCATTTAAACCATCCAACTGTAAAATAGACATCTCTGGGACATTTGGGAGCACTGGAATATGGATTTGGAATTAGATAGCTATACAGAACTTTAGATAATTTTGTTGGGGATGTTAATATGTAAACGCAGGTGTGTGAACGATTTAATGTGCTAGTTATGTAAGAAACTGTCCCTATTTTTTAGAGACCCAGGATGAAATCATTCAGCAACATTGTGATGCCTGGGACTTTTTTTTTTTCCCCCACAAATGTAAAAATAGATGAAGCAAGTGTGGCAGAATGTAATCATTGTTAAAGCTAAGTGATGGGTGTTTGAGTGTTTATGGTGCTGTCTGTATGAGTCAGGATCTAACCAGGACTCCCAAACCGCTGGAGTGTATTTAAAGCAGAAGGGCGCTGAGGCGGAACTTGGTTACCCAGTAGATGGAGACTGAGGAGCCCAACAAAGAAGCCAGAGATCCATGTCAGTCACCACCAGCCCTGGGCTGGAGGGCCAGAGGAAAGGTGCTGTCCCTGGGGCCCAGGGTCGCCTCGCTAAGTTAAAACCACAGCAGATTTTTGGACAGGAGCTGGAGTCACAATGGGGCTGTGGTGGGGACATGACCAAACAGAGAAAGGGAGAGAGAAACCCTGGATTCTCCCTTCCTCTCATTCCCAGTCTCCTGCCAGTTCTGTCCCTGGGCCAAGTGGGAGAGAGGCGTGGAGGGAAGGTGGACAGGTCCTGCCCCTGCACACCATCCTCTCTCTGTTTGCACACACTTTTTATAAAAGCTCTCTACCCTACAGCCTAGTTTGCAGTTAACATCTCATTGCATCTGGCGTGGCTTGGAGATCCCTTGCCATCTATCAGAGAGCTCCGGAAGGAAAGGCCAATGGGCAGAGCTGCCGTCAGTTCCATTTTAGAGCAGCTAACTTTTTTAGATAACATCTTTCTGGAAAAATAGACCAAGAGCACTCTCGCATCGTCATAGCCTGTCAACGAGGACCCAGAAAGCATCAAATGCCATCACTGCAGAGCCGTCAGCCTTCAGAGACCATGGAGATTTGGCCTGATTTTTCACAGTGGTCCTGCTGGTGACCTACCCCAAATCTACTCCCCCGTCTTCCTACTAATAGAAACTTGACTTTGTTCAGGCTGACGATGTGCCCAACTTAAAAAAAAAAAAAATTGCTTCCCCAGTGTTCTTGGAGTTACTGGTGACCTTGTGATCAAGTTCTTGGCTAAATCTGATGTAGATGAAAGTCCATGGGGAGGGCAAAGGCAAGTCTCTTTGCTTTCCCTATTCTTCCTGTGTGAAATGTGGATGTAATGCCTGGTGAGGCAGCAGCAGTCTTGTGACCATGAGGACTAAAGTTAGGTGCCGGAGCAAGGAGGAGCTTGGAACAATGGCACCTCCCCTGCCCATGGCTGCCTACTCAGAAATTTCTTTTTAGGTGACTAAAATAAGTCATTTATACATTTAATCCACTGTTGGGTTCTATGTTGTTTGCTGTTGAGTACATACCCTGACTCAAAAACAACATTTTTCCTTTTTACTCAACAAAAAGGGGGGGGGGAGAAGAAGTAAATCAGTGGGTAACCAAGGAAAAGATCCATAGCATTATCTGTATGGCACAGTGCTAAGCACCCAGCAGAGGAAAGACATACAATGAAAGAATGAATGGACACGCCCAGCAAGTGGCCGGTTGAGTAGTGCATCTGAAGGGTGTGAAGGCTTCTAGTAGCAACACCACCTTCCATGCCTCCAAAGGCGACCATCAAAAAACACTGTGAAGATACCTGATGTCATCACAAATATCTGGGGTTAAGAAATGATTTCCTGAATGGAATGGTAAAAACGCAAATAGCTCCCTTTGGAGGAAAATATCTGTTTGTTCTTCATCCAGCAGATGGCAGGACTCCAAGGGGACAGGTGTGGAGGGCACACCCTAATGAGACCCCCACTGTGTTATGCCCTGTGGAGCTCCCACCCTCTGTACTTGGGTTGGGGAGGAACCTGGGGCTTGCTTCTAACCAACAGGATATGGCAAAGGCGATGGACTGTCAACCCTGGGTTAGACTGTGTCGTATGGCAAAATTGATTTTACACACACACACACACACACACACACACACACACACACACACGGCTCTAAGCCAACTTGAGTGAGCAAGAGACTCTTTTGTGCTGACTTTGAAGAAGCGGCTATGTTGAGAGAGGACTTTGTGGCAGGAAACCAGAGAGGAGCACCAGCTGACAGCCAGCAAGAAAGCATGGCTCTTGGTCCTGCACGTGCAAGGCCATGCCTTCTTCCAACAACTTGAATCTGGGAGACTCTGGGGCCAAACGCAGGTGTGCGCTGAGGCACTGAGACACCCGGTCCAGCCTCTGCTGAGACTGCAGCCTGGTGGGTCCCCAACCAGAAAGGACCCAGGAGCTGGGAGGTAATTAATGTGTGCTATTGTAAGCTATCAAATCCACAGAAATTTCATACATCGTAGTAAAAAAAACGAATCAGAGGAGATAGAGAATAAAGATACTTTTGAGAAAGGGAAGAGGCTAAGAAGAGTCAGCTAGGTCCTGGCCTGGGCGGTAACTCTGGGCAGAAGATTCATTTGTTCATTCATGGATTTGTCTGCTGCTTGTGAAAGGCCACAGGTAAGCCAGCCCTGGGTCACCAGATGAAGCTTCTGTCTCACCCCCTCCTTTCTCCTTTGCCATGAAGCCAGAGCAGTGGTGTTCCCACCTGGATGTGGTAGAAGGGGCAGGAAGGGAGATTCACATTTCCTGGGTCCCCACGGTGACCTCTCTGTAGGGCTGGACGCTTCAGTACCCACTGATTTCCATCATGCTGCACAGCGACCCACGTATAACCATTTTACAGATTAGAAAACTGAGGCCATTCAGCGGGAGAGCAGGGATTCTGAGAAGTCAGCTCCTCCCACTCTGAGTTGGGTAGGAATTTGGCTTAGGGGAAAACCAGGTCATCTGAGCTCATGTGGCCTACTTTACCAAGCTGCCTGCCTCCCCCACCTGTCCCTCCACCACCACCTCCTCGTCCTCGTTTAATCAGAAGCACATTTATAAAAGGTGAAGGTATTATGAATTTTAAAAAGTACAACGCTGTAGTAACTTATGGTAATTTTTAAATTGAATAAATGTCTAGGGTGCCTTCTCCCTTGTCCTTTGTCAGTATATTCTTTGCCTTCCACAGAGACATTATTAGACTATTCTTCAAACGCTTTCTAAATTTGAATCTGGTATCAACGTTGCTTTTGGCTGCATTTCTCTGCATTGCTGTGAGGGTTCAGTGGAATAATACAGATAAAGCATCAGGCCTTTTTTTCTGAAAAAAATGCTTCTGTATTCTTTTCTTTTTGCTTAACATGTGAGCTTGTCCGAGTCCTGGCAGGAGACAAGATTCATACTGATGTCCAAATGAAGAGCCATTTAGTGAAGCATGGTTTTCAGATACGTGGGCAAGTTTCAGAAGAGTAACCAAGGGTGCTGAGGCATCCAGGAGCTGGCAAGAGCAGGAAGCTGTTATCAGCCATAGGACCCAAGGAGTAAGGGCAAAAAAGGTGGTACCAGAATCCAGATAGGGCTGCCTAGTGGGAGCTCAGAGCTGGAGGCTCTGAGACAGGCAGAGACAGGAGCAGACATACCCCAGCCCAGCTCTCCTCCCACCCTTCCAGTTCCCACCAGTGTCTCCCATTGGCTGAGCCCAGTTTGCAATCACAGGGCCAAGTTAGGGTGATGTAGACTACTGGGGTCAACCTCCAGGGCAGGGCAGAGCATAATTCTGGAAAGCCAAATGGAGAACTAGCACAAGTGAGTCCTGTCCCTTGTCATTAACTATTCCTTGAAGACGGGGTTCTTCATGGCTAAATAACACTTCAGTATATGGCGGGTCTGCAATTTATTATTATTAGTAGTAATATTAGATGACATTTGGATTGATCTCTGTTCAATTAATACAATAGTCATCTTTGCCTTTAATTATTTGTTGACATCTGCCATTTTATGTGACTGAGATATTGGAGATCTTCCCTTAGCTCACAGGCCTGGAAAGTTCCACAGGCTCAGAGGCCAGTCCCACTACCCAGTCATCCCAAGGTGCCCTGGAAACTGTGGCGGGCCATCAGCCCCTACCTGTCTGCCCAGTTACATGGGCAGAAGGCTTGGGAAGCACCTGGAAGAACTGTCTAGAGGCTGGACCCAGGGCTGAGGGATGGAGGGCGAACACCCAGGAGTTGGTCTAATGCTCACAAAGGTGCCCACTCCCTAGATGGCTAATAAATTCCAGCAGTCTCTCAGCCCTCTGGGCTTCCTTCTGCCTTTCATCCTGGGGCTCCAGCAAAGCCCACTGTACACTGGGCCATGGTGAGCTTCCTCCCCCTGCTGGCCAGACAGGGCATCTGCAGAAAACAACGTCCAGCCAGCTCCTGTAGGTTGCAAGGGATTTGCTACCTTGATACAGTTAATCCTAAGCATCCAGGCTCTGAGAAGCCCCCTGAGAAGTTTGCACAGGACTTTGAGTATCCAAGACATGTTTGGCTTCACCTCTCTGGCACAGAGATGTGTCTTAGAACAACAACATCTGACACTAGTGGAAATTTTAATTGGCATACATGCCAAGAACCGCGGTCACCTCCTCCAGGAAGCCTTTGTTAATCATATCCCCCAAACACCCAGTGAAATCTCTGTGACCCTTTTCCCTGCTTCCATACTATTTTTGTCTGTCTCTGACTCAGGTGAACAAGCAAAATAACTTTATTTGCTCTAATTTTTACGTTTTTAGCTGGAACTCCAATTCCACCAAGAAATTGCAAGCAACTTGATTTTAATCATTTCAGGGTCTTCCCCTGTCTTTCTTTAATTATTTTAAAATATATATGTTTATTTCAATTGCCACATAGTAATTGTACATATTTGTGAGTTACAGTGTGACATTTTAATACATGTATACGAAGTATAACGATCAGATCAGGTAATTGGCGTATCCATCACCTCAAACAGTTGTCATTTCTTTGTGTTGGGATCATTCCATTGTGTCTGAGAGGGAGGTAGAGGGGAAAGGAACTCCTACCCAGTGCCCAGACCCAGGCATGTACAGCTACCAGTCCTCCTTGTCTGTGTTTGCCGCTGTCTGTGGAGTGGTTCCTGGGCAGCAGCCAGGGAGTCCCCAGGAGAGGCCCCATGTTCCCAATGGTGGAACCCTAGCGCTTATTAGATTTGGATTCATGGGACTCTCTGTGGACTTACTTTACCCTGAATGATTTTGGAGTGAAGGAGAGCTCTATTCACCTTGGCCTACATCTGCCCCTCAACTTGGTGCCTCCCAGGGAAACATGACCAGGCTCCCTCTTCTCACGTCCCATCACCCACTGGGATCTTGCCACATTCCAGGGGCTCAGTTTGGAAATAGAGTCCTGAGCTGACCTTTCACCTCTTCCTTCCATCAGCCTAAAGGACCTTAGCCTGGTTTCCTCCAGATCTCTCATCCAAGCCCAAGAGACTGTCTATTCTCCTGAAGATCTAAGAGGGCCTTGGAAAATAAAAACATTGAAGAAATTATTTTAAAATATATATGTTTATCTTAATTGCCCCATAATAATTGTACATATTTGGGAGGTACAGTGCGACATTTTAATACATGTGTACAAAGTGTAATGATCAGATCACAGTAATTAGCATATCCATCATCTGAAACAGTTGTCATTTCTTTGTGTTGGGAACATTCAAACTCCTCTCAACTTGCAATCTTGAAATATGTAATTAATTGCTGTCATCCATAGTTACCCGCTGTGCTAGAGTCCTCCTCTCCATTTGTACCCCTGCACCTGTTAACTGCTCATCCTCCTCGGCCCCCACCCTTCTAGGCCTCTGGTAAGGAGACCAGTCTACCACATTTAGGTGAGAAGGGGAGAAGAAAAGAGGAAGAAAGGGAAAAAAGTGGGGGGGAGTGTGTATGTGTGTGGGGAGGAATCACCTCATTTTCTGAATAAGCCGCCACACAGTCCTGCCTGCATCTCTGTCCTGGCCCCTGCTGTCCCTGGGAGCCACTCAGGTATATGGTTGCTGTTAGAGACCACAAAGAGGCCTTGAGCCCCTCAGGGGCAGGGTCCTCCCTGTAACCCCGGCCTCTAGCACAGGCCTGGCCTGGAGAACTGTAAAGGTGTGGACTTTAGTAAAGATCTTGAAACAACCAGGAAGAGCAAAAGCTCAAGAAAGGGAGCTGCAAGGACCAGTAGAAGAACACACAAGCAAAGGCACACAGGCTCCTGGGAGAGAAATCTGCTAGGAGGAACAGCCTGTAGTGAAATGAGCATCCAACCAGAAGCCAAGAACTCAAAAGTAAACTAGAGGCCAAAAGTAAACTTTTTTTTTTTTTTTTTTAATGTGGGCCTTATCAAGTGTGGAAGGCAGAAGTAGAGGAGATGATCTTTGCAGTTGATGCTGCTCTGTCCAGCAATGGGTATGACTGTGGGCAAGGACTTGACCTTCGTTTTTCATTTTTCTCCTCTGTAAAGTGAGAATAAGAATCTCCCTTTTGTTGGGCTGCGGGTGTAGCTCGGTGGCAGAGCTTTAGGCCCTGCATTTGATTCCCAGCACCAAAACCCAAGAAAAACCAAAACAGAATCTTCCCATGATAGTATTGTTATGAGAACTGAATGACCATAGGTGTAAAAAGACCCAACTGAGGACCAGAGATGTGTCATTCTCCCTAAGTGGAGGAACCACACTTCAACCATCAGGAATGTCAAGGACGAAGCAGTGGCAGCTCTCAGGCTCCCAATTAAACAGCAAGACAGTGAGGTTGGCTTCACCTTGCAAGTCACTGGCCTGTGGACTCCCGCAGTGCCAGCTTCCAGCTTGTTCCCTCTGAGTGCCCACCTCCTGCCCTCATCTCCTGTTCCACTTTCCTCCGCGGTTCCTCTCTGCCCTTAAATTTGATCCTAGAATCAGTGAACCAGCAACCTGCCTCCTTTCCTCCAGATGTTCAACCAGATGTTCAATGATGCCAGACGCTTGTGTGCAAAGGAAGGAAATAGACCCCTGCTCTTGGGAGGTTGCTATCCTTGAGAGGAGGGAGCCAGAGACAGGGAATCGCTGATAAGGAAGCAGAGGGCACAGACAGGGCAGGAGGGACAGATGAGGAATGGGTCCCTTTTGCCTTGTCTCCCAGGGAAGGGAAGCAGACAGTTCTTCTGGCAGAGGGAACAGCATGTGCAAAAATATGGAGGTGACAAAGAGTAGCCTGTAGATCGATAGAGCTGGGTTCCTAAAGTGAGGCATGTGGGGAGAGACAGGCAGAGACAGAGGCCATCTTGGACCCCTCAATCCCATTAAGAAGTTTGGTTCTATATTTTGTTGTAGAGTCATTCAAAGACAAGCTGGGTGTGACCTCACCTCTGGGAGCTGTGTCTTTGGGTTTTTCCAGAGAAACCAATGCATGAACTGTCAGCACCAGCCTAGTGAGGTCTGGGTTTGGCTAAAGGCAACCATGAGCTGTCTTCTCCAAGGTGGCTTCTCCTGGAAACAGGAGAATTTCCAAACAGAATTTCCAAAACAGAGTGATGTGACTCCTCCACTTCTCCATTCCCTTTCCTCCCCCCTTTTCCTTTCACCTGGGCCTTTTGCCCTTAAGTGCTCTTTCCCTGAATTTCCACTTGGCCCACTCCATCTTTGCTCCAATGTCATCTCCTCGATATCAGCCATCTTTTATCACCCTATCCCTTGTCTCAAAGCAGCCCTGCTTTTCATCCTATGTGCTCTTTAATCATTTATTCCTTGTAAATTGTCTGTGTCCTTCACTAGAACACAAATATAAAGGCAGGGATTTCTGTCCAATGCTATTTCTCCAGAGCTTAGAATGGAGCCTGGTGCATAGTAGGTATTCAATGAATGTGTGCTGTTGACTGAAGTCAGGGCAGGTTTGTGTCAAGTGCCCTCTTGTCCTGTGGTTACTGTGAGGTCAGGGACAGAGTGAAAACACCAGCGATAGATATTCTTCTCAGGCCAAGTCCTACAGTGCTCTCAGTAACGATCTTAGCTGCTGTCCACACAGCTATCCCCTTTCCGTGGCTCAGACTTAATCCTTAAGCACTGACCTCAGCCCACAGGCTCTTGAGCACTTGGGATTTCTGGACACTGGGCTCATGCAGGCTGCCCATCCTTTGCTCCTGAATGTATCTACTGCATGTCTTTGAGGTGGGCCTGGAGGACATCCTCTGTGGACACAGATGAGGCAGTCCTGGTCTCTGCACTGTTCCCTGGTCCAGCTTATCCCCCAGGCCTGAGACTGCCCTCAGACCTGGGGCAGCTGCTCACCTCTTATTGAGTGAATGAAGCAGCCCAGGAGAGGACACTGCCATAATTGTGCAGTTACAGAGCCGTCCCCTCCTTTTATAAAGCAGGATGCTGAGGCTTCCAAAGCCTGCACAGCTGGCTGGGGGAAGAGCCAGGACTCCGAGCAGTTCAAGGCCGCTGCCCTTTTTACCACTTCACATAAACTTTGTACATCCACTCTCAAAACAGGATAATTTCCGTACAGTTGACTTACACCCGGGTACTGAGTAGTTTCCAAAACAACGTATATCAAGGTGTTTGTAAGCTGGTAAGTACATTTTGTGAGTCTAGACTTTCCCCCAGAGCTTCGATTGTGACTTGTATATAGTGGGTGTTGAGAAATGCTTTCCTATGGTGTCACTCTCAGGCCCCCAGGTTTCTCCTCCCCGGCGCCCTCCCCACCTCTCTGCTCTGGCTCTGTCTTTCCACACAAGCACCTGCCCACCCACCAGCCACTGAGCACCTAGGGCGGGCCAGGTGCTGAGCCAGGTGCCCAGGATGCAAGAAGGAAGGGCGGGGGCCTGCCCGTGAGCCATTCACGGCTCAGTTGGGAGAGCCAGACAAGGAGCCAGACAGAGCGCAGCGCGAAGAGTGCGCCGGCTGCCATGGGAACAGAGGGGCGGGGCTGTAACCACGCGGAGGAAAACAGCTCCTTACATCTGTGCGTTGCTTTCAGCTTTTCAAAGAGATGGGTGTGAAAAGTGGAGGGAGGGCTAAAAATCAAGAAATGGAGTGTTCTCAGTCCCAGTCCCATTTGTTCACGTTTGGGAGCGATCACCTTCACTGAGCCTGTGCTCCTTCCAAGGGGGTGGGGAGTAGGGAGCAGGGAGAAAGATACAAAGGCACTCCTGTCACTCACAAGCGAAGCATTTTTACAGCTCGATGTTGTGTGATCATTTTTTGATATTTGTTTTTCAGCAAGGCTTTGCAGCATCAGTGGGCACTGGGCTGAAAGGATTCTCAGAAGCAGCAGAATTCTCACCTCTTACTAAAGAGCCTCTCCACACACACGTACACACACACCCAAATTACACGACTTGTCAAGGCACAGTGAATTTAACCTTTGCGGTGGTTTGGCTTTTAGGTGTAGTATAGCAGCGGGATAGGGTAGATAATGCTGTGGTGACAAATGACCCCCAAATCTGTGCCTGGAAACCTCCAAGGTTTATTTTTGGCTCCCCCCGCCAGGGGTTCACTGGGTGTGGGCTTTGCTCATGCCTTCCTCATTCAGGGATCTGATTTCTGGATTCCTGTTAGGGGTTGCGAGGTGGCGAATGATGCTTCGCATAGATGTGGCCCTTCACTTACTAAATTCAGGGGTGGAGTCACTTTCACTGCCTACCTTCCAAGGGAAGTGGGTGGCACCATCAGTGGCCAGACAGGATACTTACAAGGGCAGAGGAGCAGGCTCTGAAGGCACCTCACCTTTTTCAGACCCTGCTGAGACCTGACCAGCTCTCCCTGCTGCTCTGCTTAAGCACCTCAGAATGTGATGGGGGCCAGTGAATTAAGAGCACCCCTATTTGGGCTGGACTTACTCATGTAATCTGGGGGTGTGTGTGTAGGATATGTGTGGACGGGTGGTAGGATGTGTGTAGTATAACGTGAATGTGTTTGTGGGTGTATGTGTGATGTGTGTGTGTTGTGTGAGTGGGGTGTGTGTGCATTGTGTGGTTTGCATGTAGTATGTAAACATGGTAGTGTGTGTGTGGTGTTTGTTTGAGTTGTGTTGTTGGTGTGTGCATGGGTGGTATGTATGGGGTGTGTGTGTGTGTGGTTGTAGATGTGGTGCGAGTGTCCTCTGTGGCTCCAGCTTGTGGGCAGGGGCCATGTGAGCAGGCCTCCTGGTGCCTGCAGGAGACTCTGCCTCTGGTGTGGTGAAGCTCTTCTCTTGGAAGGAGCTGATGGATTGACTCCTTGATCAGTTAAAGAACATTACCTTAGGGTCAGCTCATCTAAAAGCAGTGACCTCAACTTTGGGGTTCACATGAATCACCTCAGGGAGAAACTGGTGACAACAGCAGTTTCCTGGGTCTCAGGAGAGCCTGGGGATCGGCATCCCACAAGTGCCCCAGGTGGTTCAGAGTTTCCTTTCCCAAAGAGATCTCATTGTACTCTCCATCTTCCTCTCTTGCAGGAAGGTTTAGAAGTGAGATGTTGGACCAGCGTCATATGGGGACAAAGCTGTGACTGAAATGCCCATTTGGGGTTCCTGGGTGGCCCCCATGTTCCATATGCACTTCCCAGGAGCACTCCAGGACACGCGGGGTTTGCCACAGTCTCCAGGGGCTCTGCCGCTCTAAAAAAGGGTGCTGCCGTGATCCCTCCATCCCACTGAGGCCACAGCCTTGATGGAGAAGACAGCACACGATGCACTTGTCCCCACCCTGTGCCACAGGTCCCCATCCTGGCCCCAACCCAGCAGCTTGGTGACCATGGAGAGTTACCCTCACTGGAGCTGCCACTTCCCATCTGGACCCAGGACTAATTCCTGCCTTGCTTTAAGGGGTTTTGGTGGCAATTAAATGAGATAATGTAAGGACGTAGCCTGACTCCTTACATGGGAGCTGTAGTATTGTCTCGAGGAAAAAGTTCCAGTGTGGGGCTGAGGGGAAGAGTCACCTCAATGGACCACCTCTTCCACCACTGCTGAAGGCCACCCCAGCTTTGGTGTCATCAGGGAAGTGGGCCTGGTGCTCTCACAGGCACTGCATCCTGGGGCCACAATACAACTCCTCCTCCTCAGGCCCAGGCCTGCTTGTCTCTAAGCCTTTCCCTGTTGCTTCCCCTGGGCTGTCAGGTCCGCCTTCCTCAGGTCAACCTCTGAATAATTTAGCATATCTCCCCTTGCTCAACTGAAGATATTATCACGAGGCAAAACAACATCAATTCATATGTATGCAAGCATGTCCCCAGCAGCTGCCACCAGCTCAGGCAGCAGATGGCTCCTGACACGCTTTTGGCTGGCAGGGAGAGCTCTGAGGGCCAGATTCAAGATGCCTGGAGTAGAAGTTGGGGTGGGGGGATCTGCGCTTCTCCTATGTTAGGAGAGGAAGCCCCACAGGCTGGGGTCAGGCAGCTGGGGCCCAAATTCCTGGTGGGCTCTGTGCCCTTGAGCTCTCTGTTACCCAGGACGCCTGCACATGCTTCCTCTGCAGGGCCCGACTGTGGATCTCAATGCTGGGCAGACTTTGCTCCCCAGGAGTCAGTGCGGGTAATCAGTGTGCCAGGCACTGAGGAGCAATGACAGGGTGGCCTCTAGCAGTGGCTAGGAGCAAAGTTGAAAGGTGCTGGGGCCCTAGTGTTGCCTTATCCAGAAGGAACGAGTCAGGTTGAGAGGCTTGGCCACAGCATCCTCTCTGATGGGAGGTTCTCTGAGAAAGGGACACTGAGCTGACCTTACAGCAAATACAGTCTTGTCTTCAGCAAACACTTCCCGAACACCAACTCCCGTCAGCTTCCAGGAATAGGAGGTGTTGCCTGTTGCCCTCTTGGGGGTCCCAGGCTGGGGTGGAGTCAGACATAAACAAAACTCTGTTGTGGTTTGAGAAGGCTGTGCAGGGCCTGCTGCCAACTCTGACTCATACCACAGTCACCTGAGACACTTCCAAAAGTGCCATGCTGGGCTCTGATTCAGTCCCTTCCTGACCACTGTGCCTTGGGCAATGAATGACTAGTAGATAAAAATTTTGCTCAACTTCCTCAAGCTTCAATTCTGGGCCAGGAACTGTTCCAGGTGCTTTGCAAACAATTCATTGGAGCAAGTAGGTGGGCACTGTTACTATTCCAACTTGCAAATGGGGAAAACTAAGGCACAGAGAGGGAACGTAACAAGCCCAGAGTATAAAGTTGCAGAGTCAGGTTCTTAATCCAGGTGGTCTGACTCTGAGGCTAAAGGTGGCCTTCAGGTCCTGACCAAGGGCACCCTGGGGTTCCCAGTCTCTTAGGACCCAGATTCTAGTTTTTTCCTGCCTTGGCAATTTGACAAAGACAGGCACATTTCAGGCCCACAGGGCTGCTCACAAGCTGTGAAGGGGCCGCCCAGTTGGCTGAGTGTAGATCTGACCTGATTTGGACCAGATCAGGGAGCTTTGCTCAGGGGTCTGGAAAGTGAGGAAGTCCATGCTGCTGGGCAATAGGGCAAGGGTTGTGGTCTTTTCACATGCAGATGAATTTAGGAAAATTCGACACCCACAGTGACTTGAAGTCTTGGAAAACTGAGCCAGTGAGCAGAAAAAGAGTATGCTCCTGGCTGTTCCAGGTAAGAGTGAGCATAATTACAGCCATGCTGTCAATGGGTTAGTGCTTAATTAGCCAGTCAGGGTCCTGCCCTGGCATCCATCTGGGGCTTTGCAGCAGTGAACTCTGGTGAGGCCCCTTCCCTAAATACAGCTCCCCAGCATCTTTTCTGTGGCTTTATGTCAAGTTCCAACGCACTGCTTCATCTCCTGCAGATGGGTTCTCTATTATCTCAGAGGGTAAAGTTCTAGCAAGTTCTGCTGGGGCCATACCTTGGCAACTTGTTTGCACCAGTGAGTGGTGGTCACAGTGAGATCTGAATATCATCCCTGGCAGGACAGAAGGAGCTGCTCCTTATAGCTACTGTTCATAAACTCTTTAGAGTTCTCAAGAGAACACTTCTTAGAAGTTAGTCCCTCATCATGTCTTATTGAACAACAATTCTTTCTTTTTTTCTTTTGGTACCAGAGATTGAACCCACAGAAGCTGAAGTCACATCCCCAGCCCTTTTTGTTTTTTATTTTGAGACAGGGTCTCACTAAGTTGCTTAGGGCCTTGCTAAGTTGCTGTGGCTGGTTTTGAATTTTCGAACCTCCTGCCTCAGCCTCCTAAGCCACTGAGGATTACAGGCCTGTGCCACTGCGCCTAGCAACAATAATTCTTTCTAGAGAACTCTTCCTGTTCAGATTGGCATGTGGTTTCAGTCTCCTGTTTGGACCCAAACTAACACCATGCATTCCTAGCATCCAAGAGGAAAGTAGGGAGATCTTTTAGACCACAAGTTGGGAGGAAGGGCCTCAGACGTTAGAGAGTTCTAAGAAAGGTTTTGTCCAGGCCAATAAGGAGTCCTTGAGTGGCAGCCACCTGTAGGAGACTGACAGGTTACCTGTAGTGGTACTGCCACCATGCTCAGTCACTGGCTGAAAATAGCCCACGGAGGCCTGGTCTCTGTGCTAACACGGTGGCAGATCTAGAGAAACAACAACTGGGGCTGTCGGTCAAATCTCCTCCTGCAGCAGGTCTGAGCAGCACATTTTCATGGCTGCCATAGTTAATGACAGAAAATTGGCCACACCCCAAGAACACAGGCCAAGGCAGGGATGCCAGAATCTGTCACCTTGATGCAGAAATAAGGCATAGGTCCAGGCTCCTCTGAGTAGGACTTCACTTAACACACACACACACACACACACATACACACACGATGTAAATACACACACATATATTTATACATTATATTGTATATATAATATATATACACATAAATACACATTTATGTGCCTCCTACTTTAGTGAATAAAATCATTCAAAATTCCACCTTAACAGGGCTAGAGAGGGATGTAGCTCAGGGATAAAGCACTAGCCTAGCATGCATGAGGCCCTGGGTTTGATCTCCAGCATGGAAAAAAATCCACCATAACAGGATTACTTTTAATTTTGTGAATTTCCTCCCAAGTTACAATGTTTACATTACTATAATCTTCATGCAGGTAATATTTTTAAAAATATTTTAAAAAATGATTTGCTATTTATAATTAACATTTCCCCATGTTCTTACCATAGGTTTTATAATTATCCTTTTCAGTGTCTGAACAATATTCACCATTTTCTAAATTACTGCTGTTCACATTTCCATTATATCTATTTAAAAATATGGCTAATGCTCTTAGGTACATCTTTGGGCATATACTATTTAATGTCTGTTGGTTTTTGCCCTAGGATAAATTTCTAGGTTTGACATTACAGGGCTAAAAGATATAGTCTTATGATTTTATCAAGTTTTGCCACACTGCTTTCTAAAAATATTTTGTCCGCTAATAACATAATTAACTATTGCTGTATAACAAGTTGCCAAAAACAAGATGATTTACCACAACATGCAATTGCTGCCTCGCTGTACTTGTGGGTCAGGGTCCAGGCACAACTTAGCTGTGTTCTCTGCCTCAGGGGCTCTTACAGGCTGCAATGTTGACTAGGGCTAGGGTCTCTTCTAAAAGCTGGACTGCAGAAGGATTCTCTTTCAAGCTCACATGGTTGCTGCCAGGTCTCAGTTCCTTGTGGACTGTTGGAATGAGGTCCATAATTCTTAGCTGGCTATTGGTCAAAGGCCACCCTACATTTGTTTCTTGGCATTTGGGTCTCTCCAACATGGCTGCTTGTTTCATTAAGACATGAAAATCAAGACAGTAATCAGCTTGCAAGATGGAAGTTACAAACTTTTGTGAACTTAATCATAGTAATGATATATCCTTCCTATTAGTCGGCTACCAAAGATAATAAACTTATTAAGATAAAAGTTCTCACAGGGCTCAGTTTGGGAGGTTTCAGTCCATAGTTGGTTGCCTTTTGCTGAGGTGGGCTTTGAACTCGTGATCCTCCTGCCCCAGCCTACTGCTGCATTTAGGCCTGTGGTAAGGCAGCACATCAGGGCCTAAGTGTATGGAAGAATAAAACCACTCACTTCAGTAGCTGGGGACAAAAGATAAAGTGGAAAGAGGCTGGGTCCCACTATCCCTTTGAGGGCACACCCTCTAGGCCCTACCTCCCACCATGGTGGGGATCAAGTAGCATCAAAATGGGGACAAAGTCTTTAATACTTGGGTCTATGGGGAACATTCCAGACCCAAACTACAGGACCCTCAGTGTTGCTGCATTGCATTGTTTAGAACCAAAGGCAGCAAGACTGCCCGTAGCCAAGAACAGCAGGACCAGGGATCTCTGTGGCCATGGGCTGCGGACTATGAATGTCACCAAGAATGTCCGCTCATGTCATTCTTACCACAACCTAACAATGGACATTCTAGAGTTAAAATATGACTAGTATAGTATATGTAAAAGACCACCTCCCACTTAAATGCCCTCTCTCCCAGCCTGGAATCTTCCCATAGGGCCACCTGAGTCCTTTGCTCTAAGCAACCATCTTTCAGAAATTGCATGGGCAGCAACTTTGTAATTTCCCAAAGGAGCCAATTCATAGCAACCTAAGAAGTGCCCTGACTGGGTCTTTGAAAAGCTATGAAGTAGAGCTGTATTAGGCAGCAAAGTTTCCTGAAGTGGGATGGAGGGTGGGGAGGGATTCTGGTTTCAAGGAATTACTAGCCTTTGGGAAGTAATTTTAAGACCTGAACACCCTAGTACTTGTACCACTTAAAAGCACTAAAATGTAGGGAACCAATCTTATTTTAATTTTTTAGTTTTTGGTAATGGGATCCAGGGTCACTTACCACTGACCCACATCCCTAGCCCTTTTTGTATTTTATTTAGAGACAGGGTCTCAATAAGTTGCTTAGTGCCCCACTTTTGCTGAGGTTGACTTTGAACTTGTGATCCTCCTGCCCTAGCCTACTGAGCTGCTGGGATTACAGGGGTGTGCTACCATGTCCAGCTCCAATCTTTTCCTTTTTTTGGTATTGTAGCTGGACAGGATGCCTTTACTTTATTTATTTATTTTTATGTGGTGCTGAGGATCGAACCCTGTGCCTCATGCATGCTGGGCAAGCGCTCTGCCACTGAGCTATAGTCCCAGCCCCAGCCCTTCCGGCTCCCATCTTATTATTTTTTGCCATTCTGGGAACTGAAGTCAGGGCTCTTGCATGTTAGGCAGCTAGGCAGTTTCCCTACCACTGAGCTACATTCCCAGCTTGGGAACCAGTTTTCTACTATATACCCTTCTAGGCTTCATGTGCTGCAATGGCTTCCATGTGTGCTCAGCTTCAAGTTGGGCCCTGCACTGTGGACACCAGAAGGGACAGAGACAGTGGGACCAGCCAGGATCAGGAAGACTCTGGAACTCTGTTTTTCGTATTTTGGCTGTGGCTGGAGAAGTATGTGTGTGTGGCTGTGGGGTGAAAGGACAACATACCCACACACCCACACATGGTGAAGCCTCTGGGAGCCTAGGTTTTGGAAGTAAGTGGCACATTAGGCATGTGTGGGGACTAGGAAGAACAATGAGTGGGGACAAAGACTGACTTGGGAATGGAGGGAAAGAGTAAGCAACAGTTCTGGGGTTTACTCTCCCCCATACTGGGGCTACCTTCCTATGTTAGTTTATCTTCTGTTGTTGTAACAAAATACTTGAAACTGGGTAATTTATAAAGAAAACAGGTTTATTTGGCTCATATCGTGGAAGTCCAAGAACATGGGACCAACTTCTCTTCATCTCTGGTGAGGAGCTCATGGCAGATGGCATCATAATGGTGGGAGTGCACTCAAGAAGGAAAGATCCCATAACCAGACAGGAAGTGTGGGTGGAGTGGCCAGTTTTATTATTATTTTTAAACTACAGCTTGCTCTCACCAGAGTTCACTTCCAGAGATCAGTATTCATCCTTACTGAGGGCAATGCCCCCAGTGACCTAATTATCCCCTACTAGGTCCCACCTATTAAAGGTTCTACTTCTTAACACTGCTGCACAGGGCAACTTCTACCATATCAACCATTGGCGGACAAATCATAGCACTTGGGCAGATCAGCATGAAGGCCTGATGCTGCCATCTGGGCTCATGCCAACATTAAAAGTAGATGGGTGGCGGCAGGGAGTGGCGAGAAGGTGGAGTCCATCAAATTCAGACTCCATATTTGACCCCCTTGGCATGATGGTCCTTGATGTACAGCAGTAGCTATGGCTAGGTGACATCCCAAGGAGCCCTGTGAAGTGCTATCTGCCAGGGTGGACTCTTATTCACCTAGTTGTACCTCATCTATCTGTCTATGTACTTATCAAGCCCATGCCTTATGTTGTCCTAGGTGCTAGGGATCTGTGAGATGAGCAGGCGTCCCCTGTTCTCAGCCAGCCCAGGTCTGGTGGAGGGACTTGCAGGTTGGCACAGCACACTGAGTTCTAGACCACAGTGAAATCCTAGCAGGAAGGTGTACCATGACCACCCTGGCTTACTCTTCTCGCAAGGTCTCCTGCCAGGAACTGTCTGCCACCACCAGTGCCTTCCCTGGGTGTGACCTAATCCCTTTGTCCTGTTTTACTGGCACCATGTCTGAATTCTTCAAAAATCTTCCAGAAAAAACATTATTTCCAATGTAAGGATGACATGAATGGCCTAATTAGTCCTGGTTACAGCTCTCCTCACTTTGCCCTGTTGGATGGAGGTCTCTTGTCCAAAGATCAAAGCTGAGGGGCTGCTTTCTGTACCATCAGAGGGCTAATGGGGAACAAGGATACAGTCCCCATGGATCCTATGACACGTGCCTGGTTCACTGCCTACCTCCACCCTCTGTTGTCCCCAGTGTCCTCACCAAGCAAAGCTGTGCCACTTAACGCCCTCTGCTCTCCAAGCCCTGATCATGCTCTGTACCCCAGGAGGCTGACTGCTTTGGACTCCCCAGCAGAGCCTCAGATTTGCAATGGTTTGTTCTTTCCTCCATCTTTAGGCAGAGCTTCTGCTGTGTTCCAGGAACACCTCCCTTCCTCTTCTGGTCAGGTGCCTTTCCTGGTGCCCCATCACTTCCCTGGTTTCCCTTCTCTGGGTGTACCATTTGCATCCATAGGACTTTATTGGCACACCACTCTAAAAGCCCCACCAAATTCACATTTTAGCATCTTTTTTAAAAAAAAAAAATATATATATATATAGTTCTTGATGGACCTTTATTTATTTATTTATTTACATGTGGTGTTGAGAACCCAGTGCCTCAGACATGCGAGGTAAGCATTCTGCCAATGAGCCACAACTTCAGCCCCTAGCCTTTTAAATCTTTTAACCTCTACCTCAATGGAGAAAGACTAGAATTTGACCACTGGGCAGACAGAGGAGGGTTCTTCACTGTAGGAAAGGGTTGACTATTACCAGCACCTCTAGTTGGGAAGATGTGGCCTGACTCCTACAACCAACGGATTTCAAAGATAAAGGAGGAGCAATATCCTGTTTATTCATGACTTCAACATAACTCTATAATCCTGTGAGGTAGTTTATATCCTCTCCACATTATAGTTGAGAAAACCAAGGCTCAGATTCATAAAGGGGGCTTGCCCAAGGTCCCTGAGTTCATAAGTGGTAGGAGAAGATAGAATCTAGGATATTTAACTCCAAAGCCTATAATTTTTCTGACTGTGGTGTGTGGGTCCAGAGGTCCCAAGGGATTCCCCCAGACAATGCCAGAGTGGTATTTGCATGAATGGAACTGTCCTGGTCATGAGCACCTCAGGAGCGGCCTGGGTTGGGTGCTACCCTCCATATCTGCAGTACAGAGTCCAGGCGGGTTGTGTAGGGTAAATGCTTGATGCGGAACCAGTGTCTGGGGACAATGTTCCCACTGGGTGTATACAGCTTCTCCCCGCGTCTGCCCAAGAGACTGCGCAGGGCCAGGTTGCCTGACAGAACCTTCTCATAGAATTCCACTCCACCTCGGGCGTAGGCTGTAGACAGGGAGGCGGTGCGGCGGTCCAGCCAACCTTCCAGGGCATGAGTAAGAGAGTCTGCGGAGAAGGCATAGGCCATGAAGCCTGCCACTGCTGCCACCAAGTTGAAGGCAGCTCGTATGTTCATGGGGCCTCCATAGAGCCCTAATGCATGCTTGGCACCCACACTCAGTGCCCAGGTTCCTGCCAGGCAAGCTGGGGCTGGCAGGGCCTGCAGGGCAGCTGCACTGGTCTCCAGGTATACCACCTCTCTGGCCAAGGCAAACTTCTGGGCGTCACGGGAGAGGGTCAGGGCATCTCTTAGACGGGTGCCTGCTGGGGTCTGCCAGTCTACTCTTTGCCCATGTACGACCACAGGATGATCAGTGTTGGTTACTGGGCCACCAAGGAAGCTGGCAGGGATGCCTATGACAGCCCCAGCAGGGAGTCTTGGGAAGCCGGCACTCACAGGCTGGAAGGTAAAGGTGGTGAAGGGCTTGTAGCAGTGGCCAGAAGGGACGCCCATATCCTGCAGGACCTCTTGGAAGAGGCTTTGTAGTTCTGAGGAGAGTGGGGCCGGTTGGCCCTGGGGCCAGTACTGGTAAAGCCACTGGACCACCGGATCCGGGAAGAGGTGGTACGAGATTTGAGCTCCAAACAGGCCTGTGCAGGAAACCACCAAAAGGGCTGTCCTGTGTCTCTGTATGAAGGCTGAGACCCGCCACAGGGGACCAGCCATGAGTGCTGCCACTGCTGACAACCTGGCTAAGAAAAAGAGAACAAGAGCAAAATCCTTCTTTAATGAGGCAATTCTGCATTGAGGTTTAAAGCATGGGCTGGCTCTACAGGCAGACCAAATGGGTTCAAAGAATCATTTCTCTACTTGCCAAATAGGCATGTGACAGTGGCCCACCTCAAAGGTGGTTGCAATGAATAAATAAATGAACATACATAAAACAATCAGTGTTTGGCTTAGTAGCAGACATCCCTTGTGAAAACAGCTATAATTCTTATTTTTATTCTTATGGCCATGTACAGTACTAAGTACCCAACTACCTCATTCCACCCACCATTCATTTCATTGTGAAGCCTTATTATCATTAATTTGTAAATAAATCATATGTTCAATTTATTGGGTACTTTATGCTAGGCACAGTTGTAACAGCTTTACATATACATCTGTCCCTAGGTTGATTCTAGGACCTCTGACCCACCCTGCAGATATAATGCCGCAGTCTGTCTGGGCACAATTCAGGAGCCACTTGTCAAAAGAAACTAACTTTATTTTTAGAACTACAAACGCCAAACAAAACAGCTCCTCAGGAAAAAACCCTCAGAGCCCAACTGCCACCACTGGCTTCCACAAGCCTCTCACCCCCACACCAGCCTCTCCACCTCCCACAGTCCTCCTGCTCTTGAGGCTGATTGGCTGGGTTGCGTGGGCGGAGCCAAAGAAGTCCCTCAATGAGCAGCTCCGTGGAGGAGCCAATCAGCTAGATGTTGCTGGGGCCGCTGTGAGCCAATCATCAGCTGGCAGCTGGAAATTTGCTGGGGCCTCTTTGGCTGTGGCTCTCAACATCTCCCCCTCTCTGTTTAAGCAACAAGCATGTGGTTTGGGGACTGTGCCTGCCTTAGGTTGTCCAATACTACATATGGTCCTTACCCGTCTTCGGATGAGCTGACTTCATGGCGTCAGCCTCCTGTCTTAGGTTGGTACCATTGTAATTGGATCTTACCCGTCATTGACTACTGGTCCAGTATACAGCCACACCTGTGGAGAGGTCTTTGTACCAGCGGGGGGGGGGGGGTGAGGTTCTTTGCCTCACCTCTGTTGGCCCCCAAATTTTAGCTGAAAGATCATGACAAGCAGAAGGGAAGAAGATACACCAAGCCAATTGACGGCTCTTGTTGGAAAAATTGTACCAAACTTCCAGCTGCCAGCTGATGATTGGCTCACAGCGGCCCCAGCAACATCTGATTGGCTCCTCTGCGGTGATGTTGCTGGGGCCGCTGTGAGCCAATCATCAGCTGGCAGCTGGAAGTTTGCTGGGGCCCCTTTGGCTGTGGCTCTCAACAATATAAAAATCCAAGGATGCTCAAGTTCTTTATATAAGTTGATATAGTGTGTGTGTGTGTGTGTGTGTATATATATATATATATATATATAACTAACATGTACATCCTTCTGAATATTTTAAATCATCTCTAGATTACTTATAATAACTAACACAATGTAATTGCTATGTGTATAGCTGTTATATTGTTTAGAGAATAATGGCAAGAAAATAGTTTGCATGGTCAGTACAGATACAGTTAAAATATATTTTTGATTATTAGTTGAATTCATGGATGCAGAACCCACAGATATGGAGGGCTGGCTATATTAGGAAAATATACCTGTACTACTAATAAACTTAAGAGATATTTAAACATATATACACAGAGAATTATTCCTCTGAAACCACAGGGGACTAGTTCCAGTACCCCCAGATACCAAAATTTCTGAATGTTCTTCTCTGTATAAAATGGCTTAGTATTTGCATATAGCCTATGCACATCCTCTTACATATTTTAATAATCTCTAATTACTTTTAACACCGAATGTAATGCAAATATCATGTATATAGTTGTTATACTGTATTGCTTAGGGAATAAGCAATACATGTTCAATACAGATGAAAAAATGTTTCCAAATATTTAAATCTGTGATTGGTTGAATCCCTAGAGGTGAACCCTCTAATAAAAAAGCTAACTGTATGGGCTGGGGATGTGGCTCAAGTGGTAGTGCGCTTATCTAGCATGCGTGAGGCACTGGGTTCGATTCTTAGCACCACATAAAAATAAAATATTGTGTCCACCTAAAACTAAAAAAAAAAAAAAAAATTGACTGTATGACATACAACTGAATCTTCATAACCCCAAGACTTATGCTATGATTGCCCCTATTTTAAATTTGTGAAAATTGATGCATGGCTAGGTTAAGAAGACTGGCCAAAATCCCAGGCTAGTGGTAGGGTTATGGACTGAATCATGGCCTCTTAGTACACCAGAACATGACTGTATTTGAATATAGGGTCATACAAAGGAAAGGAAAATGAGATTGTGATGGACTCTAATACTATCAGACTGGTGTCTTCATAAAAGTGAGATTAGAAAAACACATGTATAGGGGCTGGGGATATGGCTCAAGCAGTAACGTGCTTGCCTGGCATGTGCAGGGCGCTGGGTTCCATCCTCAACACCACATAAAATTAAAAAATAAAAAAAATAAAGACATTGTGTCCACCTAAAACTAAAAAATAAATATTAAAAAAAAGGAAAAGAAAAATACATGTACAGAGGGAAATCATCTGCAAGTCAAGGCTAAACCAAACCTGATCAAACCTTGGTCTTGGACTTCTAGCCTCAAGAACTGTGAGAAAATAAATTTCTCCCAGTTAGGCCACCCAGTACTGTTGTTAGCCCTAACAGTTAATTCAGGCACAATATTTGAGCATGGGCTGTCAGGCACCACAGCAATGTACTCATTTTAGAAAACCTGTTATGCTAAATCATAAACATAAACAAAGGTAGAGACAATAATATATCAAACTCAATCATTATCAACTCAGCCAATACTGTTTCATTTATTCCTACCCCACATCCCTGACTGGTTTATTTTGAAACATTCCAAACACCTTATCATTTCATCTGGGCATGTCACCTAATAATCACAATTATATAACTTTGGTTGAAGCTTATTATTTTCCTGTCTGTGAACAATGTTTAATTAGCAATGACGTTGGGCAAACGAGAACGCGGGGTACTGCTTAGCCTGTTTTAATAAGGAAATCATACTAACGTCATCTCAGTTGGGCCTTTCTTTCCAAAGAGGAAACTCAGGCTAGGAAAGGAAGGATCCTGGACGAAGCTCTAACGCACCCAGGGCTGCCGGGGCCAAGGCAGGTTCTGGGGCCTCCCCCGCCGGCAGCTGGGCGAGGAGGGGCGGCAGGACCTTCGCACAGGGGCTCCGCTATGCCTCCACCCTAGGCCCCCGAACACCCTGCAGCAGGGAAGCTAGGGACTAAAGCTCGGCCCGCGAGTCCAGGTACCTTCCGCCATGCTCGGCGCGCTCACCT
Organism: Urocitellus parryii; assembly: GCF_045843805.1. Lineage (NCBI taxonomy): Eukaryota > Metazoa > Chordata > Mammalia > Rodentia > Sciuridae > Urocitellus > Urocitellus parryii. Next base: position 181,544,748 of record NC_135531.1, on the reverse strand, counting down.
GCTCTGCGGCTGCCCAGTACGCGGCGACACGTGCGCGGAGCCCAGCGGGGGCGACCGCAAAGCACGCCGGTCCGGGCTTTGGGGGCGGAGTTTCCAGAGGGTGGGGCCCGGTGAGTTGCTCGTTGGTCCGGACTCCGGGGGCGGGGACTCCAGAGGGCGGGGCCGGGTGCGTCACTCGCCGGTCTGCGCTCTGGGGGCGGAGACTCCAGAGGGCGTGTCCAGGCTTTGGGGGCGGGGACTTGAGGGACCCAGTTTCGGCGTCCGGCTCTCTGGCTGGGATCTGAGAGAGAGGACCAGCCAAAGGGCTAGGAGAAGGACTCCTGGAGAAGGCGGCTGGAACTTTTTGGAGCGATCTGCTGGCTGCCGAAAGAGCGGTGCTGGTACTTTGATCATCTGGTTGAACTCTGGACGGCGTGCGAGCCTCCTCTGCGGCCCATGCCTACCTGATGGTCAGCTCCGTCAGCCCCGGGCATTCCCATCCGGAAGCGCTCTCGAGCTCCTAGCTTTATTTTCATTACCGCGTTCGGTGCCTTCCAGCGGCTCCCACATTGTGTAGTCCGCAGAGAAACAGCATCAGTCGCTTCTTCCCAACAGCAGTGGGAGGTAGATCAGGGATCGGTTTGCCGATACGCCAAATCCAGCTCACCACCTGATTTTATAAATAGAGTTTTATGGGAACAAAGCCACGCCATTCCTTTATGCGTCGGTGGCTGCTTTCTTGGTAGAAGGGCAGAGTGGCTAGGACAGAGACAGCCAGGCTCATAGGATTTCACGTGCCATCGGGTCCATTAAAGAAATAATTTGGGGCTGGGATTGGGGCTCAGTGGTAGGTAGAGCGCTTGCCTAGCACATGTGAGGCACTGGATTCGATCCTCAGCACCCCATAAAAAATAAATAAAATGAAAGGATTGTGTCCATTTAAAAATATTTTTTAAAAGGCTTTGAAAAATAATTTGTGGATCCCTAAAACAGATTATTCCTACTTTTCAGATGAAGAAACTGAGCACAGAACTTGAGCAGGGCACCCAGTTTATATGCAATTAGTATGCACTGGAGCAAGGTTGGGACCCCGATCAGACACTGATTTCTATGTATTTTACATTGCTTTCTTTGCCTTCATAAAAATTCTCTCCGATGGGGCTAGCCAATTCTCTTCCAATATGTCAAGCTTTCACTTCCATTCCAGCCTCCGGGGAAGAAGGGAAAGAGTGCTCACCTCCTGGGCAGAAAGGTAAAGATGTTAGGAGACCTGGAGGCTTATGAGCTTTGGGGTTGGACTTCGGAAGATTAGCAATTTATGGACTGTGAAACTCCAAACCACCAATGCAAACTCTCTCTGCAGTTTCCCTCCCACCAAAGGACAAGTGGTAGCGGTTAACCAAATCAGGCTACCAAGCAGACCATACCTGAGTCCCAGCTGACCCTATAACCCTGAGCATTCTGAAGTCATTATTTCCTGTTTCACAAGTGGCCCAGCAGCCTCTTAGGGAATCATAGGCTGGCCAGGCAGAGAGGATCCTGATGACTCTAGGGGAGACACTGGACTCCTTGTGACTGCCAGCCAGACCTGGTCCAGACTCTCAGCCCAGAATCAGTGCTTAGGGTCACTGTGGCCCAGGGAAAAAAACCTGTAAAGTTTGTCACCTTTCTGAACCTCAGTTTCCTCCTCTTTAAAGTGAAGATAATATCTGTCTCAAGGACCCTATTCCACCCTAATCCTAGAAAAATAGCTGCTAAGACACTGCCATTTTATATATCTAGGGGGAGGAGCATTTCAAGTCACTTGTCCTTGAAAAGGAAGATTTGACCTGGAATTGTCCCTTCTATCTTGACCTAGAAAAGCACCCTATCACAAAGTGCTTCAAGACTGGATGTAAATCTGGCAATGATGAAAAACCTGATGCTGAAGCCAATTAAAAATGGTTAAATCCCAACTCCATCCCTACTAGCTGTGTGAGACTTGGCAAATTCCCTCTCTGGGCCTAGTGTTCTCATCTGTAAAATGGGGATGAGAGTACTACCTACTTTCTATTGTCATTGAGAGGGATAAAATAAGTTAATGTTTGTATAATACCCAGCATTGTTTGCATAATAGCTAACTATGTGCTATTCATGCTAGGCATGTGCTCTGCCCCTGAGCTACACCCCCAGCATATTTTGGTATTAATTTGTAGTGATGATTGCACAACATTGTGAACATACTAAAATTTAAATTTGTATACTTTAAAATGGTTAAAGTGATAAATTTTACATTATATGAATTTTATTTCAATAACCAATGCATATGTTAAAAAAGGTTGGGCTGGGCCCCATAGCACAGGCCTATAATCCCAGCGGCTCAGGAGGCTGAGGCAGGAAGATCTCGAGTTCAAAGCCAACCTCAGCAAAAGCCAGGCGCTAAGCAACTCAGTGAGACCCTGTCTCTCTATAAAATACAAAACAGGGCTGGGGAATGTGGCTCAGTGGTCAAGTGCCTCTGAGTTCCATCCCCCATAAAGAAAAGTAGGTTGGCTAACCATACTACAGATCAGATAGAATACTTATCACTCATTCTTCTGAAGCACCTGGGAAAGTTACTTTTCAGGAAAGAGGAGCAGAGCCCCAGGGGACAGGTGAATGTTTTGCTTGAGGCTGGGCTTCTCAGTAAGAGTGTGTCCTCGCGTTCATCTTGTGCCTGGGACTCCAGCTATCTCTGACAATGCCTCCGTGGCCTTTTTGTGGATTTCTCAGATTCTATTTCATTTATTCATTCAACTCCAATCCTGTGCCAAGTGATGGGAGTGAAAGACAGATAAAAATCAGACACAGGCCTTAGCCATTCCCTGGTCAATAAAGCAGAGAAGCAAATTCATGAGAGCAAAGAGCCCTTGTCCCTTTGCTCTGATAGGACCACAAAGGAGGGAGGGAATGAATGCTCCTCCTCAGGAAGGTACCATTGTATCTGAGATTGGGAAGGTTGTGGGAATTGCTGGTGGTCAAGGGGGCAGGGTGGGGTGCTTATCCTGTGGACACTGGGCCCCTTGTTCCAGGAGGGGAGAGGTGGTTTCCTCTCAGCCTGATCTTTTCCAGAGTATGGGAGAGAACAAGACATGAGGGAGGAGCAGTGACCTTGAGTTGAGGGGACAGATTCTCAGACAGACCTGAGGTTTGAAGAGAGCAGATGTAAAGATGTCAAATTTTCATTTGAAGAGGGAGAAAGAGGCCTGGGGATGTAACTCAGTGGCAGAGAGATTGCCTAGCATGCACAAGGCCCTGGGTTCCATCCCAACCCGGAAAAAGAGAAAAATTGTGCTTTAAGAAGAGGGAGAAGCCACCAGGAAAATGTAATGATTGTTGTACAGCCTTGAGTGCTCATTTGAGATCTGAGTCAAAAACACGTTGTGAGCCTATTTAGTGTTGTGTGATTTTCTGCAATAGTGTTTGGGTACTCAGGTACAGGGATGGATGATGGTTAGTAGAGTTTAATCAGAGCTAGGATTTGCCAGTCAATTACTAAGTGGAAAGAAAGGGGCAATGTTGGTGAGGGTATGTATTTGCAGAGAAGTGATTGCCTGAACCATGAACTTTAAGCTAATGAGGAACATAGTGAGGGCCCCAGGGTAGTTTATCTACTTAACACTTAAAAGTGGCATGCCCAGTAGTGTTTTTTAGCACTTTGCAGAAGGAAAATGTGGCAAGATCATAGACCCAGTGAGATGTAAGGATTGTTGGAACAGGGACACCCCAGGTAGAAGTGTAAAAAGGAGGTGATAAGAGGGTGGTATATGTGTGTCTGTGTACTGGGGATTAAACCCAGGGCTTCATACATGCTAGTGCTTTACCACTGAGTTACATCCCTAGCATGTTGGTGGTGACAGAGTCAAGGCTGTGACTGTGAGAGTAGATGGCCGAGGTGGGGAGGAGGAAGAGATTGCTAGGAGTTGAGGAGGCATGTTAATTATGTTTGCCCCTCTATTTAACATTTGGGGGACCTTGCTAATCCTACCTCTCCCAGGACTAGATAAATACCAGAGACAGTGATGGCATGACTTCTCTGTGTTGTCACTCCATAATTCCAGGGACAATCAGAACAGCAGGCTCTGTAACAGGTGGCCAGGATGTTGGGTGGATTGTCTCTGAGGAAGTTGCGGTTGGCAAGAATGGTCAAAGGGGGCGTGGTAAAGAATATAGTGGCCCAGATGCTAAAAAAAACAAAAACAAAAACAAAAAAACCTCAAGAATGAAAGGAAGTGACCAGGAGGTAGGCACATAATAGCAGCAAGAATGGGCCATGTATGGAAAAGTCTGATAGCATGTACTTCAAAGGAGCTGGGGTCTGTGAAGGAGAAAATGGCTGTGGCAAAAGGAGAGGACACTTATTCTACCTGATTTCCAAGGGAAAGGAAGGGAAAGGGAAGGGAGAGACTAGGGGCAAGTGGAGGAGGGGAGAGTGGAAGAGGGGAGGGGGAGGGCATTTTCTGATGATGGACCAAGCATTTGAAAGTTCACAGGGACGTGACCTTGTGGGGACTGCAAAGGTGTGAGTGATTGAGACCAGATTAGGGGGATGGATAGGAAATAAATGCAAAACAAGTTTCTAGGAAATGGTAGATGACAGTTTCCAAACAAATTTTGTTTAAAAAAATTTTTTTTAAGTTGTTGTTGGATTTTTAATTTATTTATATGCACTGCTGAGAATCAAACCCAGTGCCTTGCACAGGCTAGGCAAGTGCTCTACCACTGAGCTACAACCCCAGCCCCGGGGGGTTTTGGGGGCCATGAAAGTAATAAGTATTACTAATGTTTTAATTACTATTCAATCGATTAGATTAGTAAGTTTGAATATCTTATGTCTCTTAAGCCTAAAAATCTTGATTTACAAAATATTATCTTATTAATAAGGCCAGAAAGTTTTGTATAAAAATAAAACTTTCTTTTCTTCTTTCATTAACTTTCAGTTAGCTCATTGACTTCACAGATTCCTTATTTATATTACACAATTTCTCTATTTAATTAATCAGATTTCTGTAGACATTTCAAACCACACTTTCAAAATGAGTTCAGTTGATTTTCTTAAATCCAAGAAACCCTGCATTCATCAGAGTTCTCTAGAGAAAAAGAAACAATACAACAAGAGTGTGTGTGTGTGTGTGTGTGTGTGTGTGTGTGTGTTTAAAGAGAAAGGACCTGACTCATACAGTTATGGAGACTGAAAAGTCTCAAGATCTGCTATCAGCAAGATGAGGACCCAAGAGAGCCTATGATATATAGTTCTAGTCTAATCAGAAGGCCGGAGAAGCAGGAGAGCCAATTGGGTAGGTTTGGATCAAAGTCTGAGTCCAGAGACAAGAGTCATATGTGCCAGGTTTTGCTGGTTACAGTGTTGGGGATGGCACAGACAAGTGCTCAACCACTGAATGCGTCTCCAGCCCCCTGTCCCCATTTTAAGATATGGAAGGAGGGAGGGAAAGTGAGAGAGAGAAATTCTTTCTTACGCTGCCATTTCTTCTATTTAAACCTTTGATGGATCAGATGAGGCGCATCTACATTAGGAAGGGCCATGTGCTTGACTCAGTCTACTGAATCAAATTCCATAAAGACCACCCAGATCTCTTATAGCTTTCAAATCTATTGAGTAAAATCTTCCTAACCTTTTAGCAACTCTTATAAAAAAGTATGACAAGAAATACAACAGATTCTCTTAAGTATTTAAAACATCTTAAAACTGAAGTACATATCAAACAGCGGAATGATCACAGAATTCTTATTATAGACAACCTGGCCAGCACCATAGTATGGATCAATACGGCAGAAGATTTCCCACTGGGTTACATGTTCTCTCAGCCCATCATGGTGACCACTTTACACTTCACTGCCATGGGTTGAGGGGGCTTATGATGCCTAGGGCAGGGATTAGGTGAGGATCCCAGGATGATTCATTATGAGTTGGTGTTGATTAGGCTGAGTCTCTGTGGGGGTGATTGAACGTTCCAAGTCTCTTTTTTGTTGTTATAGTAAGACTTCCTATAATTTTTTTTTTTGTTGCTTGAGTAGAGCTGATGAGATTTCTCACCCCCTACCAAGATTTCAATGAATTTTTTAGCAGCTTGATTTGCATTGATGAAATTGTGATGTGGACCAAAACTTGAATATAGTATGCACATAGTTAATACACTGTAAACATCATTAAAGACTTGTACGTGCCTTTTTTTTCTTTTTAGCATGCCTCATAGGTTCTGCAAAGAAATATTGCTTTTTTAAAAAAATGCCAAAATTGTCACAATTTGCTCAGTGGGAGCCTCTTAAAACTGTCTTAAAACTGGCTCCCTTTTCCCTTAAGATTGATTGCCCTGGATAGTTTTGGAGGCATTCTTTCTGGCCAAAAATATTTGTTGTTCCAGGCTCATCTTAATTATCCTTGCTTTGAGCTATAAAAGCAGATACTTCCTAAGGACTCCTGCTTTCTTTTACTGGGGAACTGTATTTAAGACCAAAATCTTGGTGCTTTGGGCACATGTTAGATCACTCTACTTGATACTGTAAATGGGTGATATTACAGTGGGCCACATTAGAGGGCGATGCTAAAAAGATACATTTTAAAATGTCATGGGACCATATTGTCTGCAACTAAACTCAGTACTTAAACCTACTCAAATATTGTAGGTTTTCATTTTTTTCTTGTATTCTCTGAGATATTAGCTTCTCTTATTGCCACGATATGCAATTTGCCAATTTTAACATACCACGTACATTGCACATTTTACTGTCATATATTGACACGAAGAGAACAAACCCAATCTTGGATCCCTGGCTTGGGCTGTGCTGCCCTTCCCTTTTCTGTCCATGATCCTAGTTTTTCCACTGACTATTATTCCTGGGTATCTTTTTGACATCAGAAGCTGGGATTTTTGGTAATGAATACAGTGTACCTCATTTGATTATTATCTGCTCATGGAGGGATAAATGACTGTGGTTTCCACTAATTGCTACCAACCATGCTCTTCAAACTGTCAGATTTCCTGCTTATTATTATTATATATTATTATGTACTATATTATTATTAATTCTTACCTTTGCTAATAATGCACAGTCTAAATCTGTAGCTTGTCAGTCAATACCAGTTTCTAAGACAGTCTCATTTTGGTTAAGACTAGTCTCATTATCCTTTAAAACTTCATCCCTGGATTTCATACAAAGCTGCCCCTGCCATGCCAGAACCTCACCACTCATGAGACTAGACACTTTGCTCCAATGGCTCATAAGTGGAGAGGGCTGGTCTGTCCTCTGACCCACAGATCTATTCCTGGGGCTTGTTCTTCTGGTAACTAGGACAGAAAGAGAAACAAAGATGGTTCCTCACATGGGTGCTTGTGGGCTGTCCTCCCCTGTGTGGGTCATCATGTGAAAATCCATGCTGGTGCAGGCTAAGTCACCATGCTTTCTGTTAACCTCTCTACTAATCTGGTTTGATTGCTCCTGATGGTGGAGGTAAATAGGAGTGGGAGGCAAGATGAGGTTAGTCTTGGTAAGTATTTCAGACTTAGAACCCAGAGAAAAGTGGGTGAACAGTTTAGTTAAGTCCAGAGTGATTAAGGGAGGTAACAGGGTCTGGTGGGCATGTGGTCAGGCTTGTGGCTGGAGGTGGGTTATGAATCTGCAGCAGGGGTAAGGACTTCTGGAAGATAGGGGCAAGAGAAGGGATGCAGCAGAACCACTGGGGCCCAAGGTGGCAGCAATCGAGACTCTTATTTATGTATTAATGGGGACCCAAGAGAAGCCTGTACCAAGATTCAGCCTTAAGCCAGGTCCGCCTCTACCATCAGGGAGAGGAAGTCCTTACAAAAGAGCCCCACATTTGGTAGACCTCCAGTTGTTGAGATATTGGCAGCTGAACCTAGGATGGAGTGTGTGTGTGTGTGTATAAAACGTTGTTCATTACTGGGGGCAGTCAGCGTCCGTTGATTACCACCTATATCATTTCAACGTTTGCTTCTTCTAATGTATTCTCACAGCTTTAACAAACTTCTTGCAAATATCTAAAATGAAACTTTTTGGAGAATACTTCTTCAGACTTCTGCATCCAAGCTTTGACCAATGTCCAAGATCTGATCAGGCTTCTGGAGGTAAACAATAAACTCCCTTAAGGTTTGTCCAGAAACAAAGGAAATGGTGAGAAGTCCTGACCCTGCTACCAGTGCTGGCCAGGCATGGAGCAGCTCAAGAATGGACATGCACAGGTTCCCTCCTGACCAGTCTTTTGGTGCAACTGCTGCCTTTTCTGTTTTCCAAACACCATAAATCCATTTCCTCATGGCCTCCTAATTTTGGTTGCTCAAGGCCCACTGTTGCCTTACCCAACTTCCCCATTTCATCTAGCTTCTCTTCCTGTTGCTAACTTGATGTCTCTTTCTACCCACTTCTCTTGGATTCTCAAGAGAATGATGGGTAGCTCAGCCTACCAGGAAGCCCCGTCTGCGTGCTGACCGGCACTCTTTGGGTAAGGTGCTTGCTCTGCTCTGATAGGTTTCCCTGTGCTGAGGAAAGGGAGGGGGCCAATGGACTTTGTGTTTTAGTAAGTGGATGCCCCTTTCCTTGGTGCTCCTGGACAGGGGACTTTCTCAGGATGTCCTCTAGGAGAGAACACGATGTCATCTGGAAGGCTGCAAGGGCTGAAGAAAGAGACCTGAGACCCACGCCTCCATATCTTTGGGAGAGAACTGAGAGAGAATTGAGCCAATCAGACCATCTTCCTCCCTCTAGAGAGCCCACACTCCCACCATCCACCATCCTGAATCTTTGAACAACGACCCAAACCCATCCTTGGAGCCCTTCTTGAAGAGAGTCTTAGGGCAGTATTTCATCCCCCTCACCACCTGGAAAGTCCTCTTTTGTACCCAGGCCCCAGCTCAGCTACTGAGAATGAGAGATGGACGAATGGAGGTGGGGAGGGCAACAGTGGTTGGTAAGGATTGTTTTACTCCTTCCCTCAACAAATAAATACTGTGATCTCAGGAGTGGCTAATAGTTAATGTGTTCTCATTGTGCATCTCACTACCACCATAATCTATTTTTTTATGGTTTTTCCATAAAGGTTTTATTTTATTAGTGCATATTAATTATACAGAAGAGTGGGTTTCATTGTGGCATATTCACATATGTATATAACTTGATAAATTTGGCTTCCCGGTACTGCCTCTTGCCCCATGCCCCATTCCCTTCTTTACTCCACTGGTCTATCTTCTATTTTCATGATCCTTTCTCTGAGTGCTTTTCCCTCTAGCTTCTGGATATGAGAGGAAATATATGACACTTATTGTTATGGTTTAATATTAGGTGTCCAAAAATCTCATGTGTGAGACAATGAAAGAGAGTTTAGAAATGATTGGGTCGGTAGAGCTTTGACCTAATCAGTGCATTAATCCACGGATGGGATATGAACTGGGTAACTGCAGGCAGGCAGGTGTGGCTGGAGGAGATGGGCCCCGGGGGTATGGTTTTGGGGTACGTATTTTGTCTTTGGTGAGTGAATTTTCTTGCTCTGCTTCCTGTTGCCACATCCTGAGCTGCTTTCCTTCCACCTCGATGGACTGCCTCAGGTCAAGCCTCTGGAATGAAGTTGTCCTCTGAAACTGTGAGCCCCAAATAAGTTTTTCCTCCTCTAAGATTGTTCTTGTCATGTCTCTTGGTGATAGAGACAAAAAAGCTGACAGAACACTTTAGGTGTTATAATCCGAGTATGGCTTGTTTTGCTTAACGTGATGCTCTTTCGTTCCACCCATTTTCCTAAAACAACATAATTTCATTCTTCTTTATGGCTGCACAAAACTCAATTGTGAATATATACCACAATTTATTTATTTATTCACAGTGATCTCATTTAACCTCACAACAAACCTCTGAATCAATGCCGTTATTTCCACCTATTTGATAAAAGTCAGGGAAACTACTTGAACTTACTAGATTTACAGAGACTATATCTATATTTACCAGGAGAGGCTAGATGACATCCTTCCATCTGAGGTTCTGGTTTCTAAGTTCCTGTTACCATCAAGTTCTATGTTTTCTATAGGTGATATACTCTACAAATGTACCTATCCCTGAGAATCTAAGTGGGTAAAAGACACACAGTTTCTATATTTATTTTATGTTCTTTAATTCAACAAAACACCTGATCTCATGTGATGGGTTTCAGTCAGAACACAAGTGCACTAAAACTATTATGAAAAGCTATGAAATTACCTTCAGCTCTGTGTATACAGAATGTAAATGAATTTATGTTTAGACTTGGGTACCATCTCCAAGATATCTCATTATATATATGCAACTATTCCAAAAGAAACAACAGAAAACCCCTGAAATCTAAAACACTTCTGGTCCCCCATATTTTGGATAAGGGATACTCAACCTGCAGCTATCTTTTGTGTTTCAAAATGTTGGAGGATCACTGAGAAAATTCTTCCCAAACTGAAGATTTTTGAAAGGGTTAAAATTATAATTACTTCTAACAAAGAAGAAATTGAATTATCCTGAGGATCTTTGATAATATATTTTCTGAGCCTCAGAGGAAACAATAATGTGATAATCTGAATGAGTGCAAGAAAAAGGGAGCTGGCAGTCTCTAAGGACAGCTATCGAACCCCGAGATCCTCATGCACTCAGCCAGCTCTTCATTATATCCACAATCCCTAAGGACCCTGGATATTCAATCCCACAAGAGCCTCCATGCTTCACATGGCCCATAGTTTCACTGAAGGAACTTCTTACATGGGATTGATTGCAGAAAAAAATAAAGCTAAGGTTTCCTTGCCTTTTTCCACCTACAGGTGGTCTGAGAAAAGAAAGAACACCAGACACAATTCATATTTGGGAGTTGATTTGGTTCACAGAGGAACTGAGGTTACAACCTGGGAGTCAGGAGAAGCCTTTCCCGTGGCATCCACCAGGTGGCACCAGATTCTCAACACAGTCAACAAGTCCTTTCCAAGGGGCCACAGCCTTAGGATGGCCCTTGAAGATCAGGGAGAGAAATACGATAAATTAGCTCTTGTTTATCAGTGGGGAAACTTAGATGGACAGGAATACATGTTTAGTAATATGTGAACAGATTCAAAATCATGAGCCAGAATGTCCACATAAATAATGCAATGCTGGGCACCCAGGAGAAAGGGGGATGGGATGGGTGAAATTGGTCAGGGCCTCAGTAACTGATAGCTGGGTGATGCTGAATAAGCAATATGGACAAAATGGTGTTAAATATGGATGTGGTGGCAGCCATTCCCTGGACAAGCATTGTCTGGGCTTCACCTCTGTGGTGACAGGGACTAGGGAGAGGTAAGTGCAGGGCCCAAGGTACAGAGGGCTGGGAAGCTGGGGCTGGGAATGCACTCAGATGAGAAGATGATGGAGTCTTGGGGAAAAGCATGTGCAAAGGCCCAGGGGTAAGAATGAGGGGCTATGCTTAGGAAATTGTTGGTAGGCTAGGTCTTTGAGAAGGCCAGAGACTGGTGTATATGGTGGTGAAATGCAGAAGGAGAGCATGAGTCTCAGTCTTTGGGAGACTTAAAAATTACCTGTGAAAAGGATAAACCAGAACCTATTCACAGGGGGTGAGTACAAATAGGATGTTAAGATGAGGGTGGGAATGGGGCAGCAAGAATGGCACTTCCCTGATTGTGTGTCTGTGTATGGTTCTGGTTCTTAGAATCAGAGTAATATTACCCTCCACAGCTCTCCTCCCCATCAATAAGCAAGTCACTAGGATGTGGGGGAGCTAAAGATAGAACCCAAATAGTAACAAGTAAACCTAATTAAATTTCAAATAAATAACTCAACCACACTGATGGGAGTGGAGGAAAAAAAAAAGAAAGAAATCTAAGAGACTTTGGAAAACTGTGTGTTTTAATTGAACCCTATAAAGCTCAAGTAAAAAAAGAACACGTAAATAGTAATTTAATGAGTAAACGTGTTTCTCACAGGGAGACGGGTTAGCAGTTAATGCACCAAGATTTAAGAAATAAGTTAATGTATCATAGATAATGAGAACAGGGTTTATCACTGTAGAAGAAGGAAGGGGGAAGGCCAAAATGAACCTCATGGTGTGGGATTAAGATCGGAAGTATTTACATGCACACATAAGCATAGACGTGTGTGTATGTGTGTGTGTGTGTGTGTGTGTGTGTGTGTGTGTTGATTTTCTCAGGTGTTCTGTCACAGTGACAGCTGACTAAATATCCATGTATACATAAACATCTTTGTGTGTGTGTATTATGGTCTGGATGTGAGGTGTCCCGCAAAGCTCACGTGTAAGACAATGCAAGTAGGTTCAGAGAAGAAATGATTGGGTTGTGAGAGTCTTAACCCAATCAGTGAATAAATCCTCTGATGGGGATTAACTGAGTGGTAACTGATGACAGGAAGGTGTGGCTGGAGGAGGTGGCACTGGGGGTGTGTATCTGGTGAGTGGAGTCTCTCTCTGCTTTCTGGTCAGAAAGGGGAGCCTCTTCTCTCTGCCACACTCTTTTGCCACCATGTTCTGCGTCACCTCTGTCCCGAGGAATGGAGCCTGATGTCTGTGGGATGCGACCTCTGTCACAGTGAGCCCTCAAATAAACTTTTCCTCCTCTGAAATTGTTCTGGTCGGGTCTTTTAGTTGCAGCAGTAGAAAAGCTGACTCAAACAGTGGAGTGTATGTGGATACAGAATGAGAAAAAAAGTTCATGAGAACAGAAATCTGGGTATCTTAAAGTCTCTCGCCCAAGATTTTTATTAATTACTGTGCTAGGGTTTGGATCTTGAATGCCCTAAAGACTCATGTGCTGGAGCCTTGGTCCCTAGCAGAGGTACTGCTGGGAGGTGGTTGAATATTTAGGAGGTGGGGCTGAATGGAAGTGAAGTGGCGCCCCCTTTCTCAACAGAAAAGTCTTATCTGGTCTTCTCCAGAAATCTTCACCATGGCTGATTTTAGGACTGTCAGCAAAAGAGTCTCTGCAAAAGAGTTCAATGTAGATAAACTTCCTATTTTCATTTCGCCCTGTTTTACTTGGCCACTGGCTGAGAAGATACCAGCACTCCAGGTGCTGGACACCCCTTACTAGTTTTTCACAAACATATCCAGTATAGTACTTTGAAGAAATGTGCAAACAAGGCCTCTGGCCTTGAGCTGGGCTTCACAGAGATGTCTACATTTTTAAGGTATGTCACCAACTGGGATCCATGGTAAGAGCTGGCAGGGGGAGGAAAAATGGGGAAAAGAAGCTCTCCCCTTCTCAGGTGTTGTCCTTGAAGGGTTAACTTGCCCAAAACAGTGAAAGAAAAAGCTGCTTTTATGTGAACTTCTGCAGACTGTGAACTTCTGAGCCCCTCCCCTTACATGCTGGGTATAAAACTCTGAAACTCCCTGAACTCGGGGTTCACAGGATTGATTGATTACAGCAAAAGCTGTGTCCTCTGAGCCTGGCTGCAGCCAAAGAAAACTGTTTCCTGCTATCTTCGGTGCCTTGCCTCCTCTGTCCCTACCACAGAACGAAAGTTAGGTCACCGGGGACAGGCTTGAAGGGGATATGGGTCCCCAGCCCTTTGCTCTTCCTTTTTGCTTCTTGGATGCCATGAGGTGAACAGCTCTGCTTTCCTCCATATTCCCCACCATGATGTTCTGCCTTGCCACAGGCCCAAAGCAATGAGGTCAGCCAACTGTAACCTCTGAAACTGTGAGTCAAAATAAATATTTCCTCCTTATAAGTTGGTTTTCTCAGGCATTTTATCACAGTTACAGAGAACTCACTAATAACCAAGGGACACTACTTTAACCAGGAGATTAAGGTAAACATCACCAGTAATGTCATATTGACATCTCATACCATATGATAAAGTGCACCAAAAGGGACTTACCACTTCTGTGGAATTTTTAAAAAATGTACAACCTCAATGCAGTCATGAAAAAATTAGCTAAATCCACATGGTGAGGGACATTCTACAAAGCAACTGTCTAAAGTGTCAAGGTAAAGATCAAGGGGGGGCTGGTGTGTGGCTCAGTGGTAGAGCATTTGCCTAGCACATGTGAGGCACTGGGTTTGATCCTCAGCACCACATAAAAATAAATAAATAAATAAATAAAATAAAAGGTATTGTGTCTATCTACAACTAAAAAACCCCCATAGTAATAAAATAAAAAAAAATAAAAAAGGAAAAGTTCAGGGACTGTCACATAATAGGAGAAACCAAGGAGACACAATGACTAAATGCAATGTGGATTTTGATTTCTGGAACAGACAAGGGACTTTAGTAAAAAACACTTTATTGATTTTAATTTCCTGATTTTGGAAAATGTATCATAGTTGCTATCAACATTATAGAAAGCTATAAGAAAATAGCTCTCTGTACCATTTTTGCAAGTTTTCCTTAAGTTCAACATTTTTCCAAAATAAAAGAATTTTGAAAATTAACAGTGCCTTGGTCCTGCCCTGTGAGTTAAGAAGAGCTCATATTTTTAAATCATTCTTTTATGCCAAGCATCTTCTCCCTTTTGCTATTGACCCCTCACAACCCTGTGAAATGAACACTGAAGCTGGTCTTTGGATGTGGGAAAATTGAAGTTTGAATTAAGAGTGCTACATGATTAGTAAAGGCAGGATTGGGGTTCAGCCAGCCCCCCAAATTGAAAGGCATCTGCCGGATGTGGAGGGGCTGAGGGTGGGGTGGGGTTCTGATCAGTTGGCAGCCAGTGACTTGCTGATGCTTGGCTGTGATTGGCTGAAGTTTGGCTGCTGTGATTGGCTGAAACTTGGCTGCTGTGATTGGTGGAAGTTTGGCAGCTGTGATTGGCTGAGATCCAGTTAGTTGCTAGAAGAACTTGTTCTTCCCTAAGTTGCTGTTTGTTTACATAGTAGCTGTTTTCAATGTAGGGATTTGAATCATGGAGGCAACTTTTGACCAAATTGAACTTAACATGAGTGACAACAAGGAAGGACTCCTTAAGAACCTTTGTCTGTTATGAAAAGCTGCCTGATGTGCTACAGATGGCATCCTGTCCCTGGAGTTTAGGTTTCCTGATGGAAAAACAAGCCCAGAAAAATGTCAGAATGAATGAGTTAATGGTACGAGCTCTACCTAGCCTCCTGGCTTTGTGTGTAAAGCACCTGGCGGGCAGACTGACGCTGTTTCCTGGAGCATTTGGTGACTAGTGGTGCCAAAGAGTCGGATCTCAGAGTCTAGTGAACACATGCAGATTTCCCCATGGAGCCTCGGGGTGAGGGCTCTTTTGTCCCTTAGTTCCTGTCACATGATTCTGGTATAAGGAGGTCTCCTCTGCTGTAGGTGGTAGGAATTAGTTGCTTGGAACTCTGGGGCACACTTGTGAATGTTGGGGTGTGAATGTTCTACTGCAGGGTCTGGTAGGATGGGCGTTAGACAGGAGCCTTTTCCCCATGTTTTGAGGGGTCAGGTCATGGGGTTGCCATCTGGTCATTTCAGGCTACTTCTGGGGGCTGCAATGAGCTTGGAGGTGGGATGCAGTTGCCCTCTTGCCTGGTACTAATTACCAGGCAGCTGAAGGTGATGGAGACTAGGGTGTGTGTGTGTGTGTACTGGCGGGAGTGGAGTGGGAGGAGGTGTTTGTAAGGAAGTGTGTTCTCTTGGCAAGAGTTGAGAGAGGTGGCTACTGGTTCTGGGTATGGAGGGTGACAAATGCTGAGGGAATCCAGTATTATCAGTGGGTTCCCCTGTTCGAGTCTGGTCTCCATCCCCTGAGCTTCAGTGAAAAGAGGAGTCTGGGCCTTTGTGGCTGACCTGGCCTTAGATGTCCTCAGCCCAGAGTCAGTATACCAAGAACTGGCACCATAAGTCTGCACTACTGCAGGCCAGGACGGAACACCAGGCCTTGAGGGCTCTCTGGAGCCTTTTGCTGTTGTAGGGACAAACAAGGCAAGGCACTGAAGATAGCAGGAAGCAGTTTTATTTGGCTGCAGCCAGGCTCAGAGGGCACAGCTTTTGCTGTAATCAGTTAATCCCCTGAACCCCATGTTCAGGGAGTTTCAGAGCTTTATACCCAGCGTGTAAGGGGAAGGACTCAGAAGTTCACAGTCTGTAGAAGTTCACATAAAAGCAGCTTTTTCTTTCACTGTTCTGGGCAAGTTAACCTTTCAAGGACAACACCTGAGAAGGGGAGAGCTTCTTCTCCCCTTTCTTTCCTCCCCCTGCCAGCTGTTACCAGGAGCCCACTTGGCAACTTCTCTTATTTTAAAAATGTAGACATCTCTGTGAAGCCCAGCTCAAGTCCAGAAGCCTGTTTACACATTTCTACAAACTACTATACTAGATACATGTTTGTGAAAAACTAGCAAGGGGTGTCCAGCATCTGGAGCACTGGTATCTTCCGGGTCAGTGGCCAAGTAAAACAAGGTGACAGGAAAATAGGAAGTTTATCTACATTGAACTCTTTTGCAGAGACTCTTTTGCTGACAGTCCTAAAAAATTCATGGTGAAGAATTCTGGAGAATCCCAGTTAAGACTTTTCTGTGGAGAAAGGGGGTGCTACTTCAGTGCTCAGATATGCAAAATGGGCATCTGCCCACTATGGAATCTGCTAGCCCCTCTATGCACCACCTGCTGGTACCAACAGAGTTCCTGACGAGTGGCCATACTCCTGATGATGCCAGGCCCCAGTTCTCATCTTCTCACCTTTTCCTGCCACTTACACAGGCAACCAGAAGCCAGCCCCACGTCTGTGGGGCGATTCAAAAGGAAAAAGCAGCTCTGGGCATCTAGCACCAGTGTATACAGTAGAAGTTTTCAGTAGGTCCCCTAAGCAGGGTTTCCGAAATCCAGGTGGATCCAGCCACATTGGGCTTGTACAGGATTGTGAAGCCTTTAGCATCCAGGTCCTGGGCTATTCCTGTTCTTTGGGAAGGCCCCTGTGGTCCTCAGTGAAGCCCAGTTAAGGGTCTGACTGTCCCACCTGCCATTTATCCTACCCACATTACCCCTGCAGACAACAATTCTTCCTTTGTGCAGAAAGACCTGATGCAAGACAGGATGCAAACACATGTGTTTTTTAAAAGAAGACAACTAGCCTGGTGCAGTGGCACAGGCCTGTAATCCCAGGAGGACCACAAGTTCAAGGCCAGCCTGGTCAGCTTAAGGAGGCCCTGTTTTAAAATAAAAAATTAAAAGGGCTGGGGATATGGCTCAGTGGCAGAGGGCCCTTGGATTCAATCCCCAGTATGGCAAAAACAAAACCCAAAACAACTTTTTCTGATAACCAGGTTCAAGTGAACACTTCAACTCCCCCCGATTCCCTGCCAGCCACCTGGTATTATGGAGCTTAGGCTGTACCTGAAAAACAGAGTTGCCCTGGGAATGGCTGTTGGCTGAAGGGATCCTGGACATGGCAGCCATGTTCTCCTGAAAGGGCGAGGAGAGTCCTGAGGCAATTATCTGCATATGTGGTGGGTTTATAATTACATACACACACATACACATATATGTACTTATACACACATACCTACATATTCATATATAGAAAATATATATTGCTTATGCATAGAAAAATGAGTGGAAGTAGCTGGGTCAAATAGTGGTTTCATTCCCAGTTTTGCAAGGAATCTCTATACTGCTTTCCATATTGGCTGCATCAATTTGGAAAGTCCCACCAGCAATGTATGAGTGTACCTTTTCCCCCAAAGGACTTAAAAACAGCATACTACAGGGACACCGCCCCATTAATGTTTATAGTAGCACAATTCATAATAGCTAAACTGTGGAACCAACCTAGATGCCCTTCAATAGATGAATGGATAAAAAAAATGTGGCATATATACACAATGGAATTTTACTCAGCCACAAAAGAGAATAAAACCTATGCATTTACAGATAAATGGATGGCGTTGAGAAAATAATGCTAAGTGAAGTTAGTCAATCCTAAAAAAACAAAGGCCAAATATTTTCTTTGATATAAGGTGACTGACTCATAGTGGGGTAGGGAGGGGGAGCATGGGAGGAATAGAGAACTCTAGATAGGGAAGAGGGGTGGGAGGGGGAGGGAGGGGGCAGGGGGTTAGCAATGATGGTGGAATGTGATAGACATCATTATCCAAAGTACATGTATGAAGACACGAATTGGTGTCAACATACTTTATATACAACCAGAGATATGAAAAATTGTGCTGCATGTGTGTAATAAGAATTGTATGCATTCCACTGTCATTTATTTAAAAAATCAATAAAAATAAACAAATAAATAAAATAAAGAAAATGAGTGGAAGTCATACACCCAAATATATTTGGATAATTATGTGTTATTACAATACAACTCAAATATCGCCAGCCTCACTGGTCATGTTTACAAACACTATTGAAAGGCCTGGCTCAGGGGCACAGTGCCTGACTACTTATTTGGTGCCACTAGGGAAAGAAAGTCCTATTCTTACCAACCTATGTCAGCTGGGATTCTGGGCCCCTTTGCAACAATCTCTTGTCCCAGGGAGTCCCCTCTGGTGACTCCTGGTGATTGTTATTCTAGAATCAGGTATTTGTTGAGAGCTTTGATCTGCAGATTCTTCATCTCCTCAAGGACCTTTGTCTCAGGGGAGTCCCCAGAGGGATGTTTTCCCATTGTTCCCATACCAGTCTGTGAGCTCTAATCATCTCGCAGTGACCCCTCCAGGTCCATTCTCCCCTTGCTGTTGGGGAGCTAGCGTCCATGCCTCCTGGGACTGGCTCCCGAAGCCAAAGTCAGCAATGCTGAATCTGTGCAGAGGTGGGAGAGCAGCCTTCTCCCCAAATCTATCCTGTCTCTGGCTCCTGCCCTCTACCCCTCCAAAAGGCTCCCTCAAATGTTGTCAGCCCCTGGCTCTTGGTCCCTTGGCACCGGGGCTCACATCTTGCTCAAGAAGGCTCTGTTCCAGCATTTTAGCACTAAATCTTGCACCAAGAAGCTTCAAAATTGCCATGATACTAATAACATTTTATTTTTAGAAAGAAAAAATATAATTTAAACATATGTACATCTACATGTCAATTTTTTTTCTCTGTAGGAACTTCCCCAAATGGTCAGACCATAAGTGGACACAAAGGACCACAGTGATCTGCAGAGAGCAAACAAGAGGAACTGACCTCCTGGTGATTTTTATTCTAGAATCAGGTATGCGTTGAGAGCTTTGGCCTGCAGATTCTTCATCTCCTCAAGGACCTTTTCTCCTGCCTTCTCTGCTGCTTGTGCCTGGTCTTTCACCTCTCTGAATATCAGAAAGCACAATAAGGGCATGTTAGGCACTTGATAAATCATGCAAATCACCCACCAATGCCAGTGAAGGTTGACGTTTTTGTTTTAACACATAAAGATTTTAAGTCATATTTGGCGATAATTTACTAGCCAGTGAGAACCTTCAGTTTGCAGGTGATTCAGGCTTGACTTCCAGTCTCAGCTGCACCAGTTTCCTAGCATGGCACCTGCCTAGGTGTCCAGTCTCCACCTCCCCAAGATGGTAATTCTTATGTTTCCAAGCATTGTTATAAAGGTAAAATGAAAAATTATTCAGAGATCCTAGTATGATATCTTCTAAATCCACAGTCAGAATTAGTGTTTTTTTTATTCATCTTCATGAATAAAGTAGAGAAATAATGTTTCTGACTCTGATAATAGCTGTAGAAAGGTAGGCTATGACTGGGTGTGGTGGTCCACACTTGTAATCTCAGCGGCTTGAGACGCTGAGGCAGGAGGATTGCAAGTTCAAAGCTATCCTCAGTAAGGCCCTAAGCAACTTAGTGAGACCCTGTCTCAAAATAAAAAAAATACTAAAAAGGGCTGGGGATGTGACTCAGTCAAGAAAGAAGAAAGGTGGATTATGCACCTGATGAGGTGGTTCAGGTACTCAAGGTGTGCTAGAGGCTGATGGGGGTTTGGCCAAGGGTTGTTGGGTAGAACTTGAACCCAATGTGAGATAAGAAGAGGCTGTCAGTTAAGGGATATCATAGAGTCTGAGACAAAGGGCTGAGAAATGGGGAGTATCTAGGTTTCCTAGGGGCAGCCTTGCTTCTTGGGGGGGCTGGGCCACAGGTGAAGGTGTAGCTGGACATGCAGTGGGAAGGCTGTTGTGGAGTGTCCCACCATTCAGATACCTGGGAGGAGATGCTGAGTGTATTGGTTGAAAGAACAGGTGTCCCTCTAAAGATTGTGAACTCAGCTATATGATCTGCCTGGGAAATGGGGGTTCCCAATATAAAATTGATTCTGAGACGCTGTCTAGAGAGAGCGATGTGTCATGCTCTGGCAAATGCCTTATACTTTTGGAGAACTAGAAATCTCTAAAACTGGAGACCTGGAATGTTCTCTAATGCACACAATTAAAGAAAAGAATTTGGCACCATTTTATGGAATCATGTCTGAAATGTAGAGATCATGACTCCTTTTAAAGATATTAATGATTAACATTGTGATAATCTTAGCAGTGTTGAATGATGTGTCAGCAACTAAAGTCACTTGCTCAGTTTCTGGGACAGTATACAATGATTCTCCTTAATGGGTCTTGAGAGGAAATAAAGACCATTTTCCAGTGAGCAAAGAATCTGATCAGGTAATTCCAGCCGTCAAGGGAGAACAGGTGATTCTTTACTTCCATGAAAATAAATATGAAAACAGCACATTGTTTATTCTGTTTTAGTTTTGCTTTTTTTTTGTTTTTGCAGTGCTGGGGATTGAACCTAGGGCCTGGTACATGTTAGACAAGTCCTCAGCCACTGAGCTGCACCCCTGATCCTGCAGAGCAGTTTTGATGGGAAAACGAAACATCATTTATGTGTTCATGTTGTTGTGTCCCATCTGTCTAAGCTCTGGTTGATTGAGGCTGGAGGAGGTGAGGGAGACGTATAGGGCAAGATAGAGTAGACAAAATCAAGCACAAAATGATGTTTGATATGAGTTAAAAAGAATTTCAGGACCAAAAAATCTTTGGAAAATAGTCTATGAGATATCATCCTATTAGACTACTATACAGCCAATAAAATGACAACCATGTTGACAATTTTGACATGCACATAAATAATTTTAACTGCAAAAGAGGTGAATTCAAAGTACATTTGGGAATGTTTACTGCAAATGGGTGAAATGCACATATATAAATATTTTAATAAATATTAAAAGTGAATTTGATGAACAAAAAAATGTTCAGAGTTTATTTTTAGGTTTTTTTTTGCAAAGTAGCCAAAATAAAAATAAAAGAAAAAATGATGCAGTATTTTGGTTTAACAAATAAAGTAATAACTCCTACTTCATTTACTCATTTTATTATCAATTGATATTCAAGTATAAAGGGTGAAAAACCACATTAAAGAGCAATAGAAAAGTATTGACTATTACCTAGGTCATGGACAAAGTCATTCTACATCTATGGATACTTTTTGAAATAGAAGAAAAGTTTTTTATTAAAAACTTTTAGTTGGGCTGGGGTGGTGGCTCAGTGGTAGAATCTTTGCCTAGCATGAGTGAGGCACTGGGTTCAATTATCAGCACCTTATATAAATAAAAAAAAATAGAGGTCCATTGAAAACTAAAAAAATGTTTAACAACAACAACAAAAAAACCTTTAGTCACCTACTTGAAACAAAATGCAAAATGCCTCTCTTTGTTCAAGTACAAAGGTTGTTTTTTTTTGTGTGTGTGTGTGTGTGTGCAGTGTTGTATATTATGATATTATTTTATTGAGTTAATTAACTGATCAAAATAGATGCTCACTGTTAGAAATTTTATTTCTTAAATTTTCTTTTACCACAAACTGCCCCATCTATTTTCTGAGAAATGTTGGTTGTTGTGGTGCCTGAAACTATCACAAACAAGCCAGAGAAACCCCAGAGAATACTGCTCTGAGACATGTGAGCATGTCTTTTGGAAAACCCAGAGTCTCTAAAACTCTCTAAAGTTAGAAGACAAACTAAGGAAACAAAATTGCAGCCCATATAAAAAAGAGCAACTGTCCTTAATATGTGTGGGAGTGTTACAAAGAAACACAGGCAAAATAAGCTTGTCATAAACAAGAATAATTGATACAAAAAATAGTTGATAAGCATAAAAAACTTTAAAAAAAAGAAATTAAAATTAAAACAATGAGATGGACTTTTTTATTTTTTTATTTTATTTTTTTTTGTGGTGCTGGGGATTGAAGAGATGGCCTTTTAAATTAAATTTAAAATTTAAGCCAGGCATGGTGGTAGCGCACGCCTGTAATCCCAGTGACTCATGAGGCTAAGGCAGGAGGATGGAAAATTCAAAGCCGGCCTCAGCAATAGTGAGGCTCTAAGCCACTCATGAGACCCTGTTTCTAAATGAAATATAAAACAGGGCTCAGTGGTTGAGTGCCCCTGAGTCCAATCCTTAGTACTAGCCTCCCATCCCCCCAAAAAAGAAAAAAAAATTAAATTAAAAAAACTATCACATTGATAAAGATGAAAAAAAAAAAAAAAAAAACCACTGCCATCATTAACAGAACCCAAAATAAACCAATCCCCCACCCTTCCCCAAAAGATCCTATTCCGTGTTGTCCAGGGCTCTCGGATGTAGGCAGTCCTGACCTCTGCTGGTAGGAGGTATGAATGGCAACTAAGCAATCTATATTAAAACCTTAAAATGTACCTTGATCAAGTATTTATGTTTCTAGGAATTTATCTGAAGGAAAAAAAGTCTGATAAGTTTTCAAGGAATTATGACACCAGAGTATTTGGTGCAGCTCTACTGACAACATCGAAACATTGAAAAGAGTTTTCATATTCATTAGTAGAGAGTTAGTAAAATAAATTATAGTACATCTATACTCAATGAAATATAATGCTGCCTATCTATATTTATAAATATTTTATATATATAGTTAAATAAAAGTACATAAGGCAAAATTATATATATAATATGATTTAATTTTATTAAAACTGTATATATATAATTAATATTATAATATATTATTAATATATAATATATTTGGAAGTCCATAAATCAAATTATGCAAATAATTACTTCTGGGTGGTAGAATTATAGTTATTATATTTTTTGTATTATCTGGTTTTTGGATTATGTGGAACTTTAAAACATAAGAGAGTTTAAAAAAGGATATGTGGAATTTCAAACTTATAAACCCCTATGAATTCAAGGTGGTTATTTACAATTACAAAAATATTTTTCCAAACCAGTGTTTAAAAGGATGATTTTAGTTTACCTGGTCCCCTGATAGAGAAGTGAAAGAAAGAATGTTTTTCACATTTGGCATCTCAATCAATCCTCACAACTGCCCTGTGCAAGGGATTGTATTTTTTTTTTTTTGGCATGTTACAGATGAGGAAACTGAGGCCCAGAGAAGATAAGTGGCTGGGCTTGAGATCTCCTATGTCATAAATGGTAGAGCTTCGATTTAGCTTCAGGTCTGGTCTGTCCTAGAGCACACTCCCTTATATTCAACGATACTCCATCAGCTGTTAATAATGAACGCATGTGTCTCTGAAGCCAAATGACAAGCAAATGAAAACACTGGATTCAATTTCTAAAGTTTCACTTGCTTCACCAAATTCAAGAGGCTAACTGTGCACAAAATAAAACAGACATTCAAGTATAGGAAACAACCGAAATGTGTTTCTTTCAAAGCTTGAGATATTCAGAGTCAGATAACATGACAGTTTTGATCTCAGACTACCTCTTGGATCAAAAGGCCCCAGAACCACCACTTACTTCTCCTTCTTGGTGTCCTTAATGTCCAACAGAGGGAATTCCGCTTCAATCATTCTTGGAGTCAATGTAACTTCTATATTATGTTCAAAGAGCTTGCTGAAAAGCAATAAGATGTTTATGGGAACTGATTTTCCTTCCTAACATAAAATAGATGAACTGTTGTATTCACGGAGGAGTTCGGCATTCCTTGTTCTTTCAACATTAGTCCTAAACATCTACTTTTGATGAGTCTATGTTTGGCGAAGCATAAAGCTGCTAAATTGCTTTCTGCCAACAAACAATGGTAGGGAAGAGTTATTTATAACCAGAGAATAAAAAGCAATTTTTAGAAATGGGGTCACGGATTTCATATTCTTTTCAAGTGCACATGGACCATTTACCAAAATGGACTGTATCTTAGACCATAAAGAAAGCCTAAATAACTTCAAAGAGTTGATTCATTTAGGGCTGAGGTTGTAGCTCAGTGGTAGAGTGCTTGTCTAGCGTGTATGAGGCACTGAGTTCAATCATCAGTACTGCATATAAATAAGTGAATAAAAAATAAAGGCCCATTAACAACTAAAATAAATAAATAAATAAATAAAAACAAAACGAGTGAAATCATTCAGACTATTTTCTTTGACCACAATGGAATTAGAATAGAAATCAATTATAAAGGATAACTTTAAAATTCACAATTGCTTTAAAATTAAATAATATATTTCTTCTTTTTGTTCCTTTAAAAAATTCATTGGTGAATTATAGTTATGCATTATATGGGATTCATTATGCCATGTTTGCATGCCCATGACATAATTTGATCAGCCTCTTTTCTCAGGACCTTCCCTTCCCCTCCCTTCTTTTCTCCACCTGATCCACTTGCTCTGCTCAACTGGTCTCTCTTCTGTTGTTGTTATTATTATTTCACTTACTGCATTATAATTATATATATAAGCAGGATTCTTTTTGGCATTTTCACCCACAGACATAACGTAATTTGGTATTTAAATAGTCCACAGGGAAAGAAATTCAAGGAATCTAGTTTAATCTTCTAGAACCTTCCCTAGAGTGGCACATTTTTACTCTAAAGACTTTGCAGGTCACATTGTCTCAGTTATAACTACTTAACTCTGCTATTGCAACATGAAAGGAATCATAGATCGTAACTGAGTGGGTGTGGCTGTTTTGGTAAAACTTGATAAGCACAGGTGTCAGGCAGATTTGGCCATGGATTATCATTTGCCAAACTGTGGCCTAGAGCTATGAGGTTTGATGGTTAAAGCTGGATATTATTTGCCGTTTGAATTTCAGCTGGAAAAAGTGGAAAGGAAGAGTGTAGAGGAGACACACTTTGTCCAAGTTTCTCACCTCATCTGCCAATATCTCATCGGCAAAGACCTCATCAAATGTAGTGCTTAACTGCTGGGGAGGCCAAGGAACTTAGCCTCTAGATTCAACATCTCTTTGACTTCAGAAGAAAAAAGCAATGAATGGACAAAGAGCCTTTTCCACCACATTCAGTTAAAGTGAAATGCTTCCAAGATGAACAAAGACTTCAAAGTTTGGGGTTACAAACAGCACCCTTTACCAGCAGTGATACAGAAGCACAGGTGATCAGGGCAGTTTTCTATTAAGGAGAATACCCTAGAAAACTGCAAAAAAAAAAAAAAAAAAGTCCTAGTCTCACATGGCTGAAAGCTAATGTTTACTGAGCAGCTGCTATACATGAATCACTATGTTTGTGCTTGGCAGGCATTATCTTCCCAGAGCAGTTTCCTCATCTCTAAGGTGGGCATAATAATAAGACCTCATCGTGGGGATTACATGGGACTGCTCTCCAAGCACTGCCTGCTACAGATTTTGTGCTCAGTAAATGCCAGTTATTTTAATTACTATTCTCCTCAACAGCATCAATTATCTCCTGTAATTCTGATAACTCCGTATGAAGTAGTATTATTAGGAAACTGAATCACAATAGGGTGCACATCGGAGCTGGATGGAGGAGAGGCTGCCCCTCCTTTAGCCTGCTGATGTCCCCCTAGCAGGCTGGACAGTCAGGATTGTTCTGAACCCGAACCAAGCACAGACCATCATCCTACCTTAGCTGTGGTGCTCTCTAGGAATGCCCCCATGTGGGGCTTTGTTTAGAAACCACTTCAACCTTCCTTTTTAGATCAGGATTCCAGGCTTAGATGCTCAAGTACTGCCTGGAGCATGTGGGCAGGTCTTAGAAGAACGGGAAATATCGGCTATTTAGAATTTCACTAATTGATTATTTATGTGTAAAACTGAACTGAAACAGTATGCCACAAATAGTTATTTTTTGAGTACATACTGTGTGAAGGACACTGTTGCCTAGCAAGTACCAAACCATTTCCTGTGATCACAGAACAGGCTGGCAGTGGCCGGGACCCTAGTCTAACCACGACAGTGATGAATGGTTATCAATGCTTGAGTTATCAGGATTTCTTTGCTTCATCATAAGGGGTGGTATAGTTTAGAATATGAGAGTTTGAATTTATTAAGAATAAAACCATTTCTCATGAAAATAGAAGGGAGAGCAGTAGAGGAAAGAACCAGGGGGAGGCGGGTGGGAGAGAAAGGGGGAATAATGGGAATCCATGCTGACCACATTATATTGTTATTCTGGGGGCATGGACAAATATATAATGATGAACTCCATTATTATGTATTATTATAATGCACCAGTACAATATGGAAAAAAGACTGAAAACATTTAAAAAGATATTTTAGATTGACACAATAACTTTATTTTGTTTATTTATTTGGTGCTGAGGATTGAACCCAGTGCCTCGCACGTGCTGGGCAAGCGCTCTACCACTGAGCCAAAACCCCAGCCCTGAAAACATTTTTGAATAATGAAGCTAAGGAGTGAAAATCAAAAGGGTACTTATAGGAGGGTAGGTCCCCACAGCCTTGGATGACCCAGATCTTTCCTGTCCTGCTTGCAAGGTTTGGGCCAAAATCCCAGATGTTGAATTCCTAAAGGTCAAAATCCTCAAAGTCTAAAATCCCAAAGATCAAGATCTTAAAATTCTGTAAAAAAATTTAAATATTCTTTAAAAGAAACTTATATACATTCTAAGATGGTATTATTTGAAAAACATACAATATGACAAAACACTTCATAGGCCACTTTACAGTATAAAATGGGAAATAATGATAAACATATATTTTTTTAAACTTTTTTTTAAGGTGTAGATGGATACAACACAATGCCTTTATTTTTATGTGGTGCTGAGGATTGAACCCAGGTCCCACCCATGCTAGGTGAGCACTCCACTGCTGAGCCACAATCCCAGCCCCGATAAACATATTTTTGCAAGCATACAATACTCAGGCATGCTAATGACAGTTGCTTGGGTTTAAGAGCCAGAAGTAGAAAAATTGTATTTTTAAGAACTAGGTCAAAAGGTGGAATGTATAAATGCACATCACTGTGATTGGTAATTGTGCTAACCTAATTTTAGGACTACAGTCATCTGAAATGCCCAAGTTTTTGGATAAGACTGATCAAAACCATCATGGGTCACTCTGCACATGCAGTTGCCCAAAGAGCCAACTTCTCAAGAAATTTTATCTTTCACAAATGCAGTTGTCCAATTATGGAGGAAGTGCGTACACAATGCATACACATGAAGCCGACACTATGAATAATGTACTTTCATGTCAAAAAATTTCAAATTTGTGGGGCTGGGGTTGTGGCTCAGTGGTGGAGTGCTGGCCTGGCATGTGTGAGGCACTGGGTTCAATTCTCAGCACCACATAAATGTGAAATAAAGATATGTGTCCACCTAAAACTAGAAAATAAATATATTTTTAAAAAAGTTTCAAATTTGTAAAAAGAAAGAAATGAATCATACCCTGAAAGCCTCTGGATAATTTATACCTCCATATTGGAAATGATGTGAAGATGAACTACATAGCATAGGGAAATGTAAAAAATAACATTTAATTTAAAATAGTGGGAGCAGCTGGGTGTGGTGGAGCACACCTGTAATCCCAGAGGCTCAGAAAGCTGAGGCAGAAGAATCACAACTTCAAAACCAGCCTCAGCAACTTAGCAAGGCTCTAAGCAACTTAGCGAGACCCTATTTCAAAATAAAAAATAAAAAGCCCTTTTTATTGTGGCTCAGTGGTTAAGCAGCTCTGGGTTCAATCCTTGGAACCATAAATGAATGAATGAATAAATAAAAATTGTGGCGTTAAAAGAGAAAAACTAAAAAAGAAAAGAAACGAACCCTCTCCCCAAAAGAACTAAAAAGGAACATTGACATGTGAAGAAGTGTGTGACTGGGCCAGATGATGGGCAGTTGCACAGAGATAGTGTGTGGCAGCTGACTTACCTTCACAATCATTAACCAGCTTTCGAAGCTTTGCCTCGCAATGAATAGCTGCTTTGTTTTTCTTTAGGTTATGCCTCTCCTCAGAGAATATGTTTACATTCATTTCCTACACGCCACTCTTTTTGAAATTCTTCTGTGATTCAATTCATACTGACATGAGCATTCCCTATTAAATCTTCCCATTGTTTGGCAACGTGGAAATCCATTCTGCATGCACTCATGTACAGACGACAAATTCAGCAGAAATAATACCAGCAATCAAACAGCAGCGCTGTTGTCTAACTTGCCTTCTTATCCCACCATGTACATCATTATTTTTGAACCAGTGAGTAACATCAATGAATTCTCCAGGCAATTGTGATTTTAATTTATTAGAAGCTTCTGGAATTTCACCAGTGGAAGGAATATCAATGCAGACCAATGATGCATTTTTAAACTCAAGTTTTTGTCGTTGCTTTATTGCATGACCAATCCCTTCTCCAGAATTTGGCTTTCTGTCCTTGTTACATAGCTTCTTTTTCATGGGAATTGTGGTTTTCGAGATGTCAGCTTTCAGAATTTTTTTAAACATTTTTTTTTGTATTTGTTGATGGACAGAATGCCTTTATTTGTTTATTTTTATGTGGTCCTGAGGATGGAACCCAATGTCTCACACATGATAGGCAAGCGCTCTGCTGCTGAGCTACAACCCCAGCCCCAGCTTTCAGGATTTTAACATTTGGGATTTTAATCTTTCAGGATCGTTTTTTTTTCAGGAGTGTCGACTCTAGGGATTTTGATTGAGATTTCAACATTTGGGATAATGACATTTGGGACTGAACTTCTGGATTATGGTCTACACCACTGCTTGCAATTCTTGGACAAAAAATACCGAGGCTGCAACATCCTGAGACAGGAGGAAATGTCCAGAACTCGGCTGTGTCCTTGTTCCTCTCAGAACAGTATTCTCAGCAATGCTTGAGTGACCCATGTGACACTCAGGCATAACAGCAGAGTGGAGTGAGAATTCCCTATCACACTCTCAGGGTCCCTCAGCGGCAATGTAACAATATGGGGGCATTTGTCCATGTGGCTACCTCCAGCCTGGGCAGCTTTCTACCTTGAGGAGTGGAAGTTATAGTTTGGGTCTGGAATCCACTACCCAGTCTCACATTGAAAGCATGGTCCCCAATGCAGTCAGGTTCAGAGGTGAGGCTTTCCAGAAGTGAGTGCTCTGATCTCATCAGTGAACTAACCCACAGATAGCTGAATGGACTCCTGGGAGGTAGGACAAGTTGGAGGAAGTAGGTCACTGGGGTGTGTGTCTTGGAAGGGTCTATCTTTTTCCCAGACCCTTTTCTTTCTCTCTCTCTGCTCCTTGGCTGCCTGGCCATTTTCCTTGATGTTCTTTCTCACCTCTGGCCCACAGTGATGGCGTTGTCCAACCACAGACTGAATCTCCGAAACTGTGAGCCCAAAATAAATTTTTCCTCCTCTGAATTGCTCTTGTTAGGTCTTTAGGTCACGGCGATGAGAAACTAACACAGCTGGCTCACCCTGAATCCTGAGTTTCTGTTTATTCTTGCTGCCTCTCTGTGAGTGAGACCTCCGCTTTGCCTGATTTGTACAAGTGTTCTGCCCCACTGGACTAGACCTAAGAACTTTTGCAGATGCCAAAGAAGCAGAAAAATGGATTGATAAATGACTTTCTATAATATTTTGAAAAGTGACAGGTGCTAAATGATTTCATTTGTGAAATGAGCAATTCATATAAGGCCCAGGACAAATTTATTCATATATTTCAAACAAAAAATGAAGACATCTGTCTTATTGAAGGAATGAAGTCATACTTCAGAACACTTCCTCTTTCTCACTTCAAGGCACAGTGATCCCGGTGTGTTAGCCCTCCATCACTGCATCGAGACACCCGAGAGAGTCGGCTTCTAAGGAGAAAGGCTTATGGAAGCTCCCAGTCTCAGAGGTTTTGGTCCAGGGTCACTTGGCCCTGCTGCCATGGGACCTGCGGTGGCACAGGACATCCTGGTGGGGAGTGTGTGGCAGAAGAAGCCTATTCACTTCATGCCAGCCAGGAGGCAAAAGAGACAGGAGGGAGCAGACTCCCAGTGACTTCTTTCCACTAAGCCCCAACTCTCAGAGGCTCTACCACCTTCCAGTAGGACCCAGAATTTGACAAGTGGACCCTTGGGGGGCGTGCAGAGCCCATGTGCCTGTCACTGACCCAGGAGCAGCAAACACAGGCACGTCATGTGGCCCAGGATGGACACTAGGCCTGGGCAGTGACCAGGGACCAGACTCCTCATGCTGACGCTTTGCTCTAGTTGAATGACAGCCTGCAGGACCATACGCCTTGTCACAATGCCTAAGGTGGCAGCGTGTGTCTTCAGCTTTTCACCCCGTGTTTTCCTCGGTCTCCTCCTGGACTAGGTGCTCTCTAGTTCCGCCATCTCTCCTGCCCCTGTTCCTCAAGTCTGAACTTGAAAAAGGCTCTGAGGAACTTACCGGACGTGCAGGTGAGACTCCCCAGGGCTCCCTGCCCCCCACCCCCGGGGTATCTGTGCTTTAATAGGGACAGAGCCAGAGAGTGGATCTTCAGTAATACAAGGTCAGGAAATAGAGACCAAAGGAGGAGATTTGGGGCCCTGGGTCTTCCTAATGTGTCATGATCTTGTCATGTAAGGCTAGTGGTCTTCCTTGCGCCCTACCCTAATACTGCCATCACAGATACAGCCACACATCCAAGTGCTCCTTTCTGCCACCTGCAAGGGTATTAAAAACCAAAAGGAAAAAAAAAAAAAGACAAAGCTATTGAGGCACGGAGGTGAGGTCACCTGCCCAAGGTGTACTCAGAGTGAGTGGCAGAGCCCACAGCCTACACCTTTCTCCTTATTTTTTTCCTTTTGTGGTGCTGGGGTTTGAACCCAGGGCCTTGTGCATGCGAGGCAAGCACTCTACCAACTGAGCTATATCCCCAGCCCCCATAGCCTATACCTTCACTGCTATGATATACAAGGTCTCAAATGCTCTAGATTGTGATAGAATTTAATTTTAATAAAGATGTTCCTAAGGTTTGGATGTGGTTTGCACTCAAATGGCTTTCATGATGGAAGCTTGGTCCCCAGTGTGGTGACATGTGAGGAGGTGTCTCAGTTTTAGGTTGTGAATTTATTGAGGTATTCCCTTAGAAGGCAGTAAGATAGTTCTTCGGGGACTCTTGAGTTAGTTCTCATAAAAGTGAGTTATTGAAAGTGAGCCTGAGCCCCGAAATGCTCTCCCATATATTTCCACCATTGTGATGCCATCTTCCATGAGGTCCTCACCAGAGAGAGAGCTGGTGCCTTGCCTTTGAACTCCTAGAATTGGAAGTTAAATAACCCTCTTTTCTTTATAAAGTTAACTTGCCATGGGTATTTTGTTATAGTAACAGAAAATGAACTAATATAGATGAGTATGGCTAAAACTTTATGCTTTGTTGGTTAATTAAACTAGAAAACTTAAATGAATTTTATCCCTGCCTGGTAGAAAGTACTTGCTAAAATATGAAATTTCTCATTTTCTCCCTGAAGTTATGTAGCGATGTATCAAGAGCTAAGCATATTTTAAAAAGGAGAAAGCAATGACTGCAATCTAGAGGCATCTGCAAATGGGGCACTGGCAAGCGGTTCAGCTGGGGACACGTGTGCTCTGAGGTGTTCATGATGAGCAGCTGCTCTGAGACAAGCACACGTGCTCTGCTTGGCTCAGATTTCCCATTCTTGGGTCTGTTATCAGGAGACTCAAGGGCATATTTTCACTGGCTGCTGGCTGCTGATCAGTAAAATCAAGTGTAAGCATCTTGCTTTTGGGCTTATTCTTCATGCCTCTCCAAATCCTACCCGTATTTCACGTAGTAACCGAGTCCGAAGGACCACAGCAGCCTCCCCAGCCCATCAGCACCATCTCTGCTCTCCCTTCCCTGTGCTCCCAGATGGAGCAGCCAGCTACCAACATGTTTTACACCTTGTCTATCCTCCAGCGCAAGTTGGGATCTCATTTAGATGGTGGTATGGCTGGACATTGGCCTTATCTGCTCGTTTGAGTTGCAAGCTCAAGGGCTGTGTGCTCTTCTGAAATCCCTCACAGCACCTTGCATATTTTTTGGAAAACAGATCACATTAGAGATTAAATGCAGAAAAATAGAAAAAGAAAAAAAAAGAAAAAGAAAAATCAGTACCGTTCAATAGTTTCCAGTCTATCTTCTTCAGGTAAGTCCTCAAGAGGAGCAGGAGTGTTGATAGGAAGTATAACTGGATTGTAGGAGTCATAGCTGTAGAAGAAAAACACACACGCAGCCCAGGATAAATGATCACATTAGCAGTTTGGGGGTCTTTATGTGATTTCCTACAGCATCTCAACTTTACCCCTGGTGAGTCCTCTGCTCCTCTGCTCTCCCTCCCTCTGGAACACCCCCCAATGCTTCTGGAAAAGGCAGAGGCCGCTGAGAGGCCCTGGTCACACCCTGGAGAAGGCTGCCTTCAGGTGTCTCCTGGAGTGTGAGGTCAGGCTCACAGAGGGGCTGGGGAGGGCTCAGTGGTGGAGCACCTGCCTGGCATGTGCAAGGCTCATTGAGAGAATTTCCTGGGTGGGGCAGGGAAGGGAGTTAGAGGACCTACTTTTTGTTCTTGCCACTTTGCCCACCTTCATAGCCTTCCTTGGTCATTCTGCCCAATTTCAAACCTTCCTTACCACCCCATGACGTACTGTTTGGCATTATAACTATAGAGGTTTCTATAAAATTTCCTGAGTATTGAGGACATTAAAATAATTGAGATAGGGAGGGAAAATATGTCGTTGTTTAAATGTTGGCAGCAGATTTCTGATTCAAGATGGTGGAATGAGTACTCGCTTTTTGGGGGGTCTCAACTTCTTCCTTAAAAACCTTTTAAATAATGTTGAAGGAATAAAAACGGATCACACAACAGCAAAGAGAACAGGGGAAGGACAGGAGTGGATACAAGTTTTCAACAATTTAGGTGGGAGAAATTTCCAGAAGCCTGAAAGAGTTCTGTGTCATGAAAAAGAGCAAAGAGTGGTACGTGAACACACGTGGAAAGAAAGGGACCTCCTCCCAGCCTGGGAAGAGCTGTGGGCTGAAGATAAGGCAGAGGAGCAGGAGCAGGGTGAATCTGAGGCTCCTTTGTGAATGCACATGCCTTTGGGAGCAGACTCTCACCCTTGTTTTGCCCCTGTGTAAAAATGTACTGGCTGGGGATAGAGCTCAGCTGGTAGAGTGCTTGCCTTGTACGCGCAAGGCCCTGGGTTCGATCCTCAGCACCAAAAAAAAAAAAAAAAAAAAAAGGTTATTTATGGGCTGGGGTTGTGGCTCAGTGGTAGAGCACTTGCCTAGTACATGCGAGGATGTGGGCCACGTAAAAATAAATAAAAAAAATAAAGATACTGTGTCCAACTAGAGTTTTAAAAAACTATCTAGAAGTGTTTCTTAATATACATTAAATAAATCACATAAAACCAAAAAAAAAAAAATGCACCTGACTGTCAAGTAAGGAGAATGGCTGAAAAACATTATGGTGCTGTGGTTTTTATAGAGGGAAGGAGAATGGCAAAGGTATCTGTGAACTGATATGCTGTGGTTTCTAGGAGTGAAGAAAGCGAATGCAGAAGAGCCTACCTAGAGGGCCACGGTTCACATGAGAAGAGAAAATAAGAAAAATACATACACTTGGAAGGCTTAACACCACAGGGAGAAACAGGAAAGGGGAGGCAGAAGACCAAGTCGGTTCCCTCCCCTGGGCAGGGATGGGCTGGAGGGAGGAAGGAGGAAGGGACACTTCCCGGGATGCCTTTGTGTGCAGTTTTGAGTTTGGAAGACATGGTGATGTTCTACTCATTGAAAACATAAAATCAAGTCAACGAGAAAGGAAATTTTAAAAAGCTGAAAGCAAACTGAAACAAGTAATTCATGATCACAACAGAGGGAAAGAAAGAAAAAGAAAAGGGTGAGAGAGAGGAAGAGAGAGGGAGGGAGGGAGCAGAGAGTGGGGAAGGGAGGGAAAAGAGAAAGAAGGAACTGATATAGTATAGAAAGAAGAGGTGACTTCTCCGGTGTGCGACCACAGCCACATACCCCCAGTCCTGGGTGGGATAAGGGTAGGGGAAGAACTGCAAATAAATCTGTGCTCTATTTATTATGCTTGTTTTTGAAAGTGTTCATGGAGGAGTCAGTTCTGAAACTATTGGATATATCATGAAGTTGAGTAAGTAAATGTGCTAGGGCAGGGTTTTCACAGTGAAAGAAAATGGAAAGCAAGCAATAATGCTTGGATATTGACTGGAATTGTAGGGTTTGGTGTGCATTCATGATTTCTAAAATGTGTGTATGTATGTATGTGTATTTGTATGTAGGTGTGTGTCCTTGTGTGTATGTAAAGTATGTGTCTGTATACCTCTCCTCTGGCTTTGCACACGAGGGCAAGATACAAGCATACTCTAGTAGCAATGTGCATAACTATCACTCAGATTTTTGTCTTTAATTTCATTCCCCTCTAAAAAGACCCTGGGCCCCACCACCTGAGATGAACCCTGTTTACTGACTTCATGACAAAGAATCCAGGTCCTCACTGAAAATTCCATCAAAACTTTTAAACACATGTGTAGTCAGAGGGGAGTCCTGCTGAGAAGAGGGACTGAAAAGAGGGAGCTGGACCACTTCGCAGAGACCAGATTGGTTTGGGGCAATGTAATGACAACAACCAAGAGATTTTCATGAAATAAAATGAGTCCAATTTGTAAATTCTCCAATCATTATGTCCTTTTTTTTTTCGGGGGGGGGACTTCCAGGGATTGAGCTCAGGGGCACTCGCCCACTGAGGCACATCCCCTGCCCTATTTTGAATTTGAAATGGTTCAGTGCTTCTCATTTGTTTTGCATTGTTCTACTTTAGTGTCCTTACTTGACAAAGTAAATCTCTGATAATGCTAACTCAGTTCCCAAAATTTTTCTGAACATTTCACTGCTCTATAAAATCTGAAAGTCTAGGACCTTCTGGATGAGAAAAATTCTTTGATTGCTGCTCACTTCTCAGAGTTTGAGGAAATCCGCAGAGACTTGACAAATTCTCTCTGAATTTACTAAAAAGTACAGAAATCAATGAGCTGCTCTGATTTATATGGATACAAAAATGACTTGGAATAAATAAATGTTAAGCAACTGTATTACCTGGTTTAACAAGACGCAGTTAAATCTCAGAGTCAAAAGATACAAGGGAAGCCTCATATTACTAGAAGGTAATTTATTAAAGAAAAATGTCCAAAAAGTTGAAAACTCATTAACTGGATGTCTATGGAGTGTAGAGTGAATGTTTGTGTCCTCCTCAAAATCATCTGCTGAAACCTAACTCCTCATGCGACGGTATTTTGAGATGAGACTCTGGGAGGTGGTCAGGTTGTAAGAGTGCACCCCTCATAAATGGGATTAGTGCCCTTGGAAGAGAAGTCCGGGAGGGCTGCCCTGCTCCTCTGTTCCCGTGAGCACACAGCGAGAAAGCACCAACTACAAAGGAGGAAACAAGCCCTCACCAGACATCATGTCTGCCATGCCAGATCCTCGACTTTCCAGCCTCCAGAACTGTGAGAAATAAATTTCTATTGTTTACAACCTACCCAGCCTATGGTATTTTGTTATAGCAACCTGAATGGATTAAAACAGAACTTAAAAAAAAAATAAAAGGAATTACTATTACTGTTTTGTAACTACATTTAGAAATAAATCCAGTGGGAATCCATGATAAGGAAATATAGAATCTGCTCTTGATTTTGAACTGTTATTCAATTGCAGCTTATTTTAAAACAAACTGGCCCAACAGAGCATTTGGGCACAGGAGCTGGAAGTAACAAGTCATGGTGGAGAGTTTTCTTTGATTCATGTAGAATTCATGTTTAATTCATGGTTGCTCAAGTCCATGGCCACTGCACACTGACAGCCTCAGGATTTTTTCCAAGGACACTGCTTTGGAAATAATAATTTAAAAATAAATAAGAAGAAGGATGTTTTCTCTTAATTCTCGGGACACGTGTGTGTGAGTGTGGGTGGGAGTCAGGCAGTCCCCTTCCCATCACTCCTCATTTTGCTATTCAGTCTCATGACAGAATCCCTGATAGAGCTCTGTTTGCCTTACTGATTACAAGGGTTAATCTTATTTATTTCTTTATTTTGTGCTGCAGATTGAACCCAGGGCCTTAGCATGCTAGCCAAGTGCTCTACCCCTGACTTACACCCACCCCTCCCTCCTACAAGGGTCTATTTATTCATCTATGATTTTTCAGTACTAGGGATTGAACCCAGGGGCACCAGCCCTTTTTATTTTTTATTTTGAGACAGGGTCTCACGAAGTTGCTTATGGCCTCAATAAGTTGCTGAGGCTGGTCTTGAACTTGAGATCCTTCTACCTCAGCATCCCAAATTGCTGGGAGGACAGACTTGTGCTGTCACGCCCCACAATGTGGATCATGTTAATGTGTCCTGGTCCCCCAGCAAAATGTGTGTGCTGAGGTGTTGATGGCACCATCTGGTGGCCACGGAGTGATTGGACAATTTGGAAGGTAGAAGAGAGAAGGGTGACCAAAGTGCCCTGGGCAGCATGCTGGATGGCTTCATAGGATCATCAAGATCATTTTATTTCAATCTTTGAAACAGCTCTGTGAGGACAAGACCAGCCTTTAATTTCCTCACTTGCCCCTGCCTCACAGGGGAGGAAATAAAGGACGTCAGTGAAGAGGTGACTCACCCAGCTACAGAGAGCTAGTGACATGGCCCGCAAGTAACAGAGGCTGGTCTCTCTGACACCAAGGCTTTCCTTCTTTCTACACAGCCACCGTTTCCCCTGATTATGGAAGATCTAGATTTTTAAAAGTATGTTAAAATAAACAAGAAAGATGCTGGATTCACTTTGAGATGGCAACGGGTTGAATGAGGTGTGACAGGAAAGGAGGCGGCATGTTTGGGCTCCTGTCCTGAATCCCATGCCCCAGGCTTTTTGTTTATCTTGTGAAATAAGGCAGAGGAGAAGCCCCAGAGGAATGATCCAAAGCACAGCATATGGAGAAGCCCCAGAGGAATAATCCAAAGCACAGCATATGGAGAAGCCCCAGAGGAATAATCCAAAGCACAGCATATGGAGAAGCCCCTGGAAGTTCAGCTGCACTGCTTTAACTCAGGAAGACTCTGCTGCTGGCAAGGAAGGAAGAGGTCAAATTAAGTCCTAGGGGTACAACGATTCCAACAATCTTCTCCAATCCCTGGAGGGGGGCAGGTGGATGGACAGTGGACTTGGGTAGCTGCTTTTTGGGTGAGCACTTGCCCATTTTCTGTTGCTAACAACAAAATACCACAGACCGGATAAGTCATAAAGAAAAAAGTTCCGGTCCAAGGTCAAGGGGCTGCATCTGGTAGTGGTCTTCTTGCTGGCAGAATCCAGGAATGGGTCAGGCATCACATGGTGAGATAGGGAGTGCAGGCATATGATTGAATTTTGTCCTTTGACCTCTGTCCTCTTTTTATAAAACCCTCAGAATTCAATCATGAAGGCTTACCCCTTACCTAATCTTTTTTTTGGGGGGGCGGGATACTGGAGATTGAACTCAGGGGCTCTTGACCACTGAGCCACATCCCCAGCCCTATTTTGTATTTTATTTAGAGACAGGGTCTTACAGAGTTGCTTAGTGCCTCACTTTTGCTGAGGCTGGCTTTGAACTCACCATCCTCCTGCTTCAGCCTCCTGAGCTGCTGGGATTATAGGCGTGTGCCACCTCCCCTGCCCCTTATCTAATCTTAATTGCTTTCCAAAGGCTCCATCTCTAGGGGGAGGTTTCTAGCTTCTTAATACCTCAATAGGGATTAAATACCTTAATAGGGATTAAGATATTTAATCTTAATATCTTAATAGGGATTAAACTCCAACACGAGTTTTGGAGGAGACAAACCATGTTCCAATCATAGCAGTGAGCATTCTTAGTCCTACTAAAAATATGATGCCAAGGTTGAGAAGGACCTGAGAAGGACCCTCACAAGTTCAGCCTCCTCTTTATCTTTCTGACAAGAGGACGAGGCTCAAGAAGGCGTCCAGCAGACATGTGAGGTCCCCCAGCTCCCAGAGGTCCTGTGGGGCTCTCCATGTTTCTGAGTCAGAGGAGCTGGACACAGTGGTGGGAGCTGGATGGGGGGTTATAAAGAGCCTCTGTTGACCTTGGTCAGTGGCAGGGGTTAGCTTTCCTGGATACTCTTGGGCTTTGCCACCTTGGGTGGGCCTCTTTCTGGATCAGAAGATTTGAACAGAAGGTGATAGCTGATGATCATTGTGGGGCACTAGGCACATTTGCTCACCAATAACTCATTTAGTTACATTTAGAAGGAAAGTGAACAGAAGACTCAAGTTCAAGGGCTCAGGAGTGAGCTGCTGACCAGATGAAGTCTAGAGAAAAGGTATCAGTCTATTTGATATCTTAGGGTTTTGAAGAGATATTAAATAAGCAAACTGGCAGAAATTTGACTACCTTGGTTTTCTTCTTTCATAGGCCAACAATATTCTCACCTACCAGTTCTGACTGTGGCCGAGCGCCAGGCTGTGCATGGAGCTGAGCTGTCTCTGTCTGAGGATAGTGTGGGACTCCCATGAGCACAGGCTGGGCAAGAAGTGAATTCTTTAGAACTGGATATGGAGGGTGCAGAAGGTGATCTTGACCAGTTAAAAACTTTAAAAATTGACCATGAGTATTTTATCAGAATTATCTAGATTGTTGGTCTTGCCAATGGGCCACCTAGGACATCACTTTTTAAAAAAGTGTGTCTCGGATAATTTCAAAATATGAAAATCAGTTACATGTGTTCATAGCTCTTGGATCAGCAAGCCCTCCCTCGAGCTTTAAAAGCACGACTTGACCTATTGTTGGTATTTAACTTCTGGGGGTCTCAGCCTCTGTGGTCTGTGGACAGATACCTTCCCAGGAGACAGATGAGCTGTGGCTTACCTCTGGGTGGTCTCCATCTTAGAGGTTTCGGGCAAGGATGAGAGCGTCAGGGACTGGAACCTCTTCCAGTGCATGACTCCGGGAATAATGTCCTGCAATGAAAGTTGGCTCAGGGGTAGAGCACGGAAGGGAACTGGTTGGTGGGGTGGAGTCTAGGAGGACTTCATTTCATTCAGCTATTTTCAATCTCAAATGTTAGCTGCAAATTTATCATTTCATTAAATATGATTGAATTTTGCCGAAGCTAAAAAAGACAATTGCTTTTGTGACTGTAAAAGCGAAAAGGGCAACACAGAAGTGCACCTGCTCCTGCTTCCTTAGCTATACAAGCAACATGTCCTTGTGATGGGGGCAGATGTGGCCTTACGATTGGCTTTGAGGATTATGAATGCAATACTAATGCCCCATTCAAAGAGGTTGGGTCGTTCTCCAGATGGTAAGACAAACAGGGAAACTGTGTGTGCAAATGCGTTGGTGAAGCGCCAAGTGCTGTCAGGAGACCATCAGCTCAGCTGAGTGCAAGGCATGGGATGGGGAGGGGGCAAGGCACACCTGGAAAGGCCGGTGGTCACCATGGGCCTCGTGGGCCTAGCTAATGAGCGTGGAACTGCTCACACAGGCAGTAGAACCCTGACATTCAAGCAGGAACTGACATGATCAGATCTGTATCAAAAGATTTTTACGGAGGCCTGACCACAGCAGTGGTGAGCCATAGGGGAAACTAGGGGGAGAGTGGCAGTTTATGTAACTCTTATGTAAGAGGCAGGCTGGTTGGATAGGGGAATGAACAAGAGGGAGGGATTAAGGATCACCTGAATTCTGTGCACAACCATAGAACAAAAAGGCAAGTGGGAAATGGGCATGGTGGTGTTCTCCTATAATCCCAGCCACTTGGAAGGCTGAGGCAGGAGGATCAGAATTTCGAGGCCAGTGAGACTTCACTATAGTGAGACCCTGTCTCAAAATAAAAAATGAAAAAGGACTGGGACGTAGCTCAGGGGTAAAGCTGCATGGGTTCAATCCCTGGTTACTCCACTCTATTCCCCGACCCCACACATGCAAGTGAGGGCTAAGGCACTTCAGAGTATGGTGGGTGGAAGTCAGAGATAATGACCCAAGTTAGGGATTTGTTGAGTTTGAGGGGCCTGAGGGTAATCCTGAAGAAGTGTCTCTGGATATTCAGCTCAGGTTGGTCACTGGGGTAGAAGGAACTCTTTGGAGCCCCTTCTTTACTGTGCCTTGTCTGTCCTGATGTTTCTACACTTGTAGGGGCAAAAGCAAGAAGAGGTCAGACCATGGGCTTATGCCAACCATGTGACCATTTCACAAGGTTGAAATTCAAGTGAGTGAACATGCATGGCCTTTAAGGGGGAAACGTGAGAATGTTGAAAAAAGGGGGAAGCAGGTAACCCAAGAAGTGAGTCTGGACGGGACCAGAGTGGGGCCGAGTCTCCCCCCCGTGTCCCTTTAGGGCTGGCCGCTGAGGGCCGTCGTTACCATTCTTGCTCTGCAGCTGTGGCTCTGAGCCTCATTTTTTCTAATTTCAGTGGTGTCCCTCCACCCTTGTGCCCTGCCCCTCCCCACAGCCCAAGGCCAGCTCTGCCAGGGGGCTGGGGGATGGCCTTACCGTGTGATGGAGAAACTGCTTTTGGGTGAGAGGAATGCTGGACCCCTTGTGGCACTCCTTGGTGAACATGTACTTGGGGTGGGGGCAGAGGTGGTAATCTATCAGCGTCTCTGCATAGGTCAGAGGGCGCTTGACGGCAAATAATCCTGGGTTGGGATTCTGCAGGAGAGAGAAGAGCTTTTGTTTATCTGTTCCCAAGCCAGGCACAGGACAGGCGTCTGCCCAGGCTCTTCGAGGCTCCTGCTGGCACTAACACTCCCAGTCCCATGGCAGCTCGTCTGGAGAGCAGAAGTGGGAGAGCACGTGCCTTCAAGTTGGCGGCATTTTAAAATATCACACCATCCATAAACGCCACTTCTCTGGTTTAAGAGCTTCACTGCATACCACTGGGACTTACCAACCTCACATGGAAACAAGTCTAATTGAAATCACAGCTTAAAATGGCTTAAAGTATTTGTTTCTAACTATGATGAATTAGGGGGAATTATTAAATAAGCAAAGTGGTTTTAAAAAGTAAAAAAAAAGCTTCTTGTTCTGAAAACAAAAATAGCCTCTTAGAAATAACTTTAAAGAGAAGACAAAGAAGAGGGTGACATTTGATCGACCAGGAAATGTCAATATTTAACCTTGTTTTTGGTGGTATTTTTGATTCAGGAAGGCTGAATCATTGGGATACAGATTCTGGTTTTAAGGGAGATCTTTTTTTTTTTAAATAACTTTAGTTTTTTTTTTTTAATGTAGTGCTGAGGATCAAATTGAACCCATGCGAGGCACGACTCTGCCAATGAGCCACAACCCCAGCCCTCGTGTATTGTTTTGCTACTTTTTTTTTAAAGAGAGAGAGAAGAGAGAATTTTTTTTTTACTCTGCACTAAAAAATGACAAAATCATGGAATTTGCAGGGAAATGGATGGCACTAGAGCACTTTTAGCCAATCCCTAAAAAACAAATGCCAAATGTCATCTTTGATATAAGGAGAGCAACTAAGAACAGACTAGGGAGGAAGAGCATGAGAAGAAGATCACCATTAAACAGGGTCGAGACGGGGGAGGGAAAGAGAGAGAGAAGGGAAATTGCATGGTAAAGGAAGGAGACCCTCATTGTTACACAAAATTACATATAAGAGGAAGTGAGGGGAAAGGGGAAAAAAACAAGAGAGAGAAATGAATTACAGTAGATGGGGTAGAGAGAGAAGATGGGAGGGGAGGAGAGGGGAGGGGAGGGGAGGGGGGGATAGTAGAGGATAGGAAGGGCAGCAGAATACAACAGACACTAGTATGGCAGTATGTAAAAAAGTGGATGTGGAACCGATGTGAATCTGCAATATGTATACGGGGTAAAAATGGGAGTTCATAATCTGCTTGAATCAAATGTATGAAATATGATATGTGAAGAGCTTTGTAATGTTTTGAACAACTAATAAAAAAATAAATAAAAAAGTATTTATTTTTCAGTTTTCAGTGGACAACATCTTTATTTTATTTTATGTGGTGCTAAGGATCGAACCCAGCGCCCCTCGCACGCCAGGCAAGCGCGTTACCACTTGAGCCACATCCCCAGCCCTTGCTACTTTTTTTTAAGCACACCTAATGGATGCACAGAGCAATTCTATCAAAATACTAAAATACAGAGCCTTTCAATGTTCTTTCCAGAGCTTGAGCAGTAGATCCCCTGTCCTTGCCCCAAACAACAACATAGCTTCCCCCTCACAGTTGCTTCATCTCAGATGTTTAAGAACCACTGAGATTTTGTTCATTTTATTTGTATGATATTTTTTAACAATGAAAAAAATACAGGGCAGAGCGGGGAGCTCAGTGGTAGAGCACTTGCCTAGTGTGTGCGAGGCCCTGGGTTCCATCACAAAACAAACAAGGAATAACCTGCCCCCCAAAACAAAACAAAACAGAACACCAAACCAAACCCATGATTCCACTTGACTTATGGAAATTTGATCTCAGTGTCAAGAAACAGGTGTCCCTCCACGACTTAAATGGCATGTAGCTAGACTGGGAGGCACTCTGATGTAGTGTGCTGGTGAGGGAACAACACTGCAAAAATTGTGGGCTGTGGATGCAGAGAGGCTCACCTGCAGCCTGGGGGCAAGATGCAGAGAGGTCTCTCTGCTAAATGTCTGGTTGCAAAGGTTGGGGAGAGGGGAGGTGGGGAAGCCCACAGAGGGTGCCTGCAATGCCCACATAATGTAGAAATAAGCACACGCCTCTGTGAGCACTTGCAGTTGAGGCAAAGGGGCACAACACCAGAGGGGAAATTACCTCTGGGCCTTCAGGGTGTCTCTGCTGTGGTCAATGGAGGGCATGAGAAGCTGTACGTGGCCAGAACTCTTAGTCTGTCTTGGGCCAAGTGTGATGAATGTGATCTTTTTGCAAATGTCAACAGCACTGTCTGCAAGAGTCGTCAAATTTCAGATTCCCCTGGATGGCCTTGGTTACTGGAGTTAAGTGATCTGAGTGGTCATCCCGGGATGATTTTAATTGTCCTGAAGGTTATGTGTGCATATGGTAGCATCTCACCAGGCTGCAAGGATTTGCAACCATAAGCTGTGGATTCCTGTGGTCCCTTCCTGTCCTTAAGCCCCCACCCAGAGGCTACTTCTTTATTTCTGGGTTTTGTGCCTCTCATGGTCACGACCTTCACTCTAAACATTATACTTATTCTTCCATTTCTTTTTAAAAAAATTTTCTTAGTTGTATATGGACACAAAGCCTTTATTTATTTTATGTGGTGCTGAGGATGGAACCCGGTGCCTCACCCATACTAGGCAAACGCTCTACCACTGAGCTACAACCACAGCCTATTATTTTTCCATTTCTTGATTAACAAACTCAGATGTGCACCAAGCAGAAAGAAACGCGAGCAGTATGAAAAGACAAGGAAAGAAAGGACCACAAGCAATGCAGGTCAACTCAACTTTAGAAGAGGTAATAGCTGCAACAGATGGAATGTCAGATAAAGAGTTCAGGATATACATGCTTCAGATGATCTGGAGTCTCAAGGAAGACATGAGACAGCAAAATCAGACAATGAAGACAAAGTATTTCAACTGGAAAAGAACATAGACAGCTCAGCAAGTCTGCTAAGAAACCATGAGCAGAACATCCAAGAATTATGGGACAATATCAACAGACCAAATTTAAGAGTCATTGGGATACTGGAAGGCACAGAGCTCCATACCAAAGGAATAAACAGTCTATTCAGTGAAATAATATGAGAAAACTTCCCAGACTTGAAGAATGAGACAGAATCCCAAATCCTAGAAGTCTACAGGACGCCAAATGTGCAAAATTATAAGAGATCCACACCTAGACACATTATAATGAAGATGTCCAACATACAGAATAAGGAGAGAATTTTAAAAGCTGCAAGAGAAAGAAAGCAGATTACATTTAGGGGTAAACCAATCAGGATAACAGCTGATCTCTCAACACAGAGTCTGAAAGCTAGAAGATCCTGGAATAACATATTTCAAACACTGAAAGAAAATGGGTTCCAACCAAGAATCGTGTATCTGGCGAAATTAAGCTTCAGGATAGAAGATGAAATTAAAACCTTCCACGATAAACAAAAGTTAAAAGAATTTGCAGCTAGAAAACCATCTCTTCAAAAAATCCTTGGCAAAACATTACAGGAAGAGGAAATGGAAAATAACATTGAAAACCAACAATGGGAGGTAGGACAGTAAAGGGGGGAAAGTAGTCAAAGAGGATAACAAATCAGGTTTAGTAACATCAATAAACAAATATGGCTAGAAGAACAAACCATATCTCAATAATAACCCTAAATGTTAATGGCTTAAACTCACCAATCAAGAGACACAGGCTAGTAGAATGGATCACAAAACAAGACCCAACAATTTGCTGCCTACAGGAGACGCATCTGATAGGAAAAGATATTCATAGACTGAAGGTGAAAGGTTGGGAAAAATCATACCACTCATATGGACTGCGGAAACAAGCAGGAGTGGCCATACTCATATCTAATAAAATAGATTTCAAGCCAAAGTTAATCAAAAGGGATAAAGAAGGACACTTCATACTGCTCAAGGGAACCATACACCAACAAGACATAACAATCATAAATATATATGCCCCAAATAATGGTG
This sequence comes from Urocitellus parryii, assembly GCF_045843805.1. Lineage (NCBI taxonomy): Eukaryota > Metazoa > Chordata > Mammalia > Rodentia > Sciuridae > Urocitellus > Urocitellus parryii. Next base: position 181,499,959 of record NC_135531.1, on the reverse strand, counting down.
CAGCTGTGTTCATCAAGCAAACTCTTCTCAAGTTCAAGAGTCTAATAGACCACCATACAATAATCATGGGAGACTTCAACACACCTCTCTCACCACTGGACAGATCTTCCAAACAAAAGTTAAATAAGGAAACTATAGAACTCAATAACACAATTAACAACCTAGACTTAATTGACATATATAGACTATACCACCCAACATCAAGTAGTTACACTTTTTTCTCAGCAGCACATGGAACCTTCTCAAAGATAGACCATATATTATGTCACAGGGCAACTCTTAGACAATATAAAGGGGTAGAGATAATACCATGCATCTTATCTGATCACAATGGAATGAAACTGATAATCAATGATAATAGAAGGAAGGAAAAATCAAGCATCACTTGGAGAATGAACAATAGGTTGCTGAATGATCAATGGGTTTTAGAAGACATCAAGGAGGAAATTAAAAACTTCCTAGAGTTAAATGAAAACACAGACACAACATATCGGAATCTATGGGACACATTGAAAGCAGTTCTAAGAGGAAAATTCATTGCTTGGAGTTCATTCCTCAAAAAAAGAAAAAACCAACAAATAAATGATCTCATACTTCATCTCAAAATCCTAGAAAAAGAAGAGCAAAACAACAGCAAAAGAAGTAGAAGGCAAGAAATAATTAAAATCAGAGATGAAATTAATGAAATTGAAACAAAAGAAACAATTGAAAAAATTGACAAAACTAAAAGCTGGTTCTTTGAAAAAATAAATAAAATTGACAGACCCTTAGCCATGCTAACAAAGAGAAGAAGAGAGAGAACCCAAATTACTAGCCTACGGGATGAAAAAGGCAATATCACAACAGACACTTCAGAAATACAGAAGATAATCAGAAATTATTTTGAATCCTTATACTACAACAAAATAGAAGATAGTGAAGGCATAGATAAATTCCTTAAGTCTTATGATCTGCCCAGATTGAGTCAGGAGGATATAGACAACCTAAACAGACCAATAACAATAGAGGAAATAGAAGAAACCATCAAAAGATTACCAACTAAGAAAAGCCCAGGACCGGATGGGTATACAGCAGAGTTTTACAAAACCTTTAAAGAGGAACTAACACCAATACTTTTCAAGCTATTTCAGGAAATAGAAAAAGAGGGAGAACTTCCAAATTCATTCTACGAGGCCAACATCACCCTGATTCCAAAACCAGACAAAGACACTTCAAAGAAGGAAAACTACAGACCAATATCTCTAATGAACCTTGACGCAAAAATCCTCAATAAAATTCTGGCGAATCGGATTCAAATACATATCAAAAAAATTATACACCATGATCAAGTAGGATTCATCCCTGGGATGCAAGGCTGGTTCAATATACGGAAATCAATAAATGTTATTCACCACATTAATAGACTTAAAAATAAGAACCATATGATCATCTCAATAGATGCAGAAAAAGCATTCGACAAAGTACAGCATCCCTTTATGTTCAAAACTCTAGAAAAATTAGGGATAACAGGATCATACCTCAACATTGTAAAAGCAATCTATGATAAGCCACAGGCCAGCATCATTCTGAATGGAGAAAAATTGAAGGCATTCCCTCTAAGATCGGGTACAAGACAGGGATGCCCTCTCTCACCACTTCTGTTCAACATAGTCCTCGAAACACTGGCCAGAGCAATTAGGCAGACGAAAGAAATTAAAGGCATAAAAATAGGAAAAGAAGAACTTAAATTATCACTATTTGCAGATGATATGATTCTATACCTAGCAGACCCAAAAAGGTCTACAAAGAAGCTATTAGAGCTAATAAATGAATTCAGCAAAGTGGCAGGATATAAGATCAACACGCATAAATCAAAGGCATTCCTGTATATCAGCGACAAATCCTCTGAAATGGAAATGAGGACAACTACTCCATTCACAATATCCCCCCAAAAAATAAAATACTTGGGAATCAACCTAACAAAAGAGGTGAAAGATTTATACAATGAAAATTACAGAACCCTAAAGAAAGATATAGAAGAAGACCTTAGAAGATGGAAAAATATACCCTGCTCATGGATAGGCAGAACTAACATCATCAAAATGGCGATAATACCAAAAGTTCTCTATAAGTTCAATGCAATGCCAATCAAAATCCCAACAGCATATCTTGTAGAAATAGATAAAAGAATCATGAAATTCATATGGAATAATAAAAGACCCAGAATAGCAAAAACAATGCTAAGCAGGAAGTGTGAATCAGGTGGTATAGTGATACCAGACTTCAAACTATACTACAGAGCAATAGTAACAAAAACAGCATGGTACTGGTACCAAAACAGGCAGGTGGACCAATGGTACAGAATAGAGGACACAGTAACCAATCCACAAAACTACAACTATCTTATATTTGATAAAGGGGCTAAAAGCATGCAATGGAGGAAGGATAGCATCTTCAACAAATGGTGCTGGGAAAACTGGAAATCCATTTGCATCAAAATGAATCTGAATCCCTATCTCTCGCCATGCACAAAAGTTAACTCAAAATGGATCAAGGAGCTTGATATTAAATCAGAGACACGGCATCTGATAGAAGAAAAAGTTGGTTATGATCTACATATTGTGGGGTCAGGCTCCAAATTCCTCAATAGGACACCCATAGCGCAAGAGTTAACAACTAGAATCAACAAATGGGACTTACTCAAACTAAAAAGTTTTTTCTCAGCAAAAGAAACAATAAGAGAGATAAACAGGGAGCCTACATCCTGGGAACAAATCTTTACTCCACACACTTCAGATAGAGCCCTAATAACCAGAATATACAAAGAACTCAAAAAATTAGACAATAAGATAACTAATAACCCAATCAATAAATGGGCCAAGGACCTGAACAGACACTTCTCAGAGGAGGACATACAATCAATCAATAAGTACATGAAAAAGTGCTCACCATCGCTAGCAGTCAGAGAAATGCAAATCAAAATTACCCTAAGATACCATCTCACTCCAGTAAGATTGGCAGCCATTAGGAAGTCAAACAACAATAAGTGCTGGAGAGGATGCGGGGAAAAGGGCACTCTTGTTCATTGCTGGTGGGACTGCAAATTGGTGCAGCCAATTTGGAAAGCAGTATGGAGATTTCTTGGAAAGCTGGGAATGGAACCACCATTTGACCCACCCTTCTCAGTCTATTCCCTAAAGACCTAATAAGAGCATGCTACAGGGACACTGCTACATCGATGTTCATAGCAGCTCAATTCACGATAGCAAGACTGTGGAATCAGCCTAGATGCCCTTCAATAGATGAATGGATAAAAAAATGTGGCATTTATACACTATGGAGTATTACTCTGCATTAAAAAATGACAAAATCATAGAATTTGGAGGGAAATGGATGGCATTAGAGCAGATTATGCTAAGTGAAGCTAGTCAATCTTTAAAAAACAAATACCAAATGACTCCTTTGATATAAGGGGAGTAAACAAGGACAGGGTAGGGACGAAGAGCTTGAGAAGAAGATTTACATTAAACAGGGATGAGAGGTGGGAGGGAAAGGGAGTGAGAAGGGAAATCGCATGGAAATGGAAGGCGATCCTCAGGGTTATACAAAATGACATATAAGAGGAAAGGAGGGGTAAGACAAGACAATACAAATGGAAGAAATGATTTACAGTAGAAGGGGTAGAGAGAGAAAAGGGGAGGGGAGGGGAGGGGAGGGGAGGGGGGATAGTAGAGAATGGGACAGACAGCAGAATACATCAGACACTAGAAAGGCAATATGTCAATCAATGGAAGGGTAACTGATGTGATACAGCAATCTGTATACGGGGTAAAAGTGGGAGTTCATAACCTACTTGAATCAAACCGTGTAATATGATGTATTAAGAACTATGTAATGTTTTGAACGACCAATAAAAAAAAAACAATCTCAGATGATATCTACTGAATCACTGTTACACAAGGTAAGGATTTGGTGCATGTATATGAATGCCTCATAAAAGCTTCTTTCCAATTTTAAACAGCACATTGCTCTTTTTTTTTTTTAAGAGAGAGAGAGAATTTTTTTTTTTTTTAGTTTTCTGTGGACACAACATCTTTATTTTACTTTTATGTGGTGCTGAGGATCAAACCCAGCGCCCTGGGCATGCCTGGCGAGTGTGCTACCGCTTGAGCCACTTCCCCAGCCCAGCAGCACATTGCTCTTTTAGTAACTGACCTTTGTGACTTGACATGACATGCTTTGGTACTTTTTCTGCAGTGCTGGCTGGGAATCAAACCCAAGGCCTCCCATATGCTAGCCAGGTGCTCCTCCAATGACCTATACTCCCAGTTTACCCCTATTTCTTCAGTATTTACCCCTATTTTCATGTGAGTGTTTCCACTAAAAATGAACACATTATCATTCCCATGCTTTCCTGTACCTTTTCTCTGCAAGGCCAAGTAGAGGCTCAGATTATAATTTTTGTGTGTGTGTGTGTGTGTGTGTGTGTGAAGGTTTAATATCTTGCTAGAGTTAACAGCTTTTTCCTAGGATGTGCGATGTCCCTGGGTTTGACCTCCAGTACCACAAAAACAAAAAACAGTTCAATATCAATATCATGGCCTGTGGTTCACTGATGGAGAATATCCATCAGTATCCAGTATCTAGTATCCAGGGTAAATAGATTCTATTTTAAAAATTTCCATCAACTCTTAAAAAATCACATGAAATTTTAATTTGGTTTCCTAGTTGAAACATATGGATTTTTAGTTGTTTTTTTTTTCCTGCCTGGAGTTTATAATTGCCTTTTGTTTTTCTTGAATAATATGCCTTTATAAAATCTGTGGGTGTTTCCATTCTCTTAACTGCACCAGTTGAGTGTGGAGTCTCCCTTTCCTAGATACCTTTTTACCAGAGCCTCCTCTAGGCTCCTTGCCTATGTGCATCGCAAGTCTTTATATAATGCTTTACTGGTTGTTACCAGTATTTCTTTCTCTTTTTGTCTCTTTTCTTTCTTTTTTTTTTGGGGGGGGGGTTCTCATACTTTCTTTTGCTGCTGTATTGATGTATAATTTCCATATAATAAATCACACATATTTCAATATACAATTTGGTGTGTTTTGACTTAAATTACGCCTTCAAAACCCCATTCCACCATACAAATAATAAACATTTCTACTCTCCCAGATGTATCTCATGCCTTTTGTCATCTCTTCATCCCCATATCTTGTCCCTTTATACCTGTCCACCTAATCCATCATCAGGCAGCCAG